>NC_091983.1:166863360-167463360 GCF_044704955.1 Pristiophorus japonicus
GGGTGTCGGGTCTGGTCGGCGGGGGGGCGGGGGGAGGGAGGAGCGGGTGTCGGGTCTGGTCCGGAGGCGGGGGGGCGGGGGGGGGAGGAGCGGGGTGTCGGGTCTGGTCGGCGGGGGGGCGGGGGGAGGAGCGGGTGTCGGGTCTGGTCGGCGGGGGGGCGGGGGGAGGAGCGGGTGTCGGGTCTGGTCCGGAGGCGGGGGAGGAGCGGGTGTCGGGTCTGGTCGGCGGGGGGGGCGGGGGGAGGAGCGGGTGTCGGGTCTGGTCCGGAGGCAGGGGGAGGAGCGGGTGTCGGGTCTGGTCCGGAGGCGGGGGGAGGAGCGGGTGTCGGGTCTGGTCGGGCGGGGGGGCGGGGGAGGAGCGGGTGTCGGGTCTGGTCGGCGGGGGGGCGGGGGGAGGAGCGGGTGTCGGGTCTGGTCGGCGGGGGGGGCGGGGGGAGGAGCGGGTGTCGGGTCTGGTCGGCGGGGGGGCGGGGGGGGGAGCGGGTGTCGGGTCTGGTCGGCGGGGGGGCGGGGGGAGGAGCGGGTGTCGGGTCTGGTCGGCGGGGGGGCGGGGGGGGAGCGGGTGTCGGGTCTGGTCCGGAGGCGGGGGGAGGAGCGGGTGTCGGGTCTGGTCGGCGGGGGGGCGGGGGGAGGAGCGGGTGTCGGGTCTGGTCGGCGGGGGGGCGGGGGGGGAGCGGGTGTTGGGTCTGGTCGGCGGGGGGGCGGGGGGAGGAGCGGGTGTCGGGTCTGGTCGGCGGGGGGGGCGGGGGGGGGAGCGGGTGTCGGGTCTGGTCCGGAGGCGGGGGGAGGAGCGGGTGTCGGGTCTGGTCCGGAGGCAGGGGGAGGAGCGGGTGTCGGGTCTGGTCGGCGGGGGGGCGGGGGGGGGAGCGGGTGTCGGGTCTGGTCCGGAGGCGGGGGGAGGAGCGGGTGTCGGGTCTGGTCGGGGGGGGGGAAGCAGGAGCTGGCCGTGGGAGGAGCCTTATTCACGCAGCCCCAGTGAGGCCATTGGGCCAGGGCTAGGGGCTGCGTGCTTCGGGCCCCTCCCACACAGTTCGGCGCCTGGAGCTACTGCACTTGCGTGCCCACTGTTGCGCGCATGTGCAGAGGTCCCGGCACTGTTTTCAGCGCAGGGACCTGGCTCCGACCCCCCACAGCTCGTGCTGGCTGCGCCGAGGGCCAGAGGACCTGCAAGTAGGTGGAGAATACCGAGGATATTTTTAGGCGCCGTTTTAGGTACGAAAAACGGGCGCCCAGCTCAGAGGGGCGCCCGTTTTTTTTCTTGTGGAAACTTGGGCCCAAGAAGGGGAACGGATAGGGTAGATAAAGAGAAACTATTTTCACTGGTTGGGGAGTCTAGGACTAGGGGTCATAGTCTAAAAATTAGAGCCAGACCTTTCAGGAGTGAAACTAGGAAACACTTCTACACACAAAAGGTGTTAGAAGTTTGGAACTCTTTTCCGTAAATGGCAGTTGATGCTCGATCAATTGTTAACTTTAAATCTGAGATTGATAGATTTTTGTTAACCAAAGGTATTAAGGGATATGAGCCAATGCCAGATATATGGAGTTAGATCACAGATCAGCCATGATCTCATTGAATGACGGAACAGGCTCGAGGGGCTAAATGGCCTACTCCTGTTCCTATGTATTGAATTGTCAGGCAAGTAGATCTATTATGATTTGACAAAGAAAGTATCAGATTGTATGGAACAACACTGGAACTACTGGCCGATCAACTGCTTCCTGTGCATTATCATCACCATCATAGGCAGTCCCTTGGAATCAAGGAAGACTTGCTTCCACTCTAAAAATGAGTCCTTAGGTGGCTGAACAGTCCAATACGAGAACCGCAGTCCCTGTCACAGGTGGGACAGATAGTCGTTGAGGGAAGGGATGGGTGGGACTGGTTTGCTGCATGCTCTTTCCGCTGCCTGTGCTTGGTTTCTGCATGCTCTCGGCGATGAGACTCGAGGTGCTCAGCGCCTTCGCAGATGCACTTCCTCCACTTAGGGTGGTCTTTGGCCAGGGACTCCCAGGTGTCAGTGGGGATGTTGCACTTTATCAGGGAAGCTTTGAGGATGTCCTTGTAACGTTTCCTTTACTCAGCTTTGGCTCGTTTGCTGTGAAGGGGTTCCGAGTAGAGCGCTTG
This sequence comes from Pristiophorus japonicus, assembly GCF_044704955.1. Lineage (NCBI taxonomy): Eukaryota > Metazoa > Chordata > Chondrichthyes > Pristiophoridae > Pristiophorus > Pristiophorus japonicus. The sequence continues at coordinate 166,865,489 of NC_091983.1, forward strand.
CTTTGGGAGTCTCGTGTCTAGCATGCGAACAATGTGCCTACCCAGCAGAGCTGATCAAGTGTGGTTAGTGCTTCAATGCTGGGGATGTTGGCCTGGTTGAGGACGCTAATGTTGGTGCGTCTGTCCTTCCATCCTCCCCTGTGCAAGCTACAGCCATTAAACACCTTCTGCTGGGACATTCTGTACTAGGATGATCCAGGGTATGCTTTACCTAGAGGCTTTTGGGCAGCTGGGGAAAGAAAGAAAGAACTTGGACTTATACAGCACCTTTTAATTTCCTCAGACATCTCAAAGTGATCACAGCCAACAAATTGGTTTTGAAGAGTAGTCATTGTTGTTTTATAGACAAATGTGGCAGCCAATTTGCATACAATAAGGAACTAATTGGAGCTTTTGATTGAGGAGTAAATGTCGGCCAGGACACCGTGAAATATCCCCTACTCTAATTCAAATAGTTCTATGAGACCTTCTACATCCATGTACCTGGGCAAACAGGCTTTGGTTTAATGTCTGAAAGATAGTACCTCCGATACTGCAGCACTCCCTCAGTGCTGGACTAAAGTATCTTCCTAAATGTTGTGCTCATATCTCAGGAGTAGGACTTGAACTCACAACCTTCTGACTGAGAGATGAAAATGCTACTGCTGGGCCAATCTGACACTAAATGAGGTGCATTTTAACAATTTCCCCTTTTATCTGCGTGGGGATATTTTAAGATGCTTGGCTTAATATTTTGTAAAATTATTGTAATGAAGTTAAGCCCTACAACCTATTTGAAGAATGAACCTTCTCCCATTAGAGAAGTGCGAGTTTGATTACTTTCTTTATGAGAACCTTTGGCACATGTGAGTTATTCAATGTACCTCATAAATTAAATATTCTCAAACACCAATAAAATTAACATTGCATTCGTTAAATTATTAGCAGAACTGTTGTGATGCACAGAGTCAAGCCACACTCATAGGCACAGTGAAAGATCACAACTTTTAAACATAACAAAATGGTCTCTTACCATTTGAGGCCAGAAAGTTAGTTCCTAAATTTGTTTTGTTTGCGATCCAAGTATGAATTTTTTCACAATTTATCTCAGATTACTTAGTTTTATCTAGTAGTTTTCAACAGTATTTAAAATGACTCTGAAATTAAGCCATAAAAGCTCCATTGTTCAAACTGTAGCGTATATCAGAGTGTTACAGAAACACATCAATCAAACCAACAACAAGTCTGCGCCACTTTTTTTCTCTGCATGAGTGGCCTGGTCTAATCACACTTTCCTCATTTCCTTAATGTTTCTCTTTTTCAAGCAATTATCTAACTCCCATTTTTGGACTTGCTTCAGTAATAGTTTGTGGCAAAGAATTTATGTTCCTAACCACTCTCTGTTTAAAGAATTTTTTAAACTTCCTTTTTATTATTTTTTGATTATCTTAAATTTATGCCCTCTTCTTATCATATCACCAACCTATGGAAACAATCTATTACTACTTATCATATCATAACCCCTCATTAACCTTAAAGACCTTTATTAGGTCAACCCTGAACTTTCTCAGCAGTAGTGAAGAAAACCCTAAATTTGCAAGTCTCCTTCTAATCCTAGAAAGCTGCAAAGAATTTTCTGCTCAACAGAAGATTGTCTCCTCCTCCTCCTCCTCCTCACTTACAACAGACAAAGTTTATCCTTAGCAACAACTCATGCCAACAATTTTAAATCCAGCTTAAACATGAAGAAAAGTGCAATTGTTTATAATCAATTTCTGTTGGGACTGAATTTAAGATAGGTTTTTCTGCATTTTTTATTGAAAGTAATAGTATTAGGATCAAGTGTATGAAAATAGAGAAATGGGGCTGAAAATTTTGGGTGGAAGAAGGTTTTGCCCACAGTTCCCAACAATTAATTTTCACCCACAGGAATGGGCTTTAAATTCTGGAAATATGACACAATTCTGGCGACAGGGCAGGGAGGTGGGGTGGGGGGAGCTGCAGATTGGGTTTGGAAACTGCATCCACCAGGTTTAACCACATGCATCTCTCGCTGGAAATTTCGCACCAGGAAGGGGGCTGGGCAAGTGCTTCTTAAGCCTGCACTGACCATGGGAGCTTGTCTGTCTGGCACCTTCCCAGGTTACCTCTGGGAATTCCATACAGTTAGGCCCAGCACATCCCACACCTGCTAAGAGTAAGCGTGGCTTTGTGTTCCAGACCAACTGAAGGCCCCAAAGGCGTGAAGGACCAAAGGTAATCAATTCCAGAATAAGCTGAGTACTTTTAGAATGCATCCCCTCATTTCCCTGTGGGGACATAAATTTATTAATATTTTAATCTTCAGCTCAGTAAGCGTCTTGGGCTTCAGAGCAGCAGTGATACAATTAAAATTATACCATATTTAATCAGATTATGAAATGCCCTTTCACATTAATTCCATTACAGATGGTCAGTACAGTAGATCTTCTCTGTTGTAGTAGTTTTGAGATCCATGCAGAAATCATATTGAAGAACAATGTTATAGGCAAGATGAATTATATAGTTTCACTATTAATTGGGGAGCTATAAGTAATGTGTATTATAACAGACATCTCTGTATGCGCACGTGAGTGTTGTTGAGGAGCAAGTACTAACACACCCCTTCAGAAGTTTATTCATAAACATAATAAACTTACAGATTTAAACGTGTATTTAATGATTAGTATCACATTAGGGTTAGGATTAATTACACGGAGCTGTTTACTTTTGAACTTGCTCTTGGGTTTATTGCCTCAATAAGAGAAAAAAATAACTTAGTAGTGATCTTTATAATACAACCTTGATCCATAATCAAATTTCCATGATTTGATTTTAAAAATTGCCTTATAACCAGCAAATTCATGTTCTAATGAACAGAAGTTTATTGTGGAATTCCAATTAAAATCCTTTCTTATTTCTAGATTAATAAAATTGCAGCCATTATATTGAAAATGATTTGTCAGACAAAATAAATATGGTATGGCACTGTGGGAATAATAGTAAACACTGATCCCCTGCTTGCAGCAGAGAGATATGCTCAAAGAGAATCACAGAACCATACAAGTTCACAGCACAGAAGAATATCATTCAGTCCATTGTATCTATGCCAGCTCTTTTGCTAGGCCAATCCAAAACTAATCCCACTGCCCTGCTCACACCCCATACTGTTGTAACTTACTCTATTTAAAACGTTTAACTACATTTCCCTCAAAAAGGAACAATGGTATCTGCCTCAACTACACCCTATGGCAAATCATTCCATGCTTGACAATTCTCTATATAAAGAAATATCGTCTAACCTCCATTCCTCACTAGTGGCAATTTTAAATTGATGACGACCTCTTCATTAATTCCCCAACCAGAGCAAAGAGTCTTTCAACACTCTACATGATTTTAAAAACCTCTATTAAATCTCCTTTTAGCCTTCTCTGCTCCAGTGGAAATAGTCACAGTATCTCAGGTGCCTTTTCATAACTATAGATTTTCATCCCTTGTATCATCCTATGTTGTAGGCTCTCTCTCTCTGGATTCAAATGCATTTTCTATAATGGGGCACCAACATTGCACAGTGTATTCTAACTATGGCCTAGTTATTGCTGTGTACAAATTTATCATCACCTCTTTGCTCTTGTGCTCTATGTCCCTATTTATAAAACTCAAAATGCTTTCAGCCGTTTTCATGGCGTTATCAACTGTACTCATACTTTTAAGGATTTATGTATTTGCACCTAGGTGGCTGAATTTCCATGGGGTTCTCCCACTCATCCGCTGTAACTTTGGCGGAAGAGCCACAGAAACCCCAGGAACTGCCTTTATGGTGTTTTTCTCCAGGGTTTGCATGGCTCTTCCACTAAAGTTACAGCAGCCAAGTAGAAGGCACCGCATGGAAATTAACCCCTTTGGTTTCTTTGCTCCTCCACATTTTTCTCTATCTTTCCATGAGCTTCTACACCCATTGCTTGTTTTCTTTTCTCAAAATGCATCACCATTAAATTATATCTGCCACCTCCCTGCCCATTCCACTAACCTGTGTATGTCCCCTTGAAAGTTTTTTGAAGTGCGGGCTGAAGATAGGGCAGGAACATTTTATCACTAATTCACCAACCTGTGCCCCCTTCAAGCACTGGGAGCACGGGATCAGTGAATGTTTCTAAATATTTTCACATCAGGGTCATGTGTGTTTCAGTAGGAAAGGATTTTATAAAGACGTGACATTTTGGAAAACTTTTTTAAAATTTGGTTGGTGTAATCTGTAACAATGTATTGTTTCTTTTGTTGTATCAATGTACCATCTGTCTTTCAGTGCTCTGAGATATTGGTTGTAACATTTGTTGGTCTCCAAGTGAATGCTGCTTCAATGGGGAGTGCTGAGCAGCCTGCTTTAGGCATGGGTTTTGGCTTCCTCACAGCTCTTGATTGTGTTACAGAAATCTCCTGTGGTGCAACAGTGCACACTCCCATAGTCCAGACAGTGAAGCAGATTATGATATTGCCAAACAGGCACTGTTATTACAAACTGCTAAACCAAGCTGTAATATAGCAAACAGTCCACTTTTATTAAAATAGCCTCTTGCAAAAATGATATGACTTATAAGTTGCTTCTAAGAACTACCCGGGTGCACTTACAGAGCTTCCCTGTGCTCAGGATTAGCGGGGTCTCCATGTACCAACCCTGACCTGAAATCCAACTCTCTCCATCAATCTCTTCCTCCACCTCTGTCAACTCTTACATATGTGCTACATGGTGTTTCAACTCACTACCTGCTCTATAAGGCTGTCATTTGGGAAGGATACAAAAAACGTACAATAGTGTTTTATATGGTTTTTGTATTAATGAGTGAACTAGAAATAATGTAAGCAATATTGGTGAGTGTTACAGTGAAGGACTACTATTTGTTGTGTCACATAAGTGACATTTGATCATATGGTTCACAATAACTCTGCTTATGGAGTACAGCATTTGGAACAGTTTATCTTTTTCCTTCATGTGTTTTTAATGATTTCTTCATTGAGTGTAATTTTGAACAAAAAAAATTAAGTAAGACATTATTCTTATATATTATATATTCAGTTACTTGACACTGAGGACTATATTTGCTTAACCTCATCATATTTGGCTACTCGGTACAGGAATGTTACTCTAATCTCTACTCACTTATATGTGGAGAACATTCATTGATTCAGCTGTGCTGAGGTCAGTTTCATATGCAGTAAATTATTGGGTCCATATGAAAGATATATAGCTTTTAAGGTTTGAGGTCAGGCAGCAGCAGGCATTTAGTTTGATTGAGAAATTAAAATGATTTGTTGATGGTCTTTTTTTTGGAGAACAGCGGTACACTGTTCCACACTACCAATACTTTATTAGTCATGGTAGTGAATGTTAGTCCCTAGCACTCGACTATTGCAAGTTTCTCATAACTATCTACCATCATTAATATAAAACTTTAAACTTCAGTTTCTATGTTCAGTCTCTCGTGGCGTCATTCATGGCATTAAAATGCATCGGGTGCCATTAGCAAATAGTAGCCGTACAAAGGGGACAATGAAAATGCTTCTTGGCCCAGGCAGGATAACTTTCACATGCACATAAACCATCCCATATTGTATTCAATGAGATGAAAATACCCACATGAGCACCCCTCTGGTATAACCATACAGTTGTTTAAGTTTTCTTTAGTTTTTAACACAGAGGACACTAATTGCATACAAATCCATCATAATCTATGCAAAAAATAAACTGGATACTTTATAACACTTCACTGCACTGTGTAAGATTGTGGGAATACAGGCTGTGCTCAGAAGGGTGGATGTTGCTTTAATGAGTTTCAACCTACAACCTGGTGTCCCTCCAATACAGCATTGGACTGTGCAGTATAGTTCTTAGTAATTCCGTTTCTGCTGGCTGCATAATAGTACAATTGTCGGCTGTTTTCTTTTTAATGAAAACTCTGTAACAAACACAACACCACACACATCAAGCACATCTAAAATGCACTTTATTTATCACAGTGAAATTATGAATTAAACAATTACATTATCATTTTCATCGCACGCTTAAAAAGGAAATAACAGCAGCCAGTGGTTGTGATAGGTGTATCAAGTCTGCCACCTTCTGGTTGACTAATGCCTTATGATTCTAAGAACCTAAATGCCATAATAAAGATTCCTTCACTTTAGCACAGTACCCTGAACTGTATCTATTAACCATTTTCTTGCCTTTATTATTTTAAATAGATGAAAGTTCATTGATAAATGAATCACTTTAATTAACCAGTGCATGTAATTTTATTTGAGTCTGCATTAAATAAAATATCAATCAACAGAGGTCATGAAAAGAATATTATTGTTAAGAAAATAAGTTTTCTGAACTGTTAAAGAGGCATTTCAGCACTAAAAACAACTGAAAACAAGACTAGTTTTATTAGTCAATAACCACGATAGCGCAGTTATGAATTCAGCATTTTTATATTTCTATGCATTTCTCTAATCCTGCTTTAAAATGTAATCGTTAGAAATGTATATCTTTTATGGTGAAAGGGTAAAATTGTGCAAGTTGGAGGCTGAAAATGTTTCTCAGTATTGAAATCAATCTTGTTACAAAGGTTCATTATTATTATAGTCCTTGATCAAGCATTTTGCATGTTGTAACATGCTATACATGAATGCTCTAACCTAGAAAACAAAGGGGTTGAAGACCACTTGATTTAAAATAGTAACTGCACTTAAAATTGCAAGATAATTTTCCATTAGCAGAGTGGTATTTTTGTATTTTATTAATTTGATTATCTTTTAACAGGAATGTGATCAAGTTCATATAGATGATGTCTCCTCTGATGACAATGGACAGGATTTAAGGTAATTTTATCCTACCGAAAAAATTAATATTACAAAAGAAACTGATTTTAAAATGACAAATACATATTGTTTTGCTCTATTATAGTACCTACAGTTTTGCAACTGATGGTTTTCATGCAGCTGCCACCAGTGCAAACCTCTGCTTAGCAACTGGTGTGCGAGGAGGGGTCGATTGGATGAGAAAATTAGCCTTCCGCTACAGGCGTGTAAAAGAACTATATAACACTTACAAAAACAATGTAGGAGGTGAGTATGGTTTATATTTGCCCTGATTAACTTGGTTACTTGCTGCTTCTTTAAATAATGACAATTTAATAATATGCTATTTTCATAATGAACATCATTCACAGTCATCCAAGTCTGTGCTGCCATTGAAAGAAAATTCTCTCTAGTGATCAATCTAACGACCTGCCCTTGTCATTCAAAACACTCTGCAGTTGAAATCACCTATATTTAGCACACTGGTGAACAACCCTTGTACAAAATTCTTAGCTGCACCATGTTAACAAAGTTCTTTATGTGTTTAAAACAAACTGATGGAGGAGATTGTATGTAAGTGAAATTTAAAGGGATGGGATCATTTATGGGGAGTATCACAATTGGGGGCAAAGTTCAGCAAACTGTTGCAGTGTATTAAAAGGCATCTCAACCCGTGAGGACCCTTTGCCAAAGCTGATAGGGCAGAGCATTAAAAAGTAGCAGGTACAATAGTTAAGGCCACATCTTCCCTTTCAAAAATGTGATTTAAGATGAATATGTCTCCAACTGATGCACATTTGGCCCTAAATTAACTAAACTAGGTAATCCAAAACAACTATATTCTTTAAAAAAGAAAAAAGTTGTTTTAAATTAACAATAAATTGGTAAACGAAGAGTTACGCTTTCATGTGGCTGAAACATACAACCCACCGGAATAATAGCTGAAGCAAGTTGGAGAGTGATAATGAGGCCTGTGTACCATGTCTGCATAGTTTTCTGGAACTCCAGGTGTATCTCTCATGACAGGCTGGGAGCTCCAGGACTCTATAGTGGGCCACTGATTTTGTACTAGTGCTTTTCCAGCGAGGAAGGGAAGGGACAGGTGAAAGCACCAGAGAAGGGGATTTTGGTGCCAAGGGGGGAACATTTTTTTTAAAGAAATGCAGCCGTCATTTGATATCCATTCCACTAATCAGGCATTCCCTTTGCAATATGGTGCAGCCATATTATTTATATTAAAATCTGGTACCTAATGAGTCTAAGGCCTAGCATGCAGCACTTATGCAGGTTCCCAGCCCACTTTACAATCACCACACACATTGAGATGCTGAATAGTTCAAAGGTGTTGTTGGCCTGAGGCCGGAGATTCTGTGGAGATTAGGCACCCACCGTAATATTGTCACCCCCTTGATGTGACTCTTTGTTAACTACACAATGCAACATGAGTATCTCATAGGAAGTACAATCTAAAAGAGAAAAATGCAATTTACATTTGAAAAAAATCATCCTGAGAAATTATTTTAAGTTCCACTGCATTATAGAATAAACTAAAGTATTTTAATATTGTTTGAAACTGAGAGAATAGCGATTGTTTTCCAGTGTAGCTGAAATTTCACTCCATTAAACCGTTAAAAAATACTTTATTGAACCCAATGCACGAGCGCTCAAGTTTATGAAGAAATCAATGGACGGAAAATCTTGGGCATTGTACCCATGATTTTCCGATATGCACTCGTAGCTGGTGAAGCTCCTCGCCGCTGGTGCATACTTGGAAAATTTAGACTCCAGGTTATTGATCAGAAAATATATTCTCACTATGCATTTCTCAGTATATTTTCTTATATTTTATTTTAGGACTTCTTGGTCCAGCAAAAAGAGATCCCTGGCTTCAATTAAGGGCTGAGGTTGAGGCCCTGACAGACTCCTGGTTGTCAAATGCACTTAAATCACTGTCAATCATCAGCTCAAGGTAGGATTTACTGTATAATAATTCATTAGAAATAACATTTAAATCTATGCACCCTAACACAAAAGTTTCTGTATAAGAATAACTGTTGCTCACTGCTGAAGCTTCCAGGGCACAGTCACTTCATTGCTCTGTGGTCAGGACAAGGTGTTAATTTGCACTAGAGGTTTCTTTAATCTCCCAACAATAGTTTTGGCTATCATAGTAAATAACAATATTATAACACGTGCGCTTTGATAATTTCCAATAAATGACTTGTGAAATGCATGGAGGTCATTAATGCATGGACAAAGTGTAGAGGAAGATCCGCCAGAGAGAATTGCATCCCTTTAATGGAGGAAGATCATGCAGGGAGAATCACCAGCCCTTAATGAATTAAGATCAAGCATGGAGGATCACATATCCCAAAATGGAGGTTGCTCGATTTTCCTTTCATTTAACTTAATAGAAGGACAATCAGATGGACTCTGTTATGAGCATGTGATCCTCCTGGCTTTATTTTCCTCTCTGCACTCTGCCCAGCTGATCCATTACGCCTGTTATGTATGTGAACCCGTAAATACCATGTCTAACCACCAGAGGACTTATCCCCTGGAGTCTCAAGGGATCCCACAATCCCTTGGGAGCACCTGTCTATAAGGAGGCCTCACAGGCTGGAGAGGCACTCTGAGATCTGCAATAAAGGACTATGGTCACACCTTACTTTGAGCTTGCAGTATCTAGTCTGACACTTTATTCAAGACATAACAACTGGTGACGAGATACAAATGACGAACCGTGGGCATCCTGGAGAAATTTTCGGAGGGAGATGATTGGAAAACCTTCGTGGAGCGACTCGACCAATAATTCGTGGCCAACGAGCTGGAAGGAAAAGCGAACGCTGCCAAACGAAGGGCGATCCTCCTCATCATTTGCGGGGCACCAACGTATGGCCTCATGAAAAATCTGCTCGCTCCAGCGAAACCCACAGACAGGTCGTACGATGAGTTGTGCACACTGGTCCGAGAGCATCTAAACCCGAAGGAAAGCGTTCTGATAGCGAGGTATCGGTTCTACACGTGCAAAAGGTCTGAAGGCCAGGAAGTGCCGAGCTACGTCGACAAGCAAGAGATTGCAAATTTGAAGAACACTTGGAGCACATGCTCAGGGACTTCTTTGTACTTGGCATTGGCCATGAAGTAAAACTTTTGACTGTAGAGACCCCAACCTTGAGTAAAGCCATAGCGATAGCCTTGGCGTTTATTGCCACCAGTGACAATACCAAACACATGAGTGCTGCTGCAAGTACTGTGAACAAAGTAACATTGTTTTCGAATCAAAATGTACATGGCAGGACTTACATACCTGCAGCTGCACGTCCGCAGATGACTCAGAGTCCACCATCAAGGGTGGTGAATACAAGGCCATTAACATCTTGTTGGTGCTGTGGGGGTGATCATCATTTCCATTCATGCCACTTCAAAGGATACGTTTGCAAGGGCTGTGGAACAAAGGGAAACCTCCAACGTATGTGCAGGCGAGCTTAAAACCCTGCTAATCCTGCAAACCATCATGTTGCAGAGGACAGATCCACGGTGGATCACGACGAACCAGAGCTTCAGACCGAGGAGGCAGAGATATATGGGTGCACACATTTACCACAAAGTGTCCCCAATAATGCTGAATGTTGAATTAAATGGACTCCCGGTGTCCATGGAGCTGGACACGGGCGCAAGCCAGTCCATAATGAGCAAAAAGACTTTTGATAAATTGAGGTGCAGCAAGGCCTCAAGGCCAGTCCTGACTCCCATTCGTACTAAACTGAGAACGTACATAAAGGAACTGATTCCCATAATCGGCAGTGCTACCGGAAAGGTCTCCTCCGATGGAGCGATGCACGAATTACCACTCTGGGTGGTACCGGCCGATGGTCCAATGCTGTTCGGCAGGAGCTGGCTGGGAAAGATATAGAAACATACAAACATAGAAAATAGGTGCAGGAGTAGGCCATTCGGCCCTTCTAGCCTGCACCGCCATTCAATGAGTTCATGGCTGAACATGCAACTTCAGTACCCCATTCCTGCTTTCTCGCCATACCCCTTGATCCCCCTAGTAGTAAGGACTTCATCTAACTCCTTTTTGAATATATTTAGTGAATTGGCCTCAACAACTTTCTGTGGTAGAGAATTCCACAGGTTCACCACTCTCTGGGTGAAGAAGTTTCTCCTCATCTCGGTCCTAAATGGCTTACCCCTTATCCTTAGACTGTGTCCCCTGGTTCTGGACTTCCCCAACATTGGGAACATTCTTCCTGCATCTAACCTGTCTAAACCCATCAGAATTTTAAACATTTCAATGAGGTCCCCTCTCATTCTTCTTAACTCCAGTGAATACAAGCCCAGTTGATCCAGTCTTTCTTGATAGGTCAGTCCCGCCATCCCGGGAATCAGTCTGGTGAACCTTCGCTGCACTCCCTCAATAGCAAGAATGTCCTTCCTCAGGTTAGGAGACCAAAACTGTACACAATACTCCAGGTGTGGCCTCACCAAGGCCCTGTACAACTGTAGCAACACCTCCCTGCCCCTGTACTCAAATCCCCTCGCTATGAAGGCCAACATGCCATTTGCTTTCTTAACCGCCTGCTGTACCTGCATGCCAACCTTCAATGACTGATGTACCATGACACCCAAGTCTCGTTGCACCTCCCCTTTTCCTAATCTGTCACCATTCAGATAATAGTCTGTCTCTCTGTTTTTACCACCAAAGTGGATAACCTCACATTTATCCACATTATACTTCATCTGCCATGCATTTGCCCACTCACCTGACCTATCCAAGTCACTCTGCAGCCTCATAGCATCCTCCTCGCAGCTCACACTGCCACCCAACTTAGTGTCATCCGCAAATTTGGAGATACTACATTTAATCCCCTCGTCCAAATCATTATTGTACAATGTAAACAGCTGGGGCCCCAGCACAGAACCTTGCGGTACCCCACTAGTCACTGCCTGCCATTCTGAAAAGTACCCATTTACTCCAACTCTTTGCTTCCTGCCTGACAACTAGTTCTCAATCCATGTCAGCACACTACCCCCAATCCCATGTGCTTTAACTTTGCACATTAATCTCTTGTGTGGGACCTTGTCGAAAGCCTTCTGAAAGTCCAAATATACCACATCGACTGGTTCTCCCTTGTCCACTCTACTGGAAACATCCTCAAAAAATTCCAGAAGATTTGTCAAGCATGATTTCCCTTTCACAAATCCATGCTGACTTGGACCTATCATGTCACCTCTTTCCAAATGCGCTGCTATGACATCCTTAATAATTGATTCCATCATTTTACCCACTACTGATGTCAGGCTGACCGGTCTATAATTCCCTGTTTTCTCTCTCCCTCCTTTTTAAAAAAGTGGGGTTACATTGGCTACCCTCCACTCGATAGGGACTGATCCAGAGTCTATGGAATGTTGGAAAATGACTGTCAATACATCTGCTATTTCCAAGGCCACCTCCTTAAGTACTCTGGGATGCAGTCCATCAGGCCCTGGGGATTTATCGGCCTTCAATCCCATCAATTTCCCCAACACAATTTCCCGACTAATAAGGATTTCCCTCAGTTCCTCCTTCTTACTAGACCCTCTGACCCCTTTTATATCCGGAAGGTTGTTTGTGTCCTCCTTAGTGAATACCGAACCAAAGTACTTGTTCAATTGGTCTGCCATTTCTTTGTTCCCCATTATGACTTCCCCTGATTCTGACTGCAGGGGACTTACGTTTGTCTTTACTAACCTTTTTCTCTTTACATATCTATGGAAACTTTTGCAGTCCATCTTAATGTTCCCTGCAAGCTTCTTCTCGTACTCCATTTTCCCTGCCCTAATCAAGCCCTTTGTCCTCCTCTGCTGAGTTCTAAATTTCTCCCAGCCCCAGGTTCACTGCTATTTCTGGCCAATTTGTATGCTACTTCCTTGGCTTTAATACTATCCCTGATTTCCCTTGATAGCCACGGTTGAGCCACCTTTCCTTTTTTATTTTTACGCCAGACAGGGATGTACAATTGTTGTAGTTCATCCATGCGGTCTCTAAATGTTTGCCATTGCCCATCCACTGTCAACCCCTTAAGTATCAATCTATCCTAGCCAATTCACGCCTCATACCTTCAAAGTTACCCTTCTTTAAGTTCTGGACCATGGCCTCTGAATTAACTGTTTCATTCTCCATCCTAATGTAGAATTCTATCATATTATGGTCACTTCCCCAAGGGGCCTCGCACAACGAGATTGCTAATTAATCCTCTCTCATTACACAACACCCAGTCTAAGATGGCCTCCCCCCTAGTTGGTTCCTCGACATATTGGTCTAGAAAACCATCCCTTATGCACTCCAGGAAATCCTCCTCCACCGTATTGCTTCCAGTTTGGTTAGCCCAATCTATATGCATATTAAAGTCACCCATGATAACTGCTGCACCCTTATTGCATGTACCCCTAATTTCCTGTTTGCTGCCCTCTCCAACATCACTACTACTGTTTGGAGGTCTGTACACAACTCCCACTAACGTTTTTTGCCCTTTGGTGTTTGGTATGCAGCTCTACCCATATAGATTCCACATCATCCAAGCTAATGTCCTTCCTAGCTACTGCATTAATCTCCTCTTTAACCAGCAATGCTACCCCACCTCCTTTTCCTTTTATTCTATCCTTCCTGAATGTTGAATACCCATGGATGTTGAGTTCCCAGCCCTGATCATCCTGTAGCCACGTCTCCGTAAACCCAATCACATCATATCCGTTAACATCTATTTGCACAGTTAATTCATCCACCTTATTACGGATACTCCTTGCATTAAGACACAAAGCCTTCAGGCTTGTTTTTTTAACACCCTTTGTCCTTTTAGAATTATGATGTAGTGTGGCCCTTTTTGTTTCTTGCCTTTGTTTACTCGGCCATCCACTATTGCTTTTTACCTTTCTACCATCTGTTTCTGACTCCATATTACTTCGCCCTATCTCGCTGCATAGGTTCCCATCCCCCTGCCATATTAGTTTAAACACCCCCGAACTGCATTAGCAAATGTTACAGGTTGGGACACCATCGAGCACCTGTAGAACTTGGAGGAGGTTCTTAGTCGGCTTAATCGTGTGGGGCTCAGGCTAAAATGCTTGAGGTGCGTTTTCCTGGCATCTGAAGTGGAGTTCCTGGGGAGAAGACTCACGGCAGACGGCATCAGGCCCAGCGATTCGAAGACAGAGGCAATCAAGAACGCACCGAGACCACAGAACGTGACGGAGTTGCGATCGTTTCTAGGACTCCTGAACTATTTTGGTAACTTCTTACCGGGTCTTAGCACATTCTTAGAACCCCTGCACTCTTTACTGCATAAAAGAGATGAATGGGTATGGGGCAAAAGCCAAGAAAATGCCTTTGTGAAAGCTAGGAAGCTATTATGTTCAAACAAATTGCTTGTGTTGTACGATCCATGTAAACGTTTGGTACTAGCATGTGATGCGTCGTTGTATGGGGTCGGGTGTGTATTGCAACAAGCTAATCAATTTGGGAAATTGCAACCGGTTGCTTATGCATCTAGAAGTCTGTCTAATGCCTAGAGGGCCTTCAGTATGATCGAAAAAGAAGCGTTAGCGTGTCTTTATGGGGTAAAGAACATGCATCAATATCTGTTCGGGCTCAAATTTGAATTAGAAACCGACCATTAGCCGAGTATATCCTTCTTTTCTGAAAGCAAGGGGATAAGTACGAATGCATCGGCCCGCATCCAGAGATGGGCGCTCACGTTGTCCACATACAACTACGCCATCCGCCACAGGCCAGGCACAGAAAACTGTGCCGATGCTCTCAGTAGGCTGCCATTGCCCACCACAGGGGAGGCCCGCAGATTTAGTCATGGTAATGGAAACATTCAAGAGTGAGCAATCACCTGTTACCGCCCGACAGATTAGAACCTGGACGAGCCAGGACCCCTTACTGTCCTTAGTAAAAAACTGTGTGCTCCACAGGAGTTGGTCTAGTGTCCTGTTAGCAATGCAGGAAGAAATAAAGCCGTACCAGCGGCACAAAGATGAAATGTCTATACAGGCAGACTGCCTCCTATGGGGTAATCGGGTGGTGGTGCCAAAAAAGGGCAGGGACACCACAGCACCCACCCAGGCATCGTAATGATGAAGGCGATAGCCAGATCCCACGTGTGGTGGCCTGGTATCGATGCAGACTTGGAATCCTGCGTGCACAAATATAATTCATGTTCACAGTTAAGCAATGCACCCAGGAAGGCACCACTGAGTTTATGGTCCTGGCCCTCCAAACCGTGGTCCAGGGTCCATGTCGACTGTGCAGGCCCGTTCTTGGGAAAAATGTTCTTAGTGGTAGTAGATGCGTACTACAAATGGATTGAATGCGTGATAATGTCGGCAAGCACATCCGCTGCCACCATTGGAAGCCTACGGGCCATGTTTGCCACGCACGTCCTTGTAAGTGACAATGGGCCGTGCTTTACCAGTGCCGAGTTCAAGCAGTTCATGACCTGCAATGGGATCAAACATGTCACATCTGCCCCATTTAAACCAGTGTCCAACGATCAGGCAGAATGAGCAGTTCAAACAATCAAGCAGAGCTTGAAAAGGGTAACTGAAGGCTCACTGCAGACTCGCTTATCCCGAGTCCTGCTTAGTTACCGCACACGACCCCACTCGCTCACTGGGGACCCTCCTGCTGAACTGCTCACGAAAAGGGCACTTAAGACAAGGCTCTCATTAGTACACCCTGATCTACACGAACAGATAGAAAGCAGGCGGCTTCAACAGAATACATATCATGATCGCGCAATAGTGTCATGCGAAATTGAGATAAATGATCCTGTATTTGTGTTGAATTATGGACAAGGTCCCAAATGGCTTCTTGGCACTGTTTTGGCCAAAGAGGGGAGCAGGGTGTTTGTGGTCAAACTCTCAAATGGACTCACCTGCAGGAAACACTTGGACCAAACTCAAACTCAGATTTACGGACTATCCAGAATAACCCACAATAGACTCCACCTTTTTCAACCCTCCAACACACGCACAAATGGCAACCGACCCAGCGGTTGACCACGAAGCAGAACCCATCACCCGCAGCAGCCTAGGAGGATTCACCACCTCCAGCAGTCCAGCAAGGCCAGCTGCGCAACAGCTCAGCGAGGGCCCAACAAACGACTCACCAAAACCAGCATTTGCACCGAGACGATCAACCAGGGAAAGGAAGGCCCCAGATCGACTCACATTGTAACTAGTTACACTATTGACTTTGGTGGTGGGGGGTGGGGGGATGTTGTTATGTATGTGAACCTGTAAATACAATGTCTAACCACCGGATCCCACAATCCCTTGGGAGCACCTGTATATAAGGAGGCCTCACAGGCTGGAGAGGCACTCTGAGATCTGCAGTAAAGGACTACGGTCATACCTTACTTTGAGCTTGCAGTATCTGGTCTTACTCTTTATTCAAGACATAACAACACCCAAGTGGTAAAGATGAATATCTATCCCATGGAGTGTAGTTATGCAAATAAATACAGCAACTATTCTACAGTTGTATTGTCCCACAGACAGCAATAAAATGAATGATTTGTTTAATCTGTTTTTTTGATGGTGGTATTGGTTGAGGGAGGAATGTTGACCCAGACACCAAGAGAACTCTCTATTCTTCCTGGAGAATACCCTGGGACCTTTAACATCCACCTGAACCACTGGAAAAAGCAGACAGAACTTCCATTCAACATCTCATCTCATCTCTAATAATGCAGCACTGCTTCAGTACTGCACTGGAGTACCATCCTATATTGTGAGCTCAAACCTTGCTAAGGGGCTCAAAGCCACAACCCCCTGACTCAAGAGTCAAGAGTACTACCAACTGAGCCAAACTGACACAATAACTATCATTATTCTTATGTTTGTCAAAGCTTTCATTTCTTTCCATTGAGTTATCTCAACTAAAAACATAGCCTATCAAAAATATTGCATCATTGTACTACAAGTGATAAATCTTAATACTATATTAAGTTTGCCACTAGCAATTGAAGTGACTCTGGTACATCTTACTATGGATTTTCAATTAGTGAAGGACCAAACCATTTGCATTTACACCTTGGTTCTTCAGAAGCCAGTCACACAGGTACATAGGATAAAAAATAGTAAAATTGAATTACTATCCGTATTGCATGGAATCCCCAGTTCCAGAAGGTGATGCAAATTGTATTATCATTTCCATATCAGCATGAACCTGACTGTCAGATCTGAGGCACCATATCAGTTTGAAGCCCGTTGACAGGAAGCTGAGACTCCACCATCTACAAGACTCAAGTCAGGAGTGTGAGAAAATACAAAGGCCCACTTCTCAAGACAACTAGGGGTGGGCTATAAATGTGACCCTGTAAGTGTCACCTACATCCCAAGGATAACATTAAAAAATACCATGGTCCTACAAATAGTAAATTCAACTAATGACTGATTAATTTGTTATGTTTGGTAGTGGTGGTTGAATGTTTGTCTGGACACTGGAAGAACTTCTTTTCTTCAAATAGTGCCATGAGATATTTTACATCTGCCCAAACAGCTAGAGACAGGGTCTCAGTTTAAAGTGTCATCCAAATGGTCGTACCTCCAACAATCCTTAGAACTGCACTGGTGTCATTTCAGATTGTGTGCTCAAGTGGGGCTTGAACCTAAAGGCAAGAGTGCTACCAGCCGAGCCAAGTTGACACTCAATTTGGTCAATAACTTTCAATGTATCATGTTACAAGGAAGATTACTGATTTTGTTTTGTTTCTTTGTTTGTTGCAGAAGTAACTGTGTAAATGTCTTGGTAACTACAACGCAACTCGTACCAGCACTTGCCAAAGTTCTATTGTATAGCTTAGGTGGTGTTTTCCCTATTGAAAATATTTACAGTGCAACCAAAATAGGTAAGGATCCAACAGAAAATATTTGCAGCATTATAATCACTGAAACTATATTTGAGATTTCAGGATGTCACAGAGCATAAGAGCAGAGCTTTTAGTTATCACAACCAACATTTACTTATTAATCTCTAGGCACTTATGCCCTATCGGGTCCATGGTTCATTACATCATTTTGTAAAGACCATCTAATGTTTAGGTTTAATTTTATTTGAAGTTAGGTCAAAAGAATTAAGTGACATCAACTGTGAATTGGGTCCCATAAATCGGTATTATCGGTATAAACAGGACCTCCGCAATTTACCTGGAGTCAGTGGTGTCATCTCACTTAAATAGCAACAGCTGATGCCCATGCCACTATGGGCACATCTTGGGCAACAACAGGGGGTGGGATGGAGTGGGAGAGGCAGGAAATATGTCAACCACTTTAGGCTACCAGTGCCATTTGACACTTCTGATCGACACCCTTTATCAGGTGTCCAAGAAAATTACTGTTGCCATGATTTTCATTGCTATCCTGCCATGATTTTTAGAAGCATGTAGGCCAGGAGCCCCCTGCCCCCACCCTCCCCCCACCCCCCGTCCCCCAGTTTCATTTAAGATCCATGTCACTCAGTGTTGGAGACTCTAGGGCTAAAGAAATTCCTGGTGTGGAAATTCCCTCCTCCCACCACCAAACCCTCCCAAACCCATCCCCTCCAACATCATAGACCACATTTGAGGCAGACAGAGGATCTGATGAAAGCTCGAGGACTGGGTCTGACAAATCCGGGTCCCAGATGATTTTCCACTCTCTCCGCTAGTAGTGTGCCAATGGGCCCACAGATGTTCGTGGGCTTGCCTTCCAGATCAGTAATAAAATGGAATGTTCATAATTAGAAAACTGTGGATTTAATCAGAAAGTAACTTTGAACGGAATAAATAGTTTCAATAAATGATGAGTATTTGCAACAGTCGTCCAATATCTAAAAGCAGTTGACTTGTGTCATCAGCTGCCTCCACGGTCCCTCCCATGAAACTTTGACTGTACATGTCGCAGGTGATTGAAGGTGCATTCTACTTCCATGCTACCTGTTGGAATGGAGCCAAAATAAAGTGATCCCTGCACCAGACTGAGAAAGCTGGGGTCACATCAGAAATAATGCAGTATGATTAATGTGTTAATGTTTCTGCGAGGATTTATGAGGTTTAACCCTAATTTTTGAATTCATCTTTTGGGAAGTGATTTAACCCTCAAATCAGAAAGCTTTAACGGTGTGACACATTAACAGGGTTTGTCAGATATGAATTTACTGTACTTGGAGAAGACACAGAATGTTTATAAAAAATGTTTTTGAAAAGGGCTTGTTTTAGAACATAAATATTTATGAAGGATTATGATGAACCCTCTCTTAATTTGCCTTGTTGCATCATTTGCTGTTAATTTTGTGGTATTTGTTTAAACAGCCGATGAATTCAAAGGAACTGCCTTGAAGCGATTACTGATTATATGAGAGAGCTGATTAATGTTAGTACCGATCTGACTATGAGAAATTGTTTAATATGAGTGCATAGCCTGACTGTTTGAGGAGCTCTTTAACATTACCACAGATCCTGCCTGTATGAGGGAATGCTTAATATTGGTACAGATCCTGACTGTTTGAGGAGCTCTTTAATATTAGTATAGAAACATAGACATCTACAGTGCAGAAGGAGGCCATTTCAGCCCATCGTGTCCGCACCGGCCGACAAAGAGCTTCACGGCCCTTGGTCATCAGCCCTGAAGGTTACATATAAACCTATGAACAATGGCGGAAAGGTAAAGAACACCCAGTCCAATCAGTCTGCCCCACACAACTGCAACACCCCTTGCACCAAAACATTCTATACTCCATCCAACCGGAGCCATGTGATCTCCTGGGAGAGGCAAAAACCAGATAAAAACCAGGCCAATTGGGGGGAAAAAATCTGGGAAAATTCCTCTCCAAACCATCCAGACGATTGAAACTAGTCCAGGAGATCACCTTGGCCGTATTCAATTCCCTGAAGTACTTACCATCGTATCTGTGCCAGCCAACAAGAGGTTCTCCAGTCTAATCCCACTTACCAGCTCTAGGTCCGTAACCCTGCAGGTTGCGGCACTTTAAGTACCCATCCAAACACCATTTAAATGTGATGAGGGTTTCTGCATTCACCACCCTTCCAAGCAGTGAGTTCCAGACCCCCAAAACCCTCTACATGAAGAAACCTCCCCTCAAATCCCCACTGAACCTTCCACCAACCACCTTAAAACTATGCCCCCTCATAATTGACCTCTCCATCAAAGGAAATAGGCCCTTGCTATCCACTATATCCAGGTCCCTCAACATTTTGTACACCTCCTGTCAACCTCCTCTGTTCCAATGAGAACAAACCCAGCCTATCCAATCTTAGCTAAAATTCTCCATTCCAGGCAGCATCCTAGTAAATCTCCTCTGCACCCTCTCTAGTGCAATCACGTCCTTCCTATAATACAGCGACCAGAACTACACGCAGTACTTCAGCTGTGGCCTAACCAGAGTATTATACAATTGAAGCATAACCTCCCTGCTCTTGTATTCTATGCCTCGACCAATAAAGGCAAGCATTCTGTATGCCTTCTTAACCACCTTATCCACCTGGCCTTCTACTTTCAGGAATCTATGGACAAGCACTCCAAGGTCCCTTTGTTCATCTACACTATTAAGTGGCCTACTGCTTAATGTGTATACCCTTTCCTTATTAGCCATCACAAAGTGCATTACCTCACACTTCTCCGAAATAAATTCCATTTGCCACTGCTCTGCCCACCTGACCAGTAGTTTGATATCCTCCTGCAGTCCATGACTTTCTTCTTCATTATCAACCACACAGCCAATTTTAGTGTAATCTGCAAACTTCTTAATCATACTCCCTTTTTTCAAGTCTAAACCGTTGATATATACCACATAAAGCAGGGGACCCAGTACTGAGCCCTGCGGAGCCCCACTGGAAACATCCTTCCAGTCACAAAAACATCCATCAACCATTACCCTTTGCTTCCTACCTCTAAGCCAATTTTGGATCCAACTAGCCACTTTGCCCTGGATCCCATGAGCTTTAACCTTCGTGACTAGTCTACCACGTGGGACCTTATCAAAAGCTTTGCTGAAGTCCATATACACTACATCGTATGCACTACCCTCATTGACCCCCCTGGTTACCGCCTCAAAAAATTCAATCAGGATAGTCAAACATGGTCTTCCCTTAACAAATCCGTGCTGACTGTCCTTAATTAATCCTTGCCTTTCCAAATGTAGATTTATCCTGTCCGTCAGGATTTTTTCCAATAATTTTCCCACCACTGAGGTTAGGCTGACAGGCCTGTAATTACTCGGCCTATCCCTTTCTCCTTTCTTAAACAAGGGTACTACATTAGCAGTCCTCCAATCCTCCGGCACCATGCCCAAATCCAAATGATGGTCAAGGACTCTGCTATTTCCTCTTTCACTTCGCTCAACAGCCTGGGATGCATTTCATCCGGGCCTGGGGACTTACCTACTTTCAAAGCTGCTAAACCCCTTAATATCTCCTCTCTCACTATGTTTATTTCATCCAGAATTTCACACTCCTCTTTGATAGCAGTATCTGCATTGCCCCTTTCCTTTGTGAAAACAGACGCAAAGTATTCATTAAGAACCATACCAACATCTTCCGCCTTCACACAAAGATTACTCTCATGGTCTCTAATAGGCCCCACCCTTTCTTTAGTTACCGTCTTGCTCTTAATATATTTATAGAACATCTTTGGGTATTCCTTAATTTTACGAGCCAAGAATTTTTCATGCTCTCTCTTAGCATTCCTAATATCCTTTTTAATTTTACCTCGTAATTTTCTATATTCCTCCAGAGATTCTATAGTATTTAGCCGTCGGTATATGACATAAGCTTCCCTTTTTTTCTTTATCCTCCCCTGTAAGTCCCTAGACATCCAGGGGGCTCTAGTATAGATCCTAGCTGTATGGGGGATTGTTTAATATTAGTATAGATCCTAGCTGTATGAGGGACTGTTTAATATTAGTATAGATACTGACTAGGAGAAAGCTTATTTAATATTAGTACATGCACTAACTGTATAAAGGAACATTAATTAACATTAACTGTATGCGGAAATGATGCACTATTAGTAAGTGGTTACCTTTATGTAATATTTAAGGACATACCACCAAGTATGCAGGATAACTACATACTAAAGATTAATAGTACAGATTTAAGAAATGTGGCCGTGAAGGGAATGATAAGACAATATTAACAAAAATCAAACTTTAGAAAGCCTTTAGGGAGAAACAATGACAACTTGGGGTAGAAATTGTACCCTACTGTGCCCGTTTTACAGGTGTAAAAGGGCATAAAATTGGTGCAGCAAGGCTCAATTTTGGGGGCCAACATCCTGCATCCCAAGGACACCTAAACACAACCCAACCCAACAGCAAAGTGAGGGAAACTACTGAAAATATAGAAACCTCAAAAAAAAATGCTCAAAGGGTAAAGAGGGAACTAAAAATAAGAAGGGTTGTGGAAGCTAAATGAAACCGTCAGAAATTCTTCCAATATTATAACAGCAAGAATGTTATAATTGAGATTCCATAAGGGTGTAAATAAGGCTGAAACTAAGGATAAAGTTGGAGGGAGAGGTAGTCGCTATAAGACCTTCTCCTTCCAATGGGGAAACTCGGAGCTTTCACCACCACTTCCTGAGGCCTACCATCACTTTTCCATTGATGGTCCTGGACACAGCAGTATATGGGCCAGTATAAAGTCAATGAAAAAGAAAACCCTGCCCCAAATGGGTTGCCTATTCATTATTACCCAATTCGCACTACCACCAACAGCCAATTTCAACTCCTGTGTATCAATATCAGGTGAAAACTGGAACAAGTTTAACTGTCATGCTCTTGTAGTGGAATAGCCTGCACTTATTCGCTGTAGCCACACGTGAGAATGACCATTTGGGTGAAGAACAAAAGGGTTGGCAGCACTTGTACCCCAGCATGAGTCAGTGTCTTCAGGAAAAAAGGGGGGAAATTGAGGAAAGTTGCTTTTTGCACACTGATAACCCTTACCTTTCAAATTGCCAGTCGATATATAACTAAACATTAGGTGCAACATCCATCATAGAAAAATATGACTTCAGACAGAGTCTGTTGATCCACTAGGGGAGTGATAAAATAGGGACAGGTGGCATACAAAGTTAGATTATTATTATTGGATTGAGGGAGAAGAAACATAAAACTGCCTATCTATGTTCAAGTGATTATAGTACATTGCAGTGCTATATTCTCACTTGTCATTCTCAATATTTTTGCGTAAATATAATTTGAGCATGTTCCCAAAAGGTTGATTTTAAGAGAAATTATATGCTGTATAGTAAAGCAATTTAATTATTATTGAAAGGCTGAGCCATGCATTGTTTTTCAGGCAAAGAAAGCTGTTTTCAGCGTATAGTGTCCAAATTTGGCACTAAAGTTACTTATGTTGTCATTGGAGATGCCAGAGATGAAGAGCATGCCGCTACTCAGGTAAATTCACCCTGAACTCTTCCTCATTTATCTTCCAGGCAAAGAAAGTTGCTTTGAACGAATTATGCAAAGGTTTGGCAGAAAAGTAGTATATGTTGTTATTGGGGATGGTGTAGAAGAAGAACAGGCAGCAAAAAAGGTAACAAGTCTGCTAAATATTGTTGGTGCACCATTTGGATTTATTACTCTGGGCTTTGCTTTGTTTGAATTCATGTGATGTTGGAAAAGATTTTTCCAAGTGTGCCTTAATGTATTAGCTTGTAGAGCATGATGAGATAGAGCTTTGAACAAGTCGCTTTGTGAACTAGAATTAATGGCATTAACCTCATTAGTTAATGGATTTGGTCTTCATTTTAAGGTGGTGGTTAATTCCTTTTTTCTTGCATGACTTTATAAGAAATGGTGTGTGTCCCTTTCTAAGGGCTGATATGGATCAAAGCAGATTTCTGCATGCTTTATTTACCGATTGTGATGTGCCTTTCCTCAAGGATTACATCATTAGAAAATCTATTCAATGACATAAGATGCTGATGTCAAACACGCCTAAAGTCATCTTTTGCATTGAAACGTTTTACTTGCATAAATAACACCATTAGAATACCTTAATACTTTAAAATGCAACATTAGTTGAATCTTGTATTGAACAATCCACAGGGCCATCTGGCAGAAGAGATCTGTCTAAGGAGTAAGAATAGAAAATCTATTTTACATGCAAGCTAATTTGACTGACAATTTGAAGACTAATGGATTGAAACTTACAGAGCCCAGTTGCCAATCCATTCGCTGTTCTCGTGTCATAGATGGGGACAAATGAGTAACAAGGCAATTGTAGATGGAAGGTTTGGATAGCTTGATAAAGCACGAGGTGCTGCTCACATCATTTGAATTAGCAGTCATTACAATGAAGGAAAATACAAGTTTCAAGTTCTGAAGCATATACCAAAGTGTGTCTATCAATCTTTTTGTCAATTTTCAATTCATGGCAATGTTCTGTAATGAAAATGCTGTGCAGAAATTGGACCTTATTGGATCCATTTTACCGGCGTAAAACGAGTGCAATGAGGCCCAATTTCTGCAACCTACTTCATCCACCCCAGGGACGCTCTAAAGCAGGTATTGGGCTGTCTTACATATGTAAATAAGTGGCCTAATTCCTGTTTAATAGCCGCTGGCAGAAATTGCTTTGGGATTGAGCAGAGCGGAAGCCAGATCCTGCTCTACTCAGGACTCTTCAGCAGCCACCAACAAAAGGTATGTTTTTTTTTTACTTTTAAAAATCATTCCTGTTGAGTCAGGAGAAGCAGAAGACCTCCTCCATTCCACAGTATCTCGATCAACCTTGTCCGTTGTCGTTCCGCCCGTCCCACCCCCTGGACTTCCGTTTGGGCTGCTGCCAGCGAGGCACGAGGCCCAAAATTCTTCATCTTCAATGGGCAAGCTGACTGTGGTGTTCACCCAAATATTATTAATGAAGCTGAGGTCCAGTCTGGGGCCAGCCTCGAACCTCCCAGATGGAGCACACATGGCATGTGCAGCTTTGATTCTGGGCTCGAAAATGGGCCCAGGTGAATTTCAACTCCTCGGTCTGCTTACGATGGCTAGAATTTTATTTTGTGCTCCGTTCATTTGTACGCAATGCAGGAGATCAGGGAACCACTGTAGAAATTGTATCCCAATGTTTTTTTGGGGGGGAAAGATCTGTTGGCTGATTTCTGGTGCTGAAGTACAAGATTGAAAAAAAATTATACTAATCCTGGCAGCCAGGTTGCATCCGTGAAATATGGACAATACCATGACCGATTATTCCCTGCACTTTTGGAATGAATTGCACAATATTTCTAAAATAGAATGGAATGTTGATTTAATAAATTGCATTCCTGCTGCCAATTATTTGAACAGTGGTAGGTGAAGAGAAATGGAATAACTGAGGGGAGGAACAGAACTGTGGTGTAATCCGATTATGTATTTCTTGTAGTTAAGATCCTGATATTGGTGCCAAAGAATTCCAAACTCATGACATGTGCACATGTCCAGAGTTTGTCTTGGATGTGCTTTGCACCATAAGGAAATGAGACACATTTTCATTTATGGCTTTAGCAATTCATTTTTACTGTACTAATCATCTTCCTGTTGGTTGAAGTACATACAACAACAACAAAATATGCTTTAATAGGGGGGTATAGCAGGTATAGCTGGCAAAGTACTAGCTGCTGTTATTGCATTCCTGCCTCTGAAAACTTGGGATCGAGACATCAGACCTATCGATAATGACGTCAGAATTTAATTTCTCAACTTAGTTCAAAATATAAACAACAGAACAGGCTCGAATTCCACACTTGAAGGTAATTACTAAGAATAAACCCATATTCAGTAACATTGGCTGATTAATAGAAACTCTTGCAACAGTAGAAATTCACAAACTTTATAGACACAGTGAACTGGGTTCTTCTTCACAATTTTTTTTTGTTTTTGGGATGTGGGCAATCATTGGCAAGACCACATTTATTGCCCGTGCCTAGATGCTGCAATGATTATCTTTATAAATGGGTGGCTTTCTAGGCCACTTCAGAAGGCATTAAAAGTCAACCACATAATGTGGCGCTGTAACCACATGTCGCCAGACTGGGTAGAGTTGGCAGATTGCCTTCACTGAACGACAGTAAACCAGTTGGGTTTTCACGGCAAATTGGCACCTTTCATGGTCATTTTTTTATGACACCAGACCACAAATTACCAGATTTATTGAATTCAATTTAAACGTGTCATGGTTGGATTTGAAATAAGTTAAATAAGCACATTAATACACTGCTATGGGTACAATTATATCTATATTAATATGTCCAAAAGTGGGCCTCACATTGGGAACTCAAACTGTTGTGTGATGCTCTTTGCGGATGTCAGCTTGCTGTTCAGAGTGCAGCAAGTGATTTAAGTGTGCTGTGTAGCGTTTGTATTGGGGACAGAAATTAACATCAATATACATAAAATAAATAGCATTATTTAATCCCGAGACTAAAAATTTGAATTAAATGGTATTTTTCCACTCAACTGTTTTTCCACTTACTGTACTCGTTAGTCATTATCATAACTCCTTAGGGAGCCTTATATGCAGAAGTTCCTGACATCACATAGCTGGCGGCTTATGTCTACTTTCTGAAATAGTAGCAAAGCATACTTTGTAACTATTGTTTTAATCTACTTTCTCCAGTTTATAACTTTTTTCATGTAGGTGTGCGTCATATCCACTGAAAGATTCTGACTGACATCCGCAGGGATCAAATCAGGAGTTACAATTTTTGATTTGTGGTTTCCAGCGGAAGATGAAATAAAATTACTGATCCAAAGGAGACTAAATAATTATTCCCTGCATTAAACACATTAATAGCCTGAAGTTCTCCTTTCATTGAGTTGTCTCAGCTCTGACAGACACAGGATTATGAATAAGCAAACTGGGAATATCATGCTGAAGGAGCAGTGGCACTCCTGTAACATTAACGTTGAAATGCAAGTCTCTATCCCCAAAACTTTTGCTGATCTGCAAAAATGTTTTCTTTTTTCCTCCCTTCATTACTTCTCCAAATGATTATTTGTTGAATTGTTGCTGGAAAAAAAACATAATTTGTTAAAAAATCAATTGAGCAGTGAAATTTCTGTAAATCTTTGAAGGAATGTTGAGGATTGCCATACCTGATTTGCTACAGTAGACTCCTCCTATCAAAGTTGGGCATCATTAAAGGAGGCCTAGAGAAGGGGAGGGGTGGAACAGCAGTTACTACACAGTTTTAGTAATATATTGCTACACAGTTTTAGTAATATATTGTGCCATGGATGGCTTCGTGTCCACAACAACCAACACTAAAGGGAGAATTTTAATCTCAGAAAACGTATGAATTGGGGTCAGGTGGGAGGTTAACGAGTTAAAAATACTGAATCCTGACACCAACCCACCTCCATCCCACCCACTTCCGGTTTTAACGGAAGTGTGGCTGGGGCGGGGGTGGGGGCCGGCCAACCCACTCCCAGGCAGTGGCTCTCTCATTTAAATATTATAATGAGGCTCCGTGCCATGTTATGATTCACCATTTGGTTGGTGGGCGGATTTCCTTGGCCTCGGAGAACCCGCCAGCTAAAGGGAGACGAGGACTGCTGGATCCAGGAGGTAAGTGCCTTTCCAATTACCTGCTGGATCCAGCGTTCCTACCTCATTGACCCCCTGCGATCAGACACCCTCGACCCTTCCAATTGCCCCCCGAGACCTCTGATCTGTCCTCAGATCTCCGAACCCCCCTCCAGCCTTCAATCCTTGGCCACCGACCCCTTCCGGTGTTCAATCCCCTCTCCGGCCTTCCAACTTACCTGCTCCGGACCCGATTCCTCCTCCAGCTTTCCAACCGACCCCCCCGGGTCCCGAACCCCCTCTGGCCTTCTGACCTCCCTCCTCCAACTCCCATTCACCCTTCAGCCTCCTCCCTCTGGCCCCTAATCATCACCCCTTCCAGCCCCGATCCCCATCCATCCCCGATCCACATCCATCTCCGATCCCCATCCAGCCCCGATCCCCATCCATCCCCGATCCACATCCATCTCCGATCCCCATCCAGCCCCGATCCCCATCCATCCCCGATCCACATCCATCTCCGATCCCCATCTATCCCCGATCCACATCCATCTCCGATCCCCATCCAGTCTCCTTCCTCTGGCCCCAATTCCCCCTCTGGCCTCCCTCCTCTCTGCGGCTTAGTGCCACAGGCCTACCCAACCGCCAGTCAGGCAGCTTCTCCATCTGGCTGGCTTTGGGTGGGAAACAGTAAGTCCAAATTTTAATAAAATAGTTCTCCCGGGTTTCCTGACCATTTTCCAGCGCAACCCCCTCCCCCCTCCAAATTAAGATTTTGGCCTAAGAAACGAACTATTGAGGTGATGGGCAGGCAGAGCCTTAGGCACCCCACCACAATCAGGGAAAGAAAATCAGGCAGTGAGTCATACCAAACCATTCTTGTGTATGTCCTAGCACCTGGCTATAGCGCTGAACTGGAAGATTCTTAAGAGCAGGCCATGGTATGCCCTGTCGTCTTTATGTGTAGCGTTGGGGGCAGGGGGTCAGACCTAAGAAAGTATAAAATAATTTTTTAATGGAGAGTAAAGTAAAATGTAATTTTTAAATGACAATATACATTAATGATTTAGATGAAGGAAATGAGTGTAATATCTCCAAGTTTGCAGATGACACTAAGCTGGGTGGCGGTGTGAGCTGTGAGGAGGACACTAAGAGGCTGCAGGGTGACTTGGACAGGTTAGGTGAGAGGGCAGATGCAGTATAATGTGGATAAATGTGAGGTTATCCACTTTGGGGGCAAAAACACAAAGGCAGAATATTATCTGAATGGCGGCAGATTAGGAAAAGGGGAGGTGCAACGAGACCTGGGTGTCATGGTACATCAGTCATTGAAAGTTGACATGCAGGTACAGCAGGCAGTGAAGAAGGCAAATGGTATGTTGGCCTTTATAGCTAGGGGATTTGAGTATAAGAGCAGGGAGGTCTTACTGCAGTTGTACAGGGCCTTGGTGAGGCCTCACCTGGAGTATTGTGTGCAGTTTTGGTCTCCTAATCTGAGAAAGGACATTCTTGCTATTGAGGGAGTGCAGCGAAGGTTCACCAGACTGATTCCTGGGATGGCAGGACTGACATATGAGGAGAGACTGGATCGACTGGGCCTGTATTCACTGAAATTTAGAAGCATGAGAGGGGATCTCATAGAAACATATAAAATTCTGACAGGACTGGACAGGTTAGATGCAGGAAGAATGTTCCCGATGTTGGGGAAGTCCAGAACCAGAGGACACAGTCTGAGGATAAGGGGTAAGTCATTTAGGACTGAGATGAGGAGAAACTTCTTCACTCAGAGAGTGGTTAACCTGTGGAATTCCCTGCCGCAGAGAGCTGTTGATGCTCGTTCATTGGATATATTCAAGAGGGAGTTAGATATGGCCCTTATGGCTAAAGGGATCAAGGAGTATGGAGAGAAAGCAGGAAAGGGGTACTGAGGGAATGATCAGCCATGACCTTATTGAATGGTGGTGCAGGCTCAAAGGGCTGAATGGCCTACTCCTGCATCTATTTTCTATGTTTCTATGTAATCATCTTTGGAGGTAAATGTTTTGAAGGAGCTGCAAGTGCCCCAGCTCGATTCTGCTGTTCGCTCACTGATCTGTCTGGAGTGTTCTGGTTTAAAGTTTCAGCGTATATCAAGGAGTTGCACCTCGAGGGATGATGTTGCTGGCTATGTTCTCTCAGCTAAACTCAGCTCCATTTGGTTTTCATTACCACTCCTGAGTCCGCATCTCCTCCAAGTCTGATTGACAAGAATAAGCCACCACAGCTGGAGTGTTGAAAATTCTGCAAAGTTTGTAAACTGTTTTTCCTTTCCACTAAACCAAGAGGGAATTAATAAACTTCTGCATCTTCCCCACCATTCTTCCCCGCCCACATTAGGTCAGTCAGGAATGGGGAACATGTGCTGCGTATTTAAGTAAAATATATATCTGACTCTTACAAATAAGTTTAAGGAAATATTCCAAAATCATTCGTAACTTTGTCAACATTTCTATTATAAATTTATATGTTTGCTAGAATAATCTTACCTTTGTGGCATGTTTGGATCTTAATTTTCTAAGGGGATAAAACTCCTCTTAACAGAAAATAAGAGAATGCTTGTTTTACTCCATAATTAATAAAATTGCTGGAATATGCAACTTTGCAATATGGACCTAGAAATTGGATCACATCCAAAATTAGACCACTGCACGTGCCCAAAGTGGTCAGCAGCAGGAGCACACAACATTGGTGTGCCGGCCTCATTGGTTTATTACCGGCAAGCTGCGGGCACCTATCGTGGTCCCAGAGGATGGTCACAGCGAGGGGACGGGGGGGTGGGTGGGGGGAGCGAGATTGTCCAGCCGGGCTCAGGTTGAAGGCAGCAGTTAAGTCCAAGAACAGTGACCTGCAGTTTTAATGTGGAGCTAGAAGCAGTACTATAACGTACTTACCTTTTAGGCGACAGGTTTAGGCGACAGGTTTGGTTGCTGTGCACCAGGGAAAACTGACCGCATGCCGCTATCAGTCGCCATCCAATTTCCCAAAGGGACCTGAAACAAGTGTTAGGCAGCCAGATTTCATAGGCAGAGGACCTAACGGCTGTTTCCGGCGGGGGCTTTGGACAACGACATGGCATCCCAACCAGTATGACATGTGGCATGGACTGACCGCTTCCGCACACCATATAGGACCTTTCAGCACCTGTTCCTCACTCAAGAAATGGGTGCAGCACAATCCAATTTCTAAACTATGATTTCTGACAATATGATTTCAATAGTGGATCATTAAGTTCAGAGAAAAATGAAGGTGAGAGAGTAACTGCATACTAGCATGGATAGAGGATTGGCTAACTAACAGAAAACAGTCGGGATAAATGGTTCATTCTCTGGTTGGCAAGTAGTAACAAGTGGGGTGCCGCAGGGATCAGTGCTGGGACCCCAACTATTTACAATCTATATTAACGACTTGGAAGAAGGGACTGAGTGTAACGTAGCCAAGTTTGCTGATGATACAAAGATGGGAGGAGAAGCAATGTGTGAGGAGGACACAAAAAAATCTGCAAAAGTACATAGACAGGTTAAATAAGTGGGCAAAAATTTGGCAGATGGAGTATAATGTTGGAAAGTGTGAGGTCATGCACTTTGGCAGAAAAAATCAAAGAGCAAGTTATTATTTAAATGGAGAAAGATTGCAAAATGCTGCAGTACAGCAGGACCTGGGGATACTTGTGCATGAAACACAAAAGGATAGTATGCAGGAACAGCAAGTGATCAGGAAGGCCAATGGTATCTTGGCCTTTATTGCAAAGGGGATGGAGTATAAAAGTCTTGCTACAACTATATAAGATATTGGTGAGGCCACACTTGGAATACTGCGTGCAGTTTTGGTTTCCATATTTACGAAAGTATATACTTGCTTTGGAGGCAGTTCAGAGAAGGTTCACAAGGTTGATTCCGGGGATGAGGGGGTTGACTTGTGAGGAAAGGTTGAGTCGGTTGGGCCTCTACTCATTGGAATTCAGAAGA
This sequence comes from Pristiophorus japonicus, assembly GCF_044704955.1. Lineage (NCBI taxonomy): Eukaryota > Metazoa > Chordata > Chondrichthyes > Pristiophoridae > Pristiophorus > Pristiophorus japonicus. Next base: position 166,896,897 of record NC_091983.1, read on the forward strand.
ATGAGAGGTGATCTTATCGAAACATATAAGATTATGAGGGGGCTTGACAAGGTGGATGCAGAGAGGATGCTTCCACTGATGGGGGAGACTAGAACTAGAGGGCAACATCTTAGAATAAGGAGCCGCCTATTTAAAACAGAGATGAGGAGAAATTTCTTCTCTCAGAGGGTTATAAGTTTGTGGAATTTGCTGCCTCAGAGAGCTGTGGAAGCTGGGACATTGAATAAATTTAAGACAGAAATAGTTTCTTAAATGATTAGGGGATAAGGGGTTATGGGGAGCAGGCGGGGAAGTGGAGCTGAGTCCATGATCAGATCAGCCATGATCTTATTGAATGGCGGAGCAGGCTCGAGGGGCCGTATGACCTACTCCTGTTCCTATTTCTTATGTTCTTATGTTCTGACATCAAGTCAGCTTTCAAATAAATATGGCAACCAAGGAGCCCCAAAAAACTGAGGCCTGTAGTTGGGGGGGGGGGGTGGTGGGGGGGAGGGGGGCGTGTGGTGGGGCGGGCGGAAGGAAAATCCTCCAGTGGCTGGAATCATATAGGAAAATTGTCATGGTTGTCAGAGGCTGATTATCCCAGCCTCAGGATATTGCTAACAGAATTCCTCAAGGCAATGTCCTTGGCACAACCAGCTTTAGCTGCTTCATTAATTGACCTTCCTCTGTACTACGTTCATGAATTATGCTGTTGGATGACAATTCTATACTGTTCAGCTCCATTTACAATTATGCTAATAATGAAGCTGCTCTTTCCAACTTACAGTAAGCCATGGATTGGGCTGATAAGTGGCAGGTGGCATTCATGCCAAATAAATTACTATCTCCAACAAAAAAAGTCCCAACTCATGACCTGCAATGGCATCACCATCACTAATTCCCCAACCTTGTTCACCATGGCGGTGACCATTGACAAGAAACTAAACTAGACCAGGCATATTTACAATGTGGCTGCAAGAACAGAGAACAGTGCCTCTCTATCACCTTCAAGGTTTATGTCAGGAGTGCATTTGAATACTCACCAGTCATCTGGTTGGACGCAGCCACATCAACCTTCGAAGCTCAACACCATCCACAATAAAGCAGTCCATTTGATCAGTGCCACTGCCCTGAACTCAGTTTCTGTCCCCACCCATTGCCAGTGCACTGTGACTGCAGTATGCATTATCTCAGCACATCATCATCATAGGCAGTCCCTCGAATCGAGGATGACTTGCTTCCATGTCAAAAATTTCACAGGTGTTTCAATGAAGGACTTAAAATTCCAGGTCCCGAACTAAATCTTGAAGGGTGGAAGACGCCTGTGCGTGGATTTTTTTTAACATCTGGTGACTGTTGCACACCAGCCATCACATGGGCTTGACAGAGCTAGCTCTTGGTCCAGTGGCAAGGATTAACAAGGACGACTGGAGACCAGCTCTGCTGCACGGACCTAGTGCGCACACATATCACAGTGTGGGCTGCCCCGTGCTACCCCTGGGTCCTCGCCTTTCATGGGCCCCTAACTCGCGCCTCTCCTGGGCCCCGATCACATCCCTCTACAATCTCTTGCCGCTCCTTTGCCCCGACCTCGCTGCTCCTGCTGTACCTGCCCATGCTCCAATCACCGACCTGGACATTGATGATGTCCCTCTTCACTGCCGTTGCTCTCCTGCTCCAGCACGTACTGCTCCCTGGAGTGAAAGGCCGCCATGCTGCTCCTTCCGCTCCCCGGCCTGCTCTATGGGGTGCACTGCAGCAACATTGTAAGTTACTTTGACTGTTCCTCTCAGCCCTGTGACCTCTACCACTGAGAAGGACAAGAGCAGTAACATTCAGGAACACCATTACCTTCAAGTTCCTACAAGTGACACACCAACCTGGTTTGGACATACACTGCGATTCCTTTATTGTCGCTGGGACAAATTAGTGGAATTTCCTACCTAACACTATAATGGAACATCATCACCACAAGGACTGCAGTAGTTGAAGGGAAAGGCCCACCACTGTCTTCCCAGGGCAAGTAGGGAGGGGCAATACAAATATACAAAATCGACGGGCAGGAAAAGGCCAGCTGTTTCATCGAGCATGCCTCACACAACCACAACGCTTGGAGCATCATGATTTCGTACCCGTACTCACAGCACACATACCCACCAGCACGCATACCTGCCCGCTCGTGTACCTGTCCGCCCACATACCCGCCTGCCCATCACCAGTCATGTAATCTCCTGGGAGAGGCAAAAAAAAAGAAGAGTAAATAGGGAAAAATATATTTTCTTGAATTTCCTCTCCTACCCTTTTAGACGACTGATACTAGTCCAGGAGACCACATTGAAGCCGTGATTTCGCTACCCGTGGTGAGTTGGGTGCAGCCGGCATTGATGGCGTGTAGGAAAGCTGCTCCTGACTCCATCCCGCCCTCTGCACCCAATCTTCCATTAATGGGGTTTGTTAAGCACGCCCTGCGAGGTTTCCGGCCAATTAACAGGAAGCCGGTCTGATGAGCTGCTGCAAACACTGACGAGCACTGCACAGAGGTGTACGGCTGCACCCAGGCTCTCCCATCACTCCCTCCAGATGCTTCTGGAGGGAGTCATAGCAAGCAGGGAGGTCCTCTTCCCTTCCAACGGGCGGAAGAGAACTCCTCAGGACACCAATGCAACCTGGTTGTACATTGCACAGGAGGACACAACCAGGGATGTCGTCAGGAGGACCTGACTGCAGTGGCACAAACCTTTCAGTGATCTTAGTAGATCATGAAATGTTACTGCAAAGCCACACGCAACCTCATCCTGCTGTGCCACTCATCACATCCCCATCACTCTGCCTTCCCTACTCTACCCCTGCACATTCTTACTCACGCCAACTGACCTTGCACCTCCACCCATCCCTCTCTCGCTCTATCTACATTATCAATTCCCCATCATACTAGCCACCCCTCACACTCACCCTTGTCTAATCATAGCAACTAACAACACACAAGGGTAGGCACTTGGGTCCTTTAGCCAATGTTCATGTAAAGTTTATGTTGATGTATTATCAAACATTGAAATCTTTATTTTCATCACATTGAGTTCTTGGATAGATTTGTAGACACCTTTGGAAGTGGCTTAGTGAGTTACAGTGAATGGTGAGACATAAGGGTATCCCCTCTCCCCCACCCCCCACAATGGTGATGAGTGTGAAAGGAAAGGCTTAGGCATTGTAAGGATGCTTTATGGAGCCGGTGTGGGGTAGTGCCAACCTGGCGCATCATATGGCAGCCAGGGTGTACAGCAATTTAAGTAAATGTGGCCATGTCGAGGCCATCCTTGGCTCCTGGGCAGCAATGTGGTCGGGTGCTGATGCCCTGTGTCCTTTGCAGCATCGGTTGATTGCGGAGAAGGTTGGTGTTGTTGTTGGTGTTGCTGGTGTGTTTAGTGATGTTGGTGTTGAGGCTGATCATGGTGCGATTCTGAGGTCCAAGGAGAGATTTTTTAAAAGGCACCGATGCTGTTGGAATAGATACAGGTGAGGTTGAGATGACAGAAGCAATCTGTCAGTGATGAGAGAGGATGCTCTAAGGAGGTGACAGTGAATAGAGAGTTCGCTGCAAACACTTCCAAACTGCATACAGCTCAAAAGATTCTTCCAAATCATGAAGGCTTCAGCTTCTGACATTGTAAAGTGAACAGCTGTGAAATGGTCGCTGTCAACTAGCCAAAGTAATGGAGTCACTGAGAACCCAACTCCAATTACCTGGCGTGTTCCCCGAGGAACGGCAAACCCGTCAAAAGGTTGGTCAAATTGTAAGTGCCTAATTTTAATCCTCTTAAGTAGCATTCAACTACTTCATAACTATCTTAATTAACTGGCCCACTGCTTGCTGTCAGGTCTGCGATCCGCACACAGTCCTGACAGGTCAGAAACTCATACAGAGGTAGGTTAAGAGCGGGATCCCGCCCTGCTGTCAATCTCAGCCATTTCGACATTGGCAGGGCACTCGCAGGGCTGGGAAGATTCCGGCCAGACAGCCTTTTATAAGACATGATCCTCTTCCCAATCAGCAATTGGTCTAGTGCTTTCCTGAAGGCACGCAGAGATTCTACACTCAGCACGTGAGCCAATAACTTGTTCTATAGGTCTACTATCTTCTGGGAAAAGAAGAACTATCTAACATTTAACCTAACCATGTCCTTGCATAGTTTATACATATGACCTCTTGTTTTCCTCAATCTATCTAGTTGAAATAGCCCCTCAAGAGGAACACAATTTTGTATACCTCTATCTAATAACCCCAAAATCTATGTATTTATAAAGGGAATAGCTACAGCCTATTAAGCCTTTCTGAATAACTGTGGCCTTTTAAGCTGGGGTTCATCCTTATGGCCCTACTTTGGACTTTTCCCAAATCTTCTGTATGACCCACCATGTGAGGGGACTGAAACTGTATGCAGTATTCCAAATGCGGTCTTACCAAGGTTTTGTACAAGGACAATACGTTGTATTTTGTTTTATATTGAATAGTTCTATTTATGTAACCTAATACCCTGTTTGCTTTGGCTACGGCTTCTTGGCATTGGTCATAAACCTTTTAAGAGTTATGAATATCCCTTTCTCTCTCAACTGATTTTATTTAGATACCATGTAGAGTGTAAGTACACTCGGTTTTGATCCTGTGCAAGTGCATTAGACTGTACTTAACTAAGTTCAATGCCAGAGTTTGGCCCATTCCCCCAGCACATTGAGATCCGCTTGCACAATTTCCTTTTGTTGCGCAGTCCTGACACTTGCCCAAATTTTAGCGCCCTCTGCAAATCAGAGGGAACAAACAGCCATAAGTGTTAGTGGTGTAGGACCTCTGGTAACACAGTGTGTGGGAGACCAGAGTAGTGGAGGGTGGGGGGGAGGGGAGTGTCAGGCTCCCATCCAGTGGTAGAAGCATGAAGTTAGTAAGTAGCAGCATCAGCGGATAAGTGTCTATTTCAAGATCTCAGCATACATGTGAGACTGCCCTCTAGGCCCTGGGCTGATTATGAGAAACACCACAGGAGATCTGCTACTGACAAAGAAACTTGCATTTTCATAGCGCCTTTCATGTCCTCAGGCTATCCCAAGCACTTCACAACCAATTAATAATTCTGGTTTTGATCGTGTTAGTTGAGGGATAAATTTTAGCCAGAATCATAGAATGACACATCACAGAGGAGGCCATTCATATGAAAAAGTTATCCAATTAGTCCTATTTATCTGCTCATTCCCCATAGCCCTGTAATTTTTTTCCCTTCAAGTATTTATCCAGTTCCATTTTGAAAGTTACTATTTAATCTGCTTCCTCCACCCAATCAGGCAGTGCATTCCAGATCACAAAAACTCGGCAAGTAAAAATAAATTCCCTATGTCGCCTCTGGTTCTTTTGCCAATCACCTTAAATCTGTGTCCTCTGGTTACTGACTCTTCTACCACTGGAAATAATTTCTGCTTATTTGTTCTATCAGGATATCTCCATTGCTCTTCAAGAAGTGCCATAGAATCTTTTACATCCATCTAAATTGGTGGACAGGGTCTCAGTTTAACATCTCATCCAAAAGGCAGCAACTCCAACGATGCAGAACACCCTCAGTACTACACTGCAGTGTCACCCTACATTATGTACTCAAGTCCTAGACTGAGGCTTGAACCCACAACCTTCGTACTTAGAGCCAATGCTGGAAATAATAAATAATATCGCTCGACTGCTTTTCTGGTCCAGCATTTCCTCAATTTAACATTCTCATCCTGGTGTTCAAATCTCTCCGTGGCCTTGCGCCTCCCTATCTCCTCCAGCCCTACATCCCTCAGAACTCTGCGTTCCTTCAATTCTGACCTCTCTCTGATTTCTTTCACCCCGCTATTGGCAATTGTGCCTTCAGCTGTCTAGGCGTGAAGCTCTGGAATTGTCTGCCTAACCTTTCCACCTCTCTCTCCTCCTTTAAGAGGCTTCTTAAAACCTACCTTTTTGACCAAGCTTTTGGTCACCTGTTCCAATATCTCCTTATGTGGCTCAGTGTCAAATTTTGACTGATAACACTCCTGTGGAGCACCTTGGGACCTTCTACTAGGTTAAAGGCATTATATAAATGCAAGTTGTTGTTATTATCTTACTAGATTTCCACTGTGTAGTTAACACCGCCCCAAGAATTTGTGGGCCTTTCTGGCACATTCCCAGCATAAGTCCGCCAGGAATGCAACAGAAAGTCTGGGATTTAAGATACACTGGGTCCCAGTCTGGACTCCAAGTTTCTAGGAAGACCTGTTTAGAACAGAAACTTTATCCACCCCAAACATCAAAGTGTCTGCGACTGGGGGAGTCCCAAGGCCAGGAATTTGCTCGGCTCCAGCCTGGGTTACACCAGGCAAACCGTCATCATCATAGGCGGTCCCTTGAACGAGGATGACTTGTTACCACACCAAAAGGAATGAGTTCACAGATGTTTCAATGAAAGAACTGATATTCCAGTCCTGAACTCCAGGGGTGGAAAATGCCTGTGCGTGGATTTATTTAACATGTGGTGTCTATTGCACATCAGCCACCACACAGGCTTGACAGAGCGAGGCCTTTATCCAGTGGCAAGGGTTAACCAGGACAACTAGACACCTGCTCTGCTGCACAGACATAATGCACACACATATCACAGTATTTGCTGCCCCTGGGCCCTGGGCTCTTCTGGGCCCTGTACCCTCATTTGCCGCATCTCCGCCACGATCACTCCGCGCATTTCCACCTTGATCTGTCCGCCACAGGTCGGGAGGATAAACCTGTCGAAACTCCTGTCAGTGATATTATAGTAAATTGGTCAACAGTCTAATGCTGTACCAGATGCCACCTGTAAAGGTGAGCCATCAAATCACAATCAGACCACAAATGTGTGACACTGAGTTCTTCCATATTACACAAACCATAGACATAGATTCTGACAATTGACGTCCGGTTGCTTTAGCATAATTTAGTTGCAGTATCGAAACACTATAGTTTGCAGTAGCCAAAATAAACTCTCAAACTATTCTCATTTTATTTATATTTAATGAAACTCTTTTAAAAAGCAGCATTTAAATTTATCATGCTTATAGGTTTAGTGATGATTAATGCTGACTTTTTTTGTTTTGTTTTCTTATTTCTGTAGCACAATATGCCATTCTGGAGGATATCGAGCCACTCTGACCTGTTGGCTTTGAATCAAGCACTGGAACTGGAATACTTGTAGCTGCCTTGTGCAGCACAGCCAGAGATACAAAGTCAACAACTGTTAGCAACGTTTAGGAGTATATGAAGTTTCCCTCTGTGATCTGCAGCACCTCTGGCTTCCACATTTGTCTTAAGAAATGAAGAGAATTGATTTGTCATGTGAGGCTATTGTGAATTCGAACTGCTGAACAGTGACTGGTACATTAAACCTCTGCATAAGGAACTATGTTGGTCTTAGGAAAATATTGTTCATTATAGATAAAGTGCAAGTTGTGTGTATTTTACAACTCTTCAAGTGATTATACAATGCCCAGGATGCTTGAACAGCTTTTACAATGAACTAGTTCTTTTAAGAAACATGAAGCTGCTTCCAACGCATCGGGCATGAAGTTGTTCAACGGCATTCCTTGCCATTGGATGTCCTCAATAATGCAGTGTTTTAGCAAACTTTAGTCTGCTTATCCAAGCTGAACCTGCATTAGAAGTGCACTGGGCTACATTGACAATCACATCTAGACCTGCAGTTTGTGTAACTTAGTTACGGTGAGAGCTTATACTAAGTTAGCAGCTGTATTCGAAAACATAATGCTTTTATGGGGATAGTCACTTTTTGTAAAGCTTGACAAGGAGAATATACATAAACGATGTGTTGTGCCTTAAAAGAAGACAGTGTTGGTGTGTTACAATGTAACTTTTGTTCCACAAATGTGTAGATAAATTCTTTGTGATGATTAATTTTTTGAAATGACCAAATTATTAAAGAATCAGAAGTAAAAGAATTCTGCGTTGTGTAAGCAGAGAAGAAATGTTCCAGTCTGTTGGTCAAAACGGGAAATTAAAAATTGGAGAGTTTTTGTGTTTTTACTTGGACTTTTAGTGTTTAATTGTAAATTACAATCCTTAATGATATCCAGGAGAAACTTTTTAATTTAAACTGTGAGGTAATCTATTTTAGTCGTTAAGAAACAGCTTGACACTTTTTGATATTATGCTAGTCTTTACCATTTCTGGGAAGTTTCTAAAAGAATTTTTGGTTTGGGCACTTATTTGATTTCATGCTAGTCTATATTTTCTTTAAATCTGAAAACTATAATACCCCAGCCTCACTGACTTCATATAAGCTTTATCCCAATCCACCCCTTCCTGCATCCCCTGTCCCCCAATTTAATGTATCTATGAATAAAAGGGGATGTGAGAATAAGGGTTTTGAACAAGTTTAAGGGCTTATTGCATCTTCGGAAGGGTCCAGTCTTCATTGACAAATTCACTTACAAAGCTATCCAATTTCTCAACCCAATGTTGAGATTTTCTCTCTAAACCAGTATTGTAGTTACAAGTATACAAAGACCCCTTTAAATTCATTTTAATAACTTATTCAAAGGTCAGAGACCTTTAAATAAAGCTGATGTCAAAAGCCTTTAAATTAAGTTCCTCCTATATAAAATAAATGCCATTGTGCATTATACATCTTTACAGCATATTGGCAGACAGCAAAAGGCATCTTAAATATTGGATCAGAATTAATTTAAGTAGGATTGCATTATCAAATACCAAAACTCAATTTTCCAAAGATCTATTTTTCCAAGTATATAAACGATGCTTACATTGCAGTTCAATTTTAGCTTTGTTAAACCTCCTGAGTACTATCTTATCAACTTCTACATTTAATGCCACATACAAACAATAGCTTCACTGTGGAGCATGGAGATGATACTGTGATATTTAGGTCTTTAACCTGCCTGTGCCTGTGCCTGCTTGTAGTGAAACCACTGCACAGTTTAAAGAGTTACAGTACCAGCACTCTGATCTCTCCATCTCACAACCATCTCCCCTCCCTCCTGTCTTTAAAAAAAAGAGAAAAGCAAATTGTATATAATACAGATTGGGTATTCTGCCAATATGCTGTAAGTACAATTTCTCCTCAGCTCTGTGTGTGATTTAGTATAGGGGATATTCAGAGGATGCACATAACATTGATACACCACTCTGATTTGTTTAACTTTGTTCCTGCAGATTCTAGCTATGGGGCTATAGAATAATAAGTATTGGCCACACAGCAACGTTTTAGTGGTAACAGTATACTGTTTATGTTTTTTTATTTATTTTGATTGTGCTTTTTGAACATTAAAATCAACTCTTGTGGAAATTTAAATGGTCCTGGGTTTCTTTGTAATATATTTAGTGTGAATTATCTGAAAATACATGTACAGAAACAGTCTTGATATTTCTGTGTTTCAAAATGAATAAAACAAACTAATTTCAATGATCAAGACAGTCTCAGTTTTTGGGACACATGAATGCCAGTTTCATGAAGTAATTATTATAATGATATAATGAATAGTATCATACAACAAATACTTGCATTTATATAGTGCCTTTAATACAGGTAAATGCTAAAAGTGCTTCACAAAAAGGTTAGACACCAAACAAGAAATGGGGTTGAATTGGGGGAGGTAAACAGATTTTGAAGAGGCTTTTGAGGGTGGGGAGGATTATAGCAAGGAATTCCATACTGTAGGGACATGATTGTTGGTGGATTATAGGAAGCAACCATTAGAGTTCGGGATGAGTTGAAGTTTGTGTAGGATGAATCCGTGGTGGGGGTCGGTCGATAGCATTGGGGAAGTTACGTGTAGAGTGACAAAGTGATAAATGAGAGTTTCAGCAGTGGTGGGTGAGTTAGGAACAGAGATAGGCAATACTATGGAGATGGAAATGAATGGTATTGGTGATGGATTGAATACAGGGTTTGAAGCTTAGCTCAGGGTCAAACCAGGCATTGAGGTTGTTCAGCCTGAGTCAGCAAAAATAATAATGGCGAAAATAAAAGATGCAAAGCACCATTTGTAAAATAGGATTTTCTTTCATCTTCTTGCAAGTTTTCTCTCCCTTCACCTTTCTTATGGCATGGACTCCATGCTCAGGTATTTTTTTCATTCACGGGGTGTGGATATCGCCAGCAAGGGCAGCATGTATTGCCCTCGAGATGGGGGTGGTGAGCCACCAACTGAGTGGCCATTATTTGCTGGGCCATTTCAGAGGTCAGTTAAGAGTCAACCATATTGCTGTGAGACTGGAGTCACATATAGGCCGGACTGGGTAAGGACAGCAGATTTCCTTCCCTAAAGAACATTAGTGAACCAGATGAGTTTTTACAACAATCCAGTTGTATCACCGCTCACCATTACTGATACTAGCTTTTTAATTACAGATTTATTGAATTGAATTTAAATTCCCCAGTTGCCGCAGTGGGATTTAAACTCACGTTTCTGGAATATTAGTCCAGGCCTCTGGATTACTAGTCCATTAACATAACCACTATGCTACCGTACCCAACAATAGTATAGTTCAAAGGTCACCCTTTGGTACCTCGCTAAATCATAGAGTCACAGGGCTGGAATTTGCAGTGGCTCACCGCCTGGTTTCTGGGCGGTATTGGCCGTTTTTGGCGATAACCGGGTCGATGAGAAATTGCCCAGTTGAGTTATGCCGGCAGTTTCAAAGTACCGCTGGGGAGCAGACCATCGGCGTGCACCGGCGACAGATTGCTATGGCGTGATATTTGGCTCAGCGGTGACCCAAAGGTAAATATTTTAAAAACGCCCACGAGAATCAGCAGAGCTGGGCAGTAGGTGAGTAGCTCTGCAAGAAAAAGGTTAGTAATTGGTTTTGTACTAATTATTTTAAAATTCTGTTGTGATGATTTAAGTTAAAAGGGTCCTGAGAATGTTTTTATGATTTTTTTATGTTAGGTTTTTTTTTTAAATATTTTGAGATTTTTTTCTCCTCCGAGGAGTTTTTTTCTCTTCCCCTGCCCAACCCGCAGCCTCGGGGTAAATTTTTAGTAAATTTATTCATTATTGCCCATTAAGAACCACGCAATCGACCCAAAATTCACCTTTTTCGCCAAGAATTGGGGTGCAGCACCCATTTTTTTCGCTAGGCGAATTTTTCTCTTTTTGGGGGGGATGTTTTCGCCGGCAATAATCTTGGTAATCTCAGCGGTCTTTTGGGCGGCAATCGGGCGCTGGTGGGTTGTTAGAAAATTCTAGCCCATAGAACCATGGAAATTTACAGCACAGGAAGGAGGCCATTTCAGCCCATCGTGTCCGTGCCGGCCGACAAAGAGCTATCCAGCCTAATCCCACTTTCCAGCTCTTGGTCCGTAGCCCTGTAGGTTACGGCACTTTAAGTGTACATCCAAGTATCTTTTAAATGTGGTGAAGATTTCTGCCTCTACCACCTTTCAGGCAGTGAATTCCAGATCCCCACCACCCTTTGGGTGAAGAAATTTCCCCTCTTATCTCCTCTAAACCTCTCCCCAATTATTATAAATCTATGCCCCCTGATTGTTGACCCCTCTGCAAAGGGAAACAGGTCCTTCCTAAAGAGACTGTTCTTCATGTGTGAGCTTAGGCAATAAGTGTTGGATGGTTTTTGTCCTCCGCGGGAGGAGGGGGATCTCAACTGAGCCCACGGCTGTCCTCACCAACATCCACATGCGTGCACTTGCAGCAACCGTGGAACACTGGCTGACTTTCTCCACCCCAACCCATGACCACTGTGGCCAGTGGTGGTGTCCTACTACAACCCCGGCTTAGAGGAACTGGGACCCTCCTGGTCTGATCAGTGCTGTAACCAGCTGAACCAATGAGGGAACAACAAGAAAGGTTTTACACATTACTTATTTATCTTAAAGTCAATAAACTTTATATACATTCTAAAAGATAAAAGATATTCTGGAGTAAGTTCAGGGCCATAACACATGCTTAGAGCTTAGGTGACAAATAGTTGTCAGTTTGTGATCTCCCCGCTCAAATGTTATACACCTTGTAGCACACTCCCAGCCATGGTGTTATGTTAAATGCAACAAACTTATATTGTAAGTGCATCAAAAATCCATGCTTTACTACCAGATATACTATCAGTTATTCATCCAATAAATAAACGTATGCACCTCCATCACAGAATTCACTAACAGTACTATCACTTGAAATAAATTTCTAAAGAGAACACACAAAGGGTTACAATTTGTTGGTAATAATAAAGGGTTGAGCATTTTATTAAAAAGTTCTAGTAAACTCAAATCACATGCTATGATGACAATCATGCTATCTCTTTTCTTCTGATTGTATCAGCGAGCTAGAAAGATTATGGGGCGGAAATTGCCCCTTTGCGCAGTGTCAGTCAGCACCTCTGCCCGTCGCTAACGGAGCAGTAATGAGATTGACCCACATCGATCCGTGCGGAATTGCCCATCTCTTCACCGATGGCGCTCCGGCTTTGCGCCACGCTCTGGCATCGCTCGCGACACTCCTCTGTACACAGCGATGATGAGGTCATCACCGTGCACTTCACCTCGTGACTGCTCTAGAAGGTTAACTTGCCCCGCGCCCCTCTACCTAATGCTTGCCGATGCTAACGACAGCTTTTGCTGTCGGTTTCAAGTCATCAAGCTGCAGCGCCAGCAATATTTAAAGGTGCGATTTTGAAAATGTTTTTTCTCAGCCAAATTTTTCCCCAGGTTGCAGTTATTTTGTTTCTTTTATGTGCCATCACCATCGTTGATTGCTGGCCCTCTGTTTGCTTTGGCTTCCATTGCTCCCCTTGCTTTAGTCAGGTCCAATTGGAGACAATTCTTTGTCAATCATGGGCTCAGTGTTGGCAGTGGACCGCCTCCTCCAACTTCACCATGGTTCGCAGAAGGTAATGGCGCCGTCATTTAGCTGGGCCAAGGCATTGGGAGAGGGAAAGAGAAAGGCTCCCACTGGGAGAGGGACCTGCATTGGGAGAGACCCATGGAGAGGACCATGGAGAGACCCATGCACCAAGGATGAGGGAGAGGAAGAGGGACAGATACAGGCAGATGGAAAGGGTACAGGGAGGGGCAAGGGGAACAAGAGCAGCAGGCAGAGGCACAGCAGCAGGAGGGTGCAGAGGGACAGCAGGACCAACATGAGAATGTGGACAGAGGAAGACGCTTACACAGACGTGCGAACAGAAGGCTGTACATACCCAGAGTCTTTCGGCAGCAGTTTTCCTATGTTCACTTCACTGAGGAGCAGTCTGTCCGAAGGCTGCGATTTTCAACAGATGTGGTGATGGAGCTGTGCTATCTGCTGCAGCCAGACCTTGAGACTCAAACAAGGGTGAGGATGGCTCTCTCAGTGGTAGTGAAGGTCACCATCGCCCTCAAATTTGTATGCCAATGGATCTTTCCAGGGAGCCACAGCAGACATCATCAACATCTCCCAGTTTGCCGCCCATTGCTCCATTTGTGACGTCACAGTTGTTCTGTACAGAAGGAGGATGGAATACATTTCATTTCCCATGACGACACAGAAGCAGCTGGAGCGGTCAACTGGCTTTGTCACAATGGCACGTTTCCCCATGGTGCAGGGTGCCATAGACTGCACACACGTCACCTCGAGGGCTCCGCACCGCACTGCAATCCTGAGATCTTTCGAAATTGAAAGGATACCACTCAATGTCCAGTTGGTGTGCGACCACAGATGCATAATAATGCCCGTTAATGCCCGCTATCCTGGCATGATGCCTTCATCCTGCGCCAGACTCTGTTCCAGCCACCTAATGCAACTCGCGACTGGCTCCTCAGAAACAAGGGCTTCCCACTATGCACCCGGTTCATGACTCCCCTCTGTAACCCCACCACTCCAGAACTCTTACAATGACAGACATGCCGCCACCAGAAACATCAGAGTGCTGAAGCAATGGTTCCGCTGCCTTGACCGCTCGGGAGGAGTCCTGCAGTACTCGGCTGACCAGCTGTCCCTGTTCGTCGTCATCTGCTGTATGCTTCACAACCTGGCAATCATGAGGGCACAGCCATTGCCCGAAGACATAGCCGTTGCACCTCAGGAGGAGGAGGAGCTGTAGGATCAGGAGGAGAAAACATAGAAACATAGAAAAATAGGTGCAGGAGTAGGCCAATCGGCCCTTCGAGCCTGCACCACCATTCAATAAGATCATGGCTGATCATTCCTTCAGTACTCCTTTCCTGCTTTCTCTCCATACCCCTTGATCCCCTTAACTGTAAGAGCCATATCTAACTCCCTCTTGAATATATCCAGTGAACTGGCATCAACAACTCTCTGCGGCAGGGAATTCCACAGGTTAACAACTCTCTGAGTGAAGAAGTTTCTCCTCATCTCAGTCCTAAATGGCCTACCCCTTATCCTAAGACTATGTCCCCTGGTTCTGGACTTCCCCAACATCGGGAACATTCTTCCCGCATCTAACCTGTCCAGTCCCGTCAGAATCTTATATGTTTCTATGAGATCCCCTCTCATCCTTCTAAACTCCAGTGAATAAAGGCCCAGTTGATCCAGTCTCTCCTCATATGACAGCCCAGCCATCCCTGGAATCAGTCTGGTGAACCTTCGCTGCACTCCCTCAATAGCAAGAACGTCCTTCCTAGGAGACCAAAACTGAACACAATATTCCAGGTGAGGCCTCACTAAGGCCCTGTACAACTGCAGTAAGACCTCCCTGCTTCTATATTCAAATCCCCTCGCTATGAAGGCCAACATACCATTTGCCTTCTTCACCGCCTGCTGTACCTGCGTGCCCACTTTCAGTGACTGATGAACCATGACACCCAGGTCTCGTTGCACCTCCCCTTTTCCTAATCTGCCGCCATTCAGATAATATTCTGCCTTCGTGTTTTTGCCCCCAAAATGGATAACCTCACATTTATCCACATTGCACTGCATCTGCCATGCATTTGCCCACTCACCTAACCTGTCCAAGTCACCCTGCAGCCTATTAGCGTCCTTTTCACAGCTCACACCGCCACCCAGTTTAGTGTCATCAGCAAACTTGGAGATATTACACTCAATTCCTTCATCCAAATCATTAATGTATATTGTAAAGAGCTGCGGTCCCAGCATTGAGCCCTGCGGCACTCCACTAGTCACTGCCTGCAATTCTGAAAAGGACTCGTTTATCCCGACTCTCTGCTTCCTGTCTGCCAACCAGTTCTCTATCCACGTCAGTACATTACCCCCAATACCATGTGCTTTGACTTTGCACACCAATCTCTTGTGCGGTACCTTGTCAAAAGCCTCTGAAAGTCCAAATACATCACATCCACTGGTTCTCCCTTGTCCACTCTGCTCGTTACATCCTCACAAAATTCCAGAAGATTCATCAAGCATGATTTCCCTTTCATAAATCCATGCTGACTTGATCCGATCCTGTCACCGCTTTCCAAATGCGCTGCTATTTCGTCCTTCATGATCGATTCCAACATTTTCCCCACTATTGATGTCAAGCTAACCAGTCTATAATTACCTGTTTTCTCTCTCCCTCCTTTTTTAAAAAGTGGTGTTACATTAGCTAACCTCCAGTCCATGGGAACTGATCCAGAATCGATAGACTGTTGGAAAATGATCACCAATGCATCCACTATTTCTTGGCCACTTCCTTCAGCACTCTGGGATGCAGACTATCAGGCCACGGGGATTTATCGGCCTTCAATCCCATCAATTTCCCTAACACAATTTCCTGCCTAATAAGGATATCCTTCAGTTCATCCTTCTCACTAGACCCACTGTCCCTTAGTACCTTCGGACCTTCGGAAGGTTATTTGTATCTTCCTTCGTGAAGATAGAACCGAAGTATTGGTTCAATTGGTCTGCTAGTTCTTTGTTCCCCATTATAATTTCACCTGAATCCGACTGCAAGGGACCTACGTTTGTCTTTACTAATCTTTTTCTCTTCACATATTTATAAAAGCTTTTGCAGTCAGTTTTTATATTCCCTGCAAGCTTCCTCTCGTACTCTATTTTCCCCGTCTTAATTAAACCCTTAGTCCCCCTCTGTTGAATTTTCTAAATTGCTCCCAGTCCTCAGGTTTGCTGCTTTTACTAGCCAATTTTTTTGCTTCTTCCTTGGCTTTAACACTATCCTTTATTTCCTTTGTTAGCCATGGTTGAGCCACCTTCCCAGTTTTATTTTTACTCCAGACAGTACATTTGCTGAAGTTCATCCATGTGATCTTTAAATGTTTGCCACTGCTTATCCACCGTCAACCCCCCCAGTATCGTTTGCCAGTCTATTCTAGCCAATTCACGCCTCATCCCGTCGAAGTTACCTTTCCCTAAGTTCAGGACCCTAGTTTTCGAATTAGCTTTGTCACTCTCCATCTTATAAAGGAATTCTACCATATTATGGAGCTGCAGGAAGGCAGGATGCACCAACACCGTCCCGAGACAGCATGGGAGGTCGAAGAACATCTCATAAGATCTCGGTTCCAATAAGGCCCTCGCCACTTACCGCTTCCTTTGTGCCTCCCCATAAACACATCAATGAGCCCTTCCTTCCAAACCACATGGCCAAAAATGAAACAAGACCAAACAGTAAAGATGAGAATCAACATTTATGTGTAAAAAGTGCAACATTACCATAACATATATCATTCACCTTTGTGCATCTCCTTTTATCTCCTTTTACCTAAAGCTGCTCTACTACGAGGCCGCAGTGTCTCCCCTGTGGCTGCAGCATGGCTGGTGGAAGGCTGCTGTGTTTCTGGGCCAGATACTACAGATGGCCTTCTAGGCCACCCTCGACCAGCTCTGGGCCTGGAAGGCTCGGCTGAGCAGAGGCAGTCTGGGCTGGCTGGGTGACAGTCATGGATAGCTGCAATGACAGAGTAGCAGTGGTGGGATCAGAAATGCTGTTGTCCTGAGAGAGGACAGTAGGTTCCTGTTCCACTGACCCAGTGCCACTCCCCCGGGGCTGCACCTCAGCATCCCCACCAATCTGATGGAGCACAAATTGGTGGTTAGCTGTGGCACTGTGTGATCTCTGGTGGAGCGTGATGGACCCAGTGGCGATGGCAACAGTCAGAGCTTGCGAGGCATCATGCTGAGACTGCAAGTGAGCAGTCTGACCATCCACGCGAGCAACCATTGACTCTACTGCATCAGCAAGACATTGCGTTGCCTCCGCATGTGCCCCAATAGAAGCTGCCACATCGGCCATGAGACGCCTCACGAGGTCTGGATCCACCCAGCCTGTCTGGGAGTCCACCATCGTCTGCACACTGGCAATGATAGGCTCCATGGTGTGCGCAGAGCTGTTTACAATGCGGGAGGCGGACACCTCCATGCTCCTTACCACTGCCGACAGGCTCTCGGGCACCCTTGCCATTGCCCCTATCGTGTCAGAGTGCAAGGCCATCACGTTTTGGTCAAATGCCTCCCAAACGATGTCCTCATCTGAGTCCTGTGGCGCAGAACTCGTGTGCGAACTCGTCCTACGGGGAGCTGGCACCCAAGCTTTCCTTACCCCTTGACCCCACTGCAGCCCACTAGGCCCCGATGCAGCACCCAATGCAGACCCCTCTCCTGAGCTGAACTGTAATGACCGGGTACTCCCAGTATCTGAGCTGGTGCGTGGGAGTGAGAGAAGCAGTGACGCGGTGCTTGGATCGTACTCCCCCTCCTCCCACATTTTGTCTCCCTGCAGACTGGGTTGGAGGGGCTCAGGCACAGGCTGGGCCATGGGTGGGGCATTGTCTGAAAGCACAAATGGCACAAGAGTGGCGTTAAGGTGAGGGAAGGGGGCAGGCATGATGGAAGAAAGGTGGTCAGAATGTGGAGTGGCTAATGATAAGGCCTTCTGCTTAAAATGGACGGTGGGATGAGGGGAAGGCTTTCACTTACCAATGTTGGCCCCAGTGGGCTTGGCGGTTCCCACTGCCACGGGGTGGCCACCTGCGGGCCCATAAAGCGAAGTACCGTTCCTCCAGGTCTGTGAGCTGGCGAGGTTCAGGCTCCCCGCCCCCTCCTGATTGCTACTGCTGCAGCCTGTTATGTGCCATCTTGGCCTGCAAAGGAAAGGAAGCTTGGTGAGTAACAGTGCAGTTATGTATGTGGAAGAAATGCATGGGAAGCTCAAGCAGCTGTGATTCTAAACAAAGCATCAAATGAGGCAATAACTGTGAGTAGGGACATCCTGAGTTAAATGCTGCTTTGCTGAGTCTGCACAGAGGCTGCCTTGTAAGAGTTGTGGGAACAAACAGAGTCTCACAGGTTCATAGGTAAGAGTTGGGGGAACATGTACAAGTGGAGCATCCGAAATCCGGAAACCTCAGGACCGAGACCTTTCCGGATTTTGGGTATTTCCAGATTTTGGGACATCTTAATGGGGGGGCGGCCAAGCGGCAGATGGGGGCTGCAGCCAGGCCGGGGGGGGGGGGTGGGGCCGAGCGGAGAGAGGGGGGGCAAGCGGGAGAGGCGGCCAAGTGGGACGGCTGAGCGGGTGGGAGGGGGCCGAGGCGGGGGGGGGAGGGTGCGGGGGTGGTGTAAGGTCGGCGGCGGCCTGAGTTGGCGTGGCCCGAGGCAGGGGAGTCCAGTGGCAGAGCAGCAGGGACGGCGGCGGCCCGAGGCGGGGTAAGGTCAGCGGCGGCCCGAGGCGGGGTAAGGTCAGCGGCGGCCCGAGGCGGGGTAAGGTCAGCGGCGGCCCGAGGCGGGGTAAGGTCAGCGGCGGCCCGAGGCGGGGTAAGGTCAGCGGCGGAGCGGGGATAGTGGGGGGGGGGGGGGGTGGGGGCAGCGGTGGACAAGGCAGCGGGTCCATTTTCAGAACATTTTCTGGATTCTGGATGACCTCGCCACGGATCAGCCCAGTGTCCAGATTCTGGAACATTATGAATTTCGGAACTCCAGATTTTGGTTGCTCAACCTATACTTGCTTTGACCAGACGAGTGAGGTCACAGAACCTTTTGCGACATTGTGTGGGAGTGCAGTCAATGACGGAGGAGCCCAACACCTCGGCAGCCCCTCTGCCCAGGTAGCTGTGAGAGGCTGTGGAGCAGCCCTCCCTGCTGGAGGGGAAAGGATGCGCCTCTCATGTCCTCCACTGCCCCCACTAGTGTCTCCAATTCGGCGTCTGAGAAATGCGTGGCCCTTGTGCTGCCTCTCCCAGCTGCCATGACGGCCCTCACTAAGCAGTTCCTCAACTCAAAAACAAGAGAATCAGCAGAACAAATCTGCAAGGCATCCCCTTTCAGAAGCCTAATGACCAGCTGACTCATTATAACTGAATGAAACTCACCTGAAATTGGCTGCACATTTCCTGCAGCGCCCCTCACCTCCCCTGCAGCACCCCTCCACCTCCCCTGCAGAACCCCTCCAGCGCCCCTCCACCTCCCCTGCAGCACCCCTCCAGCGCCCCTCCACCTCCCTTGCAGCACCCCTCCACCTCCCCTGCAGCACCCCTCCAGCGCCCCTCCACCTCCCCTGCAGCACCCCTCCAGCTCCCCTGCAGCACCCCTCCAACTCCCCTGCAGCGCCCCTCCAGCACCACACGGAGGCCATTTAGCGGTCCAACGACGCAGCTCTCCTATTTGCGAAACAAAGTGCCAAAATTACAAACTTCCTCCCGCCCATCTCAGCCAGCGCTAAGTTTTCACTTAATTCAAATTATGCGCTCCAAATCCCGCGTGGGGCAATTTCGGTCCCTATCAAGCTTGCTATTTGCATAGATTGGGAATTTCTCAACACAACTAAATTCATTGTACTCTGCAGCAATGCAGTCAATCAATAAGTTTGAGGCTCACAAGAAACAAAAACTTACTCTGGAGCTGGAACTTGCCTTTTAAAATAAAAGCTATTTATTTAATAACAGTTTATAGTAACAATAATGGATTTGTTGCGTAAGTACAAGCCAAGGTAGAAAACCAAAAGTAAAGACATAGGCTGGAATTTTCCAGGCGGTCAGATGAGGGGATCAGTGTTGGGTCGGTGGGAAAGTGTTTTTTTTTTGGCAGCATGTCAGGTATCCGCTGTCAACCCGCCTTTCCCACCGTTGGGTCTGTCAAAGCTGAGCAGATCCGACTGGCAGCAGCGGCAGGGACCCAATTGAATTCATTAGCATCTCGTTGACAGATTGTTAACAGGCTTTTTTAAACTTAACTTTTAACTTTAACTGCATGGCCACAGAAACCACACTGTTTGGGGAATCACATCTGTCAACCTGAGGTGGGAGTTCTGAGGTCATTGCTCCAACTGATTACTTGACAGCTTCAAATGTACAGTAATAGCTCCCACCTGACAGATGATCACTTTCCTCAGACACAAGATGTTTCTCAGTCCATTTCCTGCACAGATTCTGTAGGCTGCAGTATTCCACTCTCCATCCATCATCGTCATCATAGGCAGTCCCTCGGACTCGAGGAAGACTCTAAAAGTGAGTTCTCAGGTGGCTGTACATTCTAATGCAGGAATTACAGTCTCTTTCACAGGTGGGACAGACATTGGTTGAAAGGGTGGGTGGGGTGCCTAGTTTGCCGCACGCTCCTTCCGCTGTCTGCGCTTGGATTCTGCATGCTCTCCGTGACAAGACTCAAGGTGTTCAGCGCCCTCCTGGATGCTCTTCCTCCACTTTGGGTGGTCTTGGGCCAGAGATTCCCAGGTGCCAGTGGGGATGTTGCACTTTATCAAGGAGGCTGTGAAGCATTTCCTCTGCCCACCTGGGGCTCGCTTGCCATGTAGGAGTTCCGAGTAGATCCAACAGATCTCCATCCAGTGTCACCTCATTGGAAGAACTCTCTCGCCATTGAAAGATTGCCTCTGTCATCTCTACTTCACCTGCCATCTATTCCATTAATCCGGAAATAGTGAACCTTCTCTGAACAGCCTCCAATGCAAGTACATCCTTCCTTAAATACAGAGACTACTCTCTCACCTTGGTCCTCAGAATCTGACCACAATCAGCCCCAACACCAGCAGCACCAGGCACACCAGCAGCACAACAACACCAACCCTCTGCGCAATCACCTGATGCTGCACAGGTCACAGAGCATAAGCGCCTGAGCACATTTCTGCCCGGGAGGCCAGGGATGGCCTCACCATGGCCACATTTACTTCACTTAGCGCTGTACACCCTGGCTGCCACATGATGCACCAGGTTGGCACCACCCCGCACCAGCACCATAAACCACTCCTACAATGTCCACATAAAAGGTTACTGCACAAGATAAAAGGTCACGGGGTTGGGGGTAATAGATTAGCATGGATAGAGGATTGGCTAACTAACAGAAAACAGAGAGTCGGGTCATTTTCCGGTTAACTAGTGGGGTGCCGCAGGGGCCTCAACTATTTACAATCGATATTAATGACTTGGATGAAGGAACCGAGGGTAATGTAACCAAGTTTGCTGATGATACAAAGATGGGTGGGAAAGCACATTGTGAGGATGACACAAAAAATCTGCAAAGGGATATAGACCGGCTAAGTGAGTGGGCAAAAATTTGGCAGATGGAGTATAATGTGGGAAAATGTGAGATTATCCACTTTGGCAGAAAAATAGAAAAGCAAATTAAAATTTAAATGGAGAAAAATTTCAAAGTGCTTCAATACAGAGGGACCTGGGGGGTCCTTGTGCATGAAACACAAAAGGTTAGTATGCAGGTACAGCAAGTAATCAGGAAGGCAAATGGAATATTGGCCTTTATTGCAAGGGGGAGAGAGTATAAAAGCAGAGAAGTCCTGCAGAGAACATTGACAGCACAAACGTCAAACGTAAGTTGGCCATGGTCCCTTTAAGGAAACCGGCTCAAGGCACGTCATGAAAGACGTCACCAGACCCGTTCCATCTCATTGGGCCGGGAAACGAGCTGGGCAGGGTTAACAAGCCCCATTACGATAAATTCATCTGGACAGCAGGATGGAGGCAGCAGCAGGGCCTTGACCCGCCACCAGACCCACCGAGGTCAGTAAAATCTCGGCCACAGTTAGAATTTGTTGTAATTCATGGGGCAATCAACTAAGAATATTATTCCTATAATGCATCAGCTTATATATTCGGCCATACAGCACATGTTGTTGAGGAACTAGTCAACAAACTAAGCCGTAGATATGGCGGGCAGACAGCGCATGCACATTTCCGGCTGAAAGTGCACTGCTCGCCATCTTGGGAAAGGACAAAAAATCATCTGCCAGTGCCTTCACCTGAAGTAGGCGCAAGTCCCTTTGCATATGCAAATAAGAAGCCGCATACCGAACAGCCCCTGTTGCAAGACTGGTTTGCGCCAGTGCAGTCGTTAAAACCAAACCTTGGGCACACCTCTTACCGACAAGGTAAGTTTTTCAAATATACTTACCTGAATCTGTAATGGGGAGGAGCAGGAGTGTTTCTCCCAACCCCACATTTAAAGAACGCCAGTGGTAACATGAGAAATATGTGGGGTTCTACAGTTATAAGTATAAAACGTTGACGATCAGATGATGCAGTCTTGCAGGGGTGGGGAGGGCCATAATTCTGATGTAATGTGTGTAACAAGCAACTTTTGACTTGCTAGAACAGTGTATATCGCTTGCTTGATCAAAGCTGGTGTTGTGGCATGGAGAAACAACAGCTTGTGGAAAGGCAACAGAAGGCCCGTGAAACTGGCAGAGAAGGCCTTGTTCTCTCTAATCTACAGAATTGGTAGTGCATACAGTGCTGCATTAATGGTGACTGGCAGGAGGAGAATGGGCAGGGAAACTAAAGGATGGAGAGGTGCACCCATGGGACCTGGCAAAGCATTTGCAGTAATGATACCACAGCAGGGTGAGCTATCAGCACCTTACAGAGGGATTGTGCTGGAGAAAGATATAGCTATATCAGAACAAAGAAAAATATCTGAAAACAAAACAAAATGCTGCCAACACACAGCAAGTCCACCAGAAGCTGAAACTAGAAACAGGTTATTGTTTTGTGTGGAAACCCTTCATTGGAATCCAGACCTGCTCAGAATTTACAGAATGTTTGCTTTTAGCTCATATGGAAGCTTTCAATCAGATATGTAAACTAAATAAATCAGATTTCCAAGCATAGTCTACCATTTGCACTGCACTACTTGTGGTAGTTACAATCACCACAGCCTTCATCCTTTATACAACACAACGGTTTGAAGCAACCACAGGAGACATGTCCAGGGTCAGCATCAATGTATCAAATAGTTGGCAAATGCCCTATCTCACCATGCCCTGACAATCTGTAGCATAGCATCCTTAATGCAGAACAATGTCTCAAGATGCTTCATAGAAGAGGAAAGGAATGGATATCAAGTGTTAGCGGGAGAGGTGAGTGAAGGTTTAGTTGATGCGATAGATTATCAAAAGACTTTCGAAGGTGGTGAGAGGGATGCAGACAATAGAGCTGAAGCTTGAGGTTCTGCCACCAATGGTGGAATAGGGGGAGCACAGGATGTACAGAAGGCCGAAGTCAGTGAACTAGAGGGCACAGGAGAGGATCGAAGGCTGGTGGAAGTTACTGAGGTAAGGAGGAGCAGCACTCTGAAGGGATTTGTAGACAAGCAGGTGGATTTGAAATCTGAAGTTGATGAGCAAGCAAGTTTTAGTGTGGGACATGATGCAGATGACAGCATCACATTTGACTTGATGGAGAATGGATGCCTGGAGTTCAGCAGGCAGTGTAGTGCAGAAATTGAGTTTGGAACTAATGGCGGTCAGGGAGACGAGGTACAGCAGAGAATGGCAATGTTGCAAACTTGGAACTAAGTGGTCTCAGTGATGGATAGCTGCGATTTGAATCTCAGAACTGGATGGAACAGAATGCCAAGCAAAATCCCGAGCTTGCGCATAGCCTGGTTGAGCCAGCACAAGCAGCCAGGGAAGGAATAGAGTCAGTGCCAACAGCAGGGGATGAAAACGATGTCAACAATCTTCTCAATGTTCAATTGGAGGAAGTTCTGGCTCATCCACAATGGTGCCAGACTGCCGGCTTTACAACAGGAGTCGAGGGAATTAGTGGTGAGGTAGAACGGGGTGTCAACACACACATGGAAGCGTAGCCATGGCCATGTATAATGTCACTGAGCAACAGCACGTAGATGAGAAGGTGGGGGGGGGGGGAACAAGGATCAAACCTTAACAGATTCTGGATGTGACTATGCATAAATACACGAGGGAGAAAGGATCGAAGGATATGCTGATAGGGTGAGATGAAGTGGGATGTGAGGAGCATAAGCACCAGCAGTTTAGCATAGTATGGCTTGTTTCTGTGCTGTAAGTTCTATGTAATTCTATGTAGGAGAGATCAGCTGTGAAGAAGATGATGTGGTTGAGTAACTGATGTATGTGTAATAAAACTTATACCGGGTATGTTCAAGTCTGGCAAAGTGGTTTTAGAGTGCAGAAATGGGAATTATATTGAGAAACAGCATGGATGGGAGACTGTAAGTGAGTTGGTGGGGATTAGAACATTGAAGGCAAAAATGACTGAACTGCTGAAAAGTTCAACCGGGGTAGTAGTTTATGTGAGTGCAGGGCCAGAGGTAGGGGAGTTGGCAGTTTGAAAGCACATATCCGATAGCTAGGGAATTTTTTCAGGGATGGAAAATAAGCATTAGGGGTAGAGGTAGTCAGGGAGAGATATAGGTGGCAAGGAAGATATGGAGGTGGTCAGTGATAGCCTTATCAAATATCAAAGCTCCAAGCTGAGGAGGCTATATGAGATAATAATGCCGACAGGGCAGCTCATGGTTTAAGTGAGGAGAGCAAGCCAGTGATGTAGGTGGAGGGAGGTCGTCATTCAGTGATGGGGTGCAAGATCTCAGTAAGGAAAGTGTCTTAGGATTTCAATCACATCACTACCCACACCTCTTCCTCTGGAGCTACATTGCACAGTGCTTCCCTTCCCCCTCACTCCACTGTCATTCACCTCAGTTATCCCTGCATCCACTCTCCTTCACCCCCATACCCCGTTTTCTTCTTCCTTCCTCTTAACGCCCCCCACGCCCGCACTGCCCCCTCCCATTACTCTCAGAGGCTTGGTTTGTTTTCAAAATTCAACATATTTGTTTTTTGATTAAAGAAATCAAATTAGGCTCAGGAAAGAAACTGCTTCTTTCCATCAGTGCCTGATACCCGCTTAAAGTTATCAGCAATTAGAATGCTTACCATTTCTTGTCAACAAAACACAAGGGAGATGATTAGAGGCTATCCAAAGCAACACACTGCAGGTGCACTGCTCCCAGCTAGCAGAAGGGGGAGACAATGACACATCAGGCAAATCATGTCTACAAACTGGGCCTGATGGAATACATCCTTGAACAGTCAAGAAAATGGCAGAATAGGTAAGACTTTGGTAAATAATTTTAGGGTCTCCTTGAACACGGCAATTGTATTTGCATAAAGTCAAGCATCTCTGTAATGAATAGTTCTCTGCAGTCCATTTATTTGAGGGCTACGCTGCCATATATTCAGTACATATATCCTTAAAGGTAGATGAGCAATGCCATGAAGCGATAGCTAGAGCAAATAGGGTGTTGGGGTGTATCCATAGGATAATTGAATACAGGACGAGGCGTACTGTTTTGTCCTGTACAAGAACTTAGTCAGGCCGCACTTGGAATACTGTGTCCAGTTTTGGTCTCCACACATGGTGGGTGATATTGAGGCTTTGGAGAGTGCAAAAGAGGGCCACTAGACTAATTCCCAGTCTAAAGCATCTAAGTTAGCAAGATACGCTAAAAGAGTTGGGACTCTACACGTCAGAGCAGCGTACACTTAGGGGTAAGCTGATCAAGATTTAGAAACATTGAAAATAGGAGCAGTAGTAGGCCATTCAGCTCTTCGAGCCTGCACCACCATTCAATATGATCATGGCTGATCCTCTATCTCAACACCATATTCCTGCTTTCTCCCCATATCCCTTGATGTCTTTTATGTCTAGAAATCTATCTATCTCCTTCTTAAATATATTTAGTGACTTGACCTCCACAGCCTTCTGTGATAGAGAATTCCACAGGTTCACCAACCTCTGAGTGAAGACATTTCTCCTCATCTCAGTCCTAAATTTCCTACCCCTTATCCTGAGACTGACCCCTTGTTCTAGACTTCCCAGCCAGGGGAAACATCTTCCCACATCAAGTCTGTCCAGCCCCATCAGAATTTTATACATTTCAATGAGATCCCCTCTCATTCTTCTATACTCTAGTTAATATAGGCCTAGTCAACCCAATCTCTCCTCATACAACAGTCCTGCCATCCCAGGAATCAGTCTGGTGAACCTTTGCTGCACTCTCTCTATGGCAAGTATATCCTTTCTTAGGTCAGAAGACCAAAACTGCACACAATACTCCAGGTGCAGTCTCACCAAGGCCCTCTATAACTGTAGTAAGACATCCTTGCTCCTGTACTCAAATACTCTTGCAATGAAGACCAACATACCATTTGTCTTCCTAACTGCTTGCTGCACCCGCATGTTTGCTTTCAATGACTGGTGTACAAGGACACCCAGGTCCATTTATACATCGACACTTCCCAAGCCATCACAATTTAAATAATACTTTGTCTTTATGTTTTTCCTTCACATTTATCCACGTTATACTGCATCTGCCATGTGTTTGCCCACTCACTCAACCTATCTAAATCACCTTGCAGCGTCTTTGCATCCTCCTCACAACTCATAATCCCACCTAGTTTTGTGTCATCAGCAAATTTGGAAATATTACATTTGGTTCTCTCATCCAAATCATTTATATACATATATATATATAGTGAATAGCTGGGACCCAAGCACTGATCCCTGTGGTACACCACTAGTCACTGCCCACCACCCTGAAAAAGACCTGTTTATTCCTACCCACTGTTTTCTGTCAGTTAACCAATTTTCAATCCATGCTAATATATTACCCCCAATCCTATGTGCTTTAATTTTTCACACTAACCTCTTATGTGGGACTTTATTGAAGGCCTTCTGAAAATCTAAATACACTACATCCACTGGTTCTCCCTTATCTATTTTATCAGTTACATCCTCAAAAAACTCCAATAGGTTTGTCAAACACGATTTTCCTTTCATAAATCCATGTTGACTTAAAGGGTACTTAAAGGGTTGACGGTGGATAAGCAATGGCAAACATTTAAAGATCACATGGATGAACTTCAGCAATTGTACATCCCTGTCTGGAGTAAAAATAAAACGGGGAGGGTGGCTCAACCGTGGCTAACAAGGGAAATTAAGGATAGTGTTAAAACCAAACCAAGGAAGAGGCATATAAATTGGCTAGATATGTAAAGAGAAAAACGTTAGTAAAGACAAACATAGGTCCCCTGCAGTCAGAATCAGGGGATGTCATAACTGAGAACAAAGAAACGGCAGACCAATTCAACAAGTACTTTGGTTCGGTATTCACTAAGGAGGACACAAACAACCTTCCGGATATAAAAGGGGTCAGAGGGTTGAGTAAGAAGGAGGAACTGAGGGAAATCCTTATTAGTCGGGAAATTGTTTTGGGGAAATTGATGGGATTGAAGGCCGATAAATCCCCAGGGCCCGATGGTCTGCATCTCAGAGTACTTAAGGAGGTGGCCTTGGAAATAGCGGATGCATTGACAGTCATTTTCCAACATTCCATAGACTCTGGATCAGTTCCTATGGAGTGGAGGGTAGCCAATGTAACACCACTTTTTAAAAAAGGAGGGAGAGAGAAAACAGGGAATTATAGACCGGTCAGCCTGACATTGGTAGTGGGTAAAATGATGGAATCAATTATTAAGGATGTCATAGCAGCGCATTTGGAAAGAGGTGACATGATAGGTCCAAGTCAGCATGGATTTGTGAAAGGGAAATCATGCTTGACAAATCTTATGGAATTTTTTGAGGATGTTTCCAGTAGAGTGGACAAGGGGGAAGCAGTTGATGTGATGTATTTGGACTTTCAGAAGTCTTTTGACAAGGTCCCACACAAGAGATTAATGTGCAAAGTTAAAGCACATGGGATTGGGGGTAGTGTGCTGACGTGGATTGAGAACTAGTTGGCAGACAGGAAGCAAAGAGTAGGAGTAAATGGGTACTTTTCAGAATGGCAGGCAGTGACTAGTGGGGTACCGCAAGATTCTGTTTACATTGTACATTAATGATTTAGACGAGGGGATTAAATGTAGTATCTCCAAATTTGCGGATGACACTAAGTTGGGTGATAGTGTGAGCTGCGAGAAGGATGCTATGAGGCTGCAGAGTGACTTGGATAGGTTAGGTGAGTGGGCAAATGCGTGGCAGATGAAGTATAATGTGGATAAATGTGAGGTTATCCACTTTGGTGGTAAAAACAGAGAGGCAGACTATTATCTGAATGGTGACAGATTAGGAAAAGGGGAGGTGCAACGAGACCTGGGTGTCATGGTACATCAGTCATTGAAGGTTGGCATGCAGGTACAGCAGGCGGTTATGAAAGCAAATGGCATGTTGGCCTTCATAGCAAGGGGATTTGAGTACAGGGGCAGGGAGGTGTTGCTACAGTTGTACAGGGCCTTGGTGAGGCCACACCTGGAGTATTGTGTACAGTTTTGGTCTCCTAACTTGAGGAAGGACATTCTTGCTATTGAGGGAGTGCAGCGAAGGTTCACCAGATTGATTCCCAGGATGGCGGGACTGACCTATCAAGAAAGACTGGATCAACTGGGCTTGTATTCACTGGAGTTCAGAAAAATGAGAGGGGATCTCATAGAAACGTTTAAAAATCTGACGGGTTTAGACAGGTTAGATGCAGGAAGAATGTTCCCAATGTTAGGGAAGTCCAGAACCAGGAGTCACAGTCTAAGGATAAGGGGTAAGCCATTTAGGACCGAGATGAGGAGAAACTTCTTCACCCAGAGAGTGGTGAACCTGTGGAATTCTCTACCACAGAAAGTTGTTGAGGCCAATTCACTAAATAAATTCAAAAAGGAGTTAGATGTAGTCCTTACTAAATATATTCAAAAAGGAGTTAGATGTAGTCCTGGATCAAGGGGTATGGCGAGAAAGCAGGAATGGGGAACTGAAGTTGCATGTTCAGCCATGAACTCATTGAATGGCGGTGCAGTCTCGAAGGGCCGAATGGCCTACTGCTGCACCTATTTTCTATGTTTCTATGTTAAAAAGCAACAAACCTGAGGACTGGGAGAAATTTAGAATTCAACAGAGGAGGACTAAGGGTTTAATTAAGAGGTGGAAAATAGAGTATGAGAGGAAGCTTGCAGGGAACATAAAAACTGACTGCAAAAGCTTCTATAAATATGTGAAGAGAAAAAGATTAGTGAAGACAAACGTAAGTCCCTTGCAGTCGGATTCAGGTGAATTTTTAATGGAGAACAAAGAAATGGCAGACCAATTGAACAAATACTTCGGTTCTGTCTTCACGAAGGAAGATACAAATCACCTTCTGGATGTACTAGGGAACAGTGAGTCTAGTGAAAAGGAGGAACTGAAGGATATCCTTATTAGGCGGGAAACTGTGTTAGGGAAATTGATGGGATTGAAGGCCGATAAATCCCCAAGGCCTGATAGTCTGCATCCCACAGTAATTAAGGAAGTGGCCCTAGAAATAGTGGATGCATTGATGATCATTTTCCAACAGTCTATC
The DNA here is from genome assembly GCF_044704955.1 of Pristiophorus japonicus. Lineage (NCBI taxonomy): Eukaryota > Metazoa > Chordata > Chondrichthyes > Pristiophoridae > Pristiophorus > Pristiophorus japonicus. The sequence goes on from NC_091983.1 coordinate 166,926,465, forward strand.
GACTCTGGATCAGTTCCTATGGACTGCAGGCTAGCTAATGTAACTCCACTTTTTAAAAAGGGAGGGAGAGAGAAAGCGGGTAATTGTACACCGGTTAGTCTGACATCAGTAGTGAGGAAAATGTTGGAATCAATCATTAAGGATGAAATAGCAGAGCATTTGGAAAGCAGTGACAGGATCGGTCCAAGTCAGCATGGACTTATGAAAAGGAAATCATGCTTGACGAATCTTCTGGAATTTTGTGAGGATGTAACTCGCAGAATGGACAAGGGAGAACCAGTGGATATGGTGTATTTAGACTTTCAAAATGCTTTTGACAAGGTCCCGCACAAGAGATTGGTGTGCAAAATCAAAGCACATGGTATTGGGGGTAATGTACTGACGTGGATAGAGAACTGGTTGGCAGACAGGAGGCAGAGAGTCGGGATAAATGGGTCCTTTTCAGAATGGCAGGCAGTGATTAGTGGGGTGCCGCAGGGTTCAGTGCTGGAACCCCAGCTCTTTACAATATACAGTAACGATTTAGATGAAGGAATTGAGTGTAATACCTCCATGTTTGCAGATGACACGAAACTGGGTGGCAGTGTGAGGAGGATGCTAAGAGGCTGCAGGGTGACTTCGATAGGTTAGGTGAGTGGGCAAATGCATGGCAGATGCAGTATAATGTGGATAAGTGTGAGGTTATCCATTTTGGGAGCAAAAACACGAAGGCAGAATATTATCTGAATGGTGGCAGATTAGGAAAAGGGGAGGTGCAACGAGACCTGGGTGTCATGGTTCATCAGTCATTGAAAGTTGGTATGCAGGTACAGCAGGCAGTGAAGAAGGCAAATGGTATGTTGGCCTTCATAGCTAGGGGATTTGAGTATAGGAGCAGGGAGGTCTTACTGCAGTTGTACAGGGCCTTGGTGAGGCCTCACCTGGAATATTGTGTTCAGTTTTGGTCTCCTAATCTGAGGAAGGACGTTCTTGCTATTGAGGGAGTGCAGCGAAGGTTCACCAGACTAATTCCCGGGATGGCAGGACTGACATATGAGGAGAGATTGGATCAACTGGGCTTTTATTCACTGGAGTTTAGAAGGATGAGAGGGGATCTCATAGAAACGTAGAAGATTCTGATGGGACTGGACTGGTTAGATGCAGGAAGAATGTTCCCGATGTTGGGGAAGTTCAGAACCAGGGGACATAGTCTTAGGATAAGGGGTAGGCCATTTAGGACTGAGATGAGGAGAAACTTCTTCACTCAGAGAGTTGTTAACCTGTGGAATTCCCTGCCACAGAGAGTTGTTGATGCCAGTTCATTGGATATATTCAAGAGGGAGTTAGATATGGCCCTTATGGCTAACGAGATCAAGGGGTATGGAGAGAAAGCAGGAAAGGGGTAGTGAGGGAATGATCAGCCATGATCTTATTGAATGGTGGTGCAGGCTCGAAGGGCCGAATGGCCTAATCCTGCACCTATTTTCTATGTTTCTATGTTTCTATGTCTAATCCCGTTGATATTATCTAAGTGTCCCGTTATCACATCCTTTATAATAGACTCTCGCATTTTCCCTACTATTGATGTTAGGCTAACCGGTCTTTAGTTCCCTGTTTTCTCTTTCTCTCCTTTTTTACATAGTGGGGTTACATTTGCCACCCTCCGATCTGCAGGAACTGTTCCATAATCTATAGAATTTTGGAAGATGACAACGAATGCATCCACTATTTCCATGGCTACCTCTTTTAGTACTCTGGGATGCAGATTATCAGGCCTGGGGATTTATCGGCCTTCAGTCCCATTAGTTTCTCCAGCACTATTTTCTTACTAATAATCATTTCCTTTAATTCCCCTTGCTTACTAGACCCTTGGTTCCCTAGCATTTCCTCTTCCGTGAAGACAGAACCGAAGTATTTATTTAATTATTCTGCCATTTCCTTGTTCCCCATTATAAATTCTCCCATTTCTCACTGTAAAGGACCGACATTTGTCTTCACTGATGTTTTTCTTTTTACATACTTGTAGAAACTTTTGCAGTCAGTTTTTATGTTCTTTGCAATTTTACTCTCATACTCTATTTTTCCCCTCTTAATCAATCTCTTGGTCCATTTTTGCTGAATTCTAAACTGCTCCCAATCCTCAGGCTTGCTACTTTTACTGGCAACTTTGTATAACTCCTCTTTGGATCTAATACTATCATTTATAAGATAATGAAGGGAATAGATTGTATTCCAGTTGACAGTTTGTTTCAATTAAATATGATAGGGAGGACCAGAATGTAAGTTGTATAAGGCTACGGTTAGGTTAGATGTCGGGAGGTGGTTCTTTGCCCAGAGAATAGTGGACCTCTGGAGCAGGCTGCCATCTCGTGTGGTGGATGCTGATTTGCTGAATTTCTTGAAGCGAGAGTTGGACTAGATTCTGGCTGGGGCGGAAGATGGGTACTGCAAGGAATTCAGGGCCTGAGTGATCTCCTGGACTAGTTTCGATCGGCAAGATGGGTCAGAGAGGAATTTCCCAGATTTTTTCCCCAAATTGCCCTGGGTTTTTTTAATCTGTTTTTCGCCTCTAAAAGGAGATCTCATGGTTTCAGGTGGGGTGGAGTATATATGTCATGATACACAAAGTATCACCATTGTGTGGGACAGGCTCGATGGGCTAGAGGGTCTTTATCTGTCCGTCATTGTTTGTGTGTTCGTATGTTATTGTCCATTGTAATTGCCCTGAGAAAGTGTTGGTATTAAAGAGCTGAATTTGAGAGTTTTACACAAAGACATCCTTATTTCCTGTGTCATGATTTGGTCACACATGGGATAGCGCTATCATTAAGATTTTTACCCTCCAGCTAAGTTTTTCTTCTTTACAAATAAAATTTATTTCCCTCCTGCTGCCCCAAGCCCATGCCATCTCCCTGGACTCCACCTGCTCCCTTTATTCTGGTTGCCTCTTGCAGCCCAGGTGAAAGGGGAGTGATAGGGGTGGCTAGGAGGATAGAGGTTAGTGAATAGTGCAAGGGAAAGGATTCGGTGGTAGGAACTGGAAGGCAAAGGGGAGACAATGGGAATGATCAGGAAAGGAGGGAATGGGGGAAAGGTGGGTAGTCTGGGTAAGGAGATACAAGAAAGGAAGTACTAGAAAGGAAGCAGCAAAGAATGGAGGGTAGCAGGGCAAGACATGACAAAATATAGGGGTGAAAGGGTAATTGGAAGGGGAGTGTGGTGGCAAGGGGTACGTGAGGAGGCACCCTGTACTCAGGTCAGATCTCTGCCTACTTCGAGCCAAAACTTGCCTCAACCCTCGGTGTAATCACTACCCACACCCATGGCCCAAAATCTAAGGGTATGGTGCAAACATGAAGGTGTAAGATTGGGGGAAAGCGAGAGGGAGCTGGGGAAGGGGGAGAGGCAGGTGGCATAGCATGGGAAGTCCGAGCGATGGGGAACAGTACATCAGCAGACCAAGGCGTGGGGTAGCATACAGAGGGTAAATGGGTACTTGAAGGCAGGAGATAACACGAGTGTGGGAAACAAATAAGGCACAAGATGCCCAGCCAGCACCCTCATGACCCATGAACAAGCTTCACTGGCATGCGGCTGTGCCCAGATTCACACCGTCCACCTAAAATGAAAGCAGAAGGAGACAGAAGCAAAGAAAGCAAAGATACAAGGAATTAAGAAAGAATCTGGAAAACTCAAAGCGGAGAGCATAAAAGAGAAAGGCCGAGGCACAACACAAGATAAACAGCAACATGAAGATGATAACAGGCAAGAGATGCTCCAATTTATCAATAGTAACATCTTAAAAAATGATTCTGCCACATTTCAGAATATAACTCTGCATCTTTCATTTTTTTTAAATGTCATTTCATTCTTTTTTTATCCAACAGTCTACAAAAAAAAAACACCTACTAACTGGCCTTAAGATGTACTAATGTATAACAACTAGCCTGTGCACTTAAACAGATACAGCTTAGTTATGTAGGAGCTTTAATGTAGAACGTCCCAAAGCACTTCACAGAAGCACAGTTGGACAAAAACCAGGCCAAAGGAGAAGTTGGCAGATACGACTAAAACCTGGTGAAAGAAGTGAGTTTGTGAGGATCTTGAGGAAGAAGAGGTGGAGAGAATTCCAGACCTAAAGGCCTAGACAGCTGAATGTACAGATACTAAAGGGACGAGAGACGTGGCCAGGGTTGAATGAACGCAGAATACTCAAAAGGGTTATAGGTTACAAAGGTAGGGAGGGGCGAGACTATGAAGAGATTTTACACACAACAATTTTAAATATGAGCCACTGGGGGTCCAAGAGTCAATGCAGGCTGGTGTCATCAAAGAGCTCACTGCAAAAAAATTAGATATTCTTATTCATTATCGATGGATGGTCATCATCATCATAGGCAGTCCCTCTGAATCGAGGAAGACTTGCTTCCACTCTTAGAATGATTCCTCAAGTGGCTGAACAGTCCAATATGAGAGCCACAGTCCCTGTCACAGGTGGGACAGACAGTCGTTGAGGGTACGGGAGGGGGGACAGGTTTGCCGCACATTCTTTCCGCTGCCTGCGCTTGATTTCTGCATGTTCTCGGCGATGAGACTCAAGATGCTCAGCGCCCTCCTGGATGCACTTCCTCCACTTGGGGCGGTCTTTGGCCAAGGACTCCCAAGTGTCGGTGGGGATGTTGCACTTTATCAGGGAGGCTTTGAGGGTGTCCTTGTAATGTTTCCTCTGTCCACCTTTGGTTCGTTTGCCATGAAGGAGTTCCCAGTAGAGCGCTTGCTTTGGGAGTCTCGTGTCTGGCATGCAAACTATGTGGCCTGCCCAGCAGGGCTGATCAAGTGTGGTCAGTGCTTCAATGCTGGGCATGTTGGCCTGGTAAAGGACACCAATGTTGGTGCGTCTGTCCTCCCAAGGGATTTGTAGGATCATGTGGAGGTATCGCTGGTGGTATTTCTCCAGTGACTTGAGATGTCTACTGTACATGGGTCATGTCTCTGAGCCATACAGGAGTGTGGGTATTACTACAGCCCTGTAGACCCTGAGCTTGGTGGTAGATTTGAGGGCCTGGTCTTCGAACACTCTTTTCCTTAGGCGGCCAAAGGCTGCGCTGGAGGCGGTGTTGAATCTCCTCATCAATGTCTGCTTTTGTTGATAAGAGGCTCCCAAGGTATGGGAAATGGTTTACATTGTCTGATGGATGGATGACTATGATGAATGAGTGAGCAGGACTTAAGGAAACAGAGGCGCGGGGGGATAGTCCTAGAAACTCACCTGGATATTTTAAGGCTATGACATCAAGGTAAATCCCAGTTCCCCTCTGTTGGGGAAAGGATGATGCTGATGGTTATCCGGACGAGTTGCACCTGTGCCAGGGTCACTATGAGTCATCTGCAGGTGGCCACTCCAATAACCCGTGAGGGAAGAGGTCGGGCCCGGCAACTCATCGAGCATCGTGTCCCTAGCACTGGGAATTAATGTGGTGCAGGTTCACAATATGACTTGTCAAAGCGTCCGCTTTATACGGGGGTAAAAAAGCAAATTAATGCAACGTACTGGAAAACAGGAGGTCAGTCAACATCTACAGGAAGAGCAGGCAACATTTCTTCAGAAGGGATTGGGGCTATTGATCCTTTGTTCACTCACCTGGGGTATCTGATGCTTTGCTCATGCATGTGGGCTATCTGATGATATGTACACCCATTTGAGGCTGGGTTATCATGCTTTTCTCACCATCCCGGGTGAGGGCTGGGATAGTTTATATATATATGTTGCGATGTGGGCAAGGCTGACAATTATGCCCATCTCTAGTTGGTGCATGTTTATTACACAGCATAGAAATTAACACCTTCTCAGGTTACGTAATGCACAATGTGTAATGTTTTTACACAATGTGTAATGTTTCGAATTAAGTAAGTAAAACTAAAATGTACATGTTTAATTGTATCACTCATTTTTATACAAAATATTTGTGTTGTGCTACAGGGGTTTCGTGGAATTTTTATAACACGGGATGGGAAGGGGGACCTCAGAAGAAAAAGGTTCAGAACCCCTGCTTTAAATTATCCCATGTCTTTAAATGACGCCAAGGAACAGTGTGTAGATGCAAAAGAGGTTGTGCCCCAAGGAAGGTCTTTGGGCCACTCCAGAGATGATAATTCGTGGATAGGAAGAGAAATAATTGCTGGAAATATTTGGATAAGCGTGAGTGGAATCGAGCATTGGCAAATAGAGTGGTCGACCGTGTCAAAAGCTGCAAGAGATGTCGAGAAGGAAAAGCAGGGATAGTACAGATCGGTCAATCATAAGAGGGTGTCATTTCAATTTTAAATAAGGCCATTTACGTACTGTACCAAGGGCAGAAACCCAATTCGAGAGAGTCAAACATGGAGTTGCAGTAAAAATGAGCACAGATTTGGGAGCCAACACTTTCAAGGAAAGAGATGAGCAATGGGCTGGTATTTTGCAAGAAGAGTGAGGACAGCAATTTTGAAAGGGAGAAGACAGTACCCAAGGCAGGCAGCAAGTGCACTTGGCTTTCAACATAGCTTGGAGAAACCTGATTAAATTGACATACCTCCCCAAGCATCTGCCATATTTTTCCTTTTATTCTAAAAACATCTCTTTTAATATGAGCTATATAAATATGAATTGTTAAAGATAAGATGTCTCTTTAAAAAAAAAGCACTGTCCAAGGAAGCTTTCAGATTTGCCTCTTTGAAGTTAACATCTTCAAAGCACACAGGGAACATGTACTCAGCACGTCAATTTCAAACACATTAGCTCCAGTCAGCAGCTATATTGCACTTTTTAAATTTAAATCCAAGAGAAATGAACACTGCAGTACCATAAAGTACCAGATGGTGGCAATACTAACCTGTCAAGTTGTGAAGAGGACACAAAAAACCTGCAAAGGGGATGCCGACAGGTTAAGTGAGTGGGCAATAAGGTGGCAGATGGAATATAATGTGGGGAAATGTGAGGTTATTCACTTTGGTGGAAGAATAAAAAAACAGAATATTTCTTAAATAGTGAGAAACTATTAAATGTTGGTGTTCAGCGAGATTTGGGTGTCCACATACATGAAACACACTTAGTATGCAGGTACAGCAAGCAATTAGGAAGGTAAATGGCATGTTGGCCTTTATTGCAAGGGGGTTGGAGTCCAAGAGTAAGGAAGTTTTGCTACCATTGTACAGGGCTTTGGTGAGACCACACCTGGAGTACTTTGCACAGTTTTGATCTCCTTATTGGAGGAAGGATATAATTGCCTTAAGAAGTTGTGCAATAAAGGTTCACTAGATTGATTCCTGGGATGAGAGTCCTATGAGGAGAGCTTGAATAGATTGGGCCTATACTCTGGAGATTAGAAGAATGAGAGGTGATATCAATGAAATATTAAGATTCTGATGGGGATTGACAGGGTAAATGCTGAGAGGTTTAACTAAAATAGTGTGCTGACAGCAGTTCAGAATTAGAATGATCACTTGTGTGCAATTTAAGCTTTCTTGCACCAGTTCTTAACCAATCTAAGGAATATGTGGACAAAAACAATCACGTTAAATTTTTAAAGTTTAAAATGACAATGGGCTAGAAATTCCATATTTATCGCCACCATCCATATCTCAGCAGTATTCCGGCAGTATACACTGATCAAGTTTTTAGTGCCGCCGGAATACTGCTAAGATCCAAAACTGCTAGTTTCGGCTAAATTTCCACGGCGTTGGCAATAGCGGTAGATATCAGGCAGTAGCGGCGTTCTTAGTGGTGTAAGGCTGGTGTCCTTGACAACGGCTCTTCTGCGCATGCGCAATTTTTTTTCTCTCATAGTTACATTTTTCCTGCAATTCGGGGGTCAAGGGTCACCCGCACATGCACAGAAGAGGGAGGAAGGGAAAAGAGAGAGAGGAGAGAGGAGACTGCCCGCTAGTATTTTTCGATGTTCCAACAGATATATTCCAACAACTGCAATATATTAGATTTTTGAGTTTCCAGCTTAAATTTTCCACATTTATTTATAATCTATATTGATTATATATATATATATATATGTACATCACTTCCATCAGAAAATAATGGAGAGGGAAGGTGAGGGAGTGGTTAAATGAGAGGTAGGAGGAAGGAAAAGGGCCAAGAGATTCTCCTGGGATGCCCAAGCGGCCTTGATCCATGAGCTGAAAGCAAGGTGGATTCAATTGGCCCGGGGTGGACATGGGAAACCCACCCCAGGTCTACCAGAGAATATGGTCTGAGATTTCGGAGGCGGTGTCCCCAATCGCCCAGGATTTTCTGGGGGCAAGCCAGTGCCACAGGCACTGAAACAACATAGTTTTGTCCGCAAGTGTAAGTAATAATTTTAATCACGCACTGACTCATTACTTAAAATGTAAATCTGCCACATTGTAATGTTGGTAAGCTTGGTAAGCATTATTTCCCATCAATGGTCTTATTACAATGGTTTTCTGTACTTAGATGTGTTCATCATGCATCACTTGCATCCTAACGGTACATTGATGGGACATTGAGGAAAGGATTAGGGGTGGCTAATTGTGTATGTCTATCTGTGTATTCTGTAATAGTAGCTGGGTAATTAGCTTATACCATGTTATGGTCACCTTTGCAGAAAAAAATATCCAGCAATCGCGCCGAGCGTTGGCGCACGGTTGGAGGGCTTACCAAAGCTGGTAGATCTTTCAGACCTGGAGGAGCGGACCGCATTCCTCGTTGGAACAAATAATCGCTCGGCCACCCGTGGTGGTGCTAATCCTGTGGCAGTGGAACGCAAGTCATGTATAATCCCCAGGCCATGCAGTAGTCATGTAATTTAATGCTATATGAATATAATGTAGAAATGATGTAACGTAATGTCATGTAATGCTGGGACCACAAAATCTAAATCTAATGCCATGCAATTTCTGTCCATTCTGTTCATGCTAATTTCATGTTATGTCTCTCGGTATATAATGCAGCAGTGTTGCTCCTCTACATATGCCTGCACAACATAAGTGTTCTCATGTCACCCTGACCTTCCTCTCCCCTGCTGCTAACCTCTCATATTATGTTTTCTAGTTGCCCACGACCTTCAACAACCTACCAAGCCCCTGGAGCTTCGCCATTATTGGTGCAGGTGATATTTTCCGGAGCGGACTCCACTGAAGAGGAGAGCGTAAGTCTTGATGACCCTCCTCAAGCTGTTGCGGCGGGTATGTTAAGTGCACAACATATGCAGAAGGTTGTGGAGGAGGGGGAGGCAGGGGCTCAGGGTTCCATTCTACCTGTGGCCACCTCTTCCTCAGCACAATCTGTCTTTCATGGATTTGGCTCAGAGGAAGTAGCGGGACTCAGCAGAGGAGGACAAAGGGTTTGATTAGGGCAGGGAAAATGGAGTACGAGAAGAAGCTTGCAGGGAACATTAAGGCGGATTGCAAAAGTTTCTATAGATATGTAAAGAGAAAAAGATTAGTAAAGACAAACGTAGGTCTCCTGCAGTCAGAATCAGGGGAAGTCATAACGGGGAACAAAGAAATGGCAGACCAATTGAACAAGTACTTTGGTTCGGTATTCACTAAGGAGGACACAAACAACCTTCCGGATATAAAAGGGGTCAGAGGGTCTAGTAAGGAGGAGGAACTGAGGGAAATCTTTATTAGTCGGGAAATTGTGTTGGGGAAATTGATGGGATTGAAGGCCGATAAATCCCCAGGGCCTGATGGACTGCATCCCAGAGTACTTAAGGAGGTGGCCTTGGAAATAGCGGATGCATTGACAGTCATTTTCCAACATTCCATTGACTCTGGATCAGTTCCTATCGAGTGGAGGGTAGCCAATGTAACCCCACTTTTTAAAAAAGGAGGGAGAGAGAAAACAGGGAATTATAGACCGGTCAGCCTGACCTCAGTAGTGGGTAAAATGATGGAATCAATTATTAAGAATGTCATAGCAGCACATTTGGAAAATGGTGACATGATAGGTCCAAGTCAGCATGGATTTGTGAAAGAGAAATCATGCTTGACAAATCTTCTGGAATTTTTTGAGGATGTTTCCAGTAAAGTGGACAAGGGAGAACCAGTTGATGTGGTATATTTGGACTTTCAGAAGGCTTTCGACAAGGTCCCACACAAGAGATTAATGTGCAAAGTTAAAGCACATGGGATTGGGGGTAGTGTGCTGACGTGGATTGAGAACTGGTTGTCAGACAGGAAGCAAAGAGTAGGAGTAAATGGGTACTTTTCAGAATGGCAGGCAGTGACTAGTGGGGTACCACAAGGTTCTGTGCTGGGGCCCCAGCTATTTACATTGTACATTAATGATTTAGACGAGGGGATTAAATGTAGTATCTCCAAATTTGCGGATGACACTAAGTTGGATGGCAGTGTGAGCTGCGAGGAGGATGCGATGAGGCTGCAGAGTGACTTGGATAGGTTAGGTGAGTGGGCAAATGCATGGCAGATGAAGTATAATGTGGATAAATGTGAGGTTATCCACTTTGGTGGTAAAAACAGAGAGACAGACTATTATCTGAATGGTGACAGATTAGAAAAAGGAGAGGTGCAACGAGACCTGGGTGTCATGGTACATCAGTCATTGAAGGTTGGCATGCAGGTACAGCAGGCAGTTAAGAAAGCAAATGGCATGTTGGCCTTCATAGCGAGGGGATTTGAGTACAGGGGCAGGGAGGTGTTGCTACAGTTGTACAGGGCCTTAGTGAGGCCACACCTGGAGTATTGTGTACAGTTTTGGTCTCCTAACCTGAGGAAGGACATTCTTGCTATTGAGGGAGTGCAGCGAAGGTTCACCAGACTGATTCCAGGGATGGCGGGACTGACCTATCAAGAAAGACTGGATCAACTGGGCTTGTATTCACTGGAGTTCAGAAGAATGAGAGGGGACCTCATAGAAACGTTTAAAATTCTGACGGGTTTAGACAGGTTAGATGCAGGAAGAATGTTCCCAATGTTGGGGAAGTCTAGAACCAGGGGACACAGTCTAAGGATAAGGGGTAAGCCATTTAGGACTGAGATGAGGAGAAACTTCTTCACCCAGAGAGTGGTGAACCTGTGGAATTCTCTACCACAGAAAGTAGTTGAGGCCAATTCACTAAATATATTCAAAAGGGAGTTAGATGAAGTCCTTACTACTCGGGAGATCAAGGGGTATGGTGAGAAAGCAGGAAGGGGGTACTGAAGTTTCATGTTCAGCCATGAACTCATTGAATGGCGGTGCAGGCTAGAAGGGCTGAATGGCCTGCTCCTGCACCTATTTTCTATGTTTCTATAACCAAGCGATGTGCAGCAGGGCACACCGAGTGTTCCAGCCCCTGTGCCGAATCCACGGAGGTTGATTTGGCAGGGCAGGTATGCTCGATGACAGGCAGACGTCAACCTGGACATGGTGGGACTGTGTAGGGCGAGCGTCGATATTGGTCGAGAGCTCCTCCAGGCCATTGGTGGCTTAGCCTGGAACATCGCCGCACAATCAGAATGTCAATCGGCGGACATGATTGCGGCGAACCGCCGATGCCATGTGGCGAACGATGGAATGGGTATATGGCACTGCACCCCAAGGTGTCATACCACAGATGCTGACAGCACCTGAGAGTCAGGAGCAATCAATTGCTTCCAAATCTGAAGACAGGCCTTCAGAACCCCCAACTTCCCTAGAATTCCCACACAATACTGCCATTGTCACCGCCCCCCCCCCCCCCCCCCCCCCGCCGCGGCAGCGCTTGAGTTGTTGGAGGGGGCATAGTTTTCAGGTGGTTGGTGGAAGGTTCTGTGTGGATTTGAGGGGAGGCTTCTTCACGTAGAGGGTGTGGGGGTCTGAAACTCACTTCCTGGAAGGGTGGTGGATGCAGAAACCCTCACCACATGTAAAAGGTGCTTGGATGGGCACTTGAAGTGCCATAACCTGCAGGGTTATGGACCTAAAGCTGGTAAGTGGGATTAGACTGGATAACCTCTATTTGGCTGGCAAAGATACGATGGTACATAAGAACATAAGAATTAGGAACAGGAGTAGGCCATCTAGCCCCTCGAGCCTGCTCCGCCATTTAAAAAGATCATGGCTGATCTGGCCGTGGACTCAGCTCCACGGCCAGAAAGTAAATGTTGGTCCTTTAGAAGATGAGAAGGGGGATTTAGTAATGGGAAATGTGGAAATGGCTGAGACCTTAAACAATTATTTTGCTTCGGTCTTCACAGTGGAAGACACAAAAACCATGCCAAAAATTGCTGGTCACAGGAATGTGGGAAGCGAGGACCTTGAGACAATCACTATCACGAGGGAGGTAGTGCTGGACAGGCTAATGGGACTCAAGGTAGACAAGTCCCCTGGTCCTGATGAAATGCATCCCAGGGTATTAAAAGAGATGGCGGAAGTTATAGCAGATGCATTCGTTATAATCTACCAAAATTCTCTGACTCTGGGGAGGTACCAGTGGATTGGAAAGCAGCTAATGTAACGCCTCTGTTTAAAAAAGGGTGCAGACAAAAGGCAGGTAACTTTCGGCCGGTTAGTTTAACATCTGTAGTGGGGAAAATGCTTGAAGCTATCATTAAGGAAGAAATAGCGGGACATCTAGATAGGAATAGTGCAATCAAGCAGACGCAACATGGATTCATGAAGGGGAAATCATGTTTAACTAATTTACTGGAATTCTTTGAGGATATAACGAGCATGGTGGATAGAGGTGTACCAATGGATGTGGTGTATTTAGATTTCCAAAAGGCATTCGATAAGGTGCCACACAAAAGGTTACTGCAGAAGACAAAGGTACGCGGAGTCAGCGGAAATGTATTAGCATGGATAGAGAATTGGCTGGCGAACAGAAAGCAGAGAGTTGGGATAAATGGGTCTTTTTCAGGTTGGAAATCAGTGGTTAGTGGTGTGCCACAGGGATCGGTGCTGGGACCACAACTGTTTACAATATACATCGATGACCTGGAAGAGGGGACAGAGTGTAGTGTAACAAAATTTGCAGATGACACAAAGATTAGTGGGGAAGCGGGTTGTGTAGAGGACACAGAGAGGCTGCAAGGAGATTTAGATAGGTTAAGCAAATGGGCTAAGGTTTGGCAGATGGAATACAATGTCAGAAAATGTGAGGTCATCCACCTTGGAAAAAAAAAACAGTAAAAGGGAATATTATTTGAATGGGGAGAAATTACAACATGCTGCAGTGCAGAGGGACCTGGGGGTCCTTGTGCATGAATCCCAAAAAGTTAGTTTGCAGGTACAGCAGGTAATCAGGAAGGCGAATGGAATGTTGGCCTTCATTGAGAGAGGGATGGAGTACAAAAGCAAGGAGGTCCTGCTGCAACTGTACAGGGTATTGGTGAGGCTGCACCTGGAGTACTGCGTGCAGTTTTGGTCACCTTACTTAAGGAAGGATATACTAGCCTTGGAGGGGGTACAGAGACGATTCACTAGGCTGATTCCGGAGATGAGGGGGTTACCTTATGATGATAGATTGAGTAGACTGGGTCTTTACTCATTGGAGTTCAGAAGGATGAGGGGTGATCTTATAGAAACATTTAAAATAATGAAAGGGATAGACAAGATAGAGGCAGAGAGGTTGTTTCCACTGGTCGTGGAGACTAGAACTAGGGGGCACAGCCTCAAAATACGGGGGAGCCAATTTAAAACCGAGTTAAGAAGGAATTTCTTCTCCCAGAGGGTTGTGAATCTGTGGAATTCTCTGCCCAAGGAAGCAGTTGAGGCTAGCTCATTGAATGTATTCAAATCAGATAGATAAGATTTTTAACCAATAAGGGAATTAAGGGTTATGGGGAGAGGGCGGGTAAGTACTGCAGGGAATCAAATACGGCCAGGGTGATCTCCTGGACTAGTTTTGATCGCCTGGATGTGCCGGAGAGGAATTTTCCCAGATTTTTTCCCCAATTGGCCTGGGTTTTTTGCCTTCCAGATCGCATGGCTCTGATTGGGGTGGAGTGTAGAATGTTGCGGTGCAAGGGGCGTCGTAGTTGTGTGGGGAGGACTGGTTGTGCCGGATGCTCTTTACCTGTCTGCCATTGTTCACTGTTCATAGGTTTATATGTAACCTTTAGGGCTGCTGACCGAGGGCCGCCGCGGACACAATGGGCCGAAATGGCCTCCTTCTGTGCTGTAGATTTGTTTCTATAATGCTCTTCAATGAACCTTCTTCCAGCTCTATTCTGCAGCATGTAAGTAGTCAGCAATATTGGCACAGAAATTATAGGACCCATCCCTTTTAATGTCCTAAACTGTCCTCAAAATTCTTCAAATGTCCGCAAACCACAAATATAATTTAAATTGACCACAATGTACTCAGATAATCTCCAATATATACAGACACCCTTAAAAACTACTCACAAATAACTTTTATGCTCCCACCAACTACAAACAGCCTTTTCTTCAAGTTCCTCCGATTTAAAAAATGGCGTCCATACCACTGGACTAAGGTCAGGTGAATGACGTGTTTTTTGGGCAGTATTTTAGTCCGACGATAAAAATGGGCGATTTGGTGGAACAGGAGTAGCCATTTAGCCTCTCGAACCTGTTCCGCCATTCAATGAGATCATGGCTGATCTGTGACCTCACTCCACATCCCCGACATTGACTCATAGCCCTTCATACCTATTGTTTAACAAAATCTATCAATTTAAAATTAATTGACCTAGCATCAATTGCCGTTTGTGGAAGAGTATCCCAAACTTCTACCACCCTTTGTGTGTAAGTTTTGCCTAATTTCACTCCTGAAAGGTCTGACTCTTAATTTTTAGACTAAGCCTCCCAGCCATGGACTCAACAACCTTCAGAAATATTTCTCTATTTACCCTATCAGTTCCTCTTATCTTGATAATTTTGATCAATTTCCCTTAACCTAAATTCCAAGGAATACAACCCAAGTTTGCATAATCACGCCTCGTAATTTAACCCCTGGAGTCCGGGTATCATTATGGTAAATTACGCTGCAATCCCTCCAAGGCCAATATATCCTTCCTAAGGTGGGCCCAGAACTGCTCACAGTACTCCAGGTGTAGTCTAACCAGGGTTTTGTATAACTGAAGCATAATTTCTACCCCCTTGTATTCTAGTCCGCTATTTCCTACAAGTGACTACACTTCAAAGTACTTCATTGGCTGTAAAGTGCTTTGAGATGTCAGGTGGTTGTGAAAGCCGCTATATAAAGCCAAGTTTTTCTTTAGATATAAAGGCCAGCATTCCATTAGCCTTTTTAATTATTTTCTGTACCTGTTCATGACATTTTAATGATCTATTCACCTGGACCCCCAAGTCTCTTTCGGCCACCAGTTTTTAGCTTTTCACCATTTAGAAAGTACCCTCTTCTGTTCTTTTTAGGTCCAATATGTAGACCTTACATTTACCGACACTGAAACCCATTTGCCAGCTTTGCCCATTTACTTAATCTATTAATATCTTTGTAATGTTATGCTTTTATTAACACTGCCTTCGTCACCCAAGTGTCATCACCAAATTTGGATATGTGTCGTTCTATCCCATCATCTAAGTCCTTAATAGTGAATAGTTGAGGCCCCAACACAGGTCCCTGCGGAACACCACTAGTGACATGCGTAATTTTCCAATCGAAAGACCTTTGGAAGATTATAGTTAGGGCATCTGCAATGTGCTCACCTGCTTCCCTTAAAGCATGGGAACCATTCTTTAGTGCTATAATTTTCACTATTGTTTTCTTTACATTAAATTTGTTGAGTCCCTGATTCATTAGTTTCCTTGACGTAAAGTAATGATTAAACATGTCCACCATTTCCTTATCATTAACAATATCCCCATTATCAATTTTCAAGGGGCCAACATTGCTCCTGACCTCTCTTTTTTCTTATAATTGTAAAATAAATTGTGAATGATATCCATTGCCAGTTTATTTTCATGCTCCCTTTTGTAGCTGTTACTGTTTATTCACCCTTTGCTGTTTTTATCTTTCCCATTCACCAGGATTTGTGTTTTTTGCATTTTTATATGCTTTTTATTTTAGTGTTGTCTCTAGAACTCTTGCCCCTTAGAAGTATAAACTGGTTCTGTATCACCTTAAATTATTTTTTGAACACCTCCCACTGATCATCTGTCGTTTTACACATGAAAAGATTTGCCCAGTCTCAGTCTCATCAAAATGAAGCTAGACTTACTTAAATCTGGAATCTAGTAGCTGTTTTGCATTTCTCCCTTTCAAACACTACATTGAACTCTATCATGTTATGATCGCTATTAGATAAATGCTCACGCACTGTTAAACTGTTAACTAAATTTGACTCAGTACTCACTACTAAATGTGAAGGAAAAAACAGTTTTTTGTAATTTAGTGTACAAACGAGAATATAGCCCAAACATCTGTGAGATACAATCCAGTTCACATATACATTACACGAGTCAATTTATGAGTGAGACATGATGGGCCAAATGGCCTCCTTCTGTGCAATAAGCCTCTATGCCCCTACAATGATAATTTTAAACTAGTGCATGATATCCTAGCAAAAAACAGTAACCAAAAAACTGTACATGGTGGCCAATGGTTACTTGTCTAAAAACATTTACTCTGACTCACCCCAACAAAAGGGGCTCAGTAAAGCTGATGCGACAAGTTCGAATGCAAAAGTGATCATAGTATCATGAAGTTTAGATTAGTTATGGAAAAGGACAGGGAGCAATCTAGAGTAAAAATACTTAATTGGAGGAAGGCAAATTTCAATGGGATGAGAACAGATCTGGCCCGGGTAAATTGAAATCAAAGATTTGCAGGCAAAACTGTAGTGGAACAATGGGCTGCAACAGAGGAAATAGTTTGGGTACAGTCGAGGTACCCACTAGGGAGAAAGGTAGGGCACCTAAAGTCAGAGCTCCCTGGATGATGAAAGGGATAGAGTAAGACGAAGCAGAAAAAGAGCACGTATGATATGTCAAGTCGAAAATACATCTGAGAATTAGGCTAAATATAGAAAGTTTGGAGAAGTGAAGAAAATAAGAGGGGAAAAGAGAGGGTATGAGAAATAAAATGGCAGCTAACATAAAAGGTAATCCAAGTCTTCTGTAGGCATATAAATTGAAACCAGTAGAGCCAATTAGGGACCAAAAAGGAGACCTAAACATGGAGGCAGAGGGCATGGCTGAGGTACTAAATGAGTACTTTGCATCTGTCTTCACCAAGGAAGATGCTGCCATAAACATAGTAAAGGAGGTCCACAATGCTTGGCCTGCCCTTCATAACCAGTGCCTGCGTAGAGACGCTCGGTCACTCAACCAGGAAACACCAGGACTGGTTCGATGAGAATGATCAGAAGATCCAAGAGCTAATAGATCGCAAGCGCAGGGCATTTCTAAACCTTAAACTATCCAACTCGGGAGCAGCAAAGCATTACAGATGGCTCAAGGCTGAGGTCCAACAAAAAACCTGGGACCTAAAGAACAGTGGTGGATGGAGAAAGCACAGGAGATACAGCAGCTGGCCGACAGCCATGATGTGTGAGGATTCTTCATCGCAGTCAAGGCCACCTACGGCCCAAACACCCAAGGCCCCACCCCACTGCTGGCCAAGAATGGGAAAACACTCATCAAGGATATCGAAGCAGTCAGGGCCCGCTGGAAGGAGCACTTCAAAGATCTCCTCAATCGAGACTCTGCCTTTGACCCGAGTGTTCTCAACTCCATCCCACAGCATGCCACCCGCCACCACCTCAGTAAAACCCCCAACACTGCACAAGGTAGAAAAAGCAATAAGACAGCTTAACAAGGCTACAGGAGGTAGAGGCGATACTGCATGGAATCCCCGCTGAGACACTGAAGTATGGCGGAGAGGCACTGTTGGCGCGAATACATGACCTGATCTCTCTCATCTGGAGGGAGGAGAGCATGCTGGGAGATCTCAGAGATGCAGATCGTGACCATCTTTAAAAAGGGGTCAAGTCCGACTGCAGCAACTACAGAATAATCTCCCTATCAGCCACTGGGAAAGTCGTCGCTAAAGTCCTCTTCAACCATCTTCGCCCTGTGGCCGAGGAGCTCCTCCCGGAGTCGCAGTGCGGATTTTGTCCCCTACGGGGCACAACAGACATGATTTTGCAGCTCGACACAGGGAACAATGCTAGCCCTTATACATGGCCTTCTTCGACCTTACAAAGGCATTTGACATGGTCAACCGCGAGGGTCTATGGAGTGTCCTCCTCCGCTTCGGATGCCCCCAAAAGTTAGTCACCATCCTCCGCCTGCTCCACGATGACACACAAGCCATGATCCTTACCAACAGGTCCATTACAGACCCAATTCACATCCAGACTGGTGTCAAACATGGCTGCGCCATCGCCCCAACCCTCTTCTCAATCTTCCTTGCTGCCATGCTCCACCTCAGTCAACAATTAGCCCGCTGGAGTGGAACTAAACTACAGACCCAGTGGCAACCTGTTCAACGTTCGCCACCTCCAGGCCAGGTCCAAGACCACCCCAACCTCTGTCGTCGAGTTACAGTACACGGATGCTGCCTGCGTCTGCACACTGAGGCTGAACTCCAGGACAGTCGACGTATTCACTGAGGCGTACAAAAGCATGGGCCTTACGCTAAACATCCGTAAGACAAAGGTCCTGCACCAGCCTGTCCTCGATGCACAGAACTGCCCCCCCCCCCCCCCCCAAGCCCTGGACAACATGGAGCATTTCCCATACCTCAGGAGCCTCTTATCAACAAGAGCAGGCATTGACAAGATTCAACACCGCCTCCAATGCACCAGAGCAGCCTTCGGAAGTGTGTTTGAAGACGAGACGCTCAAAACTGCCACCAAGCTCATGGTCTACAGGGCTGTAGTAATACCCGTCCTCCTGTACAGCTCAGAGACATGGACCATGTACAGTAGACACCTCAAGTCGCTGGAGAAATACCATCAACGGTGTCTCCGCAAGATCCTGCAAATTCCCTGGGAGGATAGACGCACCAACATCAGCGTCCGCGGCAAGGCCAACATCCCCAGCATTGAAGCGCTGACCACACTTGATCAGCTCCGCTGGGCAGGCCATTGTTCGCATGCCTGACACAGGACTCCCAAAGCAAGCACTCTACTCAGAACTCTTTCACGGCAAACGAGCCAAAGGTGGGCAGCGGAAACGCTATAAGGACACCCTCAAAACCTCCCTGATAAACTGCAACATCAAAATTAAGTCACTTGGACAATTGTGGATTAATTAAGGAAAGCCAGCACGGATTTGTTCAAGGCAAAGTGTTTAAGCTACTTTTGAGTTTTTTGATGAGGTAACAGAGGGCAATGTGGTTGATGTGGTGTACATGGATTTCCAAAAGGCTTTCGACAAAGTGCCACATAATAGGCTTGCCAAAAGAAACGGTGGCAGCATGGATACAAAATTGGTGAAGTGACAGGAAACAAAGAGTAGTGGTGAACGGATGTTTTTCAGACTGGAGGAATGTATACAGTGGTGTTCCCCAGGGTCGGTACTAGGACCACTTTTCTTGATATATATTGACTTGGATGCAGGTGTACAGGGCACAATTGCAAAATTTGCAGATAACATTGAAAGTATAGTGAACAGTGAGGAGGGTAGTGATAAGACTTCAAGAGGACAGACAGGCTGGTGGAATGGGCAGACACGTGGCTGATGAAATTTAACACAGAAAAGTGTGCAGTGATACATTTTGGTAAAAAGAATTAGGGAAATATTAAAGTGTACAATCCTCGAGGGTACATGAACAGTGAGAACCAGGGGTATACATGCACAAATCATTGGAAGGTGCAGTGCAGATTGATAAAGCAGTTCAAAAACCTTACAGGATCCGCAGCTTCAGAAATAGGAACAGGAGTAGGCCATTCGACCCCTCGAGCCTGCTCCGTAGAGTATAAAAGTGTGAAAATTATGAACCACCTGTATAAAACACTGGTTAGGCCCAAACTGGTGTCCAATTCTGGGCACCACACTTTAGTAAGGATGTGAAGGCCTCAGAGAAAATACAGAAAAGATTTACAAGAACAATTCCAGGAATGAGGGATTTCAGTTACATGGATAGACTGCAGAAGCTGAGGTTGTTCTCCTTAGAGCAAAGAAGATTGAGGAGAGATTTGATAAGAGATGTTCAAAATCATGAGGGGCGGGACAGAGTAGAGAGAAATTGTTCCTATTGTCAGAGGTCAAGAACCAGAGGACAGATTTAAGGTGATTTGGTTCTTTTGCCAAGGAGACATAAGAAAAAACTTTACACAAGCGATATGGGTCTGGAATGCACTGCCTGAAAGGGTGATGGAGGCAGACTCAATCACTGCTTGCAAAATAAATAATTTTGCAGGGCTACAGGGAAAAGATCGTGGAAGTAGGATAGCTGGGGTGCTCCTGCAGAGAGCTGGCACGGGCTTGACGGGTCGAATGCCTTTCTTCCGTGCTGTAACCATTCTATTAATACATTTGAAAGTACTTTTGAATACTTATGTCACCCAACAACTAGAATTCCCAACACTCAGCCAAATTATATGCCTAATGTTTGAACCCTAACTGTAGAGAAACAGGCCTTTAAACTGGATGCCTAATTGAATTAGATAACTTTCAAATTTCAGTTTAATGGAAGAAATTCCAGTTAAGTAGTGTGTCTTAAAATAATTTAAAAAGCACTAATTTAGGTAGATTCATGGCAAATCCAACTGCATTGTGAAGCAATTCACAATTATTTGCGTATCCACTGTATACCAAAAACTATTATACAGCATTTTCTTCAGTTTTCACTTCACAGTAGCAAATATTAGTCTGCACTGTATCTCAGAAGCTTTGGGTAACAACTCTGGCAGTTTTCCTCACCATTTTAATTCAGTAGAGGGAGCCAAGTGTTCATCATAGATACAGTAAACATTACACTCCATTGCCAGTAATTCAGATTAGACTAGAAACTGTTTCTACGAGCAAGTAAATGCACAACCTGCAATGTTGCAGACATCATAATCCATCACCCATTTAGTCAAAAAGAATGGAGTCATAAAATAAAGTTTTTGTTTTTTATTTATGAAATGTACTACTTTGCCCTGAAATAGTTGTCAATGACATCCTTGGCTTGCGAGTCTTTGCCATAATCCTAAAAATAAAAACAAAAACATTTGTTAAGATGTGCACCAGAATAATTTTATAACATGTCTAACTTGGAACATTAGAGGCATTTGATGCTATATGAATGTACAGCCTATTTTTTTTTAAAGTTAAGTTCAAGTTTATTATACTAAAATTACAGTGAAGGCCAACAATTCTCCCAAAGCTTTAGTGATGACATGTACCGCTTGCAAATTTGGATGGGGGGAAAAAGTTTAGACATTTTATTTCAAATATTGGTGAAGCCATCTCCAGTACGATCTTACATTTACTTTTGGGTTGAGGTAGAGAGATGAAATAAGGAAATCAACAAAATCTACATAGCCAAGCAACTATTCACCCTGAATACAAGTTGGAGATGCACATCGTGTTATTGCTTAAACGTGGCCATCGTGTATGCAGCTGTAAGACACTGGCAGATCTTATTTCTAACATTTACTTAACACAATTGCTCAAAATGAGACCCTCTGTAAATCAGGAAATATTAACAAATACTTCATGCAAAAGCAACAAATTAGTACATTTAAATCATTAACAAGGATGTTTAGCTTGTCTTTGAAGATCATATTCCACAATCCCATCTGGTTACAGTTAGAGCCACTGGAATAAAGTCCAATTCTGTACTACATGGCATCTTTAACTAGTTCTGAGATCTATTCCAGAATGCAGTCCATTTTTTTTGAAAAGCACAAACCAATGGATTTGCTCAAGTAGTGATAAACCATAATAGAATCAAAATAGGTTAACAGAAATTCCACACTAGCTGCTGCCGTGTCATTTTATGAGGATTTCAATGTAGCAAATTTAAATGTGTGGAGACTCAATTCAATTGAGTGAAATTTACAGCACTTTATTCACAACACATTCAATGCCAGAAGTATTTTCCAGCCAATTTCTGAAGGTGTGACTCACGGGGTGTTTTCCACAGCCACATACAGCCTTCCAGTATCTCTCACCCAATAGGTGGCTGTTGGTTATTTAACCACATGCACAATTTTCAGGAATGGGGACCCAGATTTCACCCCCCCTCAACCAAATGAAGTAACAACCCTGCCATATCAGCTCAGATCAACTTGTGATACATTTGCCCATTAAGTAATTAGAGGAGCTCCGATATTTTTAGAAATTAATTTAGTCATTAACTGATATAATTAACTCACCTTGACAACAACACAGCTGCAGCCTACAACCTTGCGAGGTTTCCCTTCACGGTCTATCTTGCACAGGCCTACCCACTCACCGAGTTTCTTGTTGTCATCAACCTTTAGAAAAAAGCAGTTATACAACATGAATCTTATAAAAGCCACCAAGTTTCACTGACATATGGCAATACTAATACTGCATCTCAGCCTTTTTCGGTAACGACTGTGGCGATTTTCTTCATTTGATTACTAAATGCAACACAGAAGATAGTCATTCATTCTTAGATTTAGAGCCAAATACCTTAACATAGTGCAACTCCATTCCCCTCCCCAAGCTAGGGACTCAGTGGGGTACAATTCCACGGGCACCCTCCCGTTCCACCCCCAAGCTTTAATAAATAGAGCTTCAATATTAAACACCAATTGGCTAATAAATGAGTGGCATCACAATCAACTTGTTTTTATCCCCTTCCCCTAATCCAGGGACACCTATGCTAGCATCACTGGCAGTTGAGATTGGGTAGTTCACCAGAGATCAGAAATCAAATGGCAGACCTTTCTGGCTCAACTACTCGCTGCACCAAATGAAATCTCAAGGACAAAATACTTCACCTTTTTAGGTTCCTATACCATGTACTTGGTGAATTCTCAGAATCCCAACCTGGAACCGCTTGCTAGAGGTACAGTACGTCCAGATGCTTTGACATCGTGGAGGTTTTGCTGTATGAACTTTAACCAGTATACACTTCAAAAGCAGCTGGGTTTATACATTCAGTTTAGCCAACAGACTAGGAAGCTCCCAAGATTGATCCGCATTCTGTGCGGAGTTAGCTGACCTCGGTCAGGACAACAGGAGTACAACTAATCTTAGTGATGTTGTTAGGGAGGGAAGGATAAGATACATTTTCATGCCTGATTGCTACCCAATGATTTCTGGTGGAAATATACACACGTGCCATGTAGAAACAGGATTGAGTTCAACCATGGCGACTTCAGGATTCGCTACCACATCAAGTGTCAGCTGTGGTTCAGTGGGTAGCACACTTGCCCGAATTGGAAAGTTGTGGATTCAAGTTGCACTCAGGGGACTTGAACACATAAATCTAGGCTCACACTCCAGTGTAGTGCTGAGGGAGTGCCATCCTTCTGATGAGATGTAAAAGATCCCGTGGCGCTATTTCAAAGACGAGTAGGAGAGTTATCCCCGGTGTCTTGGTCAGTAATTATCCCTCAATCAACATAACAAAAACAGATTATCTGGTCATTTTCACATTGCTGTTTGTGGGAGTTTGCTGTGTGCAAGTTGGCTGCCGCGTTTCCCACATTACAAGTGACTACACTCGAAAAAGTACTTCATTGACTATAAAGCAGTACTGTATATAAATGCAAGTCTTTCTTCGCTAAAGGTGCCCAGCAAGAAATTAATATCTACAACATAGAAGCTGAGAAAATAAAACTGCAAATGGCGAGTTTCACATACTCCCAAGAGATCCAATAGCAGTCTGAATGGACTTAACAGAGTTCCTAAATGTTTGTTAACATTTCAGAAAATTCAGCAACCTTTCCCATATCAAGCCCAATACAAAATTCAGTACTTGGTTAAATAAGACACCCTTATTTGCACCCTCATTAATATTGAAGTACCCAGAATTGAACAAACCAAACTACAATATTTTACTTGCCAATTGAACAAAAGCAGTCCGGAAGAATACTTCACCAACATCAGAACCCCCACATATGCAGAGTAAAGTGGTGATACAAGAACAAGTGCCAATGGGACAAATCAGGAACACCAGGAGTGTTGAACACTAACTGCACTCCAATTAAGGTGTTTAATCATTCCCTCAAATAAACAACCATCAATTTAAACACAAAACCTTTGTCAGTTAGGTGTTTAACCTGTGCAGGAATCCTTCAGCACAATTATCTCCAAACCAGGCTATGAAATCCCCACAAGCAGTATGTTTGCATAATATGGAGTGCATACCCTGTGGAACAATTCCCAGCCCAAGTGACAGGCCTATCTTCCAAGTCCCACTCAATGAAAGCCAAGAGAATTGTGAACTACACAGCCAAATCACAGCATGTATGTGAGGCAGTAGTAATCAAATTATTTAGCACTCTGGTGAGAGTGCATTACTGTGTCCAACCAACACGGGAAACACAAGCACTGTTAAGAGGCCGATCCCTAGTGTTAGAAGACTGAATTTATGAGGAAGGATTGGAGAATATGGCCTTTTAGTTTGAAGAGAAGGTGCCCAAGTGCCGACCTTGCAGCTTTATAAGATAGTTAGGCGTATTGAAAAGCAAATCCGAAATATTACTTTGAATTAAATTGCAAAAAAACAATTGACCGCAAGTTCAAACTAACCACTAGTTAGTCATTAAATCAAAATAGGTCTTTGTTCAGTGCGTTCTTGGTGCTCACCTTAATCAGATTGATCTGATGCTCAGCACAGAGCGCCTCGACCAACTTAACATACTGTGCCTCATCACAGTTGCCTGCCAGGACACACAAGTGGGCTTGTCGTCTGGGGGTTAAAAAACAGAGCTATTACTTTCAAATATTTTTGACAGCATATAAGACAATCTGCTCAAATGAATCTAACCATTAATACCAATTTCACAATGCAACAGATGTTATTTATGAACTACGCATATAGAGTATAAAACAAAGAGGTAAAGCTAACCTATACAAATGATTGGGTAGGCCATCAGAATTTAGACAGGACAGAATCCTGACAGTCCAAGTTCCACTCAAGCTCCCATCCTAACTTTGGGGGCTGATTCCAAGTGTCCAACAGTAATGAACAAGACAGGTTCAGCTCCACACAATCTTGCTGTGATCTCAACATTAAAGATTACGATAGCCCCAAACCGTATTCTTCTGAATAGAGGTACAGTTCTACTGGCAACAACGGGCCTTCAGTACTTCATTCAAGTGGCTTTTGTGTGGCCTAGATACAGACTGCCGCGCTGTGGAGGCCATCAGGCACCCACATGCACATTCCCAACCGCCAAACTCATATCCAGGAGCCAAGAGAGCCCCCTTTCTAGCCAATTGGAGCATTCCATGTACAGCCCTGCTTAAGTTGAAACATATATAACTCTCACATTCAGCGCAAGCTTTGACTTTCCATTATTCTAATTTCATGATACTGATTTAACAGGTTTAAATAAGACACTGATCTGCAAGCGTATGCGCTGTGTTCATATCTGACATTTTTAAAACCGGGTATTTAACTACAAATGTGGCTTCAGCAATTTGGCAGTCACTACACCTTACAGAAGAGTTTTAGCAATAACCTGTCAGAACAAAACTCATTTCAATATCACATATTTTCTTTATAATGGATTTCAACAAGTTATCAGCACTCATCATCATCATAGGCAATCCCTTGAAACGAGGATGGCTTGCTTCCACGCCAAAAAAAGGGTGAGTTCACAGGTGTTTCAATGAACTACACCCTGAAGGGTGGAAGATGTCTGTGCGTCGATTTTTGAAACATCGGGTGGCCGTTACACACCAGCCACCACACGGGCTTGACAGAACTAGATCTTGGTCCAGTGGCAAGGGTTAACCAAGACGACTGGAGACCTGCTCTGCTGCACAGACCTAGTGCGCACACATATTGCAGTGTGGGCTGGCCCGTGCTGCCCCTGGACCCTCGCCTCTTCTGGGCCCCGATCACATCCCTCCACAATCTCTCGCCACTCCTGCTGTATCTGTCCACGCTCCAATCACCGACCTGGACGACATTCCTCTTCGCTGCCGTCACCCTCCTGCACCAGCTCGCGCTGCTCCCTGAAGTAGTGTGCCTCCACGCTGTCCAGTGGCCGTTCGCACTATCAGCAGTAGGCATTACTTTACTCTACAATTTATACTGGCTTATGCTTTTCTTCCTTCGCATTTAACCAGATGTCCATGTTTATTGTTCCACAGCAATAAAGATCACTCATGGAATTATTAAAAAGTACTCACTTGTCCAGCACCTTGACAGCTTCTCGGAGACCACAACACAAGCCATCGTGGATGTATGCCGTTTTCAACACTTCCTGAAGTGCGGTGTTAACATCCATGACACCTCCTGCGGTTATACTACCAAAACAAAATTATACAGAATGCTGGTAACTGCTACTATTCTACTTATGGATTTGATGGCAACATATCACAAAGTTATGGATTTGAGCTACAAAGTTGTCAGAAGTAGTTTTTCACTCATTCTTAAGAGTGAAGGGGTATCCGACTTAATAGTTCATCATTCCAACGATGTAACTTAGCTGCAATTATACAATGGCCGGCAGCACATAATTTAGAAATTCAACAATTATGGTCAATCTCGCAACAGAATTTTAAATTGTTTTGACAAGCAACCGCTTCAAATACTTTGGTTTAAGAATGTCTTACTTTAATCAAGTGAGGAGATTGCAATGTACGTGTCATATATTCAGTCGATCTTAACATTATTGAATAAAATTCTTCGAACTTGACCTTAGAATACATTCCTACAACTTTCCCACTCTTGTGAACACTACACATAAATCACCACAAAGTCAGCAAGTGGGACAAATGAACAGAAGTTGCTCGTCCTTGGTGGCCAACCGTGCAACTGGATTAAAAATGGCCCAAGTTCACCAGTACAGACTCCTGGGCTGCGTGTGCGGCTCGCTATACAGATTTTATCATTCCTCTTCCAGTTCGTCAACTCAAAGGTTATGGGTGGACGGTTGTTCCTCCTGGAAGGAGCCAGCCTCGGCCAAACAGGTACAAAGGGCGGGACACGGGTCGCTAATCGCGGCAGGTCCCCGAGCACCACCCTCCATACCCCACCCTGCCCTCACCATCCATCCCCCTGACCCTCCCCCGGCCCGGCCCGGCCCGCGCTCAGTTGCAATCTCCCCGGAGCCGCAGGCCCCGAGCCCCGACCACTCACCATTCCTCGGCCATCGTGCTGCTTATTTGCTCCGAAGGCGGCGCTTCCGTGCTGAAATATAAAGGAGGATCAGAGTGTTAGGAGCGGGCGAGCTGGACGCGGGGTCGGCGCGGCTCTAGAGGCCAGGATGGCGGCGATGTGGCTCGGATTGTATTGTCTCCACCCCCCCCCCGGCCCGCGACACTCACCCAACCCCGGCTCAAAATGGCGGAAAGAGGGCGCGCGCTGCTGACGTCACCCTTTTAATACTGGCGGCCGGCGCGCAGGACCCCGCCAGCTCATGACGCCTCAAGTCGGCCACACTATTTGCCTGACACAATACAGGGGCCTCTGTAAAGCAGCAGCAACAACAACTTGTAGAAAGAAGGATTTATAGAGCGCCTTTCACAACCACCGGACGTCTCAAAGCGCTCCACAGACACTTCCTGTTGTAATGTAGGAAACGTGGCAGCCAATCTGCACACAGCAAACTTCCCCCAAACAGCAATGTGTGAATGAGCAGATAATCTGTTTTAGAAACATAGAAAATAGGTGCAGGAGTAGGCCATTCGGCCCTTCTAGCCTGCACCGCCATTCAATGAGTTCATGGCTGAACATTCAACTTCAGTACCCCATTCCTGCTTTCTCGCCATACCCCTTGATCCCCCTAGTAATAAGGACCTCATCTAACTCCTTTTTGAATATATTTAGTGAATTGGCCTCAACAACTTTCTGTGGTAGAGAATTCCACAGGTTCACCACTCTCTGGGTGAAGAAGTTCCTCCGCATCTCGGTCCTAAATGGCTTACCCCTTATCCTTAGACTGTGACCTCTGGTTCTGGACTTCCCCAACATTGGGAACATTCTTCCTGCATCTAACCTGTCTAACCTTGTCAGAATTTTAAATGTTTCTATGAGGTCCCCTCTCATTCTTCTGAACTCCAGTGAATACAAGCCCAGTTGATCCAGTCTTTCTTGATAGACACCAGTGTCCCTGACGACTACATGTGCGGGAAGTGTGTCCACCTCCGGCTACTGACGGTCCGCGTTGCGGAGTTGGAGCTGAAGGTGGATTCACTCTGGAGCATCCACGATGCTGAGAATGACGTGAGTATCACGTGTAGCGAGTTGGTCTTACCGCAGGAGAAGGGTCCACAGCCAGCGAGGGAATGGAAGACCAGCAGGAAGAGTAGTGCAAGGAAGGTAGTGCAGGGGTCCCCTGTGGTCATCCATTAGAGGGAAACAAAAAGGAGGCAAAAACAAAAGACAGAAAGGAGATGAGGAAAAGTGGAGGGCAGAGAAACCCAAGGCAAAGAACAAAAAGGGCCATTGTACAGCAAAATTCTAAAAGGACAGAGGGTGTTAAAAAAACAAGCCTAAAGGCTTTGTGTCTTAATGCAAGGAGTATCCGCAATAAGGTGGATGAATTAACTGTGCAAATAGATGTTAACAAATATGATGTGATTGGGATTACGGAGACGTGGCTCCAGGATGAGCAGGGCTGGGAACTCAACATCCAGGGATATTCAACATTCAGGAAGGATAGAATAAAAGGAAAAGAAGGTGGGGTAGCATTGCTGGTTAAGGAGGAGATTAAGGCAATAGTTAGGAAGGACATTAGCTTGGATGATGTGGAATCTATATGGGTAGAGCTGCAGAACACCAAAGGGCAAAAAACGTTAGTGGGAGTTGTGTACAGACCTCCAAACAGTAGTAGTGATGTTGGGGAGGGCATCAAACAGGAAATTAGGGGTGCGTGCAATAAAGGTGCAGCAGTTATAATGGGTGACTTTAATATGCACATAGATTGGGCTAACCAAACTGGAAGCAATACGGTGGAGGAGGATTTTCTGGAGTGCATAAGGGATGGTTTTTTAGACCAATATGTCGAGGAACCAACTAGGGGGGAGGTCATCTTAGACTGGGTGTTATGTAATGAGAAAGGATTAATTAGCAATCTCGTTGTGCGAGGCCCCTTGGGGAAGAGTGACCATAATATGGTGGAATTCTGCATTAGGATGGAGAATGAAACAGTTAATTCAGAGACCATGGTCCAGAACTTAAAGAAGGCTAACTTTGAAGGTATGAGGCGTGAATTGGCTGAGATGGATTGGCGAATGATACTTAAGGGGTTGACAGTGGATGGGCAATGGCAGACATTTAGAGACCGTATGGATGAATTACAACAATTGTACATTCCTGTCTGGCATAGAAATAAAAAAGGGAAGGTGGCTCAACCGTGGCTATCAAGGGAAATCAGGGATAGTATTAAAGCCAAGGAAGTGGCATACAAATTGGCCAGAAATAGCAGCGAACCTGGGGACTGGGAGAAATTTAGAACTCAGCAGAGGAGGACAAAGGGTTTGATTAGGGCAGGGAAAATGGAGTATGAGAAGAAGCTTGCAGGGAACATTAAGACGGATTGCAAAAGTTTCTATAGATATGTAAAGAGAAAAAGGTTAGTAAAGACAAATGTAGGTCCCCTGCAGTCAGAATCAGGGGAAGTCATAACGGGGAACAAAGAAATGGCGGACCAATTGAACAAGTACTTTGGTTCGGTATTCACGAAGGAGGACACGAACAACCTTCCGGTTATAAAAGGGGTCGGGGGGTCTAGTAAGGAGGAGGAACTGAGGGAAATCCTTATTAGCCGGGAAATTGTGTTGGGGAAATTGATGGGATTGAAGGCCGATAAATCCCCAGGGCCTGATGGACTGCATCCCAGAGTACTTAAGGAGGTGGCCTTGGAAATAGTGGATGCGTTGACAGTCATTTTCCAACATTCCATTGACTCTGGATCAGTTCCTGTGGAGTGGAGGGTAGCCAATGTAACCCCACTTTTTAAAAAAGGAGGGAGAGAGAAAACAGGGAATTATAGACCGGTCAGCCTGACATCGGTAGTGGGTAAAATGATGGAATCAATTATTAAGGATGTCATAGCAGTGCATTTGGAAAGAGGTGACATGATAGGTCCAAGTCAGCATGGATTTGTGAAAGGGAAATCATGCTTGACAAATCTTCTGGAATTTTTTGAGGATGTTTCCAGTAGAGTGGATAAGGGAGAACCAGTTGATGTGGTATATTTGGACTTTCAGAAGGCGTTCGACAAGGTCCCACACAAGAGATTGATGTGCAAAGTTAGAGCACATGGGATTGGGGGTAGTGTACTGACATGGATTGAGAACTGGTTGTCAGACAGGAAGCAAAGAGTAGGAGTAAATGGGTACTTTTCAGAATGGCAGGCAGTGACTAGTGGGGTACCGCAAGGTTCTGTGCTGGGGCCCCAGCTGTTTACACTGTACATTAATGATTTAGATGAGGGGATTAAATGTAGTATCTCCAAATTTGCGGATGACACTAAGTTGGGTGGCAGTGTGAGCTGCGAGGAGGATGCTGTGAGGCTGCAGAGCGACTTAGATAGGTTAGGTGAGTGGGCAAATGCATGGCAGATGAAGTATAATGTGGATAAATGTGAGGTTATCCACTTTGGTGGTAAAAACAGAGAGACAGACTATTATCTGAATGGTGACAGATTAGGAAAAGGGGAGGTGCAACGAGACCTGGGTGTCATGGTACATCAGTCATTGAAGGTTGGCATGCAGGTGCAGCAGGCGATTAAGAAAGCAAATGGCATGTTGGCCTTCATAGCAAGGGGATTTGAGTACAGGGGCAGGGAGGTGTTGCTACAGTTGTACAGGGCATTGGTGAGGCCACACCTGGAGTATTGTGTACAGTTTTGGTCTCCTAACCTGAGGAAGGACATTCTTGCTATTGAGGGAGTGCAGCGAAGGTTCACCAGACTGATTCCCGGGATGGCGGGACTGACCTATCAAGAAAGACTGGATCAACTGGGCTTGTATTCACTGGAGTTCAGAAGAATGAGAGGGGACCTCATTGAAACGTTTAAAATTCTGATGGGTTTAGACAGGTTAGATGCAGGAAGAATGTTCCCAATGTTGGGGAAGTCCAGAACCAGGGGACACAGTCTAAGGATAAGGGGTAAGCCATTTAGGACCGAGATGAGGAGAAACTTCTTCACCCAGAGAGTGGTGAACCTGTGGAATTCTCTACCACAGAAAGTTGTTGAGGCCAATTCACTAAATATATTCAAAAAGGAGTTAGATGAAGTCCTTACTACTAGGGGGATCAAGGGGTATGGCGAGAAAGCAGGAATGGGGTACTGAAGTTGCATGTTCAGCCATGAACTCATTGAATGGCGGTGCAGGCTAGAAGGGCCGAATGGCCTACTCCTGCACCTATTTTCTATGTTTCTATATCTTTCCCAGCCAGCTCCTGCCGAACAGCATTGGACCATCGGCCGGTACCACCCAGAGTGGTAATTCGTGCATTGCTCCATCGTAGCAAATTTGGAGATACTACATTTAATCCCCTCATCTAAATCATTAATGTACAGTGTAAACAGCTGGGGCCCCAGCACAGAACCTTGCGGTACCCCACTAGTCACTGCCTGCCATTCTGAAAAGTACCCATTTACTCCTACTCTTTGCTTCCTGTCTGACAACCAGTTCCCAATCCCATGTGCTCTAACTTTGCACATCAATCTCTTGTGTGGGACCTTGTCGAACGCCTTCTGAAAATCCAAATATACCACATCAACTGGTTCTCACTTGTCCACTCTACTGGAAACATCCTCAAAAAATTCCAGAAGATTTGTCAAGCATGATTACCCTTTCACAAATCCATGCTGACTTGGACCTATCATGTCACCTCTTTCCAAATGCACTGCTATGACATCCTTAATAATTGATTCCATCATTTTACCCACTACCGATGTCAGGCTGACTGGTCTATAATTCCCTGTTTTCTCTCTCCCTCCTTTTTTAAAAAGTGGGGTTACATTGGCTACCCTCCATTCCATAGGAACTGATCCAGAGTCAATGGAATGTTGGAAAATGACTGTCAATGCATCCACTATTTCCAAGGCCACCTCCTTAAGTACTCTGGGATGCAGTCCATCAGGCCCTGGGGATTTATCGGCCTTCAATCCCATTAATTTCCCCAACACAATTTCCCGGCTAATAAGGATTTCCCTCAGTTCCTCCTCCTTACTAGACCCCCCGACCCCTTTTATAACCGGAAGGTTGTTTGTGTCCTCCTTCGTGAATACCGAACCAAAGTACTTGTTCAATTGGTCCGCCATTTCTTTGTTCCCCGTTATGACTTCCCCTGATTCTGACTGCAGGGGACCTACGTTTGTCTTTACTAACCTTTTTCTCTTTACATATCTGTAGAAAGTTTTGCAATCCGTCTTAATGTTCCCTGCAAGCTTCTTCTCATACTCCATTTTCCCTGCCCTAATCAAACCCTTTGTCCTCCTCTGCTGAGTTCTAAATTTCTCCCAGTCCCCGGGTTCGCTGCTATTTCTGGCCAATTTGTATGCCACTTCCTTGGCTTTAATACTATCCCTGATTTCCCTTGATAGCCACGGTTGAGCCACCTTCCCTTTTTTATTTTTATGCCAGACAGGAATGTACAATTGTTGTAGTTCATCCATGCGGTCTCTAAATGTCTGCCATTGCCCATCCACAGTCAACCCCTTAAGTATCATTCGCCAATCCATCCCAGCCAATTCACGCCTCATACCTTCAAAGTTAGCCTTCTTTAAGTTCTGGACCATGGTCTCTGAATTAACTGTTTCATTCTCCATCCTAATGCAGAATTCCACCATATTATGGTCACTCTTCCCCAAGGGGCCTCGCACAACGAGATTGCTAATTAATCCTCTCTCATTACATAACACCCAGTCTAAGATGGCCTCCCCCCTAGTTGGTTCCTCGACATATTGGTCTAAAAAACCATCCCTTATGCACTCCAGGAAATCCTCCTCCACCGTATTGCTTCCAGTTTGGTTTGCCCAATCTATGTGCATATTAAAGTCACCCATTATAACTGCTGCACCTTTATTGCATGCACCCCTAATTTCCTGTTTGAAGCCCTCCCAAACATCACTACTACTGTTTGGAGGTCTGTACACAACTCCCACTAACGTTTTTTGCCCTTTGGTGTTCTGTAGCTCTACCCATATAGATTCCACATCATCCAAGCTAATTTCCTTCCTAACTATTGCCTTAATCTCCTCCTTAACCAGCAATGCTACCCCACCTCCTTTTCCTTTTATTCTATCCTTCCTGAATGTTGAATACCCCTGGATGTTGAGTTCCCAGCCCTGATCATCCTGGAGCCACGTCTCCGTAATCCCAATCACATCATATTTGTTAACATCTATTTGCACAGTTAATTCATCCACCTTATTGCGGATACTCCTTGCATTAAGACACAAAGCCTTTAGGCTTGTTTTTTTAACACCCTCTGTCCTTTTAGAATTTTGCTGTACAATGGTCCTTTTTGTTCTTTGCCTTGGGTTTCTCTGCCCTCCATTTTTCCTCATCAGTTTCTGTCTTTTGCTTTTGCCTCCTTTTTGTTTCCCTCTATCTCCCTGCATTGGTTCCCATCCCCCTGCCATATTAGTTTAACTCCTCCCCAACAGCACTAGCAAACACTCCCCCGAGGACATTGGTTCCGATTCTGCCCAGATGCAGACCGTCCAGATTGTACTGGTCCCACCTCCCCCAGAACCGGTTCCAATGCCCCAGGAATTTGAATCCCTCCCTGCTGCACCATTGCTCAAGCCACGTATTCATCTGAGCTATCCTGCGATTCCTACTCTGACTAGCACGTGGCACTGGTAGCAATCCCGAGATTACTACTTTTGAGGTCCTACTTTTTAATTTAGCTCCTAGCTCCTTAAATTCATTTCGTAGGACCTCATCCCTTTTTTTACCTATGTCGTTGGTACCAACGTGCACCACGACAACTGGCTGTTCTCCCTCCCTTTTTAGAATGTCCTGCACCCGCTCCGAGACATCCTTGACGCTTGCACCAGGGAGGCAACATACCATCCTGGAGTCTCGGTTGCGGCCGCGGAAATGCCTATCTATTCCCCTTACAATTGAATCCCCTATCACTATCGCTCCCCCACTCTTTTTCCTGCCCTCCTGTGCAACAGAGCCACCCACGGTGCCATGAACTTGGCTGCTGCTGCCCTCTCCTGATGAGTCATCCCCCTCAACAGTACTCAAAGCAGTGTATCTGTTTTGCAGTGGGATGACCACAGGGGATCCCTGCACTACCTTCCTTGCACTACTCTTCCTGCTGGTCTTCCATTCCCTCGCTGGCTATGGACCCTTCTCCTGCGGTAAGACCAACTCGCTCCACGTGCTACTCAAGTCATTCTCAGCATCGTGTATGCTCCAGAGTGAATCCACCCTCAGCTCCAACTCCGCAACGCGGATCGTCAGGAGCCGGAGGTGGATACACTTCCCGCACATGTAGTCGTCAGGGACACTGGTGTTGTCCCCGAGTTCCCACATCGTTATGTTGATTGAGGGATAAATATTGAGTCCCACCCAGGGAGGTGGGAATTGATAAAAAATAAAAATTTACACAAAAAAATCCACTGGAAAACCTTCAGGGGACCCCATCCACATAAATCGCTGAAAAATAAATAAATACAATAAGTTCTCTAACCTTTTTTTTGCAGGTCTTCACTCTTACCGTTGGGGTTAGACCTGCCTCCACGCAGCGATCTTTCCCCCCGCTGCCACTGACTCCCGCCTGGAGGAATCTGCCAGCTCGGCGGCGGGGGGGGGGAGGCCACTTACGTGAATTGCGCACTAGCAGCCGTCAGCGAGCGGTTCCCAGCGGTCCTCCCCTCCCGCTGGCGGGAGGCCTAGTGGAATCTGCCTAGTGGAGAACGGCAAATAAACTTGGCGGCAGCGGCCGGTAAGGCCACCAAGTTCAGGCCCATTGCCTCGGAATAAGGGGCCACCCATTTAAAACAGAGATGAGGAAGAATTTCTTCTCCCAAAGGGTTGTAAATTTGTGGATTTCTCTGCCCCAGAGAGCTATGGAGACTGGGTCTGAATATATTTAAGACAAAGATAAACAGGTTTTTGAGCGATAAGGGAATAAAGGGTTATTGGGCAAGGAAGTGGAGCTGATTCCATGATCAGATCAGTCATGATCTTATTAAATGGTGGAGCTGGCTCGAAGGGCCAAATGGCCTACGCCTGCTCCTATTTCTTATGTTCTTATGACTTGTGCCAAAATTGGGAGAGCTATCCCACAGATTAGTCAAGCAACAGCTAGGTATAGCCATACTCACAGAATTATATCTTTCAGCCAATGTCCCAGACTCCTTCATCACCATCCCTGGGTATGTCCTGTCCCACCGGCAGGACAGACCACCAGAGGGGGCGGCACAGTGGTATACAGTCGGGAGGGAGTAGCTCTGGGAATCCTCAACATTGACTCTGGACCCCGTGATGTCTCATGGTTTCAGATCAAGCATGGGCAAGGAAATCTCCTGCTGATTACTGCCCTCTGTCAGCTGATGAATCAGTACTCCTCCATGTTGAACACCACTTGGAAGAAGCACTGAGAGTAGCAAGGGCACAGACTGTACTCTGGGTGCGGGACTTCAATGTCAATTATGGTTGGGGGACTTCAATGTCGATCACCAAGAGTGGCTTGGTAGTACTGGCTTGGTACTGACCGAGCTGGCCGAGTCCTGAAGGACATAGCTACCAGGCTGGGTCTGCGGCAGGTGGTGAGAGAAACAACACGAGGGAAAAACCTACTTGACCTCTTCCTCACCAATTTACCTATCGCAAATGCATCTGTCCATGACAGCATTGGTAGTACAGATTGAACCTCTCCAGTCTGGCACCCTCGGAACCTAACCGGTGCCGGATCAGAGAATATTCCGGACCACGGGAGGTCACGCTGACCCCAGACTTAAAAGTCCAACTGTCAGCAAAGTTTCCAGACAGGTGTCTGCTACATTCACTGGAATCCACAGCAGAGTCCAGTTGACACGACATGCCGTGCAGCTGTTGCACAGAGTTCTTAGTTAAAAAAAGCAAAACTAAACAACACAGAAGCATTACAGTTAAAAAGGAATAAAGTGTACTGCTGACCTGGCGTTGGTTGATCTGCCTCTCCCTGTCACCTCCGGTGCTCCCGCCCCAGGTTGGGCCGGCACGCTGCATCCTGAGGCTAGCTGCTCCCCCCACCACCCCCCCCGCCCCGGTCGAGTCGGTGCGGAGAGGAAGCAAGGGGCCCAGTGGCCGACCGAGGCGCCTGCTCCACGACGACATGGAAGCCGGGATCCTGACCAAGGGATCCATCACAGACCCAATCCACGTCTGGACCAGGGTCAAACAGGGCTGCATCATCGCGCCAACCCTCTTCTCAATCGACCTCGCTGCAATCCTCCACCTCACATTCAACAAGCTCCCCGCTGGATTGGAACTAAACTACAGAACCAGTGGGAACCTGTACAACCTTCGTCGTCTCCAGGCCAGGTCCAAGACCATCACAACCTCTGTCATCGAACTACAGTACGTGGCCGACACTTGCATCTGCGCACATTCAGAGATGGAACTCAAATCATTGTCAATATCTTCACTGAGGTGTACAAAAGCATGGGCCTTACACTAAACATCCGTGAGACAAAGGTCCTCCACCAACCTGAACCCGCCACACAGCACTGCCCCCCCAGTCATCAAGATCCATGGCACGGCCCTGGACAACGTGGACCACTTTCCCTACCTCGGGAGCCTATTATCAGCAAGGGCAGACATCAATGATGAGATTCAACGCCGCCACCAATGAGCCAGCGCAGCCTTCGGCCGCCTGAGGAAAAGAGTGTTCGAAGATCAGGCCCTCAAATCTACCACCAAGCTCATGGTCTACAGGGCTGTAGCGATACCCGCACACCTGTATGGCTCAGACAGATGGACCATATACAGTAGACACCTCAAATCGCTGGAGAAATATCACCAACGATGTCTCCACAAGATCCCGCAAATCCCCTGGGAGGACAAACGCACCAACGTTAGCGTCCTCGATCAGGCCAACATCGCCAGCATCGAAGCACTGACCACACTCGACCAGCTCCGTTGGGTGCGCCACATTGTTCGCATACCTGACACAATTGTCCCAAAGCAAGCGCTCTCCTTGGAACTTCTACACGGCAAGCAAGCCCAAGGTGGACAGAGGAAACATTTCAAGGACACCCTGAAAGCCTCCTTAATAAAATGCAACATCCCCACCGACACCTGGGAGTCCCTGGCCAAAGACCGCCCTAAGTGGAGGAAGTGCATCTGGGAGGACGCTGAGCACCTCGAGTCTTGTCGCCAAGAGCATGCAGAAACTAAACGCAGGCAGCGGAAGGAGTTTTCCCTCTTACAACAGACATGCTTGATACCTACTTGGACTCAGTGCTGGGATCAGCACCGGTGCATGAGGACAAGCTTCTAGAACGGCTGGGTGGTGTCCAGGTAGTCTGGTGGTGGCGCCATGCCCAGTGCTGGCAGTGGGAACCCGGTTGGCTCAAGTTGCCTGCTCTCGGGGCCTTTGTCGTTGCTCCTAGCGTCGGGCAGGTTCACAGATGCCTGTTGTAAGAGGGAAAATTTGGCATTAGGGGAATATACAAAATGTTTTACGTTAGTTATCCAGAAAAGTGGTATGGCTGAAATCCTATTTCCAGTACTCAATAAACCTCACTGTGTTTCGAGGTTTATGGACACATTGGAATGTTATCTTATCTCTTGCTTGACCAGATGGAGTTTTCCATTGTCACTTTTGACCCCTTGCCCTGTTTACCTGCCCCTCTGGGTTTCCTGTGATGTAATTAACCACTCAGATATGTTATTCCCTTTATACACTCTTATAAAATGGACCACTACAAAGGCCGAGTTAGCTCGTTTAAATTCCGAGGTGAGGTCCAGTCTTAACCATGTAATTATAACAAATTCCGATAGCCCCAATAACTAGAAGGCCGCCAGGTCAGCATATTCTAGCAAGGTGAGGTCACCCTAGGAAGGCCTGCACCTGGTCTGTC
Organism: Pristiophorus japonicus; assembly: GCF_044704955.1. Taxonomy (NCBI): domain Eukaryota; kingdom Metazoa; phylum Chordata; class Chondrichthyes; family Pristiophoridae; genus Pristiophorus; species Pristiophorus japonicus. Next base: position 166,964,502 of record NC_091983.1, read on the forward strand.
AATCCAAGGTATTACTGATAAGGTAACCAATCAGGAGTCGTGGGAGGTTGTATTGGGGAAGCAAATAGTCTTTTGAACAGTTGTAAAAGATGGCTGACTTTGCTGTTCAGAGAGCATTTCCACTCACAGGAGGCTGTGTTGAGAAATTGCTCCCCGGATGGTTCGTGATTAAAAGATTGTTGAACCTTGCCTTCCGTCTCCGTCTATTGACTTCGAGGGTTGCTACACGGATTGGGACGAGTGTCGACTCCTTATATCAGGGGGCCCACTTGTGGAAAGAGAAGCCTTTCCGCTATCCACCTACAGCAGTGACCTCCCTGTCCTTTCCTTACGTCCCGGGTTGCTGCTGTTTCCTGAGGAGCAGTCATCTAGCAGTGTACAGGGAACTGTTGACTCGCTTGCCTGGGTGTTATTTGGTTTGGGATCCTGGCTGGTCACGGTCCCATTTGGGAGAAGCTTTGCGGGTGACCCTTCATTCCCGGGTGTAGCTTTGGTGGCGATAAGGTCTGGGGGCTGCGCCTTAGCGCGGTTTGCTCTTTCAGGCTCGTGGCAGTTGGTGCCATCGGGTGTCTGAGAGGTGGAGCCGATCAGGGGCAGGGTATCGATACCGGTGCCGTTGCCCTCCTGAGATCGCTTGCTCTGCAGCTTGTCTATATTAGCTGCTTGTGGCCACACTCCGTGGTGCATCACTCTAGTCCCAGGAACGCAGGCTACAGCATTGGGTAGCCCACTGGACCTGTGTGCTCCCGTTGGGTGTTTACCCGCTACATTATCTGAATACAGTTGAAATCCTACATCACACAACATTTCATTACTCATTATAGATAAACTGTAGCTCCGATTGCAATCGCACGACTTTTCTTTGCTTATTACATGTATAAAACTCTGATTATCAATTACAAGTTTTACATTCAACTCACAGTTGCTATTACATTGATTGAGAATGTGGAACTGTCCCTTTAAGTGTGGTGAGTTGCAGGCCTTCTTTAAGAGAGTCTTGCTATCTTTACCCCAACCATTTTCTTCGTTTGGTGCCACGTGTTGCTCCATCAGCGCTGCACCTCGTGGTCTGGCCGCCGCCATCTTTTTCTTCAGCGCTTCACCTCGTAGTTTGGGCGCCATCTTTCCTCCATCACGATGTCGACTGCGGTGACCCTCTTCTCCTCAGGTTCTGCCACAGAAGCTGGGAAGTCGCCTTTGATCTGATTTTCTTCCTCCGGAGTCCTACCACTAGAGCCCGGAAGGTGCGATCAAGTCGTCTCTGCTGGATCATCTCCATGCAGTCGTGCTGAGTGGTCTGTGCCTTGCGTGCTGTGCTGGTCTGCTCTCTGGTGCCAGATCCAACCTCAGGTTGGGGGCTTGCTTTGCCTCTGAGCGCGAGGGACGTCGATCTATAGTTGAGGCTAATTCACTAAATATATTCAAAAGGGAGTTAGATGAAGTCCTTACTACTCGGGGGATCAAGGGTTATGGCGAGAAAGCAGGAAGGGGGTACTGAAGTTTCATGTTCAGCCATGAACTCATTGAATGGCGGTGCAGGCTAGAAGGGCTGAATGGCCTACTCCTGCACCTATTTTCTATGTTTCTATGTTTCTATGGAGGGGTAAAATCTTCCCAGCTCCAATGGATCTTCTCCATCCACCTCCTTCTGAGTAGTGTTGATCCATAACCTGCAACAATCCACAGTGGTAACTTTGCAGTGCGCCATCATGGAGTATCTTTACCTCCGCACTACCAACGACTGGGATAAGTTCATTGGTGTAGGTGCGCAACTTTGCTTGAACCGGGACCAAATTGGGTCGTTCAGCTTGATTGTCCCATAGCCTCTCAAAGGCTTCTTGATTCATTATTGACTGGCTCACCCCCGTGTCCACTTCCATGAGGACTGGAACGCCATTTATCTCGACTTCCATCCTCAACGGGGAACATTCTGTGGTGCAGGTAAACATGCTGTATACCTCATCGTGGGGCTGAGCTGCGTCTCTGACTACCTCTTCATAATCTGCGCTGGATTCATGGCCATCTGCAGACTCTTCATCAACACAGTGAGTCATAGTTCTTTTACACATTCGCTGGAGGTGGCCCTTTGTGCTGCAGCCTTTACACACATATTCTTTAAAACAGCATCGGTGAGCCCTGTGATTCCCTCCGCAACGCCAGCATGGTGCTAACCGATTAGCCCCCCTCGGCGGACTCAGAGTTAAAGGACTCGGCGCCTGTTCTCTCTTCCCTGAGGAGATTCACGTTCTACAGTCCAGCCTCTAAAAGGCGCCAGTCTGTGTACAGTACTTGCCGGGTTTGAGTCCTGAGGATGAGTCATCCGCTTAGAGCTGCAGGTCGAGGTCATGAATGCCTGGCTCATAGTGATGGCCTTTTGTAGTGTGACTGTGGTATCCGCAGATAGTAGTCTGTGAAGAAGGCCCTCATGGCCGATTCTGATGACAAAGCTATCCCTCAGCGCTTTGGTGAGGTGTTCGCCAAAATCATACGGTGTCGCCAGCCTCCTGAGGTCTGCAGCATATTTCATGATTTCCTGGCCTTCGGGCCATCGGTGGGTATAAAACCGGTGTCTGGTTGTGAGGATGCTCTCTTTGGGCTTGAGTTATTCTTGGATCAGCGTTACAAGCTCCTCATATGTCTTGGTCGTTGTCTTCGCTGGTGCCAGCAAGTCACTGACGAGGCCATAGACGGTGGGCCCACAACTGGTTAGCAGGATAGTTCTGCGCTTATCAGCCAGTGTGGCCGGGTTCTCGCCTGCCAGGTCATTTGCTATGAAGAAATGGTCAAGCCTCTCAACAAAGGCATCCCAATCATCACCATCGGCGAACTGCTGCAATGTACCAAGGTTAGCCATTTTCACGTGAAAGTCTGTAATCTCATTGCCAATTGTTATGTCTTTAAATGCTCTGATAATGACTCCACGAGGCAATGTATTGCACTTGAACTGTAGTGACCATTTAATATAACTCCAGAGTGATGATCACACATGGTGGCCTGCCTTTTATACTAGGCCTGGCACACTTGTACAGGTAACTTACAAGTCTCCGACTGCAGTGCCCTCTGGTGGCATACCTTAGTGACCATACAGTTGGTGTACAAGTTTCCCACAGTAGTGCCCTCTGGTGGCACATCATGTATAATGGTACAAGCAGTAAACATGTCTGGATATATGACACGGAGATAGACAGATTTTTGAGTGATAAGGGAATAAAGGGTTATGGGCAGCGGGCAGCGAAATGGAGCTGAGTCCATGATCTGATCAGCCATGATCTTATTAAATGGCGGAGCAGGCTCAAGAGGTCATATGACCTACTCCTGCTCCTATTTATTATGTTCTTATGTAGGTCGGAAGCAGGGAGGAACAGAGGTTGGAAGCGGCGGGGAGCGGAGGTCGGAAGCAGCAGGGAGCGGAGGTCGGGATCGACAAGCGGAGGTCGGTGTCATGTTTGTAACTACAATGTAACACCACTGTATTACTGTACACTGTACTCAACACAGATGCACACCTTGACCACAGGGGGTGAACTTGTAGGAGACACTCCTTACCTGATCACTCAGGTATATAAAGGGAGGTCCCTCGCAGGGTCATCACTTCTGGAGTGCTGTAATAAAGAGCTAAGGTCACTGAGTAGCCTTGTTCCTGGAATGTGCCTCGTGTGGTTTCAGGCTGTAGAGTAAGGACTTTACATTGGCAACGAGAAACGGGAATTCACGACCCACGAGAATGGCCACCGGTAGCACAGATGAATGGTACTGTGTTGGGGAAGACTGGGACGATTTTGTTGAGAGGCTTCAGCAGAGCTTTGTCATGAAAGAATGGCTGGGGGATGCAGCGGCCGACAAGCGTCGGGCTCATCTTTTGACCAGCTGCGGGCCAAAGACTTATGCGCTCATGAAGGACTTACTGGCACCCGAAAAGCCGTCGGACCAAACCTTTGAAGAGCTTAGCAAGTTGATTGGGGAGCACCTCAAGCCGGCGAGCAGCATACACATGGCTCGACACAGATTCTATACCCACCGACGTCATGAAGGACAGAGCATACCGGACTTTGTAGCAGACCTCAGGCGCTTGGCCAGCCTCTGTAAGTTCACAGACGCCTGCAGGGGGGAGATGCTAAGGGACTTCTTTATCGAGGGTATCGGTCATGCGGGAATTTTTCGCAAGTTAATTGAGACCAAGGATTTGACCTTGGAAGCGACGACATTGTTGGCTCAGACTTTCATGGCGGGGGAGGAAGAGATGAAAATGATTTACGCGCACAATTCTGCCTCCAATACGGCGATGGATCAGGGAGTCAACGTTCTCAATGCTACTCAGAGCCCCGCGGGCAGGCAGGGGCAGTCCGACATTCATCAGGCAGTAATAGACCCCAGAGTAGGACCTCAACAGAGACAATGGCAGGCTGAACGGACATTCATGCCATCAAGGTGGACAATGCAGCCTGGGATAGGGCCATTGACACCTACTAATAGGGTACTTAAGAGCAGTCAGAGGAACAGTCAGCGTGGAATTCCTGGCCACAGCCCTTTTGTCCCCAACAATGGAAACTTTAACTCATGCTGGAGGTGTGGGGGAAAACACTGAGCCAGATCATGCAGATTCCAACAGTTTGTCTGCAGAAACTGCAACCTCAGTGGCCATCTAGCTCGTATGTGCAGAAAGTCTTCAACCAGACTGATATATGAGGCAGATGGACCAGAAGAGGGTTCTTTGAGGCAGGATCACTTTTGGGGCAAATCGATGGATGCCGAGGTTCAGCGGGTCCATGTGGTGAATATTCACAACTCATACACCAAAACGCCACCAATGATGATGAGGGTTTTATTGAACGGTATCCCAGTACGCATGGAGCTGGACACGGGGGCCAGCCAGTCACTCATGGGCGTTCAACAATTCGAAGATTCACCAGACTGACTCCCGGGATGGCTGGACTGACATATGAGGAGAGACTGGATCGACTGGGCCTGTATTCACTGGAACAGAAGAATGAGAGGGGACCTCACAGAAACATAAAATACTGACGGGACTGGATAGGTTAGATGCAGGAAGAATGTTCCCGATGTTGGGGAAGTCCAGAACCAGGGGACACAGTCTAAGGATAAGGGGTAAGCCATTTAGGAACGAGATGAAGAGAAACGTCTTCACTCAGAGAGTTGTTAACCTGTGAAATTCTCTACCGCAGAGAGTTGTTGATGCCAGTTCGTTGGATATATTCAAGAGGGAGTTAGATATGGCTCGTATGGCTAAAGGGATCAAAGGGTATGGAGAGAAAGCAGGAAAGGCGTACTGAGGTGATGATCAGCCATGATCTTATCGAATGGTGGTGCAGGCTCGATGGGCCGAATGGCCTACTCCTGCACCAATTTTCTATGTTTCTGTTTCTATGATAACCTTTGAAGATTATGCCATCCTGTGTTGTGAGTTCCTTATGAACTTTGAAGTATGCATGTGTTTTAGGTGGGCATTCATGTGTCATTTCGGGCCATCAGTTGGGAGGAGCGGAGGTTGGAGCGGAGCAGGTCGGGAGCAGCGATGCCCATGAAAGGGGCCCAGCTGTCGGGAGGAGCCAGCAGGTGCAAGGGCAGAAAGTAAACAGAGGTAAAAAGAAATCGGTGTGTGACATCACAGCCAAGCGGGTAAGTAATTGGCTGGTGGATTGGTGAGTAGTTAAATCTTTTTCTTTTTCTTTTTCTTTTTCTTTTCTTATCAGTAGGTAACCTTTGGCATGGTTGCCAAATTAAATTAATTTAAGGGTTAAGTCATGGCAGGAGAGCCCAGACCCATGTCATGCTCCTCCTGTGCTATGTGGGAAATCACGGACGCTTCCAGTGTCCCTGACTACTATGTGCACAGGAAGTGTGTCCAGCTGCAGCTCCTGACAGACTGTATTGCGGCACTGGAGTTGTGCATGGATTTACTCTGGAGCATCTGCGATGCTGAGGATGTCGTGAAAAGCACGGTTAGTGAGTTGGTCACACCGCAGGTAAAGGCTACACAGGCAGATAGCGAATCGGTGACCAGCAGGAAGAGCAGTGGAAGGAAGGTAGTGCAGGGGTCCCCTGCGGTCATCTCCCTCCAAAACAGATATACCGTTTTGGGTACTGTTGGGGGAAATAGCTTATCAGGGGAAGGCAGCAGCAGCCAAGTTCATGGCACTATGGGTGGCTCTGCTGCACAGGAGGGCAGAAAAAAGAGTGGGAGAGCTATAGTGGTAGGGGATTCTATTGTAAGGGGAATAGATAGGCGTTTCTGCAGATGCAATCGAGACTCGAGGATGGTATGTTGCTTCCCTGGTGCAAGGGTCAAGGATGTCTCGGAGCGGCTGCAGGGCATTCTGGAGGGGGAGGGTGAACAGCCAGTTGTCGTAGTGCATATATAGGTAAAAAACAGGATGAGGTCCTACAAGCTGAATTTATGGAGCTAGGAGTTAAATTAAAAAGTAGGATCTCAAAGGTAGTAATCTCAGGATTGCTACCAATGCCACGTGCTAGTCAGAGTAGAAATAGCAGGATAGTTAAGATGAATACGTGGCTTGAGGAATAGTGCAGAAGGGAGAGATTCAAATTCCTGGGGTATTGGAACTGGTTCTGGGGGAGGTGGGACCAGTACAAATCAGACAGTCTGCACCTGGGCAGGCCAGAACCGATTTCCTAGGGGGAGTGTTTGCTAATGCTGTTGGGGAGGATTTAAACTAACATAGCAGGGGGATGGGAATCTATGCAGGGAGACAGAGGGAAGTAAAATGGGGGCATAAGCAAACGGTAGAAAGGAGATAAGGAAAGGCAGAGAAATCAAAGGCAAAAATCAAAAAGGGCCACATTACAACATAATTCTAAAAGGACAAAGAGTGTTAAAAAAACAAGCCTGAAGGTTCTGTGTCTCAATGCGAGGAGCATTCATAATAAGGTAGATGAATTAACTTCGTAGATAGCTGTTAACGGATATGATGTAATTGGGATTATGGAAACATGGCTCCAGGGTGATCAAGGCTGGGAAGTCAACATCCAGGTGTATTCAATATTCAGGAAGGATAGACAGAAAGCAAAAGGAGGTGGGGTAGCGTTGCTGGTTAAAGAGGAGATTAACGCAATAGTCAGGAAGGACATTAGCTTGGATGATGTGGAATCTATATGGGTGGAGCTGCGGAATACCAAAGGGCAGAAAACACTAGTGGAGTTGTGTCCAGACCACCAAACAGTAGTAGTGAGGTTGGGGACAGCATCAAACAAGAAATTAGGGATGAATGCAATAAAGGTACAGCAGTTATCATGGGCGACTTTAATCTACATATAGATTGGGCTGACCAAACTGGTAGCAATACGATGGAGGAGGATTTCCTGGAGTGTATTAGGGATGGTTTTCTAGACCAATATGTCGAGGAACCAACTGGAGGGCTGGCCATCCTAGATTGGGTGATGTGTAATGAGAAAGGATTAATTAGCAATCTGGTTGTGCGAGGCCCCTTGGGGAAGAGTGACCATAATATGGTAGAATTCTTTATTAAGATGGAGAGTGACACAGTTAATTCAGAGACCTGAACTTAAGGAAAGGTAACTTCGATGGTATAAGACGTGAATTGGCTAGAATCGACTAGCAAATGATATTTAAAGGGTTGACAGTGGATAGGCAATGGCAAACATTTAAAGATCACATGGATGAACTTCAACAATTTTACATCCCTTTCTGAAGTAAAAATAAAACGGGGAAGGTGGCTCAACTGTGGCTAACAAGGGAAATTAAGGATAGTGTTAAATCCAAGGAAGAGGCAAGAATTTCTCCCAGTCCTCAGGTTTGCTGCTTTTTATGGCCAATTTATCAAACAAGAAATTAGGGATGCGTGCAATAAAGGTACAGCAGTTATCATGGGCGACTTTAATCTACATATATATTGGGCTACCCAAACTGGTAGCAATATGATGGAGGAGGATTTCCTGGAGTGTATAAGGGATGGCCTCGCACAACAAGATTGCTAATTAGTCCTTTCTCATTATACATCACCCACTCTAGGATGGCCAGATCTCTAGTTGGTTCCTCGACATATTGGTCCAGAAAACAATCCCTAATACACTCCAGGAAATCCTCTTCCACTGTATTGCTACCAGTTTGGTTAGCCCAATCCATATGTAGATTAAAGTCGCCCATGATAACTGCTGTACCTTTACTGCACGCATCCCTAATTTCTTGTTTGATAAATTGGAGAGAAAAAGTAGCAAACCTGACGACTGGGAGAAATTTGGAATTCGGCAAAGGAGGAAAGTGGTTTAATTAGGCGGGGGGAAATAGAGTATGAGTGGACGCTTGCCGGGAACATAAAAACTGACTGCAAAAGCTTCTATAGATATGTGAAGAGAAAGATTAGTGAAGACAAATGTAGGTCCCTTGCAGTCAGAATGAAATGAATTTATAATGGGGAACAAAGAAATGGCAGACCAGTTGAACAAATACTTTGGTTCTGTCTTCACAAAGGGAGACACAAATAACCTTCCGGAAGTACGAGGGGACTGAGGGTCTAGTGAGAAGGAGGAACTGAAGGATATTCTTATTAGGCAGGAAATTGTGTTAGGGAAATTGATGGGATTGAAGGCCGATAAATCCCCAGGGCCTGATAGTCTGCATCCAAGAGTACTTAAGTAAGTGGCCCTAGAAATAGTGGATGCATTGGTGATCATTTTCCAACAGTATATCGATTCTGGATCAGTTCCTATGGACTGGACGGTAGCTAATGTAACACCACTTTTTTAAAAAGGATGGAGAGAGAAAACGGAGAATTATAGACCGGTTAGCCTGACATCAGTAGTGGGGAAAATGTTGGAATCAATTATTAATGATGAAATAACAGCACATTTGGAAAGCAGTGACAGGATCGGTCCAAGTCAACATGGATTTATGAAAGGGAAATCATGCATGACAAATCATCTGGAGTTTTTTGAGGATGTAACTAGTAGAGTGGACAAGGGAGAACCAGTGGATGTGGTGTATTTGGACTTTCAAAAGTCTTTTGACAAGGTCCCACATAAGAAATTGGTGTGCAAAATTAAAGCACATGGTATTGGGGGTAATGTACTGACGTGGACAGAGAACTGGTTGGCAGACAGGAAGCAGAGAGTTGGGATAAACAGGTCCTTTTCAGAATGGCAGGCAGTGATTAGTGGGGTGCCGCAGGGCTCAGTGGTGGGACCCCAGCTATTTACAATATACATTAATGATTTGGATGAAGGAATTGAGTGTAATATCTCCAAGTTTGCAGATGACACTAAGCTGGGTAGCGGTGTGAGCTGTGAGGAGGACGCTAAGAGGCTGTAGGGTGACTTAGACAGGTTAGGTGAGTGGGAAAATGCATGACAGATGCAGTATAATGTGGATAAATGTGAGGTTATCCACTTTGTGGCAAAAACACAAAGGCAGAATATTATCTGAATGGCGGCACATTAGGAAAAAGGGAGGTGCAACGAGACCTGGGTGTCATGGTACATCAGTCATTGAAAGTTGGCATGCAGGTACAGCAGGCGGTGTAGAAGGCAAATGGTATGTTAGCCTTCATAGCTAGGGGATTTGAGTATAGGAGCAGGGAGGTCTTACTGCAGTTGTACAGGGCCTTGGTGAGCCCTCACCTGGAATATTGTGTTCAGTTTTGGTCTCCTAATCTGCGGAAGGACGTTCTTGCTGTTGAGGGAATGCAGCGAAGGTTCGCCAGACTGATTCCCGGGATGGCTGGACTGACATATAAGGAGAGACTGGATCGATTGGGCGTTTATTCACTGGAGTTTAGAAGGATGAGAGGGGATCTCATAGAAACATATAAAATTCTGATGCGACTGGAAGGTTAGATGCAGGAAGAATGTTCCCAATGTTGGGGAAGTCCAGAACCAGGGGACACAATCTAAGGATGAGGGGTAAGCCATTTAGGACCGAGTTGAGGAGAAACTTCTTCACTCAGAGAGTTGTTAAACTGTGGAATTCGCTAACGCAGAGAGTTGTTAATGCCAGTTCATTGAATATATTCAAGAGTGAGTTAGATATGGCCCTTACGGCTAAAGGGATCAAGGGGTATGGAGAGAAAGCAGGAAAGGGGTACTGAGCTGAATGATCAGCCATGATCATATTGAATGGTGGTGCAGGCTCGAAGGGCTGAATGGCCTACTCCTGTGCCTATTTTCTATGTTTCTATCCCATTGTGATTTGTTATTTGACCAGTTGTAGTGTGGAGTCGCTTGCAGTTGCATGTTATATGTTAGTCAGTCCTTGTTTGGAGAGTGGGAGAAAGTCCATCATATGATGCATTTCACTGCAATTTCTGTTGGTGATCTCCCCACAGTTTCGAGGTATGCCTGTAAGAGGGTGTCTGCTAGGTACATTTCTTTTCCTGGTTGATACTTTATTTCAACGTCATATTGGTTGAGCCATATGAGCAGACGTTGTAGCCGCTTGGGTGCTGCAGATAACGGCTTGGGTTGTTTGGCAACCAAAGGCTGATGGTCTGTCCATAGCGTGATCTTGCGACAATATACATATTGATGGTTTTGTTCCATTCCAAACACTTGAGCGAGCAACTCTTTCCGATTTGAGAGTATCGCATTTCTACTGGAGTGAGCATTCGGCTCATGTATGCGATTGATTGTCCCTGTTGCAGAAGGACGAACTTTGCTCGAAGCATCTCCTTGACCTCAGGTTGCAAGTTTGGGGTCAAAGTCCTTGAGCACCGGAGAATCTGTCACGCATTGTTTGATAGCTTCAAATGCTTTGTCTTGTTCTTCAGTCCATTTCCAGACCATGTCTTTATGAGTAAACCTTTGCAGAGGCTTGCTGAGGTCTTAAAGATCTGGCAAGAATTTTGCAATGTACTTTGTCACGCCGACAAATCGCTGTACACCTGCGACATCCTGCGGTTTCTGCATTTTGTTGATTGCGACTACTTTGCTTGGGGCAGCTTTGAGTCCATCAGTAGACAGTATGTGTCCCATGTATTTCAGTTGGGAGCTCTTGTATCCAAACTTAGCGAAGTTTCATTTGATGTTCCGCTCTCTGCATCTCTGCATGAATTTGCGTAAGTGTGCGTCATGCTCATAATTGGCCTCTTTAAGTGTCTCACCATATCCCATGATCAAGATATTGTCTACAATCTTGTAGATTCCATCTAGACCCTCAAGGTTCTGGTCTAATTTCTGCCTGGAAGATTTCCGGGGCAGGACTGATGCCAAATGGCATTCTATGATGTCGATATTGTCCCCATAAAGTCTGGAAGGTCGTGAGGTCAGAGGACTCTGGGTCTAGTTTACATTGCAAGAAACCCTCCTTGCAGTCTACTTTAGTGAAGACCTTTAGATTTGACATCTGTGGCAAGATGTCATCGATCACAGGAAGTGGATAGTGTCCACGTTTCAGGGCATTGTTCAGATGTTGAGGGTTGATACACACTCGTATCTTTCCATTTGTCTTTTGTACAATCACTAGACTGGATACCCAGTCCGTTGGTTCAACAACTTTCGTGATGATCGCATTCCTCTTTTAGCATTTGTTTGATTGCTATCGGCACCCGTCTGGGTGGCATTAACGCTAATGTCGCTGATTCATTAAGTTCAAGGTGAACTGTCCCTGGCACATGTCCAAGTCTCTTAAACATATCTGGATACGCATTGTTGACATCAGTTTTTGACGCTATGTTTCTCTGTTTCTAGTGAGATGTTTGCATTGTTTGTAGTTTGCAATTTGCGTGGTTCATTTATCACCGCAATATTCTGCTGTTGCACATGTATCAGTTGCAGCTGTTGAGCAGTGCGTGAGCCAATCAGTGATGCACTCTGGTCCTCAAATGATCACAATGGGCACAATGTACTTTTGCTTGTTCTTTGTATTCTCTATTGGCATATTACAGGTTCCTACCACAGAAATGGTTGCATGGTTGTCATATAGTGACAGTGTTGTCTTAGATTCATTTATCTTTAAACCTTTAGGCAAGTGTCTATTTGCATTTTTACCATTTGACTTTAATGGAGAAGATAGCCATAACCTTGTTAGGATACTTTCTATCAGCTTTGTCCTCGATTGTGTGATCAACTTTATCAAGCATCTCTACAATCATGACTTCAAAATCAGAATCATCACCGTTTTCATATAGTGCATGAACTTTTGACTTGCTCTTATATTTAGACTTCTGCCTCAATCCACTCTGACTGCACTTTTGAGAAAAATGATTTTGTTTACCGCAACTTGTGCAGGTCTTCCCATATGCTGGGCATTTAGTTTTTGACAGCTCATGTCTTTTGCCACAATATCTACAATTGTTCGTGAACTCTTTGTCTGTGAATTTTTTCTTGTGGGTCGGGGTTTCTGACAACTTTGACATCTTCAGAGTCTAAATCTGTTTTAATGAGCTTTATGGCTTTAATTTGCGCAGCTGTGGCCTTAGTAGCTTTACAGAGCACCACACAATTATCGAGTGCTAGGCTTGATTCTTACAACAGCCTCTTGCACAGAGTGTTATCAGATATTACACAGACTATGCGGTCGGTCTCTGATGAAATCATCCCTCAAATTTCCAAAATCACATGACGATGCCAGCTCCCTCACTTTCACGAGATAATTGTCAAAACGCTTGTCCCCTTGTACACATCATCATAGGCAGTCCCTCGGAATCGAGGAAGACTTGCTTCCACTCCCAAAATGAATTCTTTGATGGCTGAACAGTCCAATACAAGATCCACAGACCCTGTTAGAGGTGGGACAGACATTTGTCGAGGGAAGGGGTGGGTGGGGCTGGTTTTCCGCATGCTCCTTCCGCTGTCTGCGCCTGACCTCTTCACGCTCTTTGAGTTGAGACTCAAAGTGCTCAACGCCCTCCCGGATGCAATTTCTCCACTTCGGGCAGTCTTCGGCCAGGGTCTCCCAGGTGTCAGTGGTGATGTAGCACTTTACCAAGGAGGCTTTGAGGGTGTCCTTATAACATTTCCGCTGCCCACCTTTGGCTCGTTTACCATGAAGGAGCTCCACATAAAGCATTTGCTTAGGGAGTCTCGTATCTGGCATGCGAACTATGCGGCCTGACCAGCGAAGCTGATCAAGTGTGGTCAGTGCTTCAATACTGGGGATGTTAGCCTGGACGAGGACACTGATGTTGGTGCGTTTGTCCTCCCAGGGGATTTGCAGAATATTGCGGAGACATCGTTGGTGATGTATTTCCAGCGACTTGAGGTGTCCTGTACATTGTCCATGCCTCTGAGCCATACAGATGGGCGGGTATTAATACAGCCCTGTAGACCATGAGCTTGGTGGTAGATTTGAGGGCCTGGTCTTCAAACGCTCGTTTCCTCAGATGGCCGAAGGCTGCACTGGTGCACTGGAGGCGATGTTGAATCTCCGCATCAATGTCTGCCTTTGTTGATAAGAGGCTCCCGAGATATGGGAAGTGGTCCACGTTGTCCAGGGACGCGGCGTGAATCTTGATGATTGGAGAGCAGTGCTGTGCAGCGGGGATAGGCTGGTGGAGGACCTTTGTCTTACGGATCTTAAGCGTAAGGCCCGTGCTTTCATATGCCTCAGTGAATACATTGACTATATCCTGGAGTTCAGCCTCAGAATGTGCGCAGACGCAGGCGTCATCCGCGTACTGTGGCTCAACGACAGAGGTTGAGTGATCTTGGACCTGGCCTGGAGGCGGCGAAGGTTAAACAGCTTCCCACTGGTTCTGTAGTTTAGTTCCACTCCAGCGGGGAGCTTGTTGATTGAGGTGGAGCATGGCGATGAGGAAGATTGAGAAGGGTGTTGGAGCGATGACGCAGCTCTGTTTGACCCCCGTCCAGACGTGCATTGGGTCTGTAATGGATCCGTTGGTAAGGATCACGGCCTGCATGTCATCATGAAGCACGTGAAGGATGTTGACAAACCTTTGGGGGCATCCATAGACCCTCACAGTAGACAGTGTCAAAGGCCTTTGTAAGATCGAAAAAGGCCATGTATAAGGACTGACGCTACTCCCTGCATTTTTCCTGCAGCTGTCGCGCTGCAAATATCATGTCCGATGTGCCCTGTAGGGGACAAAATCCGCACTGTGATTCCGTGAGGAGCTCCTTGGCCACAGGGAGAAGACGATTGAGGAGAACTCGAGCGACAAATTTCCCAGTGGCTGATAGCAGGAGATTCCCCTGTAGATGCCGCTGTCGGACTTGTCCTCTTTTTAAAAAATGTTCACAATCACTACATCTCTGAGATCTCCTGGCTTGTTCTTCTCCCTCCAGATGAGAGAGATGAGGTCATGTATCAACGCCAACAGCGCCTCTCCGCCATATTTTAGCACCTCAGCAGGGATTCCATCCGCACCCGTAGCCTTGTTATTCTTGAGCTGTTTTATGGCTTTGCCTACCTCATGCAACGTTGGAGTTTCACTGAGTTGGTGGCGGGTCGCATGCTGCGGGATGGAGTCGAGAACACTCGAGTCAAAGGCAGAGTCTTTGAGGAGATCTTCAAAGTGCGCATTCCATCGGGCCCTGACAGCCTCGGTGTCCTTGAACAGTGTTTCCTCGTTCTTGGCCAGGAGTGGGGTGGGGCCTTGGGAGTTTGGACCATAGATGACCTTGACTGCAGTGAAGAATCCTCGCATATCGTGGCTGTCGGCCAGTTGTTGTATAGAAATATAGAAACACAGAAAATAGGTGCAGGAGTAGGCCATTCGGCCCTTTGAGCCTTCACCACCATACAATAAGATCATGGCTAATCATTCACCTCAGTACCTCTTTCCTGCTTTCTCTCCATACCCCTTGATCCCTTTAGCAGTAAGGGCCATATCTAACTCACTCTTGAATATATCCAATGAACTGGCATCAACAACTCTCTGCGGTAGAGAATTCCACAGGTTAACAAATCTCTGAGTGAAGAAGTTTCTCCTCATCTCAGTCCTAAATGGTTTACTACTTATCCTTTGACTGTGTCCCCTGGTTCTGGACTTCCACAACATCAGGAACATTCTTCCTGCATCTAACCTGTCCGATTCAGTCAGAATTTTATATGTTTCTATGAGATTCCCTCTCATTCTTCTAAACTCCAGTAAATACAGGCCCAGTTGATTCAGTCTCTCCTCATATGTCAGTCCTGCCATCCCGGGAATCAGTCTGGTAAACCTTCACTGCACTCCCTCAATAGCAAGGATGTCCTTCCTCAGATTAGGAGACCAAAACTGAACACAATATTCCAGGTGAGGCCTCACCAAGGCCCTGTACAACTACAGTAAGACCTCCCTGCTCCGATACTCAACTCCCCTAGCTATGAAGGCCAACATACCATTTGCCTTCTTCACCGCCTGCTGTACCTGCTGTCAACTTTCAATGACTGATGTACCATGACACCCAGGTCTCGTTGCACCTCCCCTTTTCCTAATCTGCCGCCATTCAGATAATATTCTGCCCTCGTGTTTTTGCCACCAAAGTGGATAACCTCACATTTATCCACATTATACTGCACCTGCCATGCATTTGCCCACTCACCTAACCTGTCCAATTCACCCTGCAGCCTCTTAGCATCCTCCTCGCAGCTCACACCACCTCCCAGCTTAGTGTCATCTGCAAACTTGGAGATATTACACTCAATTCCTTCATCTAAATCATTGATGTATATTGTAAATAGCTGGGGTCCCACCACTGAGCCCTGCAGCACCCCACTAGTCACTGCCTGCCATTCTGAAAAGGACCCGTTTATCCCGACTCTCTGCTTCCTGTCTGCCAATCAGTTCTCTATCCACGTCAGTACATTACCACCAATACCATGTGCTTTAATTTTGCACACTAATCTCTTGTGTGAGACCTTGTCAAAAGCCTTTTGAAAGTCCAAATACATCACATCCACTGGATCTCCCTTGTCCACTCTACTAGTTACATCCTCAAAAAATTCTCGAAGATTTGTCAAGCATGATTTCCCTTTCATAAATCCATGTTGACTTGGACCGATCCTGTCACTGCTTTCCAAATGCACTGCTATTTCATCATTAATAATTGATTCCAACATTTTCCCCACTACTGATGTCAGGCTAACCGATCTATAATCACCTGTTTTCTCTCTCCCTCCTTTTTAAAAAAGTAGTGTTACATTAGCTACCGTCCAGTGCATCCAGAGTCGATAGACTGTTGGAAAATGATCATCAATGCATCCACTATTTCTAGGGCCACTTCCTTAAGTACTCTGGGATGCAGCCTATCAGGCCCTGGGGATTTATCGGCCTTCAATCCCATCAATTTCACTAACACAATTTCCCGACTAATAAGGATTTCCTTCAGTTCCTCCTTCTCACTAGACTCTCGGTCCCCTAGAATTTCCGGAAGGTTATTTGTGTCTTCCTTCGTGAAGACAGAACCAAAGTATTTGTTCAACTGGTCTGCCATTTCTTTGTTCCCCATTATAAATACACCTGATTCTGACTGTAAGGGACGTACATTTGTCTTCACTAATTTTTTTCTTTTCACATATCTATGGAAGTTTTTGCAGTCAGTTTTTATATTCCCAGCAAGCTTCCTCTCATACTCTATTTTCCCCCTCCTAATTAAACCCTTTGTCCTCCTCTGCTGAATTCTAAATTTCTCCCAGTCCTCAGGTTTACTACTTTTTCTGGCCAATTTATATGCCTCTTCTTTGAATTTAACTCTATCCTTAATTTCCCTTGTTAGCCACGGTTGAGCCACCTTCCCTGTTTTATTTTTACTCCAGACAGGGATGTACAATTGTTGAAGTTCATCCATGTGATCTTTAAATGTTTGCCATTGCCTATCCACCGCCAACCCTTTAAGTATTATTCGCCAGTCGATTCTTGCCAATTCACATCTCATACCATCGAAGTTACCTTTCCTTAAGTTCAGGACCCTAGTCTCTGAATTAACTGTGTCACTCTCCATCTTAATAAAGAATTCTACCATATTATCGTCACTCTTCCCCAAGGGGCCTTGCACACCAAGATTGCTAATTAGTCCTCTCTCATTACACATCACCCAGTCTAGGATGGCCAGCTCCCTGGTTGGTTCCTCAACATATTGGTCTAGAAAACCATCCCTAATACACTCCAGGAAATCCTCCTCCACCGTATTGCTACTAGTTTGGTTAGCCCAATCTATATGTAGATTAAAGTCACCCATGATAATTGCTGTACCTTTATTGCACGTATCCCTAATTTCTTGTTTGATGCTGTCCCCAACCTCACTACTACTGTTTGGTGGTCTGTACACAACTCCCACTAGCGTTTTCTGTCCTTTGGTAATCCACAGCTCCACCCATACAGATTCCACATCCTCCAAGCTAATGTCCTTCCTTAATAGTGCGTTAATTTCCTCTTTAACCAGCAACGCCAACCCACCTCCTTTTCCTTTCTGTCTATCTTTCCTGAATGTTGAATACCCCTGGATGTTGAGTTCCCAGCCTTGGTCACCCTGGAGCCATGTCTTCGTAATCCCAATTATATCATATCTGTTAACAGCTATCTGCGCAGTTAATTCATCCATGTTATTACGAATACTCCTCGCATTGAGACACAGTCTTTAGGCTTGTCTTTTTAACACACTTTGCCCCTTTAGAATTTTGCTGTAATGTGGCCCTTTTTGATTTTTGCCTTGGGTTTCTCTGCCCTCCACTTTTACTTTTCTTCTTTCTATCTTTTGCTTCTGCCCCCATTCTACTTCCCTCTGTCTCCCTGCATAGGTTCCCATCCCCCTGCCATATTAGTTTAACTCCTCCCCAACAGCACTAGCAAACACCCCCTATTGGACATTGGTTCCGGTCCTGCCCAGCTGCAGACTGTCAAGTTTGTACTGGTCCCACCTCGCCCAGAACCGGTTCCAATGTCCCAGGAATTTGAATCCCTCCCTTCTGCACCACTCCTTAAGCCACGTATTCATCTGAACTATCCTGCTATTTCTACTCTAACTAGAACGTGGCACTGGTAGCAATCCTGAGATTACTACCTTTGAGATCCTACTTTTTAATTTAACTCCTAGCTCCATAAATGCGTCTTGTAGGACCTCATCCCATTTTTTACCTGTATCGTTGGTACTTATATGCACCATGACAACTGGCTGTTCACCCTCCTCTTCCAAAATGTCCTGCAGCCGCTGTGAGACATCCTTGACTCTTGCACCAGGGAGGCAACATACCATCCTGGAGTCTCGATTGTGGCCGTAGAAACATCTATCTATTCCCCTTACAATAGAATCCCCTACCACTATAGCTTTCCCACTCTTTTTCCTGCCCTCCTGTGCAGCAGAGCCACCCACGGTGCCATGAACTTGGCTGCTGTTGCCCTCCCCTGATGAGTCATCCCCCCCCAACAGTACCCAAAATGGTGTATCTTCCTGCTGGTCACCCATTCCCTATCTGCCTGTGTAACCTTTAGCTGCGGTGTGTCCAACTCACTGAACGTGCTATTCACGACATCCTCAGCATCGCGGATGCTCCAGAGTGAATCAATGCTTAGCTCCAGTGCCATTGCGGTCTATCAGTTGCTGCAGCAGGATACACTTCCTGCACATGTAATTGTCAGGGATACTGGAAGCGTCCCTGATTTCGCACATAGCACAGGAGGAGCATGACACATGTCCGAGCTCTCCTGCCATGACTTAACCCTTAGATTAATTTAATTTGGCAACAATGATAAAGGTTATCTACTGATAAAGGAAACGAAAAAGAAGAAAAACTACTCACCAATCACCAGCCAATCACTTACCCCCTTGACTGTGATGTCACACTTTGATGTCTTTCTACTTCTTTTTTGCCTTCTCTCCCTGCACCAGCTGGCCCCTCCTCGACGACTCACCACTCCCCGACTGTTGGGTTTTTATAGGCCTCCATGGACTCCCGTGCCACCTTCTCCTCGACTGCCGACGCTCCTCCGATGACGTTGGGATTTTATAGGGCTCCCCGGACTCCCGCGCTGCCTCCTCCGATCTGCTGACGCTCCTCCGACGATGTTGGGTTTTTATTGGCCTCCCCGGACTCCCACGCCGCCTCCTCCAATCTGCCGACACTCCTCCAACGATGTATGGACTTTATAGGCCTCCCCGAACTCCTGCGCCGACTCCTCCGATCTCCATTTATCTCCTCTGCTTTCTGCATCCACCACCTGTTTTTTGTTGGGCCTGAGCCTTGAGTCATCTGTAATGTTTTGCAGTTCCCGAGTTGGGCTGTTGCTTGAGGCCCAGGAATGCTTTGCGCTTGCGATCTATTAGTTCTTCGATCTCCTGATCATTTTCATCAAACCAGTCCTGATGTTTTCTGGTTGAGTGACCAAGTGTCTCTTCACAGGCAATGGTTATAGAGGCCTGGAGGGCAGACCAAACGCTGTGGTCATTCAGCATCTCAGGGTCATCAATGTACGCCAGATTGGCTGTGAGGCGCTGGCTGTATAGGGCTCTCTTAGCTGGGTCTCTAAGTGCCCTGGCACCAACTTTTTTGCGCAACTGCTTCTGCTGTTCCCTCTGCTTTGGGGCACTGTTAATGTTGATGATGGATCGGATTAGGCAGTGGTCCATCCAGCAGTTGTCAGCTCCTTTCATGGCACGGGTGATGCGCACATCCTTGCGATTCCTGGCTCGGTCGATGACATAGTCAAGCAGGTGCCAGTGTTTGGAGCGAGGGTGTTGCCACGATGCCTTGTATTTGTCCCTCTGGCGGAACAGGGTGTTAGTGATGAGGAGTTTATGTTCTAGACATTTTGTCAGGAGTAGGGTACCACTGGAGTTGGCTTTCCCTACCCCCTCTCTGCCAATCACAACTCCCCAGAGGGCTGTGCCTTTGCCGACCCTGGCATTAAAATCACCCAGGAGGATCAATTTGTCTTCCATAGGGATGCGGGACAGGGATGTCTCGAGGTTGGAATTAAAAACCTTCTTTAGCCTCATCCGTTGCATCGAGTGTAGGGGCGTACGCACTGATGACTTTGGCGCATTGGTTCCGGGATAGGGTAAGATGAAGAGTCATGAGGCTTTCGTTAACCTCACAGGGGGAAGTCTTTGAGGCGGTCGACCAGCTCATTCTTGACGGCAAAGCCGACTCCATGAAGGCAGCGTTCTGCCTCTGGTTTCCCTTTCCAGAAGAAGGTGTAACCTCCACCATGTTCCTGCAACCGGCCTTCCCCTGCCCGCTTAGGGTGGCGATGTCAATGTCAAAACGTCTGAGTTCCCGGGCAACTATGGCGGTACGGCATTCCGGCCTGTTGCAGTTGGAGTTGTCCCTGAGGGTCCTGACGTTCCAGGTCCTGAACTTTATACTGACCAAGTGGAAGAAGCCTGTGCGTGAGTACTTTTAACGTGGGGTGGTTGCTGCACACCGGCAACCACACGGGCTTAGCTGAGCAAGGTTTTGGTCCAGTGGCAAGGGGGTCCAAGACAACTGGAGACCAGGCACAGCTCGATAAGCCTAATTGTCTACAGCGAAGTGTTGGCCGCAAGCTCGGCACCGAGTAACGCCATTGATGGCAGATGGCCCGAGGCTTGGTTGGGGGGCAGGCATTAGGAAAGTCACTTCTAAAGTTATTTTAAAAGTTAAAAGTTGATGAAAATTCCCAATTTGTTTAAAAAGTTTCTAAGAGTTGTTAAAAAGTCTAAGTCTGTCCCAGGCTGAAGGGACCCCTGCGCCGGCCTGTTTCTACCTTGGCCCGGAGGGACCTCAGCGCCTTAAACATTTTATTGACTTTTAATTCTCCTTTTTAAAAAAAACTTTTAATCAATTTTAACTTTTAAACAATTGGGGAAACTTTTATAACCTATTATTGATCTTGTACACAGTTGTTAAACTGGTACCGTTCATAGATAATGTTGGTTTTACCTTTACAGTGCTCTTTCCAGAGCTCAAAATAATCTCAATTTCCTGTTTGTCTTCCTCTGATT
This sequence comes from Pristiophorus japonicus, assembly GCF_044704955.1. NCBI lineage: Eukaryota > Metazoa > Chordata > Chondrichthyes > Pristiophoridae > Pristiophorus > Pristiophorus japonicus. The sequence continues at coordinate 166,985,352 of NC_091983.1, forward strand.
TGTAGGGAAGATTATAGAAACATAGAAACATAGAAACATAGAAAATAGGTGCAGGAGTAGGCCATTCAGCCCTTCTAGCCTGCACCGCCATTCAATGAGTTCATGGCTGAACATGAAACTTCAGTACCCCCTTCCTGCTTTCTCGCCATACCCCTTGATCCCCCGAGTAGTGTCGAAATCTCGACCTCCGAAAAGAATGACTCCGACACTTACAGCTCCGGTAGAAGTTTCCTTTTTAATTTACTTGCTCGCAAGGGGTAGGTTTCACTCAGTCAAGGGCTAAATGAACACCTCCGAAATGGTTCAGTTTAACAAGATATTTATACAGTAAAACCAAAGTTCTGGCCTCTCCCTGTGTATTGCTCTGTCTCACAGTCAGTGAATACAGATAAAGAGTTAATTACTATATCCTGGTCCTGACATGGTGTCCAGATATTTCCTTTTGTCAGGGTTATCAGAAAGCCAAACGGCCATTACTCCATGAGTCATAGGTAATGGGCTATCACCTATCTTGTATTGTGTCAGGATTGTTTCAATTTCCTGGTCAGTTTATCTGTTTGCATCAAATGGATGAGGTCTCGGAAAGAGATAATGGCTAGAAGATAAGGGTGGGGTGACATGGAACTCCTGTAGTGTAGAGCACCATGGGGGGGTTACTTGTCTCAGCATGACTTGTCTCCTAGCTGTCTGATGGCCATCAGCCATCTAACAGCAGGTTTAGCTGTTTATGCAAGCTGACTGCTAAAATGCAGAAAGTTCTGGAAGGGCCAGGACTCCATTTTAATCAAAAGGCACACAAATACCGTATGGTATCAGCTTAGATAAAAATACTTTCCACATTCCCCCATTTTGTCCTTCACAAGGACAACTCAATCCATTCTGATCTTGTACAGTCTCTCCATTTCCATTTTCTTTAGTTTCATTACTCACTAGGCATATTATACCTTCAGGATTTCTTATTCTGGGAGTAATGCTTAGGAAGGGAGGCTGATGGTTATTATCATAATTGGGCTGGTACCATCCCTGGAAGGCTGTGAGTTTATACCCTGCCGACCTCCATTCTGTTTGCTCCTTCGTTTCTGGCCCCTTAGTTAGTTTTGTCCTGTTTTGCACTGTCAACCATTCTACCATTTCTGATTCGTTAAAGGGGAAAGATCTCAGGGGAATACCCCCCTGGAGTGGACAGGTACATGGGAACATATCCAACAACTCGACAAGTTTCTTTCTTGAGCATACCTATGACTCAGTGCCATAAATACGTTTACGTGCAATTCCCTTCGGTAGTGGGTCTGTACCCCTGGTGTAATCAATAATGTGAAGTAAAACCCTGTCAAGCCCAGCACCATCAGTCCCCATAGTCCATACAGTTCCTTATTCAGTCTTCCTTTTTCTGTTCCTCTGATTCCTTCGTCCCTTCCTCCTGGTCGGGTGCCCGTTTGCAATGGGATGCGTGGATCCATGTTGGTCTTTCCTTTACCTTGATTGCAGTATTGGTCGCCAGCAAGACCTGGTATGGTCCTTCGAATCTTGGCTGTAGACTGCTTTTCCTTTTAAAAATCTTGATTTAAACGAATTCCCCTGGCTCCAGGTTATGACACTTCCCTTCCGCTGGCTTGACTTGGGCTTCCTTTACCTGTGAATGAAAGCTGGAAATACATTTGGTTAGTGCAATACAATAATTCAACATATTTTCCTCCATTTTGTGGATGTCCATCTGTTTTGCAGTAAATGGTGCTGTAAAAGGTAGTCATTGGGGACGTCCCATAACTATCTCATGCGGTGACAGGCCTGTTGTTCTGTTGGTTGCAGATCGCATTACCATCAAAGCTAAGGGCAGCAGTTCTGTCCATTTCAGTCCAGTGTCATTGCATAGTTTTGCCAGCTTATTTTTAAGCATTCCATTATATCTATCAACAAGTCCAGCTGATTGTGGATGATAACTGCAATGAAAACGTTGATTAATCTGTAAAGCTTTACACATTTCTCTTATAACAGTTCCCGTGAAATGTGACCCGTTAGCACTAGAAAGCTTAGCAGGGATTCCGAAGCGCGGTACAATTTCTTTTAACAAACATTTAGCAACAGTAGTGGCATCGGCCTTTTTACAAGGAAAGGCTTCAATCCATCTAGAGAACACATCTACAATAACTAATACATACTTGAATCCCATACACATAGGTAATTCAATAAAATCCATTTGTAAATGTACAAAAGGCCCGACTGGATTTGGGTGGGAGGCAGATTCTACTTTTTCCGTCTTACCCGGATTCATTGTCTGACAGGTAACACAATTTTCACAGATTTGTTTTGCAATTGCCGAAATACCTGGTGCGTACCAAGTTGCCAAAATATAATCTGCCAATCCCCCTTTGCCTGCATGTGTGAATGTATGAACACATCGGGCAATCCATGGAAGTAAGGATCTAGGGGCCACCACGCGGCCGTCATGGTGAACCCATATTCCTTCTGGATTTTATAACATTGATCCTTCGTCCAGGTCACCACCTCCTCCGTACTGGCCTGTGTCTGAAAGGCCAGCACGTCATTAATAGTGGGTGGCGGGTCTGAGCAATTATTTTTCCTTAGTGGGAACAATGACACCTGCATCCCCCCTTTCGACAGAGCTGCTGACTTAGCTGCATTATCAGCTCTGGCATTCCCAAGTGCCACCTCATTCGACTGGCCTGTATGTGCTTGGCATTTGATAATGGCAAGTTTCAAAGGGCATTGAATGGCTCGCAGGAGATTTTCCACTTGTTCTGCATTTTTGATTGTCTGAGCCTGTTGCATAGCATAATAAGCTGCTGCCAACGAAGGAAGACATCCTGGTAGTCCGCGTGCCACTGGGTCTAGTTAGGTACTGAAATACGCTACCGGTCGCTGCCTGTCCCCATGTAACTGAGTCAAAACAGATTGTGCAAAACCCGACTTGTGATGCACAAATAAGTTGAATAGCTTAGTGTAATCTGGTAATCCCAAGGCGGGTGCTGAAGTGAGGGACTGTTTAAGGTTCTGAAAAGCATTCCGGGATACCTCATTCCAAATCAACTTCTCTGGTAGTGCGGGCATGGACATGTCTAACAGTGGTCTAACAATCTCGGAATAACTCGTAACCCATTGCCGGCAGTATCCTGTCATGCCGAGGAGGTGTTTCATTTCTCTCTTGGTTACTGGTAGTGGGGCAGAGCAGATTGCTTTTACTCGGTCTTGTGTCAATTGTCTCGTATCTCTGACCAATTCGTGCCCTAGATACCGAACCTTTTCTGAGACAAATTGTAACTTTGCCTTTGACACCTTGTGTCCTTTCGAGGCCAGAGCTTTTAATAACACAAGGGAGTCCGTTTCGCAGGCCAATTTGGAGGGTGAGGCGAGCAATAAGTCGTCAACATACTGCACAAGTGTAGAACCTGCTGGTAAAATTACATCTTCCAGATCCCTCTTTAGGCATTGTGAGAATATAGTAGATTCATTCACAGCTCGTAGGTCATGGACAAACCTCCATTTGTGTGGGCTTCTGAACTGGACAAATCTGTGTGTTACACGGACTTCTCATTTATGCTTATGGTGATTCACAGATCACAGAATGTAAAGTACTTGTTTTCTAATTTTATTAAAAGGCTTCCAAACCCAAGATTTTTCCAATACACCCAAAATGTTGATCAAGAGATCACCTGAAATATCTCAAAATCCCAATTCAACTATTGTACTGTCACTCTTTATCAAAAAAAATCCTCTTACTGAGCTAGAAGCTTTTGTACCAAGAATTTACACCAAGGACAATGAGAGTGTACTCCCCCAGCCTGCACCTCGAGAGACCCACAAAGGCTTTTTAAAAAAAAAAAGGCATTACAACTTTTAACCACCGGGACCATGTCTCAACAAACCTATCCTTTGTGCATTTCCTAGCTCCGTAACCTCTCATCCGAATAAATCCACACCTGCGCTTCTAACTTAAAATGTCTTAAACTTCCCACATACAGGACAACACTATGAAGGGTTAAAAAAACTTCACTTTGTTTGAAAAAGTGGGTGGAGCTAAAACAAACAGGCAGTTCCACAACCTTTCCAAACAGGTTTCCAGACACAAGGAAAAAAGACAGAAGCACTCTCATTCAAAGACAAGACATTCACGCACTCTCATTGAAAGACAAGACATTCACAAGTCGCTCTCCATTCAATAAAGCTTTTTCTTTTGCTAGCTTAATTTTTTTTTTTAATCCATAAGTCACTATCAGGTTCTCTTTTTTTTTTACATTTGATTTACTTCCTCTGTTAATTTTACATGGACTTGAAGAATCGGAACCCAGGCCTTTTCTATTACTTTCCTTTTTTTTTCTACCTGGATCTCTGTTTGTAAGACACTCCTGGAGACAAGTTGTTCTCTCTAAATTAAATGAACCATCGGGTGGAAATGGCCTGTTTTCACCCTTAGTCCACTTTACCGTTTTTGTTTCTTTGGTCAATTGAAGACTGACCACAATTCTGGAGCATGACATAGGCTGGTGTGCCTTTTGTGGTGTTTTAACTTGCTCCGGCACCCATTCTGGATGATTAAGATTTTCCCACAGTTTCTGATCTCACAATCCTTTCGGCCAACCGAGTTCTCTACGCCCACTTCTCCTGGCCGTTACGTGGCCTGAAAAGGCTCTTAGTTCGGGCTCAGTCTGGGTGTGTGAGATATGTTGGCACGAACCAATCGTAGTTGATCAATCAGTTACTGTTTCTTTTCCTAATCAATCCTTGTGTTTTTTTTTTTCGAATCACAACTTTCCCTAGTGACTCTTCCCGTTTCTCTAATGGCAATGACTCACAAAGGTATTGCACCCAACAGTAATACAAGGACAACAAACAATATTCCCGTGAGTACACAAATCATAACCTCTAAACAAATTCTCAGTCTGCGTTATACGCCACTACAGACCGAGTCCTTAACTTATCCTAATAACAGCTGATAAAACTTAAGGTTCCGTACCCAAACTCTTTGATCGATTGCGCTCTTTTTTTTTATAGTCTTATCACATAAGAACCCCTTCCGAATTAAAAACAATAAAAATCTTATCACATAAGAACCTTCGATCGATTAGCGCTTTCTTTTTTCTTTTTTTTTTAATAGTCTTATCACATAAGAACCCCTTCCGAATTAAAAACAATAAAAATCTTATCACATAAGAACCTGGAACCCTTTTCGATCGACTAGCGCTCCCTTACCTACTGAAACCTTCCCCGGGCTGTCTCGAGGTTTTTTCCAGAACCTGTTCTCTTCTGCTGGTGAGCTGAGAAAGAAATGGTTATAAAAAAAATACCTTTAACTTTTAAATGCCAAGTCTTGTAGATGCAGTACCTCCGCTGTGGACAACAGATTACATATGCGATTCAACAGTGAAGAAACCTCTTGTGAGCAAAGGCTCACCTTGTTTGGCCACCGAAGCCTTTCACTGGAGAGGCACTATGCCTGTATCCGTTTTACTCACAGAACAGAGAGTATGCATCTCGGTGGGACCTCCAATAACTGTCGAAATCTCGACCTCCGAAAAGAATGACTCCGACACTTACAGCTCCGGTAGAAGTTTCCTTTTTAATTTACTTGCTCGCAAGGGGTAGGTTTCACTCAGTCAAGGGCTAAATGAACACCTCCGAAATGGTTCAGTTTAACAAGATATTTATACAGTAAAACCAAAGTTCTGGCCTCTCCCTGTGTATTGCTCTGTCTCACAGTCAGTGAATACAGATAAAGAGTTAATTACTATATCCTGGTCCTGACATGGTGTCCAGATATTTCCTTTTGTCAGGGTTATCAGAAAGCCAAACGGCCATTACTCCATGAGTCATAGGTAATGGGCTATCACCTATCTTGTATTGTGTCAGGATTGTTTCAATTTCCTGGTCAGTTTATCTGTTTGCATCAAATGGATGAGGTCTCGGAAAGAGATAATGGCTAGAAGATAAGGGTGGGGTGACATGGAACTCCTGTAGTGTAGACAATAGGAGAGCACCATGGGGGGTTACTTGTCTCAGCATGACTTGTCTCCTAGCTGTCTGATGGCCATCAGCCATCTAACAGCAGGTTTAGCTGTTTATGCAAGCTGACTGCTAAAATGCAGAAAGTTCTGGAAGGGCCAGGACTCCATTTTAATCAAAAGGCACACAAATACCGTATGGTATCAGCTTAGATAAAAATACTTTCCACAGTAGTAAGGACTTCATCTAACTCCCTTTTGAATATATTTAGTGAATTGGCCTCAACTACTTTCTGTGGTAGAGAATTCCACAGGTTCACCACTCTCTGGGTGAAGAAGTTTCTCCACATCTCGGTCCTAAATGGCTTACCCCTTATCCTTAGACTGTGACCCCTGGTTCTGGACTTCCCCAACATTGGGAACATTCTTCCTGCATCTAACCTGTCTAAACCCGTCAGAATTTTAAACGTTTCTATGAGATCCCTTCTCATTCTTCTGAACTCCAGTGAATACAAGCCCAGTTGATCCAGTCTTTCTTGATAGGTCAGTCCCACCATCCCAGGAATCAGTCTGGTGAATCTTCGCTGCACTCCCTCAATAGCAAGAATGTCCTTCCTCAAGTTAGGAGACCAAAACTGTACACAATAATCCAGGTGTGGCCTCAGCAAGGCCCTGTACAACTGTAGCAACACCTCCCTGCCACTGTACTCAAATCCCCTCGCTATGAAGGCCAACATGCCATTTGCTTTCTTAACCGCCTGCTGTACCTGCATGCCAACCTTCAATGACTGATGTACCATGACACCCAGGTCTCGTTGCACCTTCCCTTTTCCTAATCTGTCACCATTCAGATAATAGTCTGTCTCTCTGTTTTTACCACCAAAGTGGATAACCTCACATTTATCCACATTATACTTCATCTGCCATGTATTTGCCCACTCACCTAACCTATCCAAGTCACTCTGCAGCCTCATCGCATCCTCCTCGCAGCTCACACTGCCACCCAACTTAGTGTCATCCGCAAATTTGGAGATACTACATTTAATCCCCTCGTCTAAATCATTAATGTACAATGTAAACAGCTGGGGCCCCAGCACAGAACCTTGCGGTACCCCACTAGTCACTGCCTGCCATTCTGAAAAGTACCCATTTACTCCTACTCTTTGCTTCCTGTCTGACAACCAGTTCTCAATCCACGTCAGCACACTACCCCCAATTCCATGTGCTTTAACTTTGCACATTAATCTCTTGTGTGGGACCTTGTCGAAAGCCTTCTGAAAGTCCAAATATACCACATCAACTGGTTCTCCTTTGTCCACTTTACTGGAAACATCCTCAAAAAATTCCAGAAGATTGGTCAAGCATGATTTCCCTTTCACAAATCCATGCTGACTTGGACCTATCATGTCACCATTTTCCAAATGCGCTGCTATGACATCCTTAATAATTGATTCCATCATTTTACCCACTACTGAGGTCAGGCTGACCGGTCTATAATTCCCTGTTTTCTCTCTCCCTCCTTTTTTAAAAAGTGGGGTTACATTGGCTACCCTCCACTCGATAGGAACTGATCCAGAGTCAATGGAATGTTGGAAAATGACTGTCAATGCATCCGCTATTTCCAAGGCCACCTCCTTAAGTACTCTGGGATGCAATCCATCAGGCCCTGGGGATTTATCAGCCTTCAATCCCATCAATTTCCCCAACACAATTTCCCAACTAATAAAGATTTCCCTCAGTTCCTCCTCCTTACCAGACCCTCTGACCCCTTTTATATCCGGAAGGTTGTTTGTGTCCTCCTTAGTGAATACCGAACCAAAGTACTTGTTCAATTGGTCTGCCATTTCTTTGTTCCTCGTTATGACTTCCCCTGATTCTGACTGCAGGGGACCTACGTTTGTCTTTACTAACCTTTTTCTCTTTACATACCTATAGAAACTTTTGCAATCTGCCTTAATGTTCCCTGCAAGCTTCTTCTCGTACTCCATTTTCCCTGCCCTAATCAAACCCTTTGTCCTCCTCTGCTGAGTTCTCAATTTCTCCCAGTCCCCGGGTTCGCTGCTATTTCTGGCGAATTTGTATGCCACTTCCTTGGCTTTAATACTATCCCTGATTTCCCTAGATAGCCACGGTTGAGCCACCTTCCCTTTTTTATTTTTACGCCAGACAGGAATGTACAATTGTTGTAATTCATCCATGCGGTCTCTAAATGTCTGCCATTGCCCATCCACAGTCAACCCCTTAAGTATCATTCGCCAATCTATCCTAGCCAATTCACGCCTCATATCTTCAAAGTTACCCTTCTTTAAGTTCTGGACCATGGTCTCTGAATTAACTCTGAATTCTCCATCCTAATGCAGAATTCCACCATATTATGGTCACTCTTCCCCAAGGGGCCTCGCACAATGAGATTGCTAATTAATCCTCTCTCATTACACAACACCCAGTCTAAGATGGCCTCCCCCCTAGTTGGTTCCTCGACATATTGGTCTAGAAAACCATCCCTTATGCACTCCAGGAAATCCTCCTCCACCGTATTGCTTCCAGTTTGGCTAGCCCAATCTATGTGCATATTAAAGTCACCCATTATAACTGCTGCACCTTTATTGCATGCACCCCTAATTTCCTGTTTGATGACCTCCCCAACTTCCACTAACGTTTTTTGCCCTTTGGTGTTCTGCAGCTTTACCCATATAGATTCCACATCATCCAAGCTAATGTCTTTCATAACTATTGCATTAATCTCCTCTTTAACCAGCAATGCTACCCCACCTCCTTTTCCTTTTATTCTATCCTTCCTGAATGTTGAATACCCCTGGATGTTGAGTTCCCAGCCCTGATCATCCTGGAGCCACGTCTCCGTAATCCCAATCACATCATATTTGTTAACATCTATTTGCACAGTTAATTCATCCACCTTATTGCGGATACTCCTTGTATTACGACACAAAGCCTTCAGGCTTGTTTTTTTAACACCCTTTGTCCTTTTAGAATTTTGCTATACAGTGGCCCTTTTTGTTCTTTGCCTTGGGTTTCTCTGCCCTCCACTTTTCCTCATTTCCTTTCTGTCTTTTGCTTTTTGCCTCCTTTTTGTCTCCCTCTGTCTCCCTGCATTGGTTCCCATCCCCCTGCCATATTAGTTTAACTCCTCCCCAACAGCACTAGCAAACAGTCCCCCTTGGACATTGGTTCCTATTATTGATGATATCTGGGGCATCTCTGCTAATGGTAGTGATAAATGTTGCAACCCTAATTCTATCTGTTTTTTTTCATAATATTCGTGATAATCTCATAGCTGTCCCACAGCTGTTTGAATTTTTTACAGTTGGCTTTCAAAACGTCAGTCACCTGCAATGCAGGTGGGAGAGGAATGTGCGCGGGAGTTGGCACTGGGGTGGTCATGATGGCTCACTACATTTTAGGACTTTGAGTTGGTCACATAAATGTATACGGTTCAAATAATCAGAGGTCTAGAACAAGTCTAATTCGTAAAATATCATGGCCATGTATTTGTAGACATACTTTTTTCAATCAAGGCTCTACAATAGTTTATGCTACCTTAAGTTTACTTTACTAATACCTCTAGATTACTCTACAAGCTTATGACTATTTATTGCCTTTTGAGTCCATTGATATTGTTCATTTTGCAACCATTCCATCTGTCATGTATTCAACCAGCATTGTAACCCATGTATAAACTGACCTAAGTTGTACACCGTGAGAACACTGACCACTAGGTGGGAGACACTCCTAACCTGGACCTTCAGGTATAAAAGGGGAAGCTCCACCCACCTTCATCACTTGAGTGCTAAGGAATAAAGGACAGGTCACAGACTGATCTTCTCTCAAGCATGGGCCTCGTGTGCATTTATACTGTGTAGTAAGGACGTATCAATGGTGACAAGAAACTGGGATTTAAACCACGCGAGCATGGCCACTAGCAGAACAGACGAGAGGTACTGTGTTAAGGAATGGTTGGGACAGAGATTCAACATTGTTAAAGCAGCACACAGTTCTCCAGGCAGACAAGGGCAGTCAGGCATGCCCCAACATGTAGTCGAACCCAGAGGGGGAGTTCGACAGAGACAATGGCAAGCTGAACAACGATTCATGCCATTGCAAGGGACAATGCGGCCAGTAATGGGGCCATCAACACCTGTTAATGTTGCACTCAAGGACAATAACAGGGACAGTCAAGGACGATCGACTGGCAAGGGACATTTTGTTTCAAACCGCAACTCATGCTGGAGGCGTGGAGGCATACATTCAGCCGGAGTTTGCAGAGATGAGCAAAATACCTGCAGAAATTGCAGAAATGGACACTGGGGGAAATCGCTGGAAGCTGAAGTTCAGCGAGTTCATGTGGAGCACGTATACAGTTCATATACCAGGACGCCACCGATAATGATGAAAGTGCTCCTCAATGGCATCCCAGTATCAATGGAGTTAGACACGGGTGCCAGCCAGTCCCTGATGGGTATCAAACAGTTCGAAAAGTTGTGGGCATCCAAGGCCAGGAGGCCAAAATTATCGCCGATTGACGCACAGCTACGGACTTACACAAAGCAGATCATTCCGGTGCTAGGCAACGCCACGGTAGTCGTGACCCACAAAGATTCGGAGAACAGGTTGCTACTCTGGATTGTCCCAGGGGATGGTCCCGCACTACTGGGGAGGAGTTGGCTTGCTGTCATGAACTGGAAATGGGACGATGTCAATGCAATTTCCTCTGTGGAGCGAGTATCATGCTCATAGGTCCTGGACAAATTTGACTCATTATTTCAACCCGGCATTGGCACTTTCATGGGGGCCAAGGTAGTGATTCACATAAACCCGGACACCGGACCAGTACACCACAAGGCCAGAGCGGTGCCGTATGTGCTGCGGGAAAAGATAGAAGGCGAATTGGACCGCCTGTTGAGGGAAGGCATTATCTTGCCAGTCGAATTCAGTGACTGGGCGAGCCCGATTGTGCCGGTGCTCAAGGCGGATGGGTCGGTCAGGATATGTGGCGATTACAAGGCCACCATCAATCGGGTGTCACTCCAAGACCAGTACCTGCTACCGAGAGCGGAGGACCTCTTTGCGACACTATCCGGTGGCAAACTTTTTTCAAAATTGGACCTGACCTCAGCTTACATGACACAGGAGCTGGCGAGTGAGTCGAAGAAGCTGACCACCATCACGACACACAAGGGATTGTTTGAGTACAACAGATGTCCGTTCGGGATTCGCTCGGCCGCCACGATCTTCCAACGAAATATGGAAAGCCTCCTCAAGTCAATTACACGGACGGTGGTTTTTCAGGACGACATCCTCATTACGGGTTACGATACTGAAGAACACCTCCACAACCTGGAGGAGGTGCTACGCAGACTGGACCGGGTAGGTCTGTGACTGAAAAAGGCGAAGTGTGTCTTCCTAGCTCCAGAAGTAGAATTCCTGGGGATGAGGGTAGCAACAGACGGGATCAGCCCCACTGCATCCAAGACGGAAGCGATCCAGAGAGTACCCAGACCCCGTAACACGACAGAGCTGCGTTCGTTCCTGAGGCTCCTGAACTATTTTGGTAACTTTCTTCCCAAATTGAGCACGCTGCTAGAGCCGCTACACGTGCTCCTACGCAAAGGTCACGAATGGGTCTGGGGGGACAGCCAGGAAAGGGCTTTTAATGGAGCACGCAATTTGTTATGTTCCAACAATCTGTTAACGCTATATGACCCATGTAAGAAACTTGTGTTAACGTGCGATGCATCGTCCTATGGTGTCTGGTGTGTGTTGCAGCATGTCAATGCCAAGGGTCAGTTACAGCCGGTAGCTTATGCCTCCAGGAGTCTGTCCCAGGCAGAAAGGGGCTACGGGATGGTAGAAAAGGAGGGGCTCGCATGTGTATATGCGGTAAAGAAAATGCACCAGTACCTGTTTGGCAGGAAATTTGAGCTGGAGACAGATCACAAACCCCTAACGTCCCTTTTGGCCGACAACAAGGCCCTAAATGCAAATGCATCGGCCCGCATACAGAGGTGGGCACTCACGTTAGCTGCCTATGACTACACAATTTGGCACAGACCGGGCACCGAAAACTGCGCCAATGCACTCAGCAGGCTCCCACTAGCCACCACTGAGGGGGCTACCGAGCATGGTGCTGAGATGGTCATGGCTGTTGAAGCTTTTGGAAGCGAAGGCTCACCCGTGACAGCCCGTCAGATTAAAGTCTGGACAAATAGAGACCCGCTATTGTCTCTTGTCAAGAAATGTGTCCTGAATGGGGACTTGGCAGCCACGTACAGGGCATGCCCTGAGAAATTTAAACCATTTCACAGGCGCAAGGATGAACTCTCGATTCAGGCCGATTGCCTACTGTGGGGAAACCGCGTAGTCATGCCCCAGATGGGCATGGGAAAAATGTTTTTGGTTGTAGTATACGCCTACTCCAAATGGATCGAGTGTGACATTTTAAATTCAAGCACATCCTCTGCCACGGTACAAAGTCTACGGGCAATGTTCGCCACCCACGGTCTACCGGACATCTTGGTCAGCGACAATGGCCCGTGCTTCACAAGCACTGAATTCCAGGACTTCATGGCAGGCAATGGAATTAACCATGTTAGAACGGCACCGTTCAAGCCGGCCTCAAACGGCCAGGCAGAACGAGCAGTGCAGATAATCAAACAGGGGATGCTCAGATTCCAAGGGGGTTCCCTACAAACCCACTTATCATGCCTCCTGTTGGCCTACAGATCCCGACCACACTCACTCACAGGGGTTCCACCCGCAGAGCTACTAATGAAAAGGATGCTCAAAACCCGTTTATCCCTTATACACCCCACCATGAAAGAAATTGTCGAGAGCAGGTGCCAGTCACAATATCACTACCATGACAGGAATGCGAGGGCGCGATGTATTGATGTAAATGATCCTGTTTTTGTCCTCAACTATGCTGCAGGGCCCAAATGGCTCGCAGGCACTGTGGTTGCCAAAGAGGGAAATAGGATTCTGGTAGTTAAACTTACCAATGGACAAATCTACCGCAAACATGTGGATCAAACAAAAAGGAGGTTCAGCAACCCCATAGAAGAAGCAGTGGAAGAACACGATATAGAGTTCACTCCACCACAGGTGACCGAACACCGGAACCAAAGGGAGGAGAGCCCAGTCACTGTGGGCAGTCCGGACAGGCCTGAGGCACTGCAAACAGCAGACACTCAGGCCAGCGCCCAACAACCGGAGCCCCAACTCAGGCGCTCTACAAGGGTGTGTAAACCACCAGAGAGACTCAACCTGTGATCCCAATAAGACTTTGGGGGGGGGAGGTGATGTCATGGATTCAACCAGCATTGTAACCCATGTATAAACTGACCTAAGTTGTACACCGTGAGAACACTGACCACTAGGTGGGAGACACTCCTAACCTGGACCTTCATCACTTGAGTGCTAAGGAATAAAGGACAGGTCACAGAATGACCTTCTCTCAAGCATGGGCCTCGTGTGCATTTATACTGTGTAGTAAGGACGTATCACCATCCATAGCGGAATTGGTACATACAGTTTCACGGATTCACGCGTGATCTGCACTGCACAACGTCGATTTCAATCGCCTCGACAAAGATTTACAGTTCCAATATTTCGATCGTAGATATGTTCAATGAAAGATCGGAAGTCTCCGCTTCTGACACCATGTATTTTATTGTCTCTTGAAAAACTCTTAAGTTCAATTTAACTCTCTTTATTCTGGAGCTCAGTCAGCAATGTGCAGTTAAAATGGCGATCCTCATACACACACACACATACACACGAGGTTTCTCCCATACAGATCGAGGGCGCTATACCTCCTAGCTAGAGGGTGGTATACATTTTATCGTTACAGCGACCAACCCTGGTTCATTAAGGCTGTAAATCTCAGTGGGTCAAGCCGCATCTGTGGAGAGAGAAACAAAGTTAATACTTCAGGTCGATGACCCTTCGTCATCGACCCAAAATGTTAACTCTCTTTCTCTCTTCACAGATGCTGCCTGACCCGCTGAGATTTACTGCATTTTCTGCTTTTAATTTCAGATTCCAGCATCTGTCGTATTCCGCTTTTGTGTCTGGTTCAATAACGAATGTAGAAGAGCATGCCAGGAGCAGCAGCAGGCGTACCTAAAAATGAAGTGCCAACCTGGGGAAGCGGCAATACATGACAACATGCATGCTATATAGCGGATGCAGCATGCTATTGATGGGGCTAAGTGATACCACAATCAACGGATCATATCAAAGCTCTGCAGTCCTGCCACATCCAGTCGAGAATGGTGGTGGACCATTAAACAACTAACGGGAGAAGCAGACTCCATGAATATCCCCATCCTCAATGATGGCGGAGCCCAGCACGTGAGTGCAAAAGACGAGGTTGAAGCGTTTGCAACCGTCTTCAGCCAGAAGTGCCGAGTGGATGATCCATCTCAACCTCCTCCTGAGATCCCCACCATCACAGAAGCCAGTCTTCAGCCAATTCAATTCACTCCATGTGATATCAAGAAACGGTTGAGTGCACTGGATACAGCAAAGGCTAGGGACCCCAACAACATCCCAGCTGTCGTGCTGAAGGCTTGTGCTCCAGAACCAGCCACGCCTCTAACCAAGCTGTTCCAGTACAGCTACAAAACTGGCATCTATCCAACAATGTGGAAGACTGCCCAGGTATGTCCTGTCCACAAAAAGCAGGACAAATCCAATCCATCCAGTTATCACCCCATTGGTCTACTGTCAATCATCAGCCAAGTGATGGGAGGCGTCATCGACAGTGCTATCAAGCGGAACTTACTCACCAATAACCTGCTCACCGATGCCAAGTTTGGGGTCTGCCAGGATCACTCGGCTCAAGACCTCATTGTAGACCTGGTCCAAACATGGACAAAATAGCTGAATTCCAGGTATGAGGTGAGAGAGACTGCCCTTGATATCAAGGCAGCATTTGACAGAGTGTGGCATCAGGAGTCCGAGTAAAACTGAAGTCAATGGGAAACATGGAAAAAGTCTCCACTGGCTGGAGTCATACCTAACACAAAGGAAGATGGTTGTAGTAGTTGGAGGTCAACCATCACAGCCCCAGGACGTCTCGACAGGAGTTCCTCAGGCAGTATCCTCGGCCCAACCATCTTCAGCTGCTTCATCAATGAGGTCAGAAGTGAGGATGTTCGCTAATGATTGCACAGTGTTCAGTGCCATTCGCAACTCCACAGATAATGAAGCAGTCCATGCCCACATGCAGCAAGACCTGGATGACATTCAGGCTTGGGCTGATAAATGGCAAGTAACATTCACGTCACCCAAGTGCCAGGCAATTACTATCTCCAACAAACGAAAGTCTATCCAACTCCCCTTGATAGTCAATGACATTACCATCGCCAAATCCCCCACCATGAACATCCTGGGGGTCACCATTGACCAGAAACATAACTGGACCAGCCATATAAATACTGTGGCAGCAAGAGCAGGTCAGAGGCTGGGTATTCTGCAGCAAGTGTATCACCTCCTGACTCCCCAAAGCCTTTCCACCATCTACAAGGCACAAGTCAGGATTGTGATGGAATACTTGCCACTTACCTGGATGAGTGCAGCTCCAATAACACTCAAGAAGCTCGACACCATCCAGGACAAAGCAGCCTGCTTGATTGGCACCCCATCCATCATTCATCATCATCATAGGCAGTCCCTCGAAACGAGGATGACTTGCTTCCATGCCAAAAAAGAATGAGCTCACAGAGTTTCAATGAAGGACCTGAAATTCCAGGTCCCGAACTACATCCTGAAGGGTGGAAGATGCTTGTGCATGGATATTTTTAACGTGTGGGCCGTTGCATACCAGCCACCACAGGGGCTTGACAGAGCTAGGTCTTGATCCAGTGACAAGGGTTATCCAAGACGACTGGAGGCCAGCCCTGCTGCACGGACCTAGTGCACACACATATCACAGTGTGGGCTGGCCCGTGCTGCCCCTGGGCCCCTGGCCCCGAACACATACCTCCCCTGGGCCCCAATCACGTCGCTCCATGATCACTCGCAGCTCCTTCGCCCCGACCTTGCCGCTCCTGCTGTATCTGCCCGCGCTGCAATCAGTGACCTGGACCTTGTTGACGTCACTCTTCGCTGCCATTGCCCGCCTGCACCAGCTTGCGCTGCTCCCTGATGTGGCCTTCACACTGCTCCTGAGGCTGCTCACCATTCCTTTAATTGCCCCGACCTGCCGCTGGTGTTCTCACACAGGTCGGGGCCTCCATGCTTAAACATTCACTCCCTCCATCACCGGCGTACTGTGGCTGCAGTGAGTGCCATCTACAAGATGCGCTGCAACAACTCGCCAGGGCTTCTTCGACAACACCTCCCAAACCTGCGACCGCTACCACCTAGAAGGATAAGGGCAGCAGGCACATAGAAATACCATCACCTGCAAGTTCCCCTCCAAGTTACACACCATCCCGTCTTGGAAGTATATCACCATTCCTTCATTGTCGTTGGGTCAAAGTCCTAGAACTCCCTCTGTAACAGCACTGTGGGAGTACCAGCTCTGTGGCCTTACCAGTGACGCCTTCATCCCATGACTGAATCCTGTGCTGTAAATTCTATGCATAACCTTCACCATCAATGTCAGTGAAACTTCAGTACTCTCTATGGTGTATGAAATGATATAATAAACTCCGTACTGAGAGCCAGTGACCAGGTGTAAAGACCTGGTCAGTCTTTAATGGCTTCCAGAAGTGACAATACAAAGATGAAGTTCAGCTTTTTTACCAGGCCCAGCACGAGTGTACCTGTGACCCAAGGACCTCTGATGGTAGTGCCCTCTGGTGCTGGGCAGACCTTATGAACATACATTACATTCCCCAAATCAATTACTTTTGAAGTGCAATTAACGTTGTTATGTAGGAAAACATGGCAGTCTGTTTGCAAACAGCAAGTGAATGAATGACTGGATAATATGCTTGTGGTGGTGTTGGTTGAGGGAGAAATGAAAAGGTCCTCTCAGATTGATTTCAATGAGGAGTTTGTGCCACCAGTTCACAAGGTGCAGGTCTGGCTCAGGTGACAACAACCCCAAGGTAAAGCTGAAGGATTCACTAAACCTGCTCACGTTTACATAGAAACATAGAAACAGAAAATAGGTGCAGGAGGAGGCCATTCGGCCCTTCGAGCCTGCACCACCATTCAATATGATCATGGCTGATCATGCACTTCAGTACCCCATTCCTGCTTTCTCTCCATACCCCTTAATCCCGTTTGCCATAAGGGCCACATCTAACTCCTTTTTGAATATATCGAACGAGCTGGCCTCAACAACTTTCTGTGGTAGAGAATTTCACAGGCTCATAATTCTCTGAGTGAAGAAGTTTCTCCTCATCTCGGTCCTAAATGGCTTACCCCTTATCCTTAGACTGTGACCCCTGGTTTTGGACTTCCCCACATCAGGAACATTCTTCCTGCATCTAACCTGTCCAATCCCGTCAGAATTTTATATGTTTCTATGAGATTCCCTCTCATTCTTCAAAATTCCATTGAATATAAGCCTAGTCATCCAGTCTTTCTTCATATGTCAGTCCTGTCATCCCGGGAATCAGTCTGGTTAATCTGCACTGCACTCCCTCAATAGCAATAATGTCCTTCCTCAGATTAGGAGACCAAAACTGTATGCAATATTCAAGGTGTGGCCTCACCAAGGCCTGTACAACTGTAGTCAGACCTCCCTGTTCCTATACTCAAATCCTCTCGCTATGAAGGCCAACATGCCATTTGCCTTCTTCACCACCTGCTATACCTGTATGCCAAGTTTCAATGACTGATGTACCATGACACCCAGGTCTCGTTGACTCTCCCCTTTTACTAATATGTCACCATTGAGATAATAATTTGCCTTCCTGTTTTTACCACCAAAGTGGATAACCTCACATTTATCTACATTATACCGCATCTGCCATGTATTTGGCACTCAACTAACTTGTCCAAGTCACACTGCAGCCTCTTAGCATCCTCCTCACAGCTCACACTGCCACCCAGCTTAGTGTCTTCAGCAAACTTGGATATATTACATTCAATTCCTTCATCTAAATCATTAATGTATATTGTAAATAGCTGGAGTCCCAGCACTGAACCTTGCGGTACTCCACTAGTCACTGCCTGCCATTCTGAAAAGGACCCATTTATTCCTACTCTTTGCTTCCTGTCTGCCAACCAGTTCTCTATCCACGTCAATACATTACCCCCAATACCATGTACTTTAATTTTGCACACTAATCTCTTGTATGGAACCTTGTCAAAAACCTTTTCAAAGTCTAAATACACCACATACACTGGCTCCCCCTTGTCCACTCTACTAGTTACATCCTCAATAAATTCTAGAAGATTTGTCAAGCATAATTTCCCTTTCATAAATCCATGCTGACTTGGACCGATCCTGTCACACCTTTCCAAATGCGCTGCTATTACATCTTTAATAATTGATTCCAACATTTTCCCCACCACCGATGTCAGACTGACCAGTCTATAATTCCCTATTTTCTCTCTCCCTCCTTTTTTAAAAAGTGGGGTTACATTAGCGAACCTCCAGTCCATAGAAACTGATCCAGAGTTTATAGAATGTTGGAAAATGACTACCAATGCATCCACTATTTCTTGGGCCACTTCCTTAAGTACTCTGGGATGCAGACTATCAAGCCCTGGGGATTTATTGGCCTTCAATCACATCAATTTTCCTAACACAATTTTCTGATTAATAAGGATTTCCTTTAGTTCCTCCTTCTCGCTAGACCCTCAGTCCCCTAGTACTTCCAGAAGGTTATTTGTGTACTCCTTAGTGAAGACAGAACCAAAGTATTTGTTCAACTGGTCTGCCATTTCTTTGTTCCCCATTATAAAGTCACCTGATTCTGACTGTAAGGTACCTACATTTGTCTTCAATAATCTTTTTCTCTTCACGTATCTGTAGAAGATTTTGCAGTCAGTTTTTATGTTCCCTGCAAGCTTACTCTCATATTCTATTTTCCTCCCTCCCAATTAAATCCTTTGTCCTCCTCTGTTGAATTCTACATTTCTGCCCAGTCCTCAGGTTTGCTGTTATTTTTGACCAATTTATATGCTTATTCCTTGGATTTAACACTATCCCTAATTTCCCTCGTTAGCCACGGTTGAGCCACCTTCCCTGTTTTATTTTTACTCCAGACAGGGATGTACAATTGTTGAAGTTCATCCATGTGATCTTTAAAAGTCTGCCATTGCCTATCCACCATCAACCCTTTAAGTATCATTTGCCAGTCTATCCTAGCCAATTCACGTCTCATACCATCAAAGTTACCTTTCTTTAAGTTCAGAACCCTAGTCTCAGAATTAACTGTGTCATTTTCCATCTTAATGAAGAATTCTACCATATTATGGTCACTCTTCCCCAAGGGGCCTCGCACAACAAGATTGCTAAACAATCCTCTCTCATTACACAACACCCAGTCTAAGATGGCCAGCTCTCTAGTTGGTTCCTCGACATATTGGTCTATAAAAGCATCCTTTATACACTCCAGGAAATCCTCCTCCACCATATTGCTACAAGCTTGTTTAGCCCAATCTATATGTAAATTAAAGTCATCCATGATAACTGCTGTACCTTTATTGCACGCATCCCTAATTTCCTGTTTGATGCCATCCCCAACCTCACTATGACTGTTTGATGGTCTGGACACAACTCCCACTAGCGTTTTCTGCCCTTTGGTATTTGGTACACCTTATCCACGCTAATGTCCTTCCTTACTATTGCGTTAATCTCCTCTTTAACTAGCAACACTACCCCACCTCCTTTTCCTTTCAGTCTATCTTTCCTGAATATTGAATACCCTTGGATGTTGAGTTCCCAGCCTTGGTCACCCTGGAGCCATGTCTCCGTAATCCCAATTACATCATATCCGTTAACAGCTATCTGTGCAGTTAATTCTTCCAGCTTATTATGAATTCTCCTCGCATTGAGACACAGAGCCTTCAGGCTTGGTTTTTTAACATTCTTTGTCCTTTTCGAATTATGTTATAATGTGGTCCTTTTTGATTTTTGCCTTTGATTTTTCTGCCCTCCACTTTTACTTTTCACCTTTATACCTTTTGCTTCTGACCCCATTTTACTTCCCTCTGTCTCCCTGCATAGGTTCCCACCCGCCTGTTCTATTAGTTTAAATCCTCCCCAACAGCACTGGCAAAAACTCCCCCACAACCGGTTCCAATGTCCCTGAAATTTGAATCCCTCCCTCTTGCACCATTCCTCGAGCCACGTATTCATCTTAGCTATCCTGCTATTTCTACTCTGACTAGCATGTGGCACTGGTAGCAATCCTGAGATTACTACCTTTTAGGTCCTACTTTTTAATTTACCTCCTAGCTCCCTAAATTCAGCTTGTAGGACCTCATCCCGCTTTTTACCTATATCGCTGGTACCTATATGCACCACGACAACTGGCTGTTCACCCTCCCCCTCCAGAATGCCCTGCAGCCATTCCAAGACATCCTTGACCCTTGCACCAGGGAAACAACATACCATCCTGGAGTCTCGTTTGCGGCCGCAGAAGCGCCTATCTATTCCCCTTACAATAGAATCCTCTACCACTATAGCTCTCCCACTCTTGTTCCTGCCCTCCTGCGTAGCAGAGCCACCCATGGTGGCATGAACTTGGTTGCTGCTGCCTTCCCCGATTGGCCATCTCCCCCAGTAGTACCCAAGGTGTTATATCTGTTTTGGAGGGAGATGACCACAGGGGACCCCTGCACTACTTTCCTTCTACTGCTCTTCCTGATGGTCACCCATTTCCTATCTGCCTTTGTAACCTTTACCTGCAGTGTGACCAACAACTAAACGTGCTATTCACAGCATCCTCAGCATCACGAATGCTCCAGAGTGAATCCATGCGCAGCTCCAGTGCCACAATGCGGTCTGTCAGGAGCTGCAGCTGGATACACTTCCCACACACATAAGCGTCCCTGGTTTCCCACATAGCACAGGAGGAGCATGACACCGGTCTGGGCTCTACTGCCATGACTTAACCCTTAAATTAATTTAATTTGGCAACATTGCCAAAGGTTTCTTATTGATAAGCAAAAGAAAAAAAGATAAGGAAAAAGAAAACTACTCACTAATCAACCAGCCAATCACTTACCCTCTTGGCTGCGACATCACACTTTGATTACTTTTTACTTCTTTCTTACTTTTGATCCTGCAGCAGCTGGCTCCTCCCCAACTGCCGCTGCTCCTCGCTGCTGCTGGGCCTTTTATAGGCCTCGATGCTCCTCCCCGGCTGTCGGTTCACACCGGTTCTTCCCAGCAGATTTGCATTGGGCAGCTTTACACCATCATCGACCTGAAACATTATAGAAACATAGAATGGTTACAACATAAAAGGAGGCCATTCAGCCCATGCCGGCTCTCTGCAAGAGCACCTCAGCTAGTCCCACTCTCCCACATTGCAATTTGTTTTCCTTCAGCTCCTTATCTGTTATACTCATAATAAATGGTCAGACCGAGTACTGTGTGTAATGAGCAAGTGTGACCTTCGCTCCTTTATTGTAGTTCCAGAGTGCAGGTACCTCGTGGGTGGCCTGCTTATATACTGTGCTCCCAAGGGATGCTCTAGGCCCTCTGGTGGACAGGTGTGATACGGGTTACAAGGGATTAAATACATAACATCACTCCCCCATGATGTCAACAGTACACTTATTTACAAGGTGAGACGATCTATGGCTTTGCACTCCCTTGTCGATCGTCTCAGTACAAATGCTGGTGTCAGTTCTTCACTGGGCTGTTGGGCAGCCAGCCTTGCCGGGCTGCTGGGGATGATGAGTTCTGTTTCGTGGTCAACTATCATGTCAGTTGCCACTTGTGTGTGTGTGTGTTGGAAGGTCAAAGTTGGTGGTGTCCTCTTCAGATTGTATGTAGCTGTTGGTGAACCACAGTTTAATTTGGTCCAAGTGTTTTCTATGCGTTTGCCCATGGGTCAGTTTGACCTGAAATACCCTACTCCCCTCTGGTTGTGACCAAGCCAGCGAGCTATTTGGGACCATGTCCATAATTGAGCACAAACACATGATCATTGATCTCAATGTCGCGTGACAAGTTTGCGCGGTCATGGTACACAATTTGTTGATGCCGCTTGTCCTCCACATGATCATGTCGATCAGGGTGGACCAGAGAGAGCCTTGTTTTAAGCGCCCTTTTCATGAGCAGCTCGGCTGAGGGAATCCCAGTGAGTGAGTGGGGTCTGGTGCGGTAGCTGAGCAGCACTCGGGACAGCCGGGTCTGCAGGGAGCCTTCCGACACACGTTTCAAGCTTTATTTAATGGTCTGAACTGCACGTTCTGCCTGGCCATTGGATGCGGGCTTGAGCGGCACAGATGTGACCATGTTTAATCCTGTTGCGGGTCATAAATTCTTTGAATTCGGCATTGGTGAAGCACTGCCCATTGTCGCTGACTAGGACATCAGGCAGGGCGGTGCGTGGCAAACATAGCTCGTAGACTTTCAATGATGGCCGTGGACGTGCTTACAGACATTATTGCACATTCAATCCACTTTGAGTAAGCATCTACGACAACCAAAACATTTTGCCTAGGAATTGGCCCGCATAGTCTACATGGATCCTCGACCACGGTTTGGATGGCCAGGACCACAAACTTAGCGGTGCCTCTCTGGGTGCATTGCTCAACTGAGAGCAAGTGTTGCACTGGCGCACACATGATTCTAAATCTGAGTCGATGCCAGGCCACCACACGTGGGATCTGGCTATGGCTTTCATCATCACGATGCCTGGGTGGGTGCTGTGCAGTTCGTAAATGAATGTGTCTGCCTTTCTTGGGCAAGACTATGCAATTGCCCCACAATTGCATCTGTGGAATGGCTTAATCGCTTCCTGCATCTCCACTGGGACACTGGACCAGCTCCCATGGAGGACACAGTTTTTTTATCAGGGACAGTAAAGGATCCTGGCTGGTCCAGGTCCTGATCTGGCGGGCCATAACGGGGGATTTTTCGTTCTCAAATGCCTCCATGACACTGAGCAAGTCCGCTGGCTGTGCCATTTCCACCCCGATGGTGGGCAATGGTAGCCAACTGAGATCATCTGCACAGTTTTCTGTGCCCGGTCTGTGGCAGATTACATAGTTGTATGCCGACAGCATGAGCGCCCATCTTTGGATGCGGGCCGAGGCATTGATATTAATCCCTTTGCTCTCCGAGAATAGTGATATGAGCAGCTTGTGGTCAGTTTCAAGCTCGAACTTAAGGCCAAATAAGTACTTGGGCATTTTTTTTACCCCGTAAATGCACACCAGAGCCTCTTTTTCAACCATACTGTAGGCCCTTTCGGCCTTGGACAAAAACCTGGAGGCATACACAACTGGTTGCAAAATTCCCGATTCATTAGCCTGTTGTAACACACACCCGACCCCCGTATGATGACACATCGCAAGTTAACACCAATTATTTACATGGGTTATACAGGACAAGCAGTTTGTTAGAACTGGCTTTCATAAAGGCAGCCTCTTGTGAATTCCCCCATACCCAGTCGTCTCTCTTGCGCAGTAGCGCATGTAGGGGTTCTAGCAGGGTGCTTAACCCAGGTAGGAAATTACCAAAGTAGTTAAGGAGTGCCAGGAACAACCGCAGCTCCGTCACGTTCTGTGATTGCGGCACGTTCTTGATGGCCTCCGTCTTGGCGTCAGTGGGTCTGATGCCGTCTGCTGCGATTCTCCTTCCTAAGATTTTGACGTCCTGTGCCAGGAAAACACACTTCGAGCGTTTCAACCTGAGCTCCACACGATCCACTCGACTAAGAACCTCCTCCAGATTCTTCAATTGCTCCATGGTGACCCGACCTGTGACCAATATGTCGTCCTGGAAGACCACTGTGCAAGGAACCGACTTTAGCAGGCTCTCCATGTTCCGCTGGAAGATCGCTGCGGCCGACCGAATCCCCAATGGGCACCGGTTATAGATAAACAGATCTTTGTGCGTGTTGATGCAGGTGGGGCCTTTCGAAGATTCCTCCAGCTCCTGTGTGCCTTCTTTCCCCACAGCCTGTTGAAGGCCGTTTTACTCATTATGGACTGACTTGTCCAGTTCCATAGACACTGGAATACCGTTTAGTTCAACTTTAAACATTATTCGTGGGCATTTCGTTGTGAACACGTGTACCCCGTACACCTCTGCCTCCTCCGTACAAGTTTCCAATTCCGTCTGATCCACTGTGGATCGATCTTCCTCTGCAACATGGTGGTTTGCAGGGTTTGAAGGATTTGCAGCTCGCCTGCACATTCGTTGGAGGTGTCCCATTGTTCTGCAGCCATTGCACGCATGGTGCTTAAAGTGGCATTGATGGGACCGATGATGACCCCCGCAGCACCAACAGGGTGTTAACTGCCTCGCATTAACATGATGGCGGACTCTGGGTCAATTGAGGTAGGGCCACAGCAGCCGGCGTGAACGTTCTGCCCTGTACATTTCTGCTCAAAACCGGCATTACTTTATGCACAGTACTGGCTGAAACTTCTTTGTTCTGCGAAATCTGCTTGGTGTTGTCGTTGGTGGACATAAATGCCTGGGCTATCGTTATGTCTTTACTCAGATTCGGAGTTTCTACAGTCAACAGTTTCCGAAGGATTGTCTCATGTCCGATGTCCAGTACAAAAAAGTCTCTGAGCATTTATTCTAGGAATCCCTCAAACTCACAATGTCCTGCAAGGTGCCTTAGTTCGGCGACATAGCTCACCACTTCCTGGCCCTCCGATCGTTGACACGTGTAGAATCGATATCTCGCCATCAAAATGCTTTCCTTAGGATTTAGGTGCTCCCGGACCAGCGTACACGCTCTTCGTAGGCTTTCTCTGTTGATTTAGCCGGGGCCAGGAGATTCTTCTTGAGGTCTTAGGTTGTTGCCCACAGACAGTTAGGAGGATCGCCCTTCGTTTTGTCGCGTTCTCGTCCCCTTCCAGCTCATTGGCCACGAAGTATTGGTCGAGTCTCGCCACGAATCGTCCCCCTCTGAAAACTTCTCCAGGATGCCGACTGTTCTTTGCATTTTCGCGCGGTTGTTCGTTACCTCATCGCCAATTGTTATATTCATAATAAATGGTCAGACCGAGTACTATGTGTAATGAGCAAGTGTGACCTTAGCTCCTTTATTGTAGTTCTAGAGTGCAGGTACCTTGTGGGTGGCCTGCTTATATACTATGCTCCCAAGGGATGCTGGGATCACTTGGGACTCCAACAGGTAGGCCCACTGGTGGACAGGTGTGATGCAGGTTACAAGGGGTTAAATACATAACATTATCCAGTTCCCTTTTGAAAGCCACAATTGAGTCTGCCTCCACCACCCTTTCGGGCAGTGCAATTCAGATCCTAACCACTCACTATGTAAAAAAGTTTTTCCTCATGTCACCTTTGGTTCTTTTGCCAATCACCTTCAATCTGTGTCCTCTGGTTCTCGACTCTTCCGCCAATAGGAACAGTTTCTCTCTATCTACTTTGTCTACACCCCTCATAATTTTGAACACCTCTATCAAGTCTCCTCTAAACCTTCTCTGCTCTAAGGGAAACAACCCCAGCTTCTCCAATCTATCCATGTAACTGAAGTCACTCATCACCGGAACCATTCTTGTAAATCTTTTCTGCTCCTCTCTAAGCCCTGCACATCCTTCCAGAATTGTCCAAATTTGAACACAGTACTCCAGTTGAAGCCAAACCAGTGTTTTATAAAGGTTCATCATAACATTCTTGCTTTTGTACTCTATGTCTCTATTTATGAAGCCCAGTATCCCGTATACTTTTTTAACTGCTTCCTCAACCTGCCCTGCCACCTTGAATGATTTGTGCACATATACCCCCAGCTCTTTCAGTTCATTCACCCCCTTTAGAATTGTACCCTTAAGTTTATATTGCATCTTCTCGATCTTCCTACCAAAATGTATCACTTCACACTTTTCTGCGTTAAATCTGCCACATATCTGCCCATTTCACCAGCCTGTCCATGGGCTAGAACCTCCACTTTTTTTGCATGCATAACGCCCACTTAACACCCATTTTGTTATGTATGTAACCCTAGGCAACCTGTATCATACCACCACCAGAGAGCCTACCTGTTGGAGTCCCAAGGGATCACAGCATCCCTTGGGAGCACTGTATATAAGCAGACCTCCCATGCTGTACCAACACTCTGGAGTTTAAATAAAGGAGCGAAGGTCACACTTACTCATTGGTTACAGTCCTCAGTTGCATCACTTTATTATGAGCGTAACAATTGGCGACGAGATAATGAACAACCACGCGAAAATGCAAAGAACTGTTGATATCCTGGAGAAGTTCACAGAAGGAGACGATTGGAAGGCCTTCATGGAGTGACTCGACCAATACTTCGTGGCCAACGAGATGGAAGGGGACGAGAACGCTGCCACACGAAGGGCGATCCTCCTTACCATCTGTGGGGCAACAACCTATGGCCTCATGAAGAATCTTTTAGCTCCGGTGAAACCAACAACCAAATCCTATAAAGAACTGTGTACGCTGGTCCGGGAGCATCTAAATCCGAAGAAAAGTGTTTTGATGGCAAGGTATCGATTCTACATGTGTCAACGGTCTGAAGGCCAGGAATTGGCGAGCTACGTCGCCGAACTAAGGTGCCTTACAGGACATTGTGAATTCGATGGATTCCTTGAGCAAATGCTAAGAGACTTTTTTGTGCTTGGCATTGGCCATGAGTTTTTCGTTCGCAAACTATTGACTGTTGAAACATCGAATCTGAGCAAAGCCATAACGATAGCCCAGGCATTTATGTCCAACAGCGATAACACCAAACAAACTTTGCAGCATAAAAAGGTTTTGGCTAGTATTGTCCACAAAGTAACGTCGTTTTCAGGCAGGAATGCATATGGCAGAACGTACATGCCGGCAGCTGCACGACCTCAGATGACCCAGAGTCCGCCATCAATCGTAAATGCTAGGCAGTTAACACCTTGTTGTCGCTGTGGAGGTGATCATCGAGCCCATCAATGCCGCTTCAAACACTATGTGTGCAAAGGCTGTGGAACAATGGGACACCTCCAGCGAATGTGCAGATGAGCTGCAAACCACCATGTTGCAGAGGAAGATCGATCCACGGTGGATCAGGCTGAACTAGAGACTCGAACCGAGGAGGCAGAAGTGTACGGGATATACACCTTCACCACGAAATGTTACCAATCATGTTAAAAGTTGAAGTGAACGGAATTCCAGTATCCATGGTGCAAGTCAGTCTATCATGAGCAAAAAGGCCTTCGACATGCTGTGGTGCAACAAGGCACACAGACCCAAGCTTAGCCCCATTCACACCAAGCTAAGAACTTACACCAAAGAGCTGATCCCTGTAATTGGCAGCCCAAAAGTAAAAGTCTCCTATGAAGGAGCAGTGTACGAACTCCCACTATGGATTGTCATCATCATCATAGGCAGTCCCTCAGAATCGAAGAAAACTTGCTTCCACTCCCAATGTGAGTTCTTTGATGGCTGAACAGTCCGATACGAGAGCCACAGACCCTGTCACAGGTGGGATAGACATTCGTCAAGGGAAGGGGTCGGTAGGGCTGGTTTGCCGTGCGCTCCTTCCGCTGCCTGCGCTTGGCCTCTTCACGTTCTTTGCGTTGAGACTCGAAGAGCTCAACGCCCTCCCGGATGCACTTTTTCCACCTTGGGCGGTCTTCGGCCAGGGTCTCCCAGGTGTCAGTGGTGATGTCGCACTTTACCAGGGAGGCTTTGAGGGTGTCCTTATAATGTGTCCGCTGTCCTCCTTTGGCTCGTTTGCCACAAAGGAGCTCCGCATAAAGCATTTGCTTCGGGAGTGTTGTATCTGGCATGCGAACTATGTGGCCTGCCCAGCGAAGCTGATCGAGTGTGGTCAGTGCTTCAATACTGGGGATGTTAGCCTGGTCAAGGACACTGATGTTAGTCCGTCTGTCCTTCCAGGGGATTTGCAGGATCTTGCGGAGACATCATTGGTGATATATCTCCAGCGACTTGAGGTGTCCTGTTCATCGTCCATACCTCGGATCCATACAGGAGGGCGGGTATTTCTACAGCCCTGTAGACCATGAGCTTGGTGGTAGATTTGAGCGCCTGGTCTTCAAACACTCTTTTCCTCAGACGGCCGAAGGCTGCACTGGCACACTGGAGGCGATGTTGAATCTCCGCATCAATGCCTGCCTTTGTTGATAAGAGGCTCCCGAGAGATGGCCGGGAAAAATCCACTGGAATTGGGATGACATCCGAGCGCTCTCGTCCGTCAACAATGCCTCATGCGCCCAGGTTCTGAGCAAGTTCCCGTCGTTGCTTGAGCCAGGCATTGGAAGTTTCTCGGGAGCGAAGATGCAGATCCACTTGGTGCCCGGTACACGGCCCATCCACCACAAGGCATGGGTGGTGCCATATATGATGCGAGGGAAAGTGGAAATTGAGCTGGAGAGGCTGCAGTGAGAAGGCATCATCACGCCGGTGGAGTTCCATGAGTGGGCCAGTCAGATTGTTCTGGTTCTCAAAGGCGACGGCACGGTCAGAATTTGTGGGGACTATAAGGTAACGATTAACCGTTTTTCGCTAAAGGGCGAGTACCCGCTAGCCAAGGCAGACGACCTATTTGCGACCCTGGCTGGAGGAAAGACATTCACCAAGTTGGACCTGACCTCGACCTACATGACGCTGGAGCTGGAGGAATCTTCAAAAGGCCTCACCTGCATCAACACGCACGAAGGTCTGTTCATCTACAATAGATGCCCATTTGGGATTCGATCAGCTGTGGCAATTTTCCAAAAGGAACATGGAGAGCCTGCTAAAGTTGGTTCCGCGCACCGTGGTTTTCCAGGATGAAATACTGGTCACAGGTCGGGACACCATTGAACACTTGCAGTACCTGGATGAGGTTCTAAGTTGGCTAGATCATGTGGGACTCAGGTTGAAACGCTCGAAATGTGTTTTCCTGGCGCCAGAGGTCGAGTTCTTAGGAAGAAGAATTGCGGCAGACAGCAACAGACCCACTGACACCAAGACGGAGGCCATCAAGAACGTGCTGAGACCACAGAACGTGATGGAGCTGCGGTGGTTCCTGGGACTCCTCAACTATTTCGGTAATTTCCTACCCGGGTTAAGCACCTTGCTAGAACCCCTACATGTGCTGCTACGCAAGGGAGACGACTGGGTATGGGAGAAATCACAAGAGGCTGCTTTTGAGAAAGCCAGAAATCTGTTATGTTCCAACAAGCTGCTTGTTCTGAATAACCCATATAAATGATTAGTGCTAGCTTGCGATGTGTCGTCATACGGGGTCGGGTGTGTGTTACAACAAGCTAACGAATCGGGAACATTGCAACTGGTCACCTATGTGTCCAGGAGTTTGTCCAAGGCCAAAAGGGCTTACAGCATGATTGAAAAAGAAACTCTGGCATGCGTTTAGGGGGCGAAAAACATGCACCAGTATCTGTTTGGTCTCAAGTTTCAGCTAGAAACTGACTATAAGCGGCTCATATCACTAGTCTCAGAGAGCAAAGGGATTAACACCAATGCCTCTGCCTACAACTATGTAATCCGCCACAAACCAGGCACAGAGAACTGCGCTGATGCTTTCAGTTGGCTACCATTGCCCACCACAGGGGTGGAAATAGCACAGCCTGCAGACTTGCCCTTGGTGATGGATGCATTCGAAAATGAAAAGTCACCCGTTACGGCCCGCCAGATCAGGACCTGGACCAGCCAGGATCCTTTACTGTCCCTGGTAAAAAAGCTGTGTCCTCCATGGGAGCTGGTCCAGCGTCCCAGTGGAGATGCATGAAGAGATCAAGCTGTTCCAGCAGCGCAAAGACAAAATGTCCATACAGGCGGACTGTCTTTTGTGGGGTAATCGCATGGTTTTGCTGAAGAAAGGCAGGGAAATGTTCATATGCGACCTACACAGTACCCACCCAGGCATAGTAATGGTGAAAGTTATAGCCAGTGCCCATGTGCAGTGGCCCGGCATCGACTCAGATTTGGAGTCTTGCGTGCGCCAATGCAACACTTGCTCTCAACTAAGCAAGCACCCAGAGAGGCACTGCTAAGTTTGTGGTCATGGCCCTCCAAACCATGGTCTAGGATCCACGTTGACTTTGCGGGCCCATTTCTAGGCAAAATGTTTTTGGTTGTTGTGGATGCTTATTCAAAATGGATTGAATGTGTAATAATGTCTGTAAGCACGTCCACTGCCACCATCGAAAGCCTTCGAGCCATGTTTGCCACACACGGCCTGCCTGATGTCATTGTCAGTGACAATGGGCCGTGCTTCAAGGAATTCATGACTCGCAATGGGATCAAGCACGTCACATCTGCCCCGTTCAAGCCCGCATCCAACGGCCAGGCAGAACGGGCAGTCCAAACCAACGACGAGGGGCTGAATGCTGGACGCTGATAATCAGGCTGGCTATGCAACCATGCCCACGACCCCCTCCAGACGGCAGGAAATAGGCCGTGGTAGCTACATAGCTGCAAGACTTTTAAGTGAGGAGCTGATATCTGAATGATTTGCCTGAAAGAGCGTTGATAAGAGTGACAATGCTGACACACTGCTGTGTGTGTGCAGCTCAGACATCAATGGTGCCTATCACCTTGGTGCTAGTTAAAGTTTACGTTGATTGAAGTTAAGTTGTATTTAACCCTTTCATGGTAAGGAATCACCAGTGTATAAAGGTCCAGCAATCTGAGACAATGTGCAACAAGGTTATGTTCAATAAAAAAAAATTTATACCAACATTGGTCTGAAATCATAAGTATCACAGGCAATAACACCCAACCCCCGCCCACCCCCCACTTTTTCCACCATTGATATCAATCAAATGTTCAACATGTCCAGCAACACAGAATACAAAGGCAAAGCAGGAGCGTGGTCCCCAGGCCCCATACATTACAACAAATTGCATACACCCAGATGGAGATATAACACAGCCATCACCTGTGGACATGCACCTCACTTTCCTTCCCCCACTTCCCTTCTTCTCCCCACCTCTACCCTTTCCCCTCCCCGCGCTACGATGCCTGGCCGAGGAGCTCCTCAGGCGGTGCCTCATTAGGGGGTGATGAAGGCAGATGCGGTGGTTGGACGGGTATGAGAGTGGGGAGTGCCGAGGGGGCAACATTCTCTGATGCAGAAGCAGGATCTTGGTCCTTGCTCTCATCTGTCGTTCGCAGTGGTGATGCAGAACCTAGGGGTAGAGTACCGCGTTCTGGGACCACTGGGAGGCCTGTGCCAGCAGTGTTCCTGGCTATCGCATCCAGGGCCTCCGCCATCCGCGGAATGTACTCGGTCATGGTGGCCAGCTGTAGGGATATGCCCCCCAATGCTTCGATAAGCTGGTCACCAATGTCTACAATCCTCCTGGACAACTGTACCATCTCTCCGCTCTCATGTGGCGCTCGGGAAAAGACGCCACGAGGCCTCCACAGGGTGGGCGCCGTCTTGGGGACAAATGGGGTGCCCTGTTGCGTGGTGCTTGACGCCGATATCTCCAGAATGGAGGTGGGAATGACCGCAGGACCAATAGATGGCCTTGGGGTGGAATGGCTTCTAGAGCGTGATGATGCAGGTTCCTCGAAATCCGCGCTCTCATCCATGGAGAACAGACCCAGCAGATTGACAGGCGAGAATCGGAGCTCCTCAGCACCAGATGTAGGATCATCCGGGGAGTCGGGCCCCGCACCCCCAACTTCTGGCCTCTGTTGTCTTGCCTTGGGACGTGCTGCTGGCTGAGCTGCAAGACACAAATGAGGTTGTTAGAGGAGAAGAGGGTGCTAGGGTGACAAGGCGAGTCCAGTGCTACACACAGCATATGCACGACAAAAGCACCACCGCTCTCAAAATCATCACAGACATCACATTTCATGACCATCAACACATTTGCATTGCAATGATTTTCATTAGGCCATCATTATTTCTATGACAATTTTAGAAATCATCTATCATATATGATTGTTCGGATATGAGATGGTGTGGCATCTACTGACTTTACATCGCGCAATGCTGTAAGCTTTACTCACGTGGCATCACTTCAGGGTCTGCAGATGCGTCCGTGGCTGTCCGGGTGTGCTTCCCCACGAGTGCAAGCACCCGCTCCTCCATCTCAGTGATATCGCTGGGGACTGGTGGCCCCCCACCCGTTCGCCTCTGCATGGACCTCATCATCGATAGCTTCTTCTGTAAAAGGTGACAGGACGACATGGCATGAGATCATTGCGTGATATCATTGCTAGGTACTGTCACAGACACTGATACAACACATAACTGATAGATGTAATCATGATTATTATGAAAATTATCATTCTTTACCTAAAGATGTGCACCGTGACCGCAGGCTTTGAGTAAAACATTCCCGGTAAAAGTGAAAAACCTCACATCTGCTGATAGTCACTCATGACTGTTACAAATCAAATTATATAAATATATAAGTACATGTAAATCAATGTAATACTTATTCTTGCAGATCTCACAAGGTTGTTCCATCATTTGCGGCATTGGTTGCCCTCACGAATCTTGTTGGTCACCGACGAGACCACCTCTGCTATCTCGGTCCATATCCTCTGGGCTTCCCACGCCCACCCTGTGTCAAATCACCCCAGCATAACTCGACCTCCTGCAGGAGGGAGGCATTTGCCTCGTCCAAGAACCTCCTGGCTCCTTTGTGCTCCTCTCTCACCTCACTGCTATCTCCAGCGTCAGTCTCCATAGCGTGCTGTGATGCCTCCTCCTCTCTCTCCATTATAGGTCAAATTTGGGCAAATATGTGGCTGGTAACAGCTAATTTTTGTTTCCCTACTTGCTGTGAAGCTCTAAAGTCTCCCTCCTTCCTCCCAAAGCAGCCACACCACACCCAGGCACGCCTTCAGTGCCTCTGAGTTCCCTCTCGCTCTGTCCCCTCTTCTGCGCATGTCATGATGACTCTTGACCTCCTGAATCGCGGGAATCGAGCGTTGCCATGCCGTTGCTACGGACGGCGACTTTTTACGGCAGAAGGTCAAAAAATGTAATGCTACCGCCCATTTCATATCGCTTGCGGTAACGTCCATTTTAAAAATGGAGACTAGGTGCTTTGAGGATGGGTGAGAAGCCGGCGATCTGAAAACCCTTTTTTACCGCCCATGCCAAAAATAATGCCTATTTTTGAGCGATAAGCACAAAAGTGTTAAATTTAGCCCCATATCTTCTTGAAGTCTATCACTATCCTCCTCACTGTTCACTATACTTTCAAATTTTGTGTCATTTGCTAATTTTGAAATTATGCCCTGTACACCCACATCCAAGTCATTAATATATCAAAAAAGCAGTGGTCCTAGAACTGACCCCTGGGGAATACCACTGCATACCTTCCTCCAATCCAAAAAAACAATCGTTCACCACTAATCTCTGTAGCCTGTCACTTAGCCAATTTTGTATCCATGCTGCCACAGTCCTTTTTATTCCATGGTGGTATTTCTCCAGCAACTTGAGGTATCTACTGTACATGGTCCACATCTCTGAGCCATACAGGAGGGCGGGTATTACTACGGCCTTGTAGACCATGAGCTTGGTGACAGTTTTGAGGGACTGATCTTCAAACAATCCTTTCCTTAGGTGGCCGAAGGCTGGAGAAATACCACCAGCGATGTCTCCGCAAGATCCTGCAAATCCCCTGGGAGGACAGATGCACAAACATTAGCGTCCTCGTCCAGGCCAACATCTCCAGCATTGAAACACTGACCACACTTGATCAGCTCCGCTGGGCAGGCCACATAGTCCACATGCCAGACACGAGACTCCCAAAGCAAGCGCTCTACTCAAAACTCGTCCACAGCAAACGAGCCAAAGGCGGGCAGAGGAAACATTACAAGGTCACCCTCAAAGCTTCCCTAATAAAGTGCAACATCCCCACTGACACCTGGGAGTCCTTGGCCATAGACCGCCCTAAGTGGAGGAAGTGCATCCGGGAGGACGCTGAGCTCCTCGAGTATCATCGCCGAGAGCATGCAGAAATCAAGCACAGGCAGCGGAAGGAGCGTGCGGCAAACCAGGCTCCCTGTCCACCCTTTCCCTCAACAACTATGTGTCCGACCTGTGACAGAAACTGTGGTTCTCGTATTAGACTGTACAGGCACCTAAGAACTCATGTTAAGAGTGGAAGCAAGTCTTCCTTGATTCCGAGGGACTGCCTATGATAATGATGATATTCCATGGGCTTCAACTTTGCTGGCAAGTCTTTATCCAATGCCTTTTGGAAATCCATGTGCACCACTTCAACTGTATTGCTCTCATCAACCCTCTCTGTCACTTCATCAAAAAAAGCATCAGTCAAAATTTAAAAAAACAATATATTGTACAACAGTGACTGTGGCTTCTTATCTTTCCTCACCAACCTAACTTTTCCCCGACTTTGATGCTATCGACTAGAAGATGTGGTTGACTCACTATACCGAGTGTTTATCTTGTCACTGTTGCTCATTTCCATCTCAGAGTTAAATGAAGCAGCACAGAAGGAAGGTGCCATTTTTTTTCATTCGATAACACTTGTCAGCAGTGGTGCAAGATGCACTCTGAGAATTGTGTTATCTTGATACCAGCTGGACTAGGTGGTTTGGGAAAAAGTGTGCCCTGTACTCCCAAGTCCAAGACATTAATATATATCAAGAAAAGCAGTGGTCCTTGTACCAACCCCTGGGGAACAGCACTGTATACCTTCCTCCAGTCCGAAAAACAACCGTTCACCACTACTCTCTGTTTCCTGTCACTTAGTCAATTTTGTATCCATGTTGCCACTGTCCCTTTTATTCCATGGGCTTCAATTTTGCTGGCAAGCCTATTGTGTGGCACTTTATCAAACGCCTTTTGGAAGTCCATATACATGTCAACTGCATTCCCTTCTCTGTTACCTCATCAAAAAAGGGAGCCAAAGATGGCCAGAGGTTAAGCTTTGAAATTGTTAAACTCAATGTTGAGTCCAGAAGGCTGTAAAGTGCTTAAATGAAAGGTGAGGTGCTATTCTTGGAGCTTGTGTTGTGCTTCATGGGAACAATGGAGGAGTCTGAAGACGGAGATTTCAGAGTGGGAGTGGAGTAGAGAATTAAAGTGAACTTTCTATATTCAGTCTGATTCTCAGATGTGTTCTCGACCTGAAATCTGTCATACACTTTCTTTTTCTGTTTCATCTTACTCTCTATCTCTGTCATCATCCAGGGAGTCTGGCTTTAATTGCCCTACCTTTCCACCTCGGCTGTACCCGAACCATCTCCTCTTTAAAGGCAATCCATTGGCTGATTACAGTTTTGCCTGCCAATCTTTGATTCCAATTTAGCTGGACCAGATCTGTTCTTAACCCACTGAAACTTGCCTTCCTCCAATTAAGTATTTTTACTCTCGATTGCTCCCTGTCCTTTTCCATAGCTAATCTAAACCTTATGATACTATGATCACTGTTCCCTGAATTTTCCCCAACTGACACTTGCTCAACTTGACCCACTTCATTCCCCAGAACCAGATCCAGCAATACCCCCTTCCTTGTTGGGCCAGAAACATACTGATCAATAAAGTTCTCCTGAACACACTTCTGAAATTCTTCCCCAGCTCTGCCCTTTATACTATTATACCAGACTATGGGCTCAAATTTCCCCAGGAGTTGCCCCGTTTTTTTTGGAGTAGCTTTTTTTGGAGTAACTTAAAAATCGCAAATTTCCCCATTTAACTTGCTCCAGTGTAAGTCAGTTAGTTAGGTTTTTTTTCTGTTATGTCTTCAGATGCTCTGATAATGACTCCACGAGGCAATGTGTTGTACTTGAACTGTAGTGACCTTAGACCTTTATTGATAACTCCAGAATGAGGATCATATATGGTGGGCTGCCTTTTATACTAAGCCAGGCACACCTGTATAGGTAAGCTGCAAGTCTCCCACTGCGGTGCCCTCTGGTGGCACACCTTGTAATAGTACAAGCAGTAACCATGTAGGATACATGACATCACTCTCCCCCAAGCCTTTAGTGCAAAACGCCTCTGCATTGACTGTGCTTTGGGCTTAGCTCTATCTGGTTGACCCTTGGTGGGTCGTTTCTATCTTGGGTGAGTGGTTGGTATTTCGTTGGTAGTTGAGTGCTGGTAGTTTCTGTTTGTGTGTCAATGACCACTCCATTCTCTCCACCAAGCCCCCCGCCCACATATAGATTATGCCGGAGGCTCATTACATTCATATACATTCAAGTCCAAAAAAAAATTTGCATTAACATCATTATATTTGTGGTTCAGTTGTGAGGCAAGTACATTCGACTGCTGAGATACATTCTTGATACGTACTAGGAACAGCACCGGTGCACAAGGACAAGTTAGTTCCAGAGCTGCTGGATAGTGTCTAGGTAGTCTGGTGGTGGCGCGGTACCCAGTGCTGGCAGTGGGAACCTGGTTGGCTCAAGTTGCCTGCTCTCGGGCAGTCTCCTAGAGTCAGGCAGGTTCACAGACCTCCCTGTCCTTTCTTCGAGCCCTGGGTCGCTGCTGCTCCCTGTCATCTAGCAGTGCACAGGGAACTGCTGACTCGCTTGCCTGGGCGTTGTTTGGTTTGGGATCCTGGCTGGTCCCGGTCCCATTTGGGAGAACTGTTGTGGGTGACCCTTCGTTCTCGGGTATGGCTTTGGTGGTGATAGGATCTGGGGGCTGCGCCTTAGCACAGTTTGCTCTTTCAGGCTTGTGGCGGTTGGTGCCATCAGGTGCCTGAGAGGTGGAGCCGATCAGGGGCAGGGTATCGATACCGGTGACGTTGCCCTCCTGAGATCTCTTGCTCTGCAGCTTGTATGTATTGGCTTCTTGTGGCCACACTCCATGGTGCATAACTCTGGTCCCAGGGACGCAGGCTACTGCATTGGGTAGCTCGCTGGACCTGTGTGCTCCCGATGGGTGTCTACCCGCAGTATTGACTGAATGCAGTTGAAATCCTACATAGCGCAACATTTCATTACTCATTGTAAATAATCTGTAGCTCCGATCGCGATCCTTTTTTTTGCTTATTGCATGTACACAACGCTGATCATCAATTACACATCTTACATCTAACTCACAGCTGCTATTACATTGAGACTTTTCTTTGCTTATTGCACGTACACAATTCTGATCATCAATTGCACATTTTACATCGAACTCACAGCTGCTCTTACATTGATTGAAAATGTGGAACTGTCCCTTTAAGTGTGAAGGGTTGCAGGCCTCCTTTAAGAGAGCCTTGCTATTTTAACACCAATCCTCTTCTCCGTTTGGTGCCACTTGTTGTTCCATCAGCACTGCACCTCGGGGTCTGGCCACCGCCAACTTTTTCTTCAGCGCATCACCTCGTGGTCTGGGCGCCATCTTTCCTCCATCCACGATGTCGACTGCTGTGATCCTCTTCTCCTCGGGTTCTGCCACCGAAGCTGGGAAGTCGCTTTTGGATCCGATTTTCTTCCTCCGGAGTCCTACCACTGGAGTCTGGAAGGTGCGTTCGGGTCGTCTCAGCTGGATCATCTCCATGCAGTCGTGCTGCGTGGTCTGGGCCTCGGTGAGGGCTTGCTTTGCCTCTGAGTGTGGAGGATGTCGATCGCTGGAGGGATGAAGTCTTCCCAACTCTAATGGATCTTCTCCATCCACCTTCTTCCGAGTAGCGTTGGTCCATCACCTGCAACAATCCACAGAGGTAACTTGTGCACCACATCATCATGGAGTACCTTTACATCCGCACTACCAACAACTGGAATAATTTCATTGGTATAGGTGTGCAGCTTTGCCTGAACCGGGACCAACTTGGTTCGTTCAGCTTGATTGTCCCATAGCCTCTCAAAGGATTAATTACTGACTGGCTCGCCCCCGTGTCCACTTCTTTGAAGACTGGAATGCCATTTATCTCAAATTCCATTCTCAACGGGGAACATTCGGTGGTGCAGGTAAATGTGCTATATATCTCAACGTGGGGCTGAGCTGCCTCTCTGCCTATCATTTCATAATCCGCGCTGGATTCATGGTCATCTGCAGACTCTTCATCAACACAGTGAGTCATATTTCTTTTACACATTCGCTGGAGGTGGCCCTTTGTGCTGCAGCCTTTACACACATAGTCTTTAAAGCAACACTGGTGAGCCCTGTGATTCCCTCCGCAACGCCAGCATGGAGCTACTCGATTAGTCCCCCTCGGCTGACTGAGTTAAGGGACTCGGGGGCCTGTTCTCTCTTCCCTGAGAAGGCTCACGTTCTACAGTCCAGCCTCTACAAGGCGCCACTCTGTGCACAGTACTTGCTGGTTTGAGTCCTGAGGATGAGTCATCTGCCCAGAGCCACAGGTCAAGTTCATGAATGCCTGGCTCACGGAGATGGCCTTCTGCAGTGTGACTATGGTATCCGCAGACAGTAGCTTACGAAGAAGGCCCTCATGGCCGATTCCGATAACAAAGATGAGGTGGTTACCAAAATCACCGCCAGCCTCCTAAGTTCTGAAGCATATTAGGCGATTTCCTGGCCTTCGAGCTTTCGGTGGGTGTAAAACCGGTGTCTGGCTGGGAGGATGTTCTCTTTGGGCTAAATTGTTCTTGAATCAGCATTATCAGCTCCTCGTATGTCTTGGTCATTATCTTCACTGGTGCCAGCAAGTTCCTGACAAAGCCATAGACGGTGGGCCCACAACTGGTTAGCAGGATAGCTCTGTGCTTATCAGCCAGTGAGGCCGGATTGTCGCCTGCCAGGTCGTTTGCTGTGAAGAAATGGTCGAGCCTCTCCACAAAGGCATCCCAATCATCACCATCGGCGAACTGCTGCAATGTATCAAGGTAGGCATTTTCACGTGAAGGTCCGTAATCTCGTCGGCAATTGTTATGTCTTTAGATGCTCTGATAATGACTCCACAAGGCATTTTCTCGTTTAGTTTTTTCTCTCCAAAATGGGGCGTGACCAGCCACTTCCGCCTCTTTTGGCCATAGAAGCAAATTTGGCCAGCTAAAAATTACTCCAAACTAACTTAGGCCAATGTATTCTGTGCCTACTTTTGTAGCCACAGAAAAACCTTACTTACATTTAAGAAATCAGCGCAGGTAGCCAAAGATAGGGAGGGGGAAGTTAAGTTAGAGGATTTTAAAGCACTAAACACCTTCACAACATCAGCACATCACAACATCTGCAGCATAACAGCTGCACAACATCATCAAAAATAAATGAAAGTTAAATCAGCTACTGAAAATAGAGCAGTCCTACCGTGCCAACTGCAGAACGCACCGGCTAGCCCTCCCGCCAGGGCTAGGGGCGGCAGGCACACATGACTGTTGGGGTGAGGGATTTTTACTTTTTACAGTTGTTCCTAAATGTTGTATGGTCCTAATGGAACATGATTCAGTTTTAATGCAAAATATCTTTTATTGGATATTTTACAATGCACTTCAACAACAACAACAACAACAACAACAGCAAAGAATGGCTGCACCCATCCCTCACCCACATCTCGGGGAAAGTGCATTTCCTCATAGGGTCGGTGATGGTAGTGAGGGGTGTTGGGGGCCCGGTTTGGGTCTCACCGGTGGCTGGTGTATGGATTGAAATGGGTGTGGCATTTGAATATCCGGCCTATGTGCCCTTATTGCAGCAGCTAGCTTCCTCATGGCATCTGCCATCGTTTGCACACCCTCTGAAATGCCCGTCCTCAGTTCCCGTCTCAGTGCTGATATTTCTCCCGACAGTGTCACTACCTCATCACGCACCCCACTGATGGTCGCCATGAGTGATCTTGTAAGTGCATTGGTCTCCTCACCCAATGACAAAATCTGATTAACATCTGATGAAGGCTGCATCTCAGGAGAGACTGGTCGGCTTCTCCTTCCCCTCGCCGTGGGTCTGCCTAGTGGCACCCCTCCAGTGCGAGGCGCAGGCTGGGACGGTGGGGCACTGGGTGTTCCAACATGCATTTCACCACCGTCACTGGGACCCGCGACCTCGGAAAGTGTGAAACCATGGAATGTCGCTGCGGAGCTCATGGAGGTTTCTGGCAGTGTGATGCCCTGTACTATGGACTGATCCATATCACGGTCAGCATTCTCCCGTGAACACAGATCCATGGACCCCTCCTCCCCCCACCCGCCTTGGTCTGGAGCGCACGCATTTGGATCTTCTGGTGGATCCTCAGAATGTTCAGGATTATCTTCTTCTTCTGCAAAATACAACAGAACAGTCAAATGGTTAGCAGCACAGGAGGGGGCAGGATGGGTAGCATGAGTAGTCTCACGCGTAGCAGACCAGTCAGCAGGTTGATTTGAAGGGCGACGATGCATTTTAATGACTCCCCCCTCACCCTCGTGTGTGGGTCCAGCTTGTGCAGAGCTGATTCTTTTTCTGCAGATGCGACTCAGCAAGGCAGCAACCCTTTGTTCCAGGGGTGATAGTTGGTGCAGATTTGGCGGCCCTCCTCTTGTTCTAGGTCTTTCCCTTTTGTTGTGGGCCAATTTCTTCTGCAAAGATGAAAATATAACTTTTCACACGGTGCGCTTCTGATGGGTGGGACATATACAGATGGTCACATTTACAATTGAAATTCCATTTAAAGATGAAGATATTATTTACACTCACTACTTGACCAACGTCCTGCTATTTCTTTTTGCACTGGCTTCCGGATCTTGCGGTATTCACCCCTGCGGAGTATTCTTCTGCAACTAGGTTCCATCGTCTTCTCATTTCTTTGGTGGAACTTTTGTGGGATCACTCTTACTGATATGACAGTGATTAGTTTCTCCAGTTCCTCATGGAGGAAATTCTTAGTTCTTGTTGCACGCTCTTGCGTCATTGGTGTACTGGACTTACACACAGGTAATCTTGAAAAATCACAGTTCTCACCTTTCTTCCACCTATGCAACACTCCTTTCCACTCCCTCAGCCACCCAAAAATCACTATTCATACCGTACCTTTATATATGGTCCATTGCCAATGTTACTATGACACTGAGGACACTCTCTCTTTAATTGGCCGATTGCCAAGCTTCCTGCTCCATTGCGCATGTGCACACGCTGAAATGGACATGCATCCCCCTGCTGGCACTCAAGGACACGCTGGGCCCAAGCCCCGCCCCCCTTGCCGGCTGTGCTGAGCAAGCGCGGCCCAAGCTCTGCCCCCCACAGGTTTCTCAGCGCAACGCCACCAGACCATAGGGATCCAGGAACAGCAAAATTATCCCGGTAAGTTTTCAGCGCGTTTTCTCCTCCCACAAAGTCGGCGTACCACGATTAACTACGCCGCTCTAAGCGGCTGGGGAAATTTGGGCCCTATATTAGGATAAATGAAGTCCCCCATTATCACTACTCTATAGTTCTTGCACCTCTCTGTAATTACCCTGCAAATTTGCTCCTCTCTATCTTTCCCACTAGTTGGTGGCCTATAGAATTAATCTAGTAGTGTAATGGCAGCTCTATTGTTTCTTAACTCTAACCAAATAGATTCTGACTTGACTCTTCCAGGACATCCTCTCTCTGCAGCAATGTAATATTGTCCTTAACCAATACTGTCGCACCACCTCCTTTCTTTCCTTCCCTTATAAC
Source organism: Pristiophorus japonicus (assembly GCF_044704955.1). Classification (NCBI taxonomy): domain Eukaryota; kingdom Metazoa; phylum Chordata; class Chondrichthyes; family Pristiophoridae; genus Pristiophorus; species Pristiophorus japonicus. The sequence continues at coordinate 167,026,888 of NC_091983.1, forward strand.
CAGGAATATTTAAAACCCAACCCTGTCCTTTTTTGAGCCAGTTAATGGCACAATATCATATTCCCATGTGGCTATTTGCGCCTGCAGCTCACCAACCTTATTTACCATGCGTCGTGCATTTACACATGCACTGTAAACCTATCTTAGACCTTCTTGTATTCTCTCTTAATCTGACCCCACCTAATACCTTACTATTTCTTTGTCTAGTTCTATCTGTCTCTCCCCATCCTTTATGCACTTTGTTTCTCTTTTCTAATGCTACATCCTGGTGCCCACCCCCCTGCCTAATTAGTTTAAACCTGCCAAACAGCACTAGCAACTACCATCCCCTCTGTGAGGGCATTGGTTCCGGCTCTGTTGAGGTACAACCTGTCCAGGCACAGGTCCTACTTCTCCCAGAACTGGTCCCAATGTCCCAGGAATCTGAAGCCCTCTCTCCTGCACCATCTCTCCAGCCACGCATTCCTTTGTCCTTCTATTTCTATACTCTTTCCTTAATTCTCGCTCTCCAGATGCCTTTTCTAATGATAAGAAGATACTGGGTTGCCTCAGTGTCATCAAACAAAAGTGACCACTTCAAAGGGGCACAACTAATAGAAAATTAAATCATTAAACAAAGGAAACTAATAACTTAAATAATATTATTGCCCGTTTGCACAAACTCTCCAGTTCCTGCAGTACCGACCGGTCATGGAAGGCCTCAAGTGCACTGGCAGATACCGCGTACTCCTTTAGGGCCACCCAGGTGTGGACCAAACCGCGGAAGAGAGGCACTTTCTGTTATGTCTTTAATACTCTTATGAATGACTCCACGAGGTCTACTATTGTACTTGAGCTGTTGTGACCTTAGTCCCATTTATTGTAACTCTAGAGTGAGGCACAAGCATGGTGGGCAGCCTTTTATATTGGGCCCTGCACACCTATTCAGGTGACCCTAGGTCTCCCACCGCAGTGCCCTCTGGTGGCACACCTTATGTGACTATAAAGTTAGTATGCATGGTCTACATACATGATACTTTCCACAGACGCTGCCTGACCTGCAGAGTTCCCAGCATCCGCAGTGTTTTGCTTTTGTTGTAAGGTTTACAACGGGGTTTCTGATGGCCATGCCAAACCCCCTCTATGGTGACTGGTGGTGCAAACTAGGGCGGATTAGCTATCTGGACGTCGGGAGAATTCCCGGTGGGTCTATGGGCCAGTAAGCCGGTAGGAGCTACATGTAGGTTTCAATGTTTTGAAACACCAGTACACTGGCACAACTCTACTTGAGCTGATTAGCTGTTGGCATGGTTGAAAATTATCCAAATAAGTTGACTTTTATTATATTGAATCTGAATATTTTCTTGTGTTTATTATAATAATGTATATTAGTAAATGTAATTGTACCCATATAGACAGTTAAATATATAGATATCTGGGTGTTGGTCCATAACAAAGAACATAACATAAGAAATAGGAGCAGGGGTAGGCCATTTGGCCCTTTGATCCTGCTCCGTCATTGAACAAGATCATGGCTGATCTTCTACCTTAACTCCACCTTCCCGCACCATCTCCATATCCCTTAATTCCCCCAAATATATCGACCTCTGTGTTGAATATACTCAATGACTGAGCATCCACAGCTCTCGGAGGTAAAGAATACCAAAAATTCACAACTCTTTGAGTGAAGAAATTTCTCCTCATCTCAGTCCTAATTGGCTGACCCCATATTCTGAGACTGTGACCACGTGTCCTAGATTCCCCAGCCTGAGGGAACTTTTTCTCAGCATTAACCCTGTCAAGCCCCTTAAAAATTTTATATGTTTCAATTAGATCATCTCTCATTCTTTTAAACTCTAGGGAACATAGGACTAGTCTACTTAATCTCTCCTCATAGGGCAATACCCTCATCCCAGATACCAGTCTGGTGAACACTTGTGGCACTCCCTCTAAGGCAAGTATGTCTTTCCTTAGGTAAGGAGACAAGAATTGTACACAGTACTCCCAGTGTGGCCTCACCAATGCCCTGTATAATAATAGCAAAACTTCTTTACTCTTATACTCCAATCCCTTATGACAAAAGCTAACATACCATTTGCTTTCCTAATTGCTTGCTGTACCTGCATGTTAACTTTCTCTGATTCATGTTACAAGGACCCAGGTTGCTCTGAATACAAATATTTCCCAGTCTCTCACTATTCAAAATATGTTCTGATTTTTTTCATTTCCCTACCAAGGTGGATAACATCACACCTCCCCACATTTTCTTCCATTTGCCATGTTCTTGCCCACTCAGTTAACCTGTTTATGTCTCTCTTCAGCCTCTTTCCATCCTCCTCACAGCTTACTTTCTCACCTAACTTTGTATCATCAGCAAACTTGGATACGTTATACTCAGTCCCTTCATCTAAATCATTAATATAGATTGTAAGTAGCTGAAGCCTTACTGATCCTTGCGACACCCCACTTAGTTACAGCCTGCCAACCTGCAAAAGGCCCATTTATTCCTACTCTGTTTTCTGTCCATTAATCAATCCTCAATCCATGCTAATATATTACCCCCAATTCCATGAGTCCTAATTTTGTGTAATAACCTCTTTGTGTGGCACCTTATCGAATGCGTTTTGAAAATCCAACTACACTACATCCACTGGTTTTCCCCTTATCCATCCTACTAGTTACATCTCAAAAAACTCTAATAGATTTATCAAACATGATTTCACTTTCATAAAACCATGTTGACTCTGCCTAATCATATTGGTGCCGTGTTACCACAACTATTTTTGGTAGAACCTATAAATCAAGTGCCCCGTGATTAAAGAGGGGCACTAAAATCAACAAATTTAAACAAATTGGACTTTAAACAGTAACCTTAAATCAAATTAAAATTTGGTTGCCAGGGGTGATGATGCACTCCAGTCCCTCCGGCGTCCACCTCTCACGGAAGACTGCGAGCGTACCAGTGGGCACCATGTGCTCCATCTCCAGGGACACCCTGGCTCTAATGTAGCCCTGTTACCACATCCCTAATAATAGAATAATAATAATAGAAGCTGTTTAACCTATGCCACCTCCAGGCCAGGTCCAAGATCACCCAAACCTCTGTCGTTGAACTGCAGTACACAGACAGCGCCTGCGTCTGCGCACATTCTGAGGATGAACTCCAGGATATAGTCGATGTATTTACCGAGGCATATGAAAGCATGGGCCTCACGCTTAACATCCATAAGACAAAGGTCCTCGACCAGTCTGTCCTCGCCGCACAGCACTGCTCCCCAGTCATCAAGATTCACGGCGCGGCCTTCGACAACGTGGACCACTTCCCATATCTCGGGAGCCTCTTGTCAACAAAGGCAGACATTGATGCAGAGATTCAACATTGCCTCCAGCCGCCTGAAGAAAAAAGTGTTCGAAGAACTGGCCTTCAAACCGACCACGAAGCTCATGGTCTACAGGGCTGTAGTAATACCCGCCCTCCTGTATGGATCAAAGGCAAGTACTTCAAATCCCCTGGGAGGACAGATGCACCAATATCAGTGTCCTCACCCTGGCTAACATTCAAAGCATTGAGATAATAACCACACTCGATCAGCTTCGCTGGGCAGGCCACTTAGTTCGCATGCCAGACACGAGACTCCCTAAGCAATTGCTCTACGTGGAGCTCCTTCATGGCAAACGAGTCAAAGGTGGGCAGCGGAAACGTTATAAAGACACCCTCAAAACCTCCCTGGTGAAGTGCAACATCACCACTGACACCTGGGAGACCCTGGCCAAAGACCACCCTAGGTGGAGAAAGTACATCCGGGAGGGCGTTGAGCTCTTCGAATCTCAAAACTGCGAGCGTGAAGAGGTCAGGCGCAGGCAGCGGAAGGAGCATGTGGTAAATCAGTATCATTCACCCCTTCCCCCGATGAATATCTGTCCCACCTGTGACAGGGTCTGTGGCTCTCATGTTGGACTGTTCAGCTACCAAAGATCTCACTTTAGGAGTGGAAGCAAGTCTTCCTCGATTTCGAGGGACTGCCTATGATGATGAATAATAGATTCTAGCATTTTGCCTACTACTGATGTCAGGCCAACTTACCTATAGTTCCTTGTTTTTTCTCTTCCTCCTTTCTTAAATAGCAGGATTATGTTTGCTACCTTCCAGTCCTTGGGGACTGTTGTAGAATCGAGGGAATTCTGGAAGATTAATACCAATGCATACACTATCTATGCAGCTACCTCTTTTAAAACCCTAGGATACAGGTCGTCAGGTCCAGGGGATTTGTTGCCACATAGTCCCATTAATTTTTCCAGTAATATGGGGCTCAATTTTCCCCAAGCCCTTTTTCTAGCGTATTGCCAGAGTTACGCTGGGTTTTCTAGGTCAGAAATGCGCCATAAATATTTTTCCAAACTTTCCCCAATCTATAAATTGAATTCGGAGCTGTGCAGCCTGTCCAGCCGCCTCGGGGGGTGGAGCCCGCTGTCTGCGCCAAAGAACGAAGCCACGCCTTCTGCGCTTGTGCGGGAAAAAAAAAACTTTGTTTTTGACGTCGCTCCAATGGACGCGCATATTCAGTACAGCTCAGATTTGGCCATTATTAAAAAGCCAGTTGTGTGTGTAAGAGAAGGAGTGCTGTGTGTGTGAGAGCATTGGAAAAATCGCAGCTGCAGCAGTACAAGATGCAACGCGGAGCAAGTACCAAGAATTTCTTGCTGGAAGAAGTGGAGGCACTCGTTACTGTGATTGAGAACAGATGGCAGGAGCTGGATACCAGCAGAGGTCAGTAACTAGTGGGGTGCCGCAGGGATCAGTGCTGGGACTCCAACTATTTACAATCTATATTAACGACTTGGAAGAAGGGACTGAGGGTAACGTAGCCAAGTTTACTGATGATACTAAGATGGGAGGAAAAGTAATGTGTAAGGAGGACACAAAAAAATCTGCAAAAGGACGTAGACAGGCTAAGTGAGTGGGCAAACATTTGGCAGATGGGGTATAATGTTGTAAAGTGTGAGGTCATGCACTTTGGCAGAAAAAATCAAAGAGCAAGTTATTATTTAAATGGAGAAAGGTTGCAAAGTGTTGCAGTACAGCGGGACCTGGGGGTACTTGTGCATGAAACACAAAAGGATAGTATGCAGGTACAGCAAGTGATCAGGAAGGCCAATGGAATCTTGGTCTTTATTGGAAAGGGGATGGAGTATTAAAGCAGGGAAGTCTTGCTGCAGCTATACAGAGTATTGGTAAGGCCACACCTGGAATACTGCGTGCAGCTTTGGTTTTCATATTTACGAAAGGATATACTTGCTTTGGAGGCAGTTCAGAGAATGTTCACTAGGTTGATTCTGGAGATGAGGGGGTTGACTTATGAGGAAAGGTTGAGTAGGTTGGGCCTCTACTCATTGGAATTTAGATGAATGAGTGGTAATCTTATTGAAACGTATAAGATTATGAGGGGGCTTGACAAGGTAGATGCAGAGAGGATGTTTCCACTGATGGGGGAGGCTAGAACTAGAGGGCATAATCTTAGCATATGTGGCCGCCCATTTAAAACTGAAATGAGGAGAAATTTCTTCTCTCAGAGGGTTGTAAATCTGTAGAATTCGCTGCCTCAGAGAGCTGTGGAAGCTGGGACATTAAATAAATTTAAGACAGAAATAGAATAGAAATAAACGATAAGGGGATAAGGGCTTATGAGGAGCGGGCAGAGTAGTGGAGCTGAGTCCATGATCAGATCAGCTATGATCTTATTGAATGACAGAGCAGGCTCGAGGGGTCGTATGGCCTACTCCTGCTCCTATTTCTTATGTTCTTATGTCCTTAAAAGTTCCACCAAAAGAAATGAAGAAACGCTGGAACCAAGTTGCAGAAGATTACTGCACAGTGGTGAACACCACGAGATCTGGAAGCCAGTGTAAAAAGAAATGGTAGGACCTTGGTCAAGTAGTTAGTGTAAGTAATATTTTCATTTATTCACTGCAATTGTAAATGTGACCAGCTGTATATGTCCCACGCAGCAGAAAGACACCCTCTCTAAAGAGTTGTATTTTCATCTTTGCAGAAGAAAGTGACACACAATAAAAAGAAAAGAACTCGAACAGGAGGAGGCCCGCCAAATCTGCACCCACTGACGCCCTTGGAAGAGAGGGTCACTGCTTTGATGGGTCCTGTCTGGAGAAAGACAATCAGTACTGCACACGCTGGGCCCACACTTGAGGGAGAGGGTAAGTCCTGCAAATTCATCATAGTCCTTCAAATCAGCCTGCTGCCTGGCCTGCGATGTGTGAGCCTACTCATGCCACCCATCCTGCCCCCTCCTCTGCTGCTAACCATTTGTCTGTTCTGTTATATTTTGCAGAACTCAAGGACAACCCTGATGATGCAGAAGAGGATTCAGACAAGGATGAGCCGGAAGAGGAGAACATCTTACAATCCAACCCTCCAGACCAAGAACATGGCGGAGGGGGAGGGTGAGAGGATGGAGCTGGATGAAGCTCCCACTGTTGTACTGACTTTGGAGGAGGTGCCCCTCATGGAGTTGACAGCCCCTTCCATGACTAGTGGTTTGAGTGTTGGTGGGACTTTCCATGGTTTCACACCTTCCGAGGTTGCGGGTCCCAGTGGTGGGGTGCAGCGAGGCACACCCAAGGCCCCACCATCCCAGGCTGCGGGTTCCAGTGTTGGGGTGCAAGCCACACCCATAGGGAGGAGGGGAAGGAGAGCTCAACCACGCTCTCCTGAGATGCAGGATGTTACAGATGTGGTTCAGATGATGTCATTGAGCGCGGAGAGCATTGACCTTACCCGATCACTCCTGGACACTATCAATCAGTGGGGTGAGTGATGAGGTAGCGGGACTGTTGGGAGAAGTAACAACACTCGCCAGGACCATCAGTGATGGAATAGTGTCCATGAGGGAGGGAATGTCAGAGGTAGTGCAAACCATGGCACTGGCCATGAGGGAGGGAATGTCAGGGGTAGCACAGGACATCAGGGAGGGAACATTTCAGTCCGCTGAGACAGTCAGGGTGCATGAGGGACGGCATGTGTGAGTTAACTGCTGCAATAAGGGAACACGCCCAGACCCCTCGCCCATTGACAGAATCAACTGCCACTCCCACTGCAATTCCCACACCAGCCTCTGAAGATTCCAAAGCCGGGCCCTCCAACTTGCCGCCTGACGCTGACGCCCCCCACCCTCAAGAGGTGTGCAGTGTCCGAGATGTTAGAAGAAATAAGCTTGGTACTAAGCCCAAAAAATACTGCGCCACCGCCTGTGGGAAGGGGTGGTGGAAAGTCTAAGATCAAGCGCAAAGGGCGGTCTTAGACTAAGGGGGATGAGAGATGGGTGCAGCGTTTCTTTGCTGTTGTTGTTGATATTATTGTGTTACTGTTGTAACTGGTCTCAAATTAAAAGTTTTTTGTAAGTTATGTAAATTTACAAGTTTATAAGTGATCTTAAAGTTTTTGAGTGATCTTAAAGAGTAATATTAAAGTAAAATTTGATACAAGAATAATTTTATTAAAGTTAAGTTAAGTACATTGTAAACTTTTGAACAAAATATATTTTACGTTAAAACAAAACACAACATTACGGAAGTGACCTCTCTCTCCCTCCCCCTCCCCTCCCCGGGCACCAAGCCTTCTGATCGACTGCCTCTCCCTCCGCTCCCCCGCCCGACCCTGGCCCTGAGTGCCCTCCCAGTCCGCTCCCCGCCCCTAGCCCAGGCCGAATGGCCTCCTCCGATTTCCTTACCTGCGTCGATTTCTTTAACTCTCCGGAAGGTTTTTCTGCAGAGGCCACATACACTGGCCTAAGCAGAACTGGAGTAACTCTCAGCTGGCCAAACTAAATTGCTAGAATTGGCCCGGGTGGCAGGTTACGCCCCCTTTGGCTGAAAAAAAACGTATCTAAAAAATCGTAACTAACTGAGTTACGCTTGTGTAAATTGATTGGGGAAACTGGGGATTTTTAACAGGCCAAAAAAGCAGCCTGCTCCAAAAAAACGGTGCAAATCACTGGAGAATATTGAGCCCTATGTCTTTACTTATACTGATTTATTTCAGTTCCTCATTCTCTCGTGACCCTTGGTTCCCCATTATTTCCGGAATGTTTTTTGTGTCTTCTGCCGTGAAGACAGATACAAAGTATTTGTTTACTGTCTCTGCCATTTCCTTATTGCCCATTATAATGTCTCCTGTCTCTGCCTCTAATGGGCCCACATTTACTTTCACTAATCTCTTCCCATTTACATGCTGATATAAATGTTTACAATCTGTTTTATGTCTCTTGCTAATTTACTCTTGTATTCTTTTTTCTCTTCCTTATCAATTTCTTGGTCCTCCTTTGCTGAATTCTAAAATTCTCCCAATCCTCAGGCTTACTACACATTTAAGCAACATTATTAGCCTTCCTTTAATCTAATACTATCTGTAACCTCTCTTGTTAGCCATGGTTAGACCACTTGTCCTGTGGGATTTTTATGCCTTAATGTTCTAAATTAAGTATTAATTCTTTAAATGCTAGCCATTGCCTGTCTACCATCATACCTTTTAATGTTGTTTCCCAATCTATCTTAGCCACTTGACACCTCATACCGACATAGTTTGCTTTGTTTAAATTTAAGACCCTAGTTTAGGACTTGACTAAATCACTTTTAAACTCAATATAAAATTCTAACATATTACAGTCACTCTTCCCTAAGGGCCCCTTTACTACAATGTTATTAATTAACTCTTTCTCATTGCATAATACTAGATCTAAAATAGCTTGTTTCCTAGTTGATTCATCAACATACTGATCTGAAAAACGATATTGTATACATTCCATGAACTCATTCTCCAAACTATTACTGCAAATTTGGTTTGCCCAGTCTATATGCAGATTAAAGTCCCTTATGATTACTGTATTACCCTTGTTACATGCACCTCTAATTTCCTTATGTATACTCTGCCCTATGTTACAACTACTGTTTGGGGACCCATAAACAGTTCCCACCAATGTTTTCTGCACCTTGCTGTTTTTTTAGCTCAACCCAAACTGATTCTACTTCTTGATTTTCCGAGCTAAGATCCTTCCTTTCTACTGTTTTTATCCCATCCTTTATCAGGGCTACCCCGCATTCTTTTTCATTTTTCCTATTTCTTCTAAAAGTTAAGTAACTTGATATATTCAGTTCCCAACCTTAGTCACTTTGCAACCACATCTCCATAATGGCTATTAGATCAAACCTATTAATTTTGATCTGCGCTATCAATTCATCTATTTTACATAAGAATGCAAGAACATTAAAAAAAGCAGGATTAGGCTATTCGGCCTCTCGAGCCTGCTCTGTCATTCAATAAGATCATGACTGCTCTTCTACCTCAACTTCAATTTCCTTCCCCAACCTCATATCCTTTGATTCCCTTAATATCCAAAAATCTATCATAAGAACATAAGAAATAGGAGCAGTAGTAGGCCATTTGACCCCTTCAGCCTGCTTCACCATTCAATAAGATCATGGCTGATCTGATCATGGATTCAGCTCCACTTCCCTGCCCGCTCCCCATAACCTTTTACTCCCTTATCAATCAAAAGTCTGTCTATCTCCGCCTTAAATATATTCAATGTCCCAGCCTCCAAAGCTCTCTGGGGCAGAGAAGTTTATAGACTTACAACCCTCTGAGAGAAGAAATTTCTCCTCATCTCAGTTTTAAATGGGCGGTCCCTTATTCTAAGACTATGGGCCCAAATTTCCCCATGAGTTGCACCATTTTATTTTGGTGTAACTTGATTTTTCTGGTGTATTTTTTTAGTTGCAAATATGGCCATTTAATTTGCGCCAGTGTAAGTGAGTTAGTTAGGTTTTTTGGTAGGTCAGTTTTTTTTTCAAAATGGGGCATTCCCAGCCACTTACACCATTTATGCCAATTTGGCCAGAAAAAAGTTGTACTAAACTAACTTAGGGCAGCATATGTGTCCACTTTTGTCCGCACAGAAAGACCTTACTTACAGTTAAGCAATCGGTGCAAGTAACTACATTTAAAGCACCACCAAGCACCAAACAAAGCACAAAAAGTAATAAGCAATTAATTAACAAATAAAATAGAAGGAACTCTGCCGCTAAAGCACCAAGACCAAAGTAATAAGCAATCAATAAATAATAAATAAAAACATATAAGGAACCCTGCACCTAAAGCACCAAAATCAATCAGTAAATAATAAAAAAATAGAAGTCCTACCTTAAGGAATGCAGCGAGCCGCCGATGAGGGAACCCATTCAGCTGGGGCTGTGGGGGGGGGGGGGGGGGAAAGAGAGGAGGGAGGTCGAGGAGGGAGGAGAGAGGAGGGAGAGAGGAGAGAGGAGGGAGGAGGGAGGAGGGGGGAGAGAGGAGGGAGTACCCTTTTGATCAAATGGTACAAATCCTCTCAAAGGTCTGGAGCCTGCCTCTTGGACTTCAGTATCCTGAGGATCTTGTTCGCCCAAAATACAGTGGACGTTCCCTCCGCTCAAGCGCATCTGTTCCAGCTATCGGGGCCATTTAATGGGCTGCCTGCGCAACGCAATTACTCCCGTCCTCGCTCACAGAGGGCCAGGCTTCACGTTTGGGGCTCTGATCTTGGAGGGTTTTGGTGATGACCACTTGCTGATGACAATGGTCCACAAACTCCTTCAGAGTCCTCGAAGCACGTCTAGACTGATGCCTGGCATGGCATCAAACACCCCATGAATCTCCGGTTCATCTGGTCGAGAGTTACAAACCCAGACCCCCAGAAACTCTTCAGAAGTTTTACAATCAGGTTAGAGTTGACACAGCCTGCAGAGCACAATCTGACCGCCGATGAGGGAGCCCATTCGGCCAAGGCTAGGGATGGCATGCTTCGGGCGCCTCCCACACAGCCTGCAGTGCACATTTGCAGAAAAGGCCTGCCAGGAGCTACTGCACATGCGTGCAGACTCTAGCGCATGTGCAGAGGTCCCGGCACTGTTTTCAGCGCCGGGACCTGGCTCCACCCCCAATCCATTGGGCCACGCTGCACCACGACCGAGGAGAGGCTGGGGAGTGGCCAGAATACGGAGGTCTTTTTTCGGCACGCTTGAAGGCGGACAAAAGCGGCGCACCTCGGGTGAGGGAGCCAGAAAAACAGGTTAGGGAAATTCTAGCCCAATGTCCCCTAGTTTTAGTTTCCCCTATGAGTGGAATATCCTCTCTGCATCCACCTTGTCGAGCCCCCTCATTATCTTATAAGTTTCGATAAGATCACCTCTCATTCTTCTGAACTCGAATGTGTATAGGCCCAACCTATCCTCATAAGTCAACCCCCTCATCTCCGGAATCAACCTAGTGAACCTTCTCTGAACAGCCTCCAATGCAAGTATATCCTTCCTTAAATACGGAGACCAAAACTGTATGCAGTACTCCAGGTGTGTCCTCACCAATACCCTGTGCAGTTGTAGCAGGATTTCTCTGCTTTTATACTCTCTCCCACTTGTAATAAAGGCCAACATTCCATTTGCCTTCCTGATTACTTGCTGTACCTGCATACTAACTTTTTGTGTTTCATGCACAAGGACCCCAGGTCTCGCTGTACTGCAGCACTTTGCAATTTTTCTCCATTTTAATTATAATTTGCTTTCAATTGTTTCTGCCAAAGTGGATAACCTCACACATTATACTCCATCTGCCAATTTTTTGCTCACTCACTTAAGCTGTCTATACCCCTTTGCAGATTTGTTTGTGTCCTCCTCACAATTTGGTTTCCCACCCATCTTTGTATCATCAGCAAACTTGGCTACATTACACTCATTCCCTTCATCCAAGTCATTAATATAGATTGTAAATAGTTGAGGACCCAGCACTGATCCCTGCGGCATTCCACTAGTCACTGTTTGCCTATCGGAAAATGACCCATTTATCCCAACTCTCTGTTTTCTGTTAGTTAGCCAATGCTCTATCCATGCTAGTATATTACCCCAACCCCGTGAGCTTTTATCCTGTGCAGCAACCTCTTATGTGGCACCTGATCAAATGCTTTCTGGAAATCCAAATACACCACATCCACTGGTTCCCCCTTATGCACCCTGCTCATTACATTCTCAAAGAACTCCAGCAAATTTGCCAAACATGATTTCCCTTTCATAAAACCATGCTGACTCTGTTTGATTGAATCATGCTTTTCCAAATGTCCCGCTGTCAATCTCTGTCTTGAATATACTCAAAGACTGAGCCTCCGGCGCTCGCTGGGATAGAGAATTCCAAAGATTCGCCACTCTCTGAGTGAAGAAATTTTTCCTCATCTCAGTCCTAAATGGCCAACCCCTTATTCTTAGACTGTGACCCCTGGTTCTAGACTCCCCAGCCAGGGGAATCATCCTCCCTGCATCTACCCTGTCGAGCCCTGCAAGAATTTTGTATGTTTCAATGAAATCACCTCTCATTCTTCTAAACTTTAGAGAATATAGGCCTAGTCATAGGACAATCCCCACATTTCAGGAATCAGTCTGGTGAACCTTCGATGCCCTCCATCTTTGCCAAGTATATTCTTTCTTAGGTGAGGTGACCAAAACTATACACAATACTTCAGATGTGGTCTCACCAGAGCCCTATATAATTGCAGTAAGAAGTCTTTGCCCTTATATTCAAATTCTCTTGTAATAAAGGCCAATATATCATTTGCTTTTCAAATTGCTTGCTGTAAGTGCATGTTAACTTTCAGTCGGCTAAATTTGTCAATGATTTTTGAGAAGTCAAGTCCTCTCAGTACTTCGCTCTTGATGCTCATGATTGAAAGACTGTTAAGTCGATCTTGTCCCATTCGGTTCCTGACCTCATCCTTGATGCGTTTTAGCTTCGAGAAGAACCGCTCACCACTGTAATTTGATACCATCTCCAACAGATGTATCCGAAGAACTATTTCAATGTTAGAAAAGGTTTGGGTGAGGGTGTGTGTATGGAGGAATTGGTACATTCTCAGCTCTGCTGACTTAGTTTGTTTGACACAAATTGAGGTTTGAAGCTCTGTTTAGGATGCCACCAAGCTAGCAAACTGGATGAATTCACTTTCAATCATAGGTTCCATATCTGTGGGATAGGAGCGGGCAAGAGTTGCTGCGGCTTGCATGATCTCATCAGTCGAGGGAATGGCTAGCTTGGACAGGAATCCAAACTTAGAGTTGATTTTCTTGTATGCTTCAAGGTGGTCTTTCACGGTACTGATTAGTTGATCAATGATGACAAGGAACACTTCAGTTTAGAATTTTTCCTTGACTGACAGCACGGTGCTTTTAGCATCTCCACCGTCATAGCGGCGGTTGCATACCCGGATGTGCCTCTGAGCTGAATTGTACTCGTTGTGGCCACACAGCTTAATCCCTAGCTCTTCGAAGTCCTCAAACTTTGTCCGATGGGTCTTGACAAAATCGATAAGATACTCGAGTAAGGACACCATATAGGTACCAACAATATAGGTAAAAAGCGGGATGTGGTCCTACAAGCTGAATTTAGGGAGCTAGGAGTTAAATTAAAAAGTAGGACCTCAAGGGTAGTAATCTCAGGATTGCTACCAGTGTCACGTGCTAGTCAGAGTAGAAATAGCAGAATAGTTAGGATGAATACGTGGCTTGAGGAATGGTGCAAGAGGGAGGGATTCAAATTTCTGGGACATTGGAACCGGTTCTGGGGGAGGTGGGACCAGTACAAACCGGATGGTCCATGCCTCAGCAAATGGATATTGGAATTTATGGAAAGAGACATTGATAACATTTCCAAACCCACCACCTTGCTGCCACAATTTCTGATCTATGAGGCGGACCCGCATGAATGTCCATTATCCCTGATTAACTTTGAGACCCATCCTGTGCAGAAAGAGCCCATACTGGGTGCCCCAGATGTCTACATCGATGGGTTCTCATATCACATTGAGGGATCCCCTCACACCGGATATTATGTCGTATTGCCAGAAAGAACTATCCAGCGAAGATGCAACAGACAGTCTTCACAATATGCAGAAATCGCCGCACTTCTAACTGCTGTGAAGGAAACCTCAGATAGGCCTGTGAATATTTGGTCCGATAGTGCCTATGCTATAAACACCATGCTCTACTTGCCCCTATACCACAAAAATGACTACCGTACGATAGACGGTAAGGCCCTGGTTCATGGGCCCTGTTTATGCCTGCTCTGGTCATACCTTAAACAACGATCCCAGCCCTGCTTCATAGGAAAAGTAGCAGCCCATAGAAAAGGGGTCCACATAGTGAGGGAAATTCCAGAGCAGACAGAGCAGCCAAGGATGCTGCGAGTGATGGGGAGATAGAGGATATCGTTGTTGAGCCCTGTAATGCTGTTAGCCAGGCCTCTCCAACAGATCACCTAGATTTAAAATCCCTGCAGCAGCAAAACTGGTCATATGCTGTTGTCAGCACCTGGTACGAGGAAGGCAGACCCCTACTGTTATCTATTTAACCCCTTGTAACCTGTATTACACTACCACCAGAGGGCCTACCTGTTGGAGTCCCAAGGGATCACAGCATCCCTTGTGAGCACGGTATAGAAGCAGGCCACCATGAGGTACCTGCACTCTGCAGTCACATTAAAGGAGCTAAGGTCACGCTTGCTCATTGTACAAAGTACTCAGTTTCATCCTTTATTGTGAGCATAACAATTGGCGACGAGGTAACGAACAACCGCGCGAAAATGCAAAGAACAGTTGGTATCTTTGAGAAGTTCTCAGAGGGGACGATTTGGAGGCCTTCGTGGAGAGACTCAACCAATACTTCGTGGCCAATGAGCTAGAAGGGGACGAGAACGCTACCAAACGAAGGGCGATCCTCCTAACTGGGGCAACAACCTATGGCCTCATGAAGAATCTCCTAGCTCCGGCAAAACCAACAGAGAAATCCTACGAAGAATTGTGTACGCTGGTCCAGGAGCACCTAAATCCTAAGGAAAGCGTTTTGATGGCGAGATATTGGTTCTACACATGTCAACGATTGGAGGGCCAGGAAGTGGCGAGCTATGTTGCCGAACTAAGGCGCCTCGCAGGACATTGTGAATTTGGGGGATTTCTAGAACAAATGCTCAGAGCCTTTTTTTTTACTGGGCATTGGCCATGAGACAATCCTTCGCAAACTGTTGACTGTAGAAACTCTGAATCTAAGTAAAGCCATAAGGATTGCCCAGGCATTTATGTCCACCAGCGACAACACCAAACAGATTTCGCAGAGTAAAGAAGCTTCGGCCAGTACTGTCCATAAAGTAACGTCGGTTTTGAGCAGAAATATACATGGCAGAACGTACACGCCGGCTGCTGCTGCCCGACCTCAGATGACCCAGAGTACGCCATCAATCGTTAATGTGAGGCAGTTAACACCTTGTTGGCACTGTGGAGGTGATCATTGGCCCCATCAATGCCGCTTCAAGCACTATGTGTGCAACGGTTGCAGAACAAAGGGACACCTCCAGCGAATGTGCAGGCGAGCTGCAAACCACCACATTGCAGAGGAAGATCGATCCACTGGGGATCAGACTAAATTGGAGACTCGTACTGAGGAGGCAGAAATGTACGGGGTACACACATTCACTACGAAATGTCCACCAATAATGTTGAAAGTTGAACTGAACGGAATTCCAGTATCTATGGAACTAGATATGGGTGCAAGTCAGTCCATAATGAGTAAAAAGGCCTTCGACAGGCTGTGGGGCAAAAGGGCACACAGGCCCAAGCTCAGCCCCATTCATACCAAACTAAGAACTTACACCAAGGAACTAATCCCTGTAATTGGCAGTGCAGAAGTCAAAGTCTCCTATAACGGAGCAGTACATGAACCCCCGCTGTGGATTGTGCCAGGGGATGGCCCCACATTGTTTGGCAGAAGTTGGCTGGAAAAAATCCGCTGGAACTGGGACGACTTCCGAGTGCTTTCGTCCATTGATGATGCCTCATGTGCCCAAGTTCTGAGCAAGTTCCCATCGTTGTTCGAGCCAGACATTGGAAGCTTCTTCAGGCATTGGAGTGCAAGTGCAGATCCATTTGGTTCTCGGTACGCGACCCATCCACTACAAGGCACAGGCGGTACCGTACATGATGCATGAGAAAGTAGAAATTGAGCTGGACAGGCTGCAGCGAGAAGGCATCATCGCGCCGGTGGAATTCAACGAGTGGGCCAGTCTGATTGTCCCGGTACTTAAAGAGGATGGCACGGTTAGAATTTGTGGGGACTATAAAGTAATGATTAACCGTTTTTCGCTACAGGACCAGTACCCGCTACCCAAGGCAGACGACCTATTTGCGACCCTGGCTGGAGGGAAGACGTTCACCAAACTGGAACTGACCTCGGCCTACATGACGCAGGAGCTGGAGGAGTCTTCGAAAAGTCTGACCTGCACCAACACGCAAAAAGGTCTGTTAATCTGTAACAGATGCCCATTCAAGATTCGGTCGGCCGCGGCAATCTTCCAACAGAACATGGAGAGCCTGCTAAAGTCGGTACCTCACACCATGGTTTTCCAGGATGACATATTGGTTACCGGTCAGGACACCATTGAGCACTTGAAGAATCTGGAAGAGGTTCTAAGTCAGTTGGATCGCGTGGGACTCAGGTTGAAACGTTCGAAGTATGTTTTCCTGGCGCAGGAGGTTAAGTTCTTGGGAAGAAGAATCGCAGCCGACGGCATCAGACCCACCGACGCCAAGACGGAGACCATCAAGAACGCGCCGAGACCACAGAACGTGATGGAGCTGCGATCGTTCCTGGGACTCCTTAACTATTTTGGTCATTTCCTACCTGGGTTAAGCACCCTGCTAGAACCCCTACATGCTCTACTGCACAAGGGAGATGTCTGGGTATGGGGGAATTCACAAGAGGCTGCCTTTAAGAAAGCCAGAAATCTGTTGTGTTCAAACAAACTGCTTGTCCTCTATAACCCTTGTAAAAGAGTAGTGTCAGCTTGCGATGCATCGTTATACGGGGTCGGGTGTGTGTTACAACAGGCTAATGAATCGGGGATCTTGCAACCAGTCAGGTATGGTCCAGGAGTTTGTCCAAGGCCGAAAGGGCCTACAGCATGATTGAAAAAGAGGCTCTGGCGTGCGTTTAATGGGGTAAAAAAAAAATGAACCAGTACTTATTTGGCCTCAAGTTTGAGCTTGAAACTGACCACAAGTGGATCATATCGTTGTTCTCTGAGAGCAAAGGGATTAACACCAATGCCTCTGCCCGCATCCAAAAGATGGGCGCTCACGCTATCGGCATACAACTATGTAATCCGCCACAGACCGGGCACAGAGAACTGCACAGATGGTCTCAGTAGGCTGCCATTGCCCACCACCGGGGTGGAAATGGCACAGCCAGCGGACTTGCGCATGGTCATGGAGGCATTCGAGAACGAAAAGTCCACTGTTACAGCCTGCCAGATCAGGACCTGGACCAGTCAGGATCCTTTACTGTCCTTGGTAAAAAAACTGTGTCCTCCATGGGAGCTGGTCCGTTGTCCCAGCGGAGATGCAGGAGGTGATTAAGCCGTTCCTCAGGCGCAAAGATGAAATGTCTCTGCAGGCGGACTGTACCGTGGTAGACCCCACTCGCTCACCGGGGTTCCCCCAGCCGAGCTGCTTGTGAAAAGGGCGCTCAAAACAAGGCTCTCTCTCATTCACCCTGATCGCCATGATCATGTCGCGGGCAGGCGGCATCAACAGAGCATGTACCATGATCGCACAAATTTGTCACGTGATATTGAAGTCAATGACCCTGTTTTTGTACTCAACTATAGACATGGTCCCAAATGGCTTGCTGGCACTGTCATAGCCAAAGAAGGGAGTAGGGTGTTTCAGGTCAAACTCGCAAATGGACTAACGTGCAGAAAGCATTTGGACCAAACCAAACTGCGATTCACAGACAGTCACGAGCAACCTGAAGAGGACACCACCAACTTTGACCCTCCGACACACACACAAGTGGCAACCGACATCATGGTTGACCACGAAGCTGAACTCACCATCCTCAGCAGCCCAGCAAGGCCAGCTGCGCAGCAGCCCAGCGAAGAACCAACTGACTCACTTGCCCTGCATTTATACCGAGACGATCGACTAGGGAACGAAAAGCCCCAGATCGTCTCACCCTGTAAATAAGTGTACTACTGACTTTGGGAGGGAGTGATGTTATGTATGCAACTCTATGTAACCAGCATTCTACCACCACCAGAGGGCATATCTGTTGGAGACCTAAGGGATCCCAGCATCCTTTGGGAGCATTGTATATAAGCAGGCCGTACCAGCACTCTGGAGTTGGAATAAAGAGACTAAGGTCACACTTACTCACATCTACAGTACTCAGTCACATTGCTTTATTCAAGACATAACACTCCTTTTTCCCATAATTTGGAATAATTACTGAGTCTCCCACCTTGTATTCAAAGGGACGTACTTTCTTGTCAAAGTACTTTTTAATTTGTCTTTTTGACTTCCCCAATTTGGTGGCCACTAATCGATTGATCTGATCGGTGTGATCTACCACTTGTTCCAGCCACTTGGAACTACATGTTTTCATTGTCAGGGGAGTTACCCCTGTTAGTGTTAGCTGGCCTGGTGTTCTCATGAGCCTCCCCGTCATGGCCTGATATGGGGAGACCCCTGTTGTTCTATGAGGTGTGGACCTCATTGCCATTAAGCACAATGGCAACATGTTAGCCCATTGAGTGGGGTGGTCCGCACACAATTGTTTTAACATTAACTTGAGAGTCCAGTTCCCCCTTTCGACCCCTCCGGACGACTGGGAGTGGTGAGCAATATGTAATTTGTGTTTTATCTCCAACATTTCCTGCAGGTGGATAAAAATGTTACCGCTAAAGTGTGAACCTTGATCGCTATCCACTTATACTGGTACCCCCCACCTACAAAACACATGATTCAATAGTGTTTTGGCTGCTGTGATTGCGGTGTTGGAGCGGCAGGGGAATGCATCAATCCGTTTAGTGAACTGATCCACCACCACTAGGGTATGCTGAAAATTGCCTTGAGTCTGTGGAAGTGGCTCAACGAAGTCTATCTGGAGGTGAATCCATGGCCCTTGAGGTGGGGGTGCGCTTTGAAGCAAGGCTCGGTTAGTGCATGCGGGAGGATTGTGTTGCAGACACGGTGGGCATCGTGCCACGTATTGGTTGATTGTTTCCCTCATGGAAGGCCACCAAGCTGTGGATGCTATCTTATAGAAGGTTACCAGGGCCGAATAGTGCCCTGCTGTAGAGTGGGAGTGAAGAGGGAGAGCAGTTCCTGACCCATCTCTGGTGGAACACACACCACTGGGCAGGCGTTTGACTTTCTTTTGAACATCAGCAGCTGCTCATCTGAGTCAGGGGCAGTGGCTGGTATGGTATTGGGAGCCCAGGCAGTTGGTTGAGGAAGGGGTTTGCCTTCCTTGTGCCAGGCGCTTACAAAAGCATATGACCAGTATTGCTGCTGCAGGGATTTTAAATCTAGTTGATCTGTTGAGGAGGCCTTGCTAACAGCATTGCAGGGCTCAACAACTATATCCTCTATCTCCCCATCAATTGCAGCATCCTTGGCTGCTCGGTCTGCTCTGGAATTTCCCTCACTATGTGGACCCCCTTTTCTATGGGCTGCTACCTTTCCTATGAAGCAGGGCTGGGGATCGCTGTTTAAGGTATGACCAGAGCAGGCGTAACCAGGGCCCACGGACCAGGGCCTTACCGTCTATTGTACAATAGTCATTTTTGTGGTATAGGGGCAAGGAGAGCATGGTGTTTATAGCATAGGCACTATCGGACTAAATATTCACGGGTCTATCTGAGGTTTCCTTTGCAGCAGTTAGAAGTGCGGCGATTTCTGCATATTGTGAAGACTGTCTGTTGCATCTTCGCTGGATAGTTCTTTCTGGCAAAAGCACAGCATACCCGGTGTGATGGGATCCTTCAATATGGTATGAGGATCCATCGATGTAAACATCTGGGGCACCCTGTATGGGCTCTTTCTGCACAGGATGGGTCTCAAAGTTAATCAGGGATAATGGACATTCATGTGGGTCCCCCTCATAGATCAGAAATTGTGGCAGCAAGGTGGTGGATTTGGAAATGTTATCAATGTCTCTTTCCATAAATTCCAATATCCATTTGCTGAGACTCTGCCAGGAAACTAGCGAATCTCCAGGTTTCATCAGTAGTTTCAGAGGTGTGTGTCCGCTGTGCAGGATTGTGGCCTGTGACCCAGTAATAAACGTAAAGTGATGTACCGACCATGAGACGGCCAGTAGGTGGCGCTCGCATGCGGTATACGTCTTTTCTGCCCCCTGCAGGATTCGAGACGCATATGCAATGGGCTGTAATCGATCAGCTCGCATTTGGCACAGAACTGTCGTGAGGCTTTGCTCTGTGGCCCCAACCTCCAAATGGAAGGGCTGCATGGAGTTAGAAGGGATCACTGCAGTTTTTAAATTTAGCCACGGACTGGGTGTGGGCATCAGTCCATGCCGGGAGTATGTCATCACCCTGCAGTTTTATTCAATCATACAGGGACTTTGCACACTCTGCAAAACCTGGGATAAAGTTCCTTTGGTACCCCACCAAACCCAAGAATGATTGTAGGGCTGTTTTTGAAGTGGATAATAGCATTCGCTATATTATCTCCACCTTGTGAGAGTCGGGGGATGATCCCTCTGGAGAAATGGACATTCCTAGAAAGGTGACCCATTATTTTACTAATTGAGCCTTACGGGGATTCACCTTTAGTCCCGCCTGAGCCAACAATGTCAAAAGTTTGTGCAAAAGGGACCGATGCTCCTCCATGCTGTCGGTTGCCAGCAGTAGGTCGTCTATGTACTGCAGCAAGCAGGTAGGGCGGGAAAGATCTTTTAAAATTGCAGCCATTCTTTTGTGGAATATCGTGGGGCATTGTGGAACCCCTGAGGCAAGCATGTCCAGGTGTAGCTCTGGTCCTTAAATGTGAATGCAAATTTGTACTGGTCTTCTCCTTTAACAGGGATAATCCAGAATCCATTGGTGATGTCGAAAGTTGAGAAGTACCTGGAACCAGCAAGAATTTGAGATAATATGGTAGGAGTTTCTCTTAAAGGCTGGTGTTACAGAATTTAACTTTCTGTAATCAATAGTCAGTCACCAGCTGCTATCAGGCTTTTTAACCGGCCATGCAAGTGAATTGGTCGTGAAAGTGCCTGTCCTAAGAACACCCTGCTCGACTAGGGATTTTATGGTGTCTCGAATGCAAGGGTGACTCTCCTTTGGGATGGGGTACTGTTTAGTGAATGAGTGGGGGGATCCCTCAATAGATTCCTCGCCTGCCATTTTTCCACAGTCATCCTTGCACGTGGCAAATACCGCTAGGTGTTCCCGAATTAATTTCACCACAGCTTCATTTTCGCTCCCTGGAGCATCATACTCAGAGGGCTTTTTAATAGCAAAAACCGAGTGAGCATCTGAAATTTCTATTGCTCCTGCCTTACCTCCCAATCCCATCCAAACACAGTCCTGATTGTAACCTATCACTGCGCCATACTGATCCAACACATCAGTCCCTAAAATTCCCCTTCCGTCGGGGGTGGTTATCAGCATAGGTGCTGGGACCTTACAGGTGAGGCCTCCCAACTGAAGTTCAGTGGCCTTCCCTGTATACACGGTGGTTGTATAACCCTTGTCCACCGCTGCATGCCGTTCAGGGTATGGGGTGTGGATGATGGTAACGGCTGAGCCAGTATCGATAAGCATAATCTGCTGTCTGCTCCTTTTTAAGACAACAAGGACTACTGGTCTCCCGCTACCATCACATCAGAAGCCCACATCCGACCAATCTTTGGGGGCCGAACCCAATCATAGGGTCGACCCTTGAATGGGTCTCTCTAATGAGTGTGCACCGGTAAATGATTTTGCATCCTCCCCGTGGCAATTTGGGTTTGTATAAGGGTTATCAATTTATCCAATCTTTGATCTGTCCCAAAGGGCTTGGATTCGTCTCTTGGGAGGTAGCTATGCGTTGCATCTTGGTTCCGTGCTGGTCTGGGTCTGCTGCAGTCTTTTGCTAGGCGGCCCACCTTCTTAAAGTTAAAGCACTGTCCCTTAAAGGGGTAGTTGCGAGATCCCTCCACCAGTGACACTGTTTTATTTGCAGTCGGTGGTGACTTCCCCTTTAACTGGTCTTTTACTATCTCCCAGGCTCTTTGAGCGTTGGTCTCTATATCTGGCCACTGATTGGTGGACTTCATGGCTATGCCCAGGGCGGTTTTAACTCAAGGGTGGAGTTGGGTCAGGAACATCGATTTAAATTGTTCCTGATTCTTTCCTACTGTAGCATTTGCGGGTGCCTGGTTCTGCGTACGTTGATTGACAGGCGATTACTGAAAGCTTTCGGGGTCTCTTCTGGGCGCTTCTTCGTCTGACTAAGCAGTGCCACTAAGTCCAAGTTTCAGATCCCTAAATGGTTCAGGATCTCGGTCATGAGTGCTTTGTCCACTGCGGCAGCCTAGAGGACTGCTTCTGGCAGATTATCTTTTAGGGAAGTGGAACAGGCCAAGAGGAGGACTCGTGTTAAGTCTCTCTCTTCCAACTCAGGGTGACCCCTCCTGAAATTTGCCCATCTTCTATTAACTTCCAGTGGGTCGCCCCCATCATTAATGGGCCCCAACTCGTGGCTACATGCCGTGGCGTCAGCCCCAGATATGGGCCGTGAGTCGGTATGGTTACTGTGGCCGTGTGTATATTACGTTGTGAAGAAGTGGTTACTACGGCTACGATTGGCTCTTGTGTCTTCAAGGTATCCCATCCTACACCACCCTCCTGGGGATTATACTGACTTCCTTCCTCTTTCCAATCTGTTTCTCCCTTTTCCCCTTCTGCTGTCTCTGTTATGGCTCCCCGTGTTACTGCGGATACCAGGGCCTGCTGCTCCCCTAACTTACTTTTTAGCCTCGCTATTTCTAGTTGGCACTGGGAGGGTCTGCCTCCCTAAGAGGCCAATTTCTTGTCTTAATTGATGTATTTCTCCCTCTTTTAACTGCTTCACAAGTTGGGGGCCTTCTTCCTTTTGCTGTTTTATACCTTCAATCTTTCTTTCTTTTAACTGAATCTCTTTTACTTGCAATTCTTTCAAATCTTGTATCACTTTGGCGTCTTGCCTCATTAATTCCTCATCTCTCCTGGCATAATAAAAGGCATTAAATGCCACAAGATTGTTTGCCCATTTTGATCTCAGCTCTCCCCTATCTACTCTCTCCGGGATGAGCTTCACCATCTCCCCAAATGATGCAGCTCTACCCTCGTGCTGTGCCTGTGCCCTTAACTCTTCTGCATCTTGTATCGGGAGCTTTTGGACAACCTCTCCTGATAAACTAGCTCAACATTACTTTTTATTGTTGGCTTTCTGTCCATGACCGATCCCTTCATCCTGTGTCTTTTGAATATAACTACTGGTGGGTCCCCACTTAAACAGTTTCAACTATCGAGACGACTACTCCCCTAAGACGCAATTCCCAATCCGTTTAATTGTTCCAATTATAATCGCAACACAGGTTAGAATCGCAACTCCCAAGATTTCCAATTGTTCAAAAGAATCATCAAAAAGCTGTCTGGCCAGTTGCCCGCATTTTCCAGCAATTTTGTAAGATTTCTGAATCTCTCTGGGCTTATATTTGACAGTGAGACGATTCGTTCAAAACAATTGGAAGGATTTATTAAAAACATACACATATGCACATTCGCAGCAGTGATCAGTTATCTTAAAAAGACACACACATGCACATTACCAACAGTTGTCACTTATGTTATAACAGAGCTACAATGACGTTATAATAATGAGTGATATACGTTACGTCCCTTTTGTTGGCTGGTTTGAACACACAGCTTTTTTTTAAATTCGTAGCCAATCGTTCCAATTCTTTGTCAAATCACAAACGCCAGAGGTCACCTTGCACATGCCAAGGATCACTCTGCGCCAATGCTCTTAGCCAAAAGGCCTAGAGCCACTGCACCGTTCCTGGAAGTACTGCAATACCAGGTTTGTGCCATGGAGGTGGATGGGTCAGGTCCCCCCACACACCTCCGTGGAGGTGGATGGGTCAACCCTCCCCACCCACCTCCTGTTTCCAAAAATGCAAGCATATACCTTCCTGACCAGGGAGAAACCACCCGGAGGTCATGGTGGCTGGTCAGAAACGGTACTACACTTGATCTTAGCCAAAAGGCCGAGAAGCGGTTTGAACACACGGCTTGCTGTTTTAACTGGTCTTCAGGAATGTCTCCTGCCGTGTGTCCAAGAGAGAGAACAACCTGTGTGGCTTGAGTTTTTAAATTCCTTAAGTCCATTGTCCCTCTGAAAGCCTCATGATTGGATCTTGGCTCCAGGGCAGCTCCTTATTGGCTCTCCTCACACATGTGGCTGTCTGGTCTGGCTCAGCCATCCCTGATTAGTTTAAATGGCTTTCCAATACACAAAACCCATGCAGCAGCTCTGGGGGCTTTCATTTTGTTTCTTATAAAGCTTAGCCTATGCTGGCAATCTGTGGGCTTCCATTTTATCACAACACAAACAGGCCTTTCTGTTAATCTACACTTTTAACATTTATACATACACATAATCAATTTAAATCATTAATAATACTTTTATTCTTACACACACCTTGCTCTGGTCTTGTTGGCTCTATTGAATGAGGATGGGAGTTGGGGGCTGGCGGGGCGAGGGACCTTGTAGTTTCACCACAGCCATGTGTGTCAGGAGCGGCAAGAGTTTGTAGAGGGATGTGATCGGGGCCTATGAGAGGTGTGAGTTCGGGGCCCAGAAGAGGCGAGGCCCCAGCAGAAGCACAGGCCAGCCCACACTGCGATATGTGTGTGCACTAGGTCTGTGCAGCAGAGCTGGTCTCCAGTTGTCCTGGTTAACCCCTGCCACTGGATAAAGGCCGTGTCTCTGTCAAGCCCGTGTCGTTGCAGATGTGCAACGGCCACCACACAAAATCCACACACAGGCATCTTCCACCCTTCAAGATGTGGTTCGGGATCTGGAATATTAAGTCCTTCGTTGAAACATCTGTGAACTCATCCTTTTTGGCGTGGGAGCAAGTCATCCTCGCTTCGATCGACCGCCTATGATGATCATTGCAAAGAGTCTTATTCACTGTTAAGCAAGGAGCTATATCGACAATAACCTGACAATTGTATTATTTTCAGATCATGTCTTACACACTGATTTTCAGTTTGGTGTATGGGTATAGTGCTTTTTGTTTAATTAATGATTTCAGTTGGTTTTTAAATAAGCCTTAACTTTACTCCGAGACAGTCAGCGGGAACTCATTCTTCTTCTCAGCCAAACCTTGTTCCGTGTTATTTTAGTAATTTCACATTGTATACCACAGCCTGTTGTGAACAAAAGCGTGAGCCAAAGCAGCAATTGTGCAATGGGCGGTGATTGGAATCGGAGAGGCTTCCGGTGTCTCATGTCATTCACTGGGCTGTTGCGACAGGATCTATCGAGTGGATAATGGGACAATTGTGAGGACGAAGAGATGATTCAATGTGGCAAATAAATTAGTGCTTGTAAATCGAGACTTTAACCCGTCAAAGGGTGGGGAGAGGAGCTGCTTGGGAGAGTTGTGGGCGGACTGCTTTCCCCTCGGGCCAGTGCGGTACACAGCACCACAGAGAGGCAGGCATCCACTCCTCTCCAGCGGCAGGCACCAAGCCTCTGCCGCCACCATGTCAAGTCCAGGAATTGAAGGTAATTCTGGCGCGGCGCTTGTTCCGTGTTTACTTGCCTTGTTTGCTGGTCTGTATCTGAAGCTCTCGACAGCGTGCCCCGCACCAATAATGCATGTTCCCAAACGATAGGTTGTGTTTAAATGGAGTGCAATAAATATCCAAGATCAGATGGCGTAGAGAGGTTTGGGGGGGAGGGACGGTGTTTGCTTTGCGGGAGCTCAGTGCACATAGTCTGGTTCCTTGCCCTCTCTACTTTTATCTAAATTAAATGACACCGAATACTTTGCGACCGATTTAAATATATGTCAGGTCAGCATCTGAGACGAGAAAAGGATTTTCTGGAAGGGTCTCTGTTATGTTTTCGGTCATCATCATCATGGGCAGTCCCTCGGAATCGAGGAAGACTTGCTTCCACTCCTGAACTGAGTTCTTTGGTGGCTGGACAGTCCAATACGAGAACCACAGTCCCTGTCACAGGTGGGACAGATAGTTGTTGAGGGAAAGGGCGGGTGGGACTGGTTTGCCGCACGCTCTTTCCGCTGCCTGCGCTTGATTTCTGCAAGCTCTCGGCGAGGAGACTCGAGGTGCTCAGCGCCCTCCCGGATGCACTTCCTCCACTTGGGCCAAGGACACCCAGGTGTCAGTGGGGATGTCGCACTTTATCAGGGAGACTTTGAGGGTGTCCTTGTAGCGTTTTCGCTGCCCACCTTTGGCTCGTTTGCTGTGAAGGAGCTCCGAGTAGAGCACTTGCTTTTGGCACGACTCCAAAAACACACAGGCTTTAAGATGGCTGATAATTTCAAGAACCAGTTAGATGACTTATTCCCTCTTTATTGTTGTATAACAAGACTGCCCTACTATAGACTATACTATAAACTATAAAGGCACAGTTGATCCAGTTTCTCCTCATATGTCAGTCCAGCCATCCCGGATGTCAGTCTGGTGATCCTTGACTGCACTCCCTCAATAGCAAGAGCGTCCTTCCTCAGATTAGTAGACCAAAACTGAACACAATATTCCAGGTGAGGCCTCACTAAGGCCCTGTACAACTGCAGTAAGACCTCCCTGCTCCGAAACTCAAATCCCCTAGCTATGAAGGCCAACATACCATTTGCCGCCTTCACCGCCTGCTGTACCTGTATGCCAACTTTCAGTGACTGATGAACCATAACACCCAGGTCTCGTTGCACCTCCCCTTTTCCTAATCTGCCACCATTCAGATAATATTCTGCCTTTGTGTTTTTGCCACCAAAGTGGATAACCTCACATTTATCCACATTATACTGCATCTGCCATGCATTTGCCCACTCACCTAACCTGTCCAAGTCACCCTGCAGCCTCTTGGCGTCCCCCTCACAGCTCACATCGCCACCCAGTTTAGTGTCATCTGCAAACTTGGAGATATTACACTCAATTCCTTCATCCAAATCATTGATGTATATTGTAAAGAGCTGGGGTCCCAGCACTGAGCCCTGCGGCACTCCACTAAGCACTGTCTGCCATTCTGAAAAGGACCCGTTTATCCCGACTCTCTGCTTCCTGTCTGCCAACCAGTTCCCTATCCTCGTCCGTATATTACCCCCAATATCATGTGCTTTGATTTTGCACACCAATCTCTTGTGTAGGACCTTGTCAAAAGCCTTTTGAAAGTCCAAATACACCACATCCACTGGTTCTCCCTTGTCCACTCTACTAGTTACATCCTCAAAATATTCCAGAAGATTTGTCAAGCATGATTTCCCCTTCATAAATCCATGCTGACTTGAACCGATCCTGTCATTGTTTTCCAAATGCGCTGCTATTTCATCCTTAATAATTGATTCCAACATTTTCCCCACCATTGATGTCAGGCTAACCGGTCTATAATTACCCGCTTTCTCTCTCCCTCCCTTTTTTAAAAAGTGGTGTTACATTAGCTAACCTCCAATCCACAGGTACTGATCCAGAGTCGATAGACTGTTGGAAAATTATCACCAATGCATCCACTATTTCGAGGGCCACTTCCTTAAGTACTCTGGGATACAGACTATCAGGCCCCGGGGATTTATCGGCCTTCAATCCCATCAATTTCCCGCCTAATAAGGATATCCTTCAGTTCCTCCTTCTCACTAGACCCTTGATCCCCTAGTACTTCTGGAAGGTTATTTTTGTATTCCTTCATGAGGACGGAACCAAAGTATTTGTTCAATTGGTCTGCCATTTTTTTGTTCCCAACTATAAATTCACCTGAATCTGACTGCAAGGGACCTATGTTTGTCTTCACTAATCTTTTTCTCTTCACATATCTATAGAAGCTTTTGCAGTCAGTTTTTATGTTCCTAGCAAGCTTCTTCTCATACTCTATTTTCCCTCTCTTAATTAAACCCCTTGCCCTCCTCTGCTGAATTCTAAATTTCTCCTAGTCCTCCGGTTTGCTGCTTATTCTGGCCAATTTATATGCCTCTTCCTTGGATTTAACACTACCCTTAATTTCCCTTGTTAGCCACGGTTGGGCCACCTTCCCCGTTTTATTTTTACTCCAGACAGAGATGTACAATTGCTGAAGTTCATCCATGTAATCTTTAAATGTTTGCCATTGCCTATCCACCGTCAACCCTTTAAGAATCATTTGCCAGTCTATTCTAACCAATTTATGCCTCAAACCGTCAAAGTTACCTTTCCTTAAGTTCAGGACCCTAGTTTCTGAATTAACTGTGTCACTCTCCATCCTAATAAGGAATTCTATCATATTATGGTCACTCTTCCCCAAGGGGTCTCTCACAACAAGATTGCTAATAAGTCCTTTCTCATTACACACCATCCAGTCTAGGATGACCAGCTCGCTGGTTGGTTCCTCGACATATTGGTCTAGAAAAACATCCCTAATATACTCCAGGAAATCCTCCTCCACCACATTGCTACCAGTTTGGTTAGCCCAATCAATATGTAGATTAAAGTCATCCATAATAACTGCTGTACATTTATTGCATGCATCCCTAATTTCTCGCTTGATGCTATCCCCAACCTTGCTACTACTGTTTGGTGGTCTGTACACAACTCCCACTAGCGTTTTCTGCCCCTTGATATTTCATATCTCCACCCATACCAATTCCACATCATCCAAGCTAATGTCCTTTCTTACTATTGCATTAATTTCCTCTTTGACCTCAATCCTCTTGGAATGAGTGATCACAGTATGGTTGAATTTGTAATACAGATTGAGGGTGAGGAAGTAGTGTCTCAAACAAGCATACTATGCTTAAACAAAGAGGACTACAGTGGGATGAGGGCAGAGTTAGCTAAAGTAGACTGGGAACATAGACTAAACGGTGGCACAATTGAGGAACAGTGGAGGACTTTTAAGGAGCTCTTTCATAGTGCGCAACAAATATATATTCCAGTGAAAAAGAAGGGCGGTAAGAGAAGGGATAACCAGCCGTGGATAACCAAGGAAATAAAGGAGAGTATCAAATTAAAAACCAATGCGTATAAGGTGGCCAAGGTTAGTGGGAAACTAGAAGATTGGGAAAATTTTAAACGACAGCAAAGTATGACTAAGAAAGCAATAAAGAAAGGAAAGATAGATTACGAAAGTAAACTTGCGCAAAACTTAAAAACAGATAGTAAAAGCTTTTACCGATTTTATATAAAACGGAAAAGAGTGACGAAAGTAAATGTTGGTCCTTTAGAAGATGAGAAGGGGGATTTAGTAATGGGAAATGTGGAAATGGCTGAGACCTTAAACAACTATTTTGCTTCGGTCTTCACAGTGGAAGACACAAAAATCATGGCAAAAATTGCTGGTCACGAGAATGTGGGCAGGGAGGACCTTGAGACAATCACTATCACTCGGGAGGTAGTGCTGGACAGGCTAATGGGACTCAAGGTAGACAAGTCCCCTGGTACTGATGAAATGCATCCCAGGATATTAAAAGAGATGGCAGAAGTTATAGCAGATGCATTGGTTATAATCTACCAAAATTCTCTGGACTCTGGGGAGGTACCAGTGGATTGGAAAGCAGCTAATGTAACGCCTCTGTTTAAAAAAGGGACAGACAAAAGGCAGTTAACTATAGGCCGGTTAGTTTAACATCTGTAGTGGGGAAAATGCTTGAAGCTATCATTAAGGAAGTAATAGCGGGACATCTAGATAGGAATAATGCAATCAAGCAGACGCAACATGGATTCATGAAGGGGAAATCATGTGTAACTAATTTACTGGAATTCTTTGAAGATATAACGAGCATGGTGGATAGATGTGTACTGATGGATGTGGTGTATTTAGATTTCCAAAAGGCATTCGATCAGGTGCCACACAAAAGGTTACTGCAGAAGATAGAGGTAGTCAGCGGAAATGTATTAGCATGGATAGAGAATTGGCTGGCTAACAGAAAGCAGAGAGTTGGGATAAATGGTTCCTTTTCAGGTTGGAAATCGGTGGTTAGTGGTGTGCCACAGGGATCAGTGCTGGGACCACAACTGTTTACAATATACATAGATGACCTGGAGGAGGGGAATAGAGTGTAGTGTAACAAAATTTGCAGATGACATAAAGATTAGTGGGGAAGCGAGTTGTGTAGAGGACACACAGGCTGCAAAGAGATTTAGATAGGTTAAGCGAATGGGCTAAGGTTTGGCAGATGGAATACAATGTCGGAAAATGTGAGGTCATCCACCTTGGGGGGAAAAAAAAACAGTAAAAGGGAATATTATTTGAATGGGGAGAAATTACAACATGCTGCGGTGCAGAGGGACCTGGGGGTCCTTGTGCATGAATCCCAAAAAGTTAGTTTGCAGGTACAGCAGGTAATCAGGAAGGTGAATGGAATGTTGGCCTTCATTGCAAGATGGATGGAGTACAAAAGCAGGGAGGTCCTGCTGCAATTGTACATGGTATTGGTGAGGCCGCACCTGGAGTACTGCGTGCAGTTTTGGTCACCTTACTTAAGGAAGGATATACTGGCTTTGGAGGGGGTACAGAGGCGATTCACTAGGCTGATTCCGGAGATGAGGGGGTTACCTTATGATGATAGATTGAGTAGACTGGGTCTTTACTCGTTGGAGTTCAGAAGGATGAGGGGTGATCTTATAGAAACATTTAAAATAATGAAAGGGATAGATAAGATAGAGGCAGAGAGGTTGTTTCTACTGGTCGGGGAGACGAGAACTAGGGGGCACAGCCTCAAAATACGGAGGAGCCAATTTAAAACCGAGTTGAGAAGGAATTTCTTCTCCCAGAGGGTTGTGAATCTGTGGAATTCTCTGACGCTACAACCCCCCTCCAGCCCTGCTTGAAGACATTCGGTGGTGGCATGCAAGTAAAAAAATAAAAATAAGAAAACTGCAGAAATCCAAGAAACTTCAATGTACTCCATTGAAAGGTATAAAAAGTTGAACTTTGTTATGGATAGTTCAAGTGTTAGAGTCTCCCTCCAAAAGCTTTGATGAAAAACAATGGCGTCTTTCAGCACCGATTTTTTTTTTTTTCAATATGCGCTACTTTCTGTTAACTCACCAGAAGGTTTTTCGGGAGCGGCCAGATACGCCGACCTAGGATTAAAATTTTTGGGAAAACTGCGAAAAATGCTGCAAACCGGCGCAAACACAACGTCAAAAAAAAACCTAACCTCGAAAAATCGTAACTAAAGCAGTTACGCCGGCGCAGATTCCAGGAGGAAATTTTGAATTAAATAATTACGGCAGATAAAACAGCGCACGAGAAACAAATGGCGCAAATGTCCCAGGATAATCGAGCCCAATATTAGGGGAGTTGAAACCCCCTACTATTACTGCCCTATTGTTTTTGCAGAAGTCGAGGAAGGGAAGATGGACCATGTGAAAGAGTGGAAATTGGGAGCAAAGTAAATGAAATTTTCTAGTTCAAGATGAGAGCAGGAAACAGCCATCAATGTACTGGAAAAAGAGGTGAGGGAGGGGACTCAAGTAGGATTGGAACAAAGAATGTTCCACATATCCCACGAAAAGGCAGGCATAGCTAGGGCCCATGCAGATTCCCATAGCAACACATTTTAATTTGGAGGAAGTGAGTGGAGTCAAAGGAGAAGTTGTTCAATGTGAGAACAAGTTCAGCCAGGCGAAGGAGGGTGGTGGTGCATGGGCCTCCGTTCAAGGAAGAAGCGGAGCGCCCTCAGGCCGTCCTGGTAGAGGATGGAAGTGTCGAGGGATTGGACATCCGTGGTGAAAAGGAGACGGTTGGGACCAGGAAACTGCAAACGTAAAGTGGTGGAGGGCATCAGAAGAGTTGCGAATGTAGGTGGGAAGAGAATGGAGGAGAAAAAATAATCGAGATAGGAAGAAATCAGTTCCGTGGGGCAAGAACAGGCTGAAATGACAGGACTGCCCTGGTAGACCTGTTTGTGGATCTTGGGAAGGAGGTAGAAGCGGGCTGTGTGGGGTTGGGGAACTAGGAGGTTGGCAACCGTGGAGGGAAGATCTCCAGAGGAGATGAGGTCAGTGATGGTCTGGGAAATTATGACTTGATGTTCAGTGGTGGGGTCGTGGTCCAGGAGGAGGTGTCAGAGTTGGCGTTTAGCTTCCGCAAGGTAGAGGTTGGTTCACCAAATAACAACAGCACCATCCTTATCAGCAGGTTTAATAATGTTGGGGTTGGATCTAGCGTAATGCTGCAAGTTCAAAGGGAGATAGGTTGGAGTGAGTGAGGGGAGCAGAGAAATTGAGATGGCCGATGTCACGTCTGCAGTTCGCAATAAAACGATCTCGAGTGGGTGAGAGGCCAGAGGGAGGGGTCCAGGTAGAACGAGAAATCTCAAAATTGGAGAAAGGGTCTGCTGTGCCGGGGGGAAGGTTCCTGGACAAAGAAGTGGTTACAGACGCGAAGGCGATGGAAAAAGAACCCAGTGTCGTGCCGAGCTCAATTCCTTGAGGTGGGACGTAAGGGGATGAAGCTCGGGCTTTTGCTGAGGACTGATTGTTTGGGGTCAGAGAGGGAAAGGTCAAAATGTACAGTCCTTCGGTTATACCATTTCTTGAGTACTGTACCCTGAGATCAGTTTTTTTTTATTCGTTCATGGAATGTGGGCATTGCTGGCAATGCCAGCATTTATCAGCCAGTGGCTCAGTGGATAGCACCCTTGCCTCTGAGTTAGAAGATTCTGGGTTCAAGTTCCACTCGAGAGACTTGAGCACAAAAATCTAGGCTGACGCTCTAGTGCAGTACTGAGGGAGTGCTGCACTGTCTTTCAGAATAGATGTAAAACCAAAGCCCCGTCTGCTCTCAGCTCGACGTAAAAGATCCCATGGCACTATTTTGAAGAGCAGGTGCGTTATCCGTGGTGTCCTGACCAATATTTATCCCTCAATCAACATATGTAACCTATGTAATAACATCCCCCGACTCCACCCCTGCCTCAGCTCATCTGCTGCTGAAACCCTCATCCATGCCTTTGTTACTTCTAGACTTCAGTATTCCAATGCACTCCTGCACGGCCTCCCACGTTCTACTCTCCGTAAATTTAAGGTCATCCAAAGCTCTGCTGCTCATGTCCTAACTCGCACCAAGTCCTGTTCGCCATCACCCCTGTGCTCGCTGACTGACATTGGCTCCTGCTTAAGCAGCACCTCCATTTTAGAATTCTCATCTCTATTTTCAAAAGCCTCCATGATCTCGCCCTTCCCTATCTCTGTAATCTCCTCCAGTTACAACCCTCGGATATCTGGGCTCCTCCAGTTCTAGCCTCTTGAGCATCCCCGATTTCCTTCGCTCCACCATTGGTGGCCATGCCTTTCACTGCCAAGGCCCTAAACACGGGAATGCCCTCCCTAAACTTCTCTGCTACTCTACCTCGCTAGGTTCCTTAAAATCTACCTCCTTGACCAAGTTTTGATCATCTTCGCTAATAGTTCCTTATGTGGCTCAGTATCAAATTTTGTTTGTTAACGCTCCTGTGAAGTGCCTTGGGATATTTTACTATGTTAAAGGTGCTATATAAATACAAGTTGTTGTTGCTGTCGTCATTGGCCCAAAAAAGATATTCAAGCTCTAAAGTTAGCTCAAATAAGAGCTTCAAAGGGTTGAATTATGAGAAAAGGCTAATGAAATATGGTCTTTTCAATATTGAAAGGAGGAAATGGAGGAATTTATAAGCATTATTTGATAGTTACAACAGATTTCTGGTTTTCACTATATATTTTCTCACATTCAGTGTCACCAGTCTCTCCTGTAAGTGGATCCTACATCTCCTATAATGTCGTACAACTTGTAGAAATTGACTTTAACCTCTTATCTTAAATTTGTGACTGTTTCAGGTGATCAAAATGAAAATTCAAGAGAAGAATCGAATAAGTGGACAAAATCTCAAATTTTTACGTTAATATCCGCAGCATTGCTGAATCTTAGTTCTATGATTTGTTATTCAATTTTGGCACCTTTCTTTCCAAAAGAGGTAATATACATCTCTCGCTTGCGTTTAGTTAATAGTTCTTTTAAAGACATCCTTGAAAACTCTATTCGTGGGGATCTTTTGTAAGTCCTGACATTTGACTTGGTTAGGTAACTGATGTCTAATTGTACTCTTCAGTGAATCTGCCTAGCTACCTTTACTATTAAATGATATTGCACTCATAGAATGTGTTTGATAAGCAAACTGTTGTTCAAGATTTGATATAAATCATTCGGTTGCATTTTCCACCTGCAACCGTGACAATGCTCTTTATCAAATAGCTCTCACTGATATAACTTTGTTTTGAGAATATGTTACATTAATGGGTACTCTTAAGTGGCTTGCCCACTTCCAGGGCACTGTTCTTAACTGGTCCATTTATGTGTAACAATAGCCCAATGTGGTTACCTAATAGTCTTTTATTTTCAACAACTTACATTTATTAGTGCTTTTTAATGTAAGAAAATGTCCCAAAGCAATTCTCTGATGCATAGTAAAAGGAGAATGCGCTGAGCCACAGATATTAGGAGGGGTAATCAAAAGCTTGGTCAAAGAAGTGGATTTTAAGAAGGGTCTTAATAGAGGAGAGGGAGGTGAAGCAACTTAGAGACAATTCCAGATTGTGCCGAGTTAGGTCAGCGAGGCCAGGGCTGTTGAGCAAGCGGGACTCAGTGCAGAGTTAGACGCTGAAGTTTAAGAAGGATTGAGGAGGTATGGGCTGAAGTTTAAGGAGGATTGAGGATCGGAGGCTGACCAGGACAGCATTCCAGTAGTTGAGTCTGGAGGTGACCAGCATGGATGAGGGTTTTAGTGGCGGGTGAGCTGAGGTAGGGGCAAGATAGGCATTATTAGAGGTTGAAGTAGACCGTTTTGTGGAGAGTTATTTTGGGCCCAAGTTTCCACATGATTCGCGCCTGATTTTTAGGAGCAACTGGTGGAGAACGGACTATTTTAGAAATCGCAATTCTCCACATTTTTTTTTTCTGCAGTTCTAGTCAGGTAGAACAGTTCTAGTTTAGAACAGAATTTTTTCTTCAAAAGGGGGTGTGTCCGGCCACTGACGCCTGATTTGAAAGTTTCCACAGTGAAAATGTACTCCAAACTAAAGTAGAATGGAGCCAGTGAAGATTTTTGTAGAACTGAAAAAACCTGTTCTACACATTAAAAAATCAGGCACAGGTTACAAATTAGGCGTCCAGAACGAGGTGGGGGGGGGGGAAGGGAACTCATTAAATTCGACAATAAATCCTTATTTATACTTCTACAAATATTATACAAATAAATCCAACCTGAATAAACATTTATAAGCCAAGAAAAGATTAAATAAACCATCTTCCTACCTGTGTGAAAGTGCTTCAGCCAGGGAGAATTCTGCAGCCGCTCGTGCCGCTGAGCGGGAGAGCGCGAGAGAGGCGGGTCGGGGAACAGGAGCGCGGGTCGGGTTGGGTCAGTCGGGGGGGGGGGTGTGGGGGGAGCGGGTGTCGGGTCGGGTCTGGTCGGCGGAGGGGGGGGGGGGGCGGGTGTCTGGTCGGTGGGGGTAGCGGGGATCGGGTCTGGTCGGTGGGGGGGCGCAGGTGTCAGGTCGGGTCTGGTCGGCGGGGGAGCAGCGAGTGTTGGGTCTGGTCGGGGGGGGGGAGCCTCATTCACGCAGCCCCAGTGAAGCCATTCAGCCAGGGCTAGGGGCTGCGTGCTTCGGGCCGCTCCCACACAGTTCGGCGCCTGGAGCTACTGCACTTGCGTGCCGACTGTAGCGCGCATGTTTTCAGCGCCGGGACCTGGCTCCGCCCCCCCCCCACAGCTCGTGCTGGCTGCGCCGAGGGCCAGAGGACCTGTAAGTAGGTGGAGAATACTGAGGATTTTTTTAGGCGCCGTTTTAGACGCGAAAAACGGGCGCCCAGCTCAGAGGGGCGCCCGTTTTGTTTCTTGTGGAAACTTGGGCCCATAGGGTTGGAAGCTCAGCTTGGGAATGAATAGAATACAGAGATCATGAACAGTCTGATTAGGGTTAAACAGTGACTGGGGAGTCAGTAGTAAGGGCTCAGAGTTTAGGCTGTGCAAAAGATGATTTACCCAATGTTTAGCTGGTGGAAATTGTGACTCATTCATTGGATGTCAGAACAGAAGTCTGACAGCACAAAGGCATTGAATTGATTGAGAGGTGGTGTGGCTAGCTTGGTCTCAGTGTATGTGTGAAAACCCCCACCCCTGCACCAAATCTGGTGGGGGGGAAGGCGGTATCCAAGGATGGATACCGTGTACTTTTAGCTGTAAGCAGCTTATTAATAAACATGTGCAATACATTTATTCTATGTTCTCTTTGCAGGCAGAAAATAAAGGAGCCAATGCCAGTATTGTTGGAATGATTTTTGGTTGCTTTGCTTTATTTAATCTCCTATTTTCACTGCTAATGGGAAAGTATGTAAGTATAATATTTGTATATCTTTGTTCTGTTGAATTGATGGGCACTGGGACCTTAAGGTCTTTAGCTAGTAACACTACCCACTCAAATATCTATTGTAAATTTTTTGTGTTCTCTTTATAATATTGTTATGAATGTTAGAACAAATATATTCCTTTTTAGAAGATTTTTTTTTACTGAAACAGCAGTATGCCATTGTGCATTGACCTGCAAAACCTGACATGCCGAATAACTATTTTTAAACATTGGGTGCAGATTGTTATATATGTGGATTTGTATTTACTCTATACAGCCACCAGAGGGCTCATCCCCTGGAGTCCCAAGAGATGCCATAATCCCTTGGGAGCACAGGTATTTAAGGAGGCTTCACACGTTGGAGAGGCACTCTGGAGACCTGCAATAAAAGACTACGGTCACACTTTACATTGCCCTTCGTGTTCAGTCTGACTCTTTCTCCATACACAACAACTGGTGACGAGATACAGATAGCGAACCCAAAGATGCAGAGAACAGTGGGCATCCTGGGGAAATTCTCAGAGGAACATGATTGCAAAACTTTTGTGGAGCGACTCGACCAATACTTCGTGGCCAACGAGCTAAATGGGAAAGAGAGCGCTGCCAAACGAAGGGCGATCCTCCTCACGGTCTGTGGGGCACCAACGTATGGCCTCATGAAGAATATGCTCACTCCAGCGAAACCCACGGAGAAATCGTACGACGATTTGTGCAGACTGGTCCGAGAGCACTTGAACCCGAAGGAAAGCGTTCTGATGGCAATGTATCGTTTCTACACCCACAAAAGGTCTGAAGGCCAGGAAGTGGCAAGTTATGTCGTGGAGCTAAGACGCCTTGCAGATCATAGTGAATTTGAAGGACATTTGGAGCACATGCTCAGAAACTTTTTCGTATTTGGCATTGGCCATGGAACCATATTTCGCAAACTTTTGACTGTAGAGACCCCAACCTTGAGTAAGGCCATAGTGATAGCCCAGGTGTTCATTTCCACCAGTGACAATACGAAGCCAATTTCTCAGCACACAAGTGCTGCTACAAGTACTGTAAACAAAGTGATGATGTTTTCGAATCGTAACATACAGGGCAGGTCACACATACCTGCAGCTGCACGTCCGCAGATGACTGAGTCCACCATCAACACCTTGTTGGCGCTGCGGAGGTGATCATCGTTTCCATTCATGCTGATTCAAAGAGTACATTTGCAAGGGCTGTGGAACAATGCGACACCTCGAATGAGTGTGCGGGCGAGCTGCAAAGCCTGTTAAACCTGCAAACTACCATATTGCAGAGGAGGACAGATCTACGGAGGATCACGACCAGAGCCTCAGCTAGAGGAGGCAGAGGTACATGGGGTGCACACATTCACCACGAATTGTCCCCTGATAATGCTGAATGTTGAACTAAATGGACTCCTGGTGTCAATGGAGCTGGAGATGGGTGCGAGCCAGTCCATCATGGGCAAAAAGACTTTTGAATGGTTGTGGTGCAACAAGGCCTCAAGGCCAGTCTTAACTCCAGTACGCACAAAACTAAGAACTTACGCTAAAGAACTGATTCCTGTAATCAGCAGTGCTACCGTAAAGGTCTGATGGAGCAGTGCACAAGCTACCACTCTGGGTGGTACCGGGCGATGGTCCCACGCTGTTCGGCAGGAGCAGGGTGGGAAAGATACGCTGGAACTGGGACGACGTCCGAACGCTATCGCCCGCTGACAACACTTCGTGTGCCCAGGTCTTAAACAAATTTCCTTCGCTGTTCAAACCAGGCATTGGGAAATTCCAAGGAGCAAAAGTGCAGATCCACCTAATTCTGGGGGCACGAACCATCCATCACCAGGCGAGAGCAGTGTCGTACATGATGAGAGAAAAGGAAGAGATCAAGCTAGACCGGCTGCAAAGAGAGAGCATCATTTCACCGATCGAGTTCAGCGAATGGGCCAGTCCTGTTGTCCCAGTCCTCAAGGGAGATGGCACCATCAGAATCCGTGGCGATTACAAAGTAACTATCAATCATTTCTTCCTGCAGGACCAATACCCACTACCAATGGCCGACGACCTCTTTGCAACGCTGGCGGGAGGAAAGACATTCACGAAGCTGGATCTGACTTCAGCCTACATGACGCAGGAACGGGAGGAATCATCGAAGGCCCTCACCTGCATCAACACACCAAGGTCTTTTTGTTTATAACAGATGCCCGTTTGGAATCCGATCAGCGGCGGCGATATTCCAGAGAAACATGGAAAGTTTACTAAAGTTGGTCCCGCACACCGTGGTCTTCCAGGACGACATCTTGGTCATGGGTCGGAACACAGTCGAGCACCTGCAGAACCTGGAGGAGGTTCTTAGTCGACTCAACTGCGTGGGGCTCAGGTTAAAACGCTCGAAGTGCATTTTCCTGGTGCCTGAAGTGGAGTTCTTGGGAAGGAGGATTGCGGTGGACGGCATCAGGCCCACCAACGCAAAGACGGAGGCAATCGAGAACGCACCGAGGCCACAGAACGTGACAGAGTTGCGGTCGTTTCTGTGACTCTTGAACTACTTTGGTAACTTCTTACCTGGTCTCAGCACACTGCTAGAACCACTACATGTCTTACTACGAAAATGGGGCGAATGGGTTTGGGGCAAAAGCTAAGAAAATGCCTTTGTAAAAGTGAGAAAATTGTTATGCTCAAAAATTGCTTGTGTTGTATGATCCATGTAAGCATTTAGTACTAGCATGTGATGCATCGTCATATGGCGTCTGTTGTGTTTTGAAACAAGCTACTGATTTTGGGAATCTGCAACCGGTTGTGTTGTGTATCTGTAAAGCATGCACTCCCATGTTCCGCCACCAGAGAGCGCATCCCCTGAAGTCCCAAGGGATCCCAGCATCCCTTGGGAGCACTGTATATAAGCCGGCCCCTAAGGCCTCTCTGGAGTGTCTTAATAAAGACTGAGGTCACTGTTACTTTAACCTCCCTGTGTACAGTCTCATCTGTGTTAGGAATACAACAACTGGTGACGAGTACACTAATCCAACACAAAGATGCAGCAAACTGTGGGCATCCTGGAGAAGTTCTCGGAGGGTGAGGACTGGGAAGCCTATGTCGAACGGTTAGACCAGTACTTTGTAGCCAACGAGCTGGATGGAGAAGGAAGCGCTGCACAAAGCAGAGCGGTCCTCCTCACGGTCTGCGGGGCACCGACCTACAGCCTAATGAAGAATCTTCTGGCTCCGGTAAAACCCACAGATAAGTCGTATGAGGAGCTGTGTACACTGGTTCCGGAGCATCTTAACCCGAGGGAGAGCATGCTGATGGCGAGGTATCGGTTCTACACGTGCCAGTGATCTGAAGGTCAGGAAGTGGCGAGCTATGTTGCCGAGCTAAGGCGACTTGCAGGACAATGTGAGTTTGATGGCTACCTGGAGCAAATGCTCAGACTTTTTTGTACTGGACATTGGCCATGAGACCATCCTACGAAAACATTTGACTGTAGAGACACCGACCCTCAGTAAGGCCATTGCGATAGCACAGGCGTTTATGTCCACCAGTGCTAATACCAAACAAATCTCTCAGCACACAAGTGCTAGCAATGTTAATAAATTAACTGGAACTGTGTGTGCGAGCAGAAATGTACAGGGTAGAAGCCACGAGTCTGCAACTACCAGCAGGCCTCAGGTGACCCAGATGACTGAGTCTGCAACAAAGGATGACTGCAAGGCAATTCACACCTTGTTGGCGTTGTGGAGGCTTCCATTCAGCCTATTCATGCCATTTCAAAGGGTATGTTTGCAAGAGCTGTGGAACAATGGAGCACCTCCAATGAGCTTGCAGACGAGCTGCAAGCTCTGCAAAACCTGCTAAACATCACGTGGCAAAGGAAGATCTGTCCATGGTGGATCAAAGCAATTTCGAGCCTCGGAGAGAGGAGGCAGATGCTGAAGTACACTGGGTGCGCACATTTTTGATGAAATGTCCACCTATAATGCTAAATGTAAAATTGAATGGCTCACCCGTAGCCATGGAACTGGACACTGGCGCTAGTTAATCCATCATGAGGAGTAAAAAGATATTTGAGACTGTGGTGCAACAAGGCACTCAGACCAGCCCCGGGCATCTAGGGATGATGAATTCTGTTTCGTGGTCAACTGTGATGTCAGTTGCCACGTGTGTGTGTGTGTGTGTGTGTGTGTGTGTGTTGGAAGGTCAAAGTTGGCGGTGTCCTTTTCAGGTTGTATGTAGCTGTTGGTGAACCACAGTTTAACTTGGTCCAAGTGTTTTCTGTGCATTTGTCCATTGGTCAGTTTGATCTGAAATACCCTACTCTTTGGCTGTGACTGTGCCAACGAGCCATTTGGGACCATGTCCATAATTGAGCACAAACACAGGATCATCGCCCCAGTGGAATTCAGCGAGTGGGCCAGCCCGATTGTTCCAGTACTCAAAAGTGATGGTACGGTCAGGATTTGCGGCGATTATAAAGTAACTATTAATCGTTTCTTGCTACAATACCAATACCTGCTACCTAAGGCAGTCAACCTATTTGCGATGCTGGCAGGGAGGCAAGACGTTCACCAAGCTCGACCTGACTTCGGCCTACATGACGCAGGAGCTGGAGGAGTCTGCGAAGGGACTGTTCATCTACAACAGATGCCTGTTTGGAATTCAGTCGGCTGCAGCGATCCTCCAGAGAAACATGGAGAGCCTACTTAAGTCGGTACCACGCACGGTGGTTTTTCAGGACGACATATTGGTCACGGGTCGGGACAGCGTCGAGCACCTACAAAACCTGGAGGAGGTCCTCCAGTGACTGGATCACGTAGGGCTGCGGCTGAAGAGGTCGAAATGCTTCCTCATGGCAACAGAAGTGGAGTTTTTGGGGAGAAAGATCGCGGCGGACCGAGGCTATCAGGAATGCGCCTAGGCCACAGAACATCACGCAGCTGCAGTTGGTAACTTCCTACCAGGGTTAAGCACCCTCTTTAGAGTCCCTACATGTGTTATTGCGTAAAGGTGAGAACTGGGTATGGGGGAAAAAAACCAAGTAATTGCTTTTGAGAAAGCCAGAAACATTTTATGCTCCAACAAGCTGCTTGTATTGTATAACCCGTGTAAAAGACTTGTGCTAGTATGCGATGCGATGTCGTACGGAGTCGGGTGTGTATTACAACAAGCTAATGTTGCGGGGAAGTTGCAACCTGTCGCCTATGCCTCCAGGAGCTTGTCTAAGGCCAAGAGGGCCTACAGCATGATTGAGAAAGAGGCATTAGCGTGTGTGTTCGGGGTAAAGAAAATGCATATTTACCTGTTTGGCCTCAAATTTGAGCTGGAAACCGATCACAAGCCCCTTATATCCTTGTTCGCTGAAAACAAGGGGATAAATACTAATGCTTGGCACTTGTTCAGATGTTACCTGCCACTTATCAGCCCACTCGTGGATGTTGTCCGGGTCCTGCTGTAGGCTAGCATGGGCTGTTTCATTATTGGAGGAATTGTGAGTGGAGCTGAATACTGCAATTGTCAGTGAGCAATCCTTCTTGATCTTGTGACTGAGGAAAGGTCATCGATGAAGCAGCTGAAAATGGTTGATTTCCTTGAGGAAATCTGGCAGTGACTTCCTGAGGTTGTAATGCTGAACCTCCGACAAAAACAATCTTTCTTTTAAGTGAGCTATGACCCCAACCACTGGAGAGTTTTGTTCAGTTTTGCTGTGTCGCCTTGCCGCCATACCTGGTCGAATGCTGCCTTGATGTTGAGGGCAGCTGCTTTCATCTCTCTGGCAATTGGCTCGTGTGTCCATGTCTGAACTAAGGCTATAATCTGGTCTGGAGCAGAGTGGTTCTGAGAAAACCCGAACTGAGTGTCGGTGAGCAGGTTATTGGTGAGTGGATATTGCTTGATGGCACTATTGATGATTCTTTTCATTGCTTTACTTAAAGAAGTGAGGTGTAGTCATGATTGGAGATACAGTCCCCACGGCTTATAGTAGGTGTGTTTGTGCAAACATGATTAGTCCGCTATATGTGATGGCTGGTATAACACAGTAGCGTTAATAACATTAAAAATTAAACCAGGAAAGGCTGCTGATCTCATTGATGACCCAGTGATCCCAATGGCAGCTAGATGAGAGAGTTTGTTGGTTTAAAAAAAAATTAAATGCCTGCAGAGACAATATCCATGAAAACATTGACCTTCAATATACTCTGCTGAATTAGCAAATTTGCTGAAGTTTCTGGCTTAATTTCAGCTGATATGAATTTGGCTTCTTCACAGAACTCCGAAACTCCTTGAACCCAATCCCCTCAGTTATACTGCAATCCTTGGTCTCGAATCAGTGTGTGGCATGCAATAAACATTTAGCAGACCATCCTTGGACAGATGCACAGAACTCTACACCCCAGACCCAGAGTATATTTTTTTTCATGTTGGGAAAGCACAGACTAACTGTCCACTTTATTACAGCATTCCAAACACATTTTTAGTTTTTAGATAATCTATTGGTTCTTAAAACACAGATTTGGGCTACAGTTTTAATACACCAGAGCCTCCTGGCTATATCATCATCATAGGCAGTCCCTCGGAACTGAGGAAGACTTGCTTCCACTCCCGAAGTGAGTTCTTTGATGGCTGAACAGTCCGATACGAGAGCCACAGACCCTGTTACAGGTGGGACAGACATTTGTCGAGGGAAGGGGTGGGTGGGGCTTGTTTGCCGCGTGCTCCTTCCACTGCCTGCGCTTGACCTCTTCCCGCTCTTTATGTTGAGACTCGAAGAGCTCGACGTCCTCCCGGGTGCAGTTTCTCTACCTTGGGCGGTCTTCGGTTAGGATCTCCCAGGTGTCAGTGATGATGTCGCACTTTACCACGGAGGCTTTGAGGGTGTCCTTATAACGTTTCCGCTGCCCACCTTTGGTTCATTTACCATGAAGGAGCTCCGCATTAAGCATTTGCTTCGGGAGTCTCTTATCTGGCATGCGAACTGTGTGGCTTGCCCAGCGAAGCTGATCGAGTGTGGTCAGTGCTTCAATACTGGGGATGTTAGCCTGGTCGAGGACACTGATGTTGGTGCTCCTGTCCTCCCGTGGGATTTGCAGGATCTTGCGGAGATATCGTTGGTGATGTATCTCCAGCGACTTGAGGTGCCTTCTATACATCGTCCATGCCGTAGATCCATACACGAGGGCGGGTATTACTACAGCCTTGTAGACCACGAGCTTGGTGGTAGATTTGAGGGCCTGGTCTTCAAACACTCTTTTCCTTAGATGACCGAAGGCTGCACTGGCGCACTGGAGGCGATGTTGAATCTCTGCATCATTGCCTTTGTTGATAAGAGGCTCCCGAGATATGGCCGCGCCGTGAATCTTGATGATTGGAGGGCAGTGCTGTGCGGCGGGGACAGGCTGGTGGAGGACCTTTTGTCTTACGGATGTTAAGCGTAAGGCCCAGGCTTTCATATGCCTCAGTGAATATATTGACTATATCCTGGAGTTCAGCCTCAGAACGTGCGCAGACGCCGGCGTCCGCATACTGCAGCTCAATGACAGAGGTCGGGGTGATCTTGGACCTGGCCTGGAAGTGGCGTAGGTTAAACAGCTTTCTATTGGTTCTGTAGTTTAGTTCCACCCCAGCGGGGGGCTTGTTGATTGTGAAGTGGAGCATGGCGGCGAGGAAGATTGAGAAGAGGGTTTGACGATGACACAGCCCTGTTTGACCCCGGTCTGGACGTGGATTGGGTCTGTAATGGATCCATTGGTAAGGATCACGGCCTGCATGTCGTCATGAAGCAGGCGAAGGATGTTGACAAACTTTTGGGGGCATCCGAAACGGAGGAGGACACTCCATAGACCCTCACGGTTGACAGTGTCAAAGGCCTTTGTAAGATCGAAAAAGGCCATGTATAAGGGCTGGCGCTGCTTCCTGCATTTTTCCTGCAGCTGTCGCGCTGCAACGATCATGTCCGTTGTGACCCGTAGGAGACAAAATCCGCACTGTGATTCTGGGAGGAGCTCGTCGGCCATGGAGAAGATGATTGAGGAGAACTCTAGTGACAACTTTCCCAGTGGCTAATAACAGGGAGATTCCCCTGTAGTTGCCGCAGTCAGACTTGTCGCCTTTTTAAAAAATGGTCACAATCACTGCATCTGA
This sequence comes from Pristiophorus japonicus, assembly GCF_044704955.1. Lineage (NCBI taxonomy): Eukaryota > Metazoa > Chordata > Chondrichthyes > Pristiophoridae > Pristiophorus > Pristiophorus japonicus. The sequence continues at coordinate 167,071,510 of NC_091983.1, forward strand.
GATCTCTCAAAATGCTCTCCTCCCTCCAAATGAGAGAGATGAGGTCATGTATTCGCGACAACAGTGCCTCTCCGCCACACTTCAGCGCCTCAGCAGGGATTCCATCTGCACCCGTAGCCGCCGCCTTCTTGAGCTGTTTTATGGCTTTGCCTACGGCGTGCAACGTTGGAGTTTCGCTGAGTGGGATGGAGTTGAGAATGCTCGAGTCAAAGGCAGAGTCTCGATTGAGGAGATCTTCAAAGTGCTCCTTCCATCGGGCACTGATAGCTGCCTATAATGTGCCTGGGGGCTACACTGGGATAGTTTTCGCAAGTTACTATCTACTTTTCTGTAATTATACAAACTAGTGAGTAAACACAGCTGTTTATGCACAAAATAAACTGAGCACTAAAGCAGCTAAGGCCCGGAATTTGCTGTTCATGGTGAAGTAAAGGTGTTCACTGCTGGCTCCGAAGAAAGCTGCCCACAGAGATCTCATGATCCCAGTAGCGAGAAGTTTGCCTTTTTCGACTCGCAAGAGATTTTAGTGCAATATAATGGGGAATCCCTAACACAAGCTGCCTAAGCAGCCAATCACAATGCAGAATTCTCAGACCGGGAAGCAGGAATTGAGTACCTGCTTTTATCCTGACTTTAAAAAAAAAAATGTTCGCGTATAACAAAATTTGGGGCTTTCGCATCTCTTGCCTTATCCCCATGAGGAGAAACCTAAAATAATCATGAACAAACTTTAAAGGTTCTTTTTTAAAAGTTTCTTACATTGTAATTTTTATTAAAATGGAGAAATTTGACATTCCACAAAATAAAAATTAGTTTTTCAGAGCCATAATGTTTGTTTACCAGTCAATACTCTGTTTAAAACCCCAGTTACACCGAATCCAATGGGTTTTTTGGTCAGTTTCACTGATTTCCATGATTATTATTCCTCCTCCTCCTCCTCCTCCTCCTCCTCCTCCTCCTCTATTTGATTAGGAGCACCACAGTCGCATGATGGTGATGCTTTAATTTTCCATCTATGGAGAAAGTGGCAGCATCTATCATGACCAGTTCTGCGGCGTCTGATTCACACTGCAAGGAAGGTTTGATCCTTCAGGTTGTTCTGTGGGGTCCTCAATAAGAAATCCATTCCGTATATCACAGTTCTTCCAACCATTTCGCCATCAGTCATCAAGACTGAGAGGAGGTTGCTGAAGGGCATTGACGACGGTCCAAAAATGGCCGCCTGGATTTGAAATGGGTTGGTAGTAGGTTGTTCAAGGCGGCCTAGATCGGCATGTCTTTGCTGGTGCAGCGGTTGTATTCTCCTGGAGACTGCATAGTCGCAGCGATGTTTGTAAGTGTTATACATGTAAACTTGTATTTACTCTGTACAAGCTACCAGAGGGCTCATCCCCTGGAGTCCCAAGGGATCCCATAATCCCTTGGGAGCACAGGTATTTAAGGACGCCTCGCAGGTTGGAGAGGCACTCTGGAGACCTGCAATAAAAGACTACAGTCACACTTTACTTTGAGCTCACAGTGTTCAGTCTGACTCTTTCTCCATACAAAACAACTGGCGACGAGATACAGATAGCGAACCCAAAGTTACAGATAGTGAACCCAAAGATGAGCATCCTGTAGAAATTCTCGGAAGGAGATGATTGGCCACGAAATATTGGTCGAGTCGCTCCACAAAAGTTTCCCAGTGAGCTAGATGGGGAAGAGAATGCTACCAAATGAAAGGAGACCCTCCTCACCGTCTCTGGGGAACCAACGTATGACCTCATGAAGAATCTGCTCACTCTAGCGAAACGCATGGAGAAATCGTACGATGAATTATGCGCACTGATCCGAGTGCATTTGAACCCGAAGGAAAGCGTTCTGATGGCGAGGTACCGGTTCTACCCTACAAAAGGTATGAAGGCCAGGAAGTGGCGAGTTATGTTGCCGAGCTAAAACGCCTTGCAGGACATAGTGAATTTGAAGGACATTTGGAGCACCTGCTCAGACTTTTTTGTACTTGGCATTGGCCACGGAACCATACTTTGCAAACTTTTGACTGTAGAGACCCCAACCTTGAGTAAAGGCCATCGCGATAGCCCAGGCGTTCATTGCCACCAGTGACATTACTAAGCAAATCTCTCAGCACACAAGTGCTGCTACAAGTACTGTAAACAAAGTGATGTTTTCGAATTGCAACGTACAGGGCAGGTCACACATGCCTGCAGCTGCACATCCGCAGATGTCTGAGTCCTCCATCAAGAGTGATGAATGCAAGGCCATTAACACGTTGTTGGCGCTGAGGGGGTGATCATCATTTCCATTCATGCTGATTCAAAGGGTATGTTTGCAAGGGCTGTGGAACAATGGGACACCTCCAACGTATGTGCAGGTGAGCTGCTAATCCTGTTAAACCTGCAAATCACCATGTTGCAGAGGAGGACAGATCCACGGAGGATCACAACGAGCCAGAGCCTCAGACCGAGGAGGCAGAGGTATATGGGGGTGCACACATTCACCATGAATTGTCCCCCGATAATGCTGAATGTTGAACTAAATGGACTCCCAGTGTCAATGGAACTGGACACGAACGCAAGCCAATCCATCATGGGCAAAAAGATTTTCAAAAGACTGTGGTGCAACAAGGCCTCAAGGCTAGTCTTAACTCCAATTTGTACGAAGCTAAAACTTACACGAAAGAACTGATTCCTGTAATCGGCAGTGCTACCGTAAAGGTTTCTTACGATGGAGCGGTGCACAAGCTACCACTCTAGGTGGTACCGGGCGATGGTCCCACACTGCTCGGCAGGAGCTGGTTGGGAAAGATACGCTGGAACTGGGATGATGTCCGAGCGCTATCGCCCACTGACGACAGTTCGTGTGCCCAGGTCTTAAACAACTTCCCTTCGCTGTTCAAACCAGGCATTGGGAAATTCCAAGGAGCAAAAGTGCAGATCCACCTAATTCCGGGGACGCGACCCATCCATCACGAGGCGAGAGCAGGACCGTAAATGATGAGAGAAAGGGTAGAGATGGAGCTAGACCAGCTGCAATGAGAGGGCATCATTTCCCCGATCGAGTTCAACGAATGGGCCAGCCTGATTGTTCCTGTCCTCAAGGGAGACGGCGCCATCAGAATTTGTGCCGATTACAAAGTAACTATCAATCGTTTCTCCCTGCAGGACCAATACACACAACCAAAGGCCGACGACCTCTTTGCAACGCTGGCGGGAGGAAAGACGTTTACGAAGCTGCATCTGACATGACGCAGGAACTAGAGGAATCATCGAAGGGTCTCACCTGCAGCAACACGCAAAAAGGTCTTTTTATTTATAACAGATGCCCGATTGGAATTCGATTAGCGGCGGTGATATTCCAGAGAAATATGGAAAGCATGCTGAAGTCGGTCCCGCACACCGTGGTCTTCCAGGACGACATCTTGGTCACAGGTCGGAACACAGTCGAGCATCTGCAGAACCTGGAGGAGGTTCTTAGTCGACTCAAACGCGTGGGGCTCAGGTTAAAATGCTCGAAGTGAGTTTTCCTGGCGCCTGAAGTGGAGTTCCTGGGAAGGAGGATTGCGGCGGACGGCATCAGGCCCTCCAACGCGAAGACGGAGGCAATCGAGAACGTACCGAGGCCACAGAACCTGACGGAGCTGCGGTCGTTTCTGGGACTCTTGAACTACTTTGGTAACTTCTTACCAAGTCTCAGCACACTATTAGAACCACTGCATGTCTTACCATGAAAAGGGGATGAATGGGTTTAGGGCAAAAACCAAGAAAATGTCTTTGTAAAAGTGAGAAAATTGTTATGCTCAAACAAATTGCTTGTGTTGTATGATCCATGTAAGTGTTTGGTACTAGCATGTGATGCATCATGATATGGCATCGGGTGTGCATTGCAACAAGCTAATGATTTTGGGAAACTGCATCCGGTTGCTTATACATCCAGGAGTCTGTCTAAGGCCGAGAGAGCTTACAGCATAATTGAAAAAGAAGCGTTAGCGTTTGTCTATGGGATAAAGAAAATGCATCAATACCTATTTGGGCTAAAATTCGAATTGGAAACTGAGCATAAGCCACTCATCCCTGTTTTCTGAGAGTAAAGGGATAAATACCAAAGCATCGGCCTGCATCCAGAGATGGGCGCTCACGTTGACCGCATACAACTATGCCATCCGCCACAGGCCAGGCACAGAAAACTGCGCCACTGCTCTCAGTAGGCTGCCATTGCCCACCACGAGGGTGGAAATGGCGCAGCCCGCAGATTTAGCCATGGTTATGGAAGCATTTGAGAGTGAGCAATCACCCGTCACTGCCCGGCAGATCAAAATCTGGACGAGCCCAGGACCCCTTATTATCCCAAGTCAAAAGTTGTGTCCTCCACGGGAGCTGGTCCAGTGTCCCAGTGGAAATGCAGGAAGAGATAAAGCCGTTCCAGCGGCGCAAAGATGAAATATCTATGCAGGCAGACTGCCTTCTATGGGGCAATCGTGTAGTGGTTCCCAAGAAGGGCAGAGACACCTTCATCAATGACCTCCACAGTACCCACCCAGGCATTGTAATGATGAAAGCGATAGCCAGATTCCACGTGTGGTGGCCTGTTATCGCTGCAGACTTTGAGTCCTGCGTTCACAGATGTAACACATGCTCGCAGTTAAGCAATGTACCCAGGGAGGCGCCGCTAAGTTTATGGTCTTGGTCCTCCAAACCGTGGTCTATTTTACACGTCGACTATGCAGGCCCGTTCTTGGGTAAAATGTGCTTTGTGGTTGTAGATGCGTACTCCAAGTGGATTGAATGTGAGATAATATCGGCTAGCATGTCCGCTGCCACTACTGAAAGCCTGCGGGCCATTTTTGCGCCACACGGCCTACCCGATGTCCTGGTGAGCGACAATGGGCCATGTTTTACCAGTGCTGAGTTCAAAGAATTCATGACCCGCAATGGGATCGAACATGTCACATCTGCCCCGTTTAAACCAGCGTCCAATGGTCAGGCAGAGAGAGCAGTACAACAGTACAAACCATCAAGCAAGGCTTGAAGAGGGTAACTGAAGGCTCGCTTCAGACTCGCCTATCCCGAGTCCTGCTTAGCTACCGCACGAAACCCCACTCGCTCACTGGGATCCCACCTGCTGAACGCATGAAACGAGCACTTAAGACAAGGCTCTCGTTAGTTCACCCTGATCTACATGAACAGGTAGAGAGCAGGTGGCTTCAACAAAGTAGCGCAAATGTGTCACGCGAGGTTGAAATCAATGATCTTGTATTTGTATTAAATTATGGACAAGGTCCCAAGTGGCTTCCTGGCATTGTCATGGCCAAAGAGGGGAGCATGGTGTTTTGGGTCAAACTTTCAAATGGACTCATTCACCGGAAACACTTGGACCAAATCAAACTCAGATTTACTGACTATCCTGAGCAACCCACCTTGGACCCTACCTTTTTTGATCCCCCCAGCATACACACCAGTGGCAACTGGTACCACGGTTGACCACGAAGCAGAACCCATCATCCACAGTAGCCCAGCTGGACCCAACACACCAGGCAGGCCAGCTGCACAGCAGCCCAGCGAGGGCCCAACAAATGATTCAACAACACCAGCTTTCACACCGAGACGATCAACCAGGGCAAGAAGGGCCCCAGATCGACTCACATTGTAAATAGTTACATGATTGACTTTGACTTTGGGGGGTGAGGAGTGTTGTTTTTCATGTAAACTTGTATTTACTCTGTACAGCCACCAGAGGGCTCATCCCCTGGAGTCCCAAGGGATCCCATAATCCCTTGGGAGCACAAGTATTTAAAGAGGCCTCTGGAGACCTGCAATAAAAGACTAAGGTCACACTTTACTTTGAGCTCATTGTTCAGTCTGACTCTTTCTCCATACCTAACAGTAAGCACAGGCACCCAAGGTGTTGGTGTCAAGAAAAGCGTACCAGTAATAATGCTCATAGTAGAATTCAGCTGGACATCAATGGATTTGACATGCAGTCTTAATAGTCATGTCGGAGAGCAATACTTTGCTGCAGAGTACACCAGGACGAGTTCTGCTGTACGGAAGGTGTGAACGACTGCTCCCCATGTGGATCTGGTGAGTTTCTGGATCAAGTTGACCACCTCTTTAGTTTCTTCCCAAGGTTCTGGAGATGTTGTCTATATAACAGGGTGCAATGAAGTGTGACTCCTAAATAGGAGGGTTTTTGGCATGGTTTTCTCTGCGCTGCAAAAGATGACTTTCAAAGCTTGGTTTGTTTGCTTGATGGGTGTTGAGGGGGAATGTAGAGATGACGGTCTTTTGCGGGTTTGGCCAGAGTCGCCATCAGTAGAAGTAGGCCTCCATCCTCTGGAAATCTCCTCGGTGATGGACAGATTCATGTTTTGCGTGGCCAAGGCAATGTCATCAGCGTATACGAACTTGCGGGACTCGCGCAGGTCACTGTTGTAAATATTGAATAATATGGATGCCAGGGCAGAACCCTGTGGGAATCAGTTGTTCAATGTCCTATATCTGTTCTTCTGGGTGCCAGAGTACACTGATTGCTGACTATAGTGCTGGGGCTACAGTGCACCACTATCTGAACAATGAATGACTGACCGCAGTTTCAGGATTTCCACATTTAGTTATGCATGCGCTACAACCTGAAGTTGTGGTCAGTTTCAAAAAGGTAATGATGGCGAACGCAGTTAATTCGCCACTATTACCCACCACACATTCGACCCCTATAACTGGCAACTTTGAAATTGACATTAATACAAATGGATAATGGTTATGGCTTTTTGGCCGATATTAAGCAACTGCCCATTTTAAATGTGGACGTTTTAAGTGGTGGGGACTGTAGTCGTGTATTTTATTACTATAGCCCTGGACATTTGATTTAAAGCTGCTTATGATGTTGTCATACCTGTGTAAGTGTATCTTCAATATCAGCATGAAGAGATAAGACTTTGTTTAGTTGACCATTTAAAATATCCTGGTAACTTGTTTTTATTTTTTCAGATTGTGCAAGTTGGAGCAAGATTCATGTTTCTGGCTGGGATGTTTGTTTCTGGCTGTTGTACTATTCTTTTTGGGTAAGTTTTTCATTGGATTTTACTTGCATTCCAGCCCTGTGCTGTTGAATGTATTTATTGGCGATTCCGATTGTGGTGATCTTCCAACTATGTACAACTATCTCAATCAACTTTTCAACAGACACTCACATATTTCAGTAAGTGGGAGGGAGTTATAACCACTGACCTAATGGACCAAACTCTCCAAGCACAAGAACTAGAATTTTTTAAATAAGCGTTTAGAACCAAAATCCTATAGAGACATATCTTTGGGAGAGGCACAATTTCCAGGTATAAATGTTGGTTCTCAAAGATCCTATTGAGGACTGTTCTCAGTCCATTTATAACTCCACACTAAATTTTAATGGCCCGAATTTTGCAGTCATTGCCGAATGAATGGCACTCGCCGTTCATTATGCCTATAGCTGCCCACACACCTTTCGTGGGCTTTTGAGTGGCAGCCATGGTTATCGGCTGTCTGAGGGTGTGCAGCACCCTCTACAGGGGATCTGGCAGCAGGGAAAGCAACTGTGCGTCTCCTCAACCAATCAAATTGAAGAATCATCACGGAGACAAGTACAATCTAAACCAAGAAGTACAAGTTAGAATATTTAATTCAATGCAAAATAATGTACAGAAAGCAAAAGAGAGGGAAATAAAGATTGGATTGAGAGATAAGGGACAGAATAAGTTTTAAAAATATGTATTTTAATTTCTTAATTTAAAAAAAACGCTCCAACTATAATAACTATCTGAAGGAATGAGACTCCACACTTGTAAAAGTTAATTTTCAGTGCCAGAGCGGTTGTTTGGCAGTAATTAAGACTTATCGTGCAGTTAAAAGTTCACTTGCATTTGAATGGACAAGCCCTAACTTTTTCTGGCCTGTTTAATGGGTAAGTGTTGCAAATTCATGCTCTTGCATGTATTTTAATGCTGAGTCTCTCGGCAAGGTACCGGTGTAGCCTAGCTTATGGAGGAGCAGGGCAAATCTGACAGCAACTTCTGGATTTCCGTGTTTTACTCTGCATGTGTGTATGCCTGAAGTTGCTGTCCAATTTACTCCATAATAACGGTGAGCGGTGATAGCCTCACCATTATTCTTACTGCAGAATCCGGGTCATTGTGATTTTCTTAATTACTTGATATAATTGCATCTGCCACATTTATGCCTTGGATCCTTCCGACATGTAAACAAGCCAGATATTTCAAGTCTAAGTAATTTTGATATCCACTTACCAGAGTCTGTCTTTCTCCATCAATTGCTCAGAATATATAGCACAGAAACAGGCCTTTCGGCCCAACTAATCTGTGCTGCTGTTGATACTCCACAAGAGTCTCCTCCCATTCCATCTACCACTTCTTGGCTTTTCAACATATCTTTCTATTCACTTTCCTCTCATGTACTTTACTTGTCTAGTTTCCTTTTGAAAGCACCTAAACTATTTGCCTCAACCACTTCTTGTAGTAGTGCGTTCCACTTTCTAAGCACTGAGTAAAGAAATTTCCTCTTATTTCCTATTGGATTTATTCGTAGCTATCTTGTATTTATGGCCCCTAGTTTTGGATTCTTCCACAAGTAGAAACATTCTCTCCACATCTACCCTGTCCAATCCATTCATAATTTTAAATACCTCTATCAGGCCACCTCTAAGTCTTTTTCCCAAAGAAAAAAGCCATAACTTATTCAATCTTTCCTGATAGCTGTAATCTCTCAGTTCTGGTACAGATACCAACCCTGTAAAACTTCCTTTTTGCACTTTCTCCAGTGCGTCTATGTCCTTCTTTATATTATGGAGACCAGAACTGTGCTAAGTGCAGCCTGACCAGGGTCCTATACAAGTTCAACATCACTTCACTACTTTTAAATTCTGTATTCCTAGAAATAATTCCCAGTGCTTTGTAGGCATTTTTGATTGCTTCGCTGACCTGCGATGCTACTTTTAATGATTTGTTCACTTGTATCCCTAGATCCCTTTGCCCTTTTACCCCATTCAGTTTCTTATTTTCTAAGCTGCAGGTGATGTTTCTGTTTTTCTTTCCAAAGTGTATCACCTTGTATTTATCTGTTAAAAATTCATTTGGCACTTAACTGTGTAGTCTACAAGTTTTCTAATGTCGTCTTCTATTACGTCGGCTATACCCCCAGTTTGGTATCACCTGCAAATTTTGATATTGAGTTACGTATTCTTAATTTACATGAATGATTTGGACTTGTGACTAACAGTAGTTCCAGCACTGATCATTGTGGAGCACCACTTTCTATCTTCCTCCAGTCTGAATAACTACCCATTACCCCTATTCTTTGCTTTCTGTTTTCTTTAGCCAATTTGCTATCCATTCAGCTATTTGTCCCCTGACACCACATGTCCTAAACTTTGCCATAAACCTACTGTGCGGTACCTTATCAAAGGCCGCCTCTTCCCTCATCCTTTCCCTCTCCAAAGGTGATGAATTCTTTCTTGGGTAGAGTTCCACAAACTCTGATTATGCCAAGTAAACAATTTTTCACATCACCAATAAAAAAAATGGCTTGCATTTATATAGCGCCTTTAACGACCAACAGATATCCCAAAGCGCATTACAGCCAATGAAGTACTTTTTGAAGTGTAGTCACAGTAGGAAATGCAGCAGCCAATTTGCACACAGCAAGCTCCCACAAACAACAATGTGCTAATGAACAGATAATTTGTTTTAGTGATGTTGATTTGCCAGTACAATGTCAGCAGGATGTTTGTAACTGAGCCTAATCGTGTCTGCATTCACAGACACTTCCAGCATGTATTATTAGCTAGGAGAAGAAATCTTATTTTTCTCCCTCTCTCAATCCAGGGCATAAAGGCAAATTGCAAAGCCCATTTAGCCTTTTGCAGGGCTGAGAAATAATACAGCACAGAACAGGGAACAAATATGGTTCCTTCCGAGCTTATACAGCTCAGCTACTCCCTGCTTAAACCATCTGAGCTATCGTGGGAGTAAAAGCACATACAACATTCAAGTAAGAAATGGATGGTGACTTATCCTTCCCCAGCTTCACAAGATTGAAGTGTTTAGCTGTCTGAGTGTCATCTTGGTACTATGTGGTTTTCTTTGCCTCCTTGAAGAATTGTATGCTGCTATACATTTAGACATAAGCTTTTAAGTGTCTGGATTCCCCTGCAGATTGGGAAAACAGCAAATGTAATGCCCCTATTTTTAAAAAAAGGAGGCAGACAAAAAGCAGGAAACTATAGACCAGTGAGCCTAACATCGGTCATTGGGAAAATGCTGGAGTCCATTATTAAGGAAGCAGTAGCGGGACATTTGGAAAAGCATAATTCAATCATGCAGAGTCAGCATGGTTTTATGAAAGAGAAATCATGTTTGACAAATTTGCTGGAGGTCTTCGAGGATGTAACGAACAGGGTAGATAAGGGGGAACCAGTGGATGTGGTGTTTTTGGATTTCCAGAAGGCATTCGATAAGGTGCCACATAAAAGATTACTGCACAAGATAAAAGTTCACGGGGTTGGGCGTAATATATTGGCATGGATAGAGGATTGGCTAACTAATAGTGTTGGGATAAATGGGTCAGTTTCCGGTTGGCAAACAGTAATTAGTGGGGTACTGCAGGGATCGGTGCTGGGTCCTCAACTATTTACAATCTATATTAATGACTTGGATGAAGGGACAGAATGCAATGTAGCCAAGTTTGCTGATGATACAAAGATGGGTGGGAAAGCAAATTGTGAGGAGGACACAAAAAATCTGCAAAGGGATATAGACAGGCTAAGTGAGTGAACAAAAATTTGGCAGATGGAGTATAATGTGGGAAAATGTGAGGTTATCCACTTTGGCAGAAATAATAGAAAGCAAATTATAATTTAAATGGAGAAAAATTGCAAATTGCTGCAATGCAGAGGGACCTGGGGGCCCTTGTGCATGAAACACAAAAAGTTAGTATGCAGGTACAGCAAGTAATCAGGAAGGAAAATGGAATGTTGGCCTTTATTGCAAGGGGGATAAAGTATAAAAGCAGAGAAGTCCTGCTACAACTGCACAGGGTATTGGTGAGACCACACCTAGAGTACTGCTTAGAGTTTTGGTCTCCGTATTTAAGGAAGAATATACTTGCATTGGAGGCTGTTCAGAAAAAGTTCACTAGGTTGATTCCGGAGATGAGGGGATTGACTTATGAGGATAGGTTGAGCCTATAGACATCAGAGTTCAGAAGAATGAGAGGTGATCTTATTGAAACCTATAAGATAATGAGGGGACTCGACAAGGTGGATGCGGAGAGAATATTTCCACTCATAAGGGAAACTAAAACAAGGGGACATAGTCTTAGAATTTAAAACGGAGATGAGGGTTGTAAATCTATGGAATTCTCTGTCCCAGAGAGCTGTGCAGGCTGGGTCATTGAATATATTTAAGGCGGAGATAGACAGACTTTTGAGCGATAAGGGAGTAAAAGATTATGGGGAGTGGACAGGGAAGTGGAACTTGGTCCATGATCAGATCAGCCATGATCTTACTGAATGGTGGAGCAGGTTCGAGGGGCCAAATGGGCTACTCCTGCTCCTATTTCTTCTGTTCTTGTGTAGAAAAACATGTTTAACTTTTGAATCTTTTAAAACAAGGTGTTGTTGGCTTCAAGTTTTCAGTTTTAGAAATATATATTTATGAAGGGAATTGATCCAAGAAAATGTTGGTGAAGGGTTCAAATACTAGAGTGACAATGTTTTGGGGAATTTGCTTTTCATTCAAAGGATAATAGTATGATGCCGGACAATAACTCGATGCTTTTCTGGGAAGTGATTGAAGAAGGCAGTAATTAGACTTTGACCTATGTAAAAGACTTCTTTCTTTCCCTAAACCTTCTGTTTTAGCTTGGACTAAGGGTTGCCTTTCATCAAAACGTCTGTGTTCTGGCTGCCATTTGCTGGTGCCAACATTGCACAAAACCTTCATTTATCTTTTCCATTTTACTATTCGAATCCACAATTTTTTTTATAAACTGTTCATTTTATGAAGCAACCCTTTATACTGTATTACAGATAAAGCCTGAAGCTGGGTTCTTCGAGTAGGTTAAAGTAAGTTTGAAATATGCTTAAAAATCCCAGCAAGTCCAACGTCCTCTGTAAACAAAAAGATAATGGGTTAACATGTTTGGTGTAGACTTCTCAGTCCATGTGTAATCATGAGAACATAAGAAATAAGAGCAAGAATAGGCCCCTCGAGCCTGCTCCGCCATTTAATACGATCATGGCTGATCCGATCAAAGACTCAGGTCCACTTCCCTGCCTGCTGCCCATAACCCTTATTGGTTAAGAAATTGTCTGTTATGTATGTAAACTTTATAATAATGTAAGACTTGCCACCAGGGGGTGCACCTTTTGGAGACCCAAGGGTCACCTGCACACCTCGTGCAAGCAAGTATAAAAGGTTTTCTGCCATTCTACTGCTTCACTCTAGAGTTTGATTAAAGAGACTAAGGTCACATCAACTTGAGCTTACAGCATACAGTCTTGTGGAGTTATCCTGAACATAACAATTGGCAACAAGTAACAGATCACGAACTTTCACACGGTTATGCCTGCCATTGATATTCTTGAGAGATTTGTTGAGGGTGATGATTGGAAAGCCCTCGTTGAACGCTTTGACCAGTACTTTGTGGCCAACGAGCTGGATATAGACAGTAATGCGGTCAAGCAGAAGGCGATTCTCCTCACCATTTGTGGGTCCACGATATATGGCCTCATCAAAAATCTGCTAGCACCAACGAAACCAACAGACAAGACATATGCAGAGTTGTGTACGCTGGTTTGGGAACGCCTCAAGCCGAAGGAGAGCATCTTAATGGCCAGATATCGCTTTTATACGCACCATCATTCTGAGGGCCAGGAGGTGGCGAGCTATGTCGCCGACCTAAGATGCCTTGCGGGACCATGCGAATTTGCTGGATTTTGGGGGGAAATGTTGTGGAACTTTTTCATGCTTGGAATCGGCCATGAGGTCATTCTTCGCAAACTGCTGTCTGCCGAATCCTTAGATCTGAGCAAGGCCATCACGATAGCCCAGGCTTTTATGACTACGAACGATAACACTAAGCAGATATCTTCTCAGCATCGAAGCTCACCGGCAAGTACTGTGCATAATGTAACGCCTTCAGCAGGCAGAACTGTACATGGCAGGGCCGATACGCCTGCAGAGACCAGACCTAGGATGACTGAGTCTGCCGTGGGACGTGAATGCGAATCCATTAACACCATGTTGACGCTGCGGGGTTAATCATAGAGCCCATCAATGTCGATTCAAGCACTACATGTGCAAAGACTGCGGAACAATGGGGCACCTCTAGCGAATGTGCAAATGTGCTGCAACTCACCACGTGGCAGAGTCGGCAGAAGATGACCGATCCGGCACGGATCACGCTGAATGAGTAAGAGAGGCAACTCAACCTGAGGCTGAAGAGGAAGTGTATGGTGTACACACCTTCACTACTAAAAGCCCTCGAATTTGACTTTTGACATAATCGAACGGCATTCCAGTTTCCATGGAATTGGACACTGGGTCGAATCAGTCAATTATGAGCCAGAAGGCTTTTGAGAAACTGTGGGGCAACAAGGCACAAAGGCCAAAATGAAGCCCGATTTCATACAAAGCTGCGCACTTACACCAAAGAGCTCATACCAGTCATTGACAGTGTGGCAGTTAAAGTATCATACGATGGAGCTGTGCATGATTTATTACTACGGATTGTACCAGGCGATGGCCCAATACTGTTCAGCAGAAGCTGGCTAGAAAAGATCCGATGGAACTGGGACGACATCAAAGCGCTGTCTTCGGTGGATGACGCCTCGTGCGCTCAAGTGCTGAGCAAGTTTCTGTCACTATTTGAGCCAGGCATCGGCAACTTCACAGGCGCCAAAGTGCAAATCTATCTAGTCCCTGATGCACAGCCCGTTCATCACAAGGCCCAAGCAGTTCATATATGATGCGGGAGAAAGTCGAGATCGAACTGGACAGACTTTAACGAGCGGGAATTATATCGCCAGTCAAGTTCAACGAGTGGGCCAGTCCAATTGTTCCGGTGTTGAAAAGCGATGGCACGGTCAGACTCTGCGGAGACTACAAAGTAACGATCAACCGAGTCTCGTTACAGGACCAGTACCCGCTACCCAAACCAGAGGACCTGTTCGCAACATTAGCAGGGAGGGGAAGTCGTTTACCAAGCTGGATCGAACCTCTGCTTACATGACACAGGAGCTGGCTGAATCTTCGAAAAGATTGACGTGCATCAACACACACAAAGGACTGTTTATATGCCACAGGTGCCCTTTTGGGATTCGCTCGGCTGCTGCCATCTTCCAGAGGAACATGGAGAGTCTGCTGAAATCAGTTCTGTGCACCATTGTGTTTCAAGACAACATCCTGATCACTGGTCGTGATTGTTATGTTTAGAATAACTCCACGAGGCTGTGTTGTAAACTTAAACCATTGTGACCTTGGTCTGGTTAATATAACTCCAAAGTGAGGCAGCAGCATGGTGGCTTGCCTTTTATACCTGCTTTCACCAGGGTACACAGGTGACCCGTGGGTCTCTCACAGGTGTGACCTCTGGTGGCAAGTCTTACACACAGGTGAGGTTCACATACATAACATCACTTCCACCCCCCCCCCCCCTCCCCTCAAAGTCTTGAGTGCAAGTTATTTACAGGTTGAGGCGGTCTGCGTTCCCTGGTCGATCGCCTGAGTTGACATCCTGGCATGGGTGAGTTGGTCGGGTCATCGCTGCATGGCAGCTCGGCTGGTCTGGTCAGACTGTCAGGCAAGGTGGGTTCATTCTCGTGTTTGACAGAAGGGTCACTTGCCGGTTGGGTGTGTGTTGGTGGATCGTAGATGGTGATGTCTTCCTCAAACTATTCTTGGTGTCGGAGAATCACAGTTTGGTCTGATCCAGGTGCTTTCTGCACGTTTGCCCATTCAACAATTTTACAAAAAACACACTATTCCCCTCCTTGGCTAAGACGGTGCCAGCAATCCACTTGAGACCTTGACCGTAATTTAGAACAAACACCGGGTCATTGACTTTAATGTCACGTGATACAGCCGCGCGATCATGGTAAACATTATGCCTGTGTCACCGGGTTTCTACGTGATCATTGAGGTCCGGATGGACTAAGGAGAACCTGGTTTTGAGTGCTCTCTTCATTAACAATTCTGCAAGGGGAACCCCGGTGAGCGAGTGGAGGCACATCCAGTAGCTGAGCAGGACCCTGGATAACCGGGTCTGCAAGGAGCCGTCCGTTATGCGTCTCAAGCTTTGCTTGATAGTTTGGATTGCCCGTTCCGCTTGGCCATTGGATGCGGGTTTGAATGGGCCAGACCTAACATGCTTGATGCCATTGCGGGTCATAAATTCGTTGAATTCCGAGCTGGTGAAACATGGTCCATTATCACTGACCAAGACGTCAGGCAAACCATGGGTGGCGAACATAGCCCTGAGGTTTTCAATGGTGGCAGTGGGACGTACATGATATTATTATACATTCAATCTATTTTGAGTAAGCGTCCACTTCTACTAGAAACATTTTCCCTAGAAAGGGGCCAGCGAAGTCTACGTGGACCCTGGATCATGGTTTGGAGGGCCATGACCACAGACTCAGTGGGGCCTCCCTGGGTGCGTTGTTCAGCTGTGAGCAAGTGTCGCATTGGTGTACGGATGAATCTAATTCGGAGTCTATGCCGGGCCACCAGACGTGCAACTGGCGATAGCCTTCATCCAGAATATGCCTGGGTGGTAACTGTGTAGGTCGTATATGAACGTTTCCCTGCCCTTTTTGGGCAAAATCACAATCCGACTGGACTGACAGTTCGTCCTTGCGTCGGTGAAAAGGCTTAATTTCCTTTTGCATTTCTCAGGGACCCCCCAACCAGCTCCTATTGAGGATGCATCTTTTTACTAGTGATAGCAGGGGGCCTTGGCTGGTTCAGAACCTGATCTGGCAAGCCCTGATGGGCAACCCCTCACTCTCAAAGGCGTCCATTACCAGAAGCAAGTCTGCGGATTGCGCCATTTCCACCCCGGTGGTGGGCAATGGCAACCGACTGAGGACGTCAGTGTAGTTCTCTGTGCCTGGTCTGTGGCGTATTACATAGTCGTATGCAGACAATGTTAGCGCCCATCTTTGGATGCAGGATGAAGCATTGGTGTTGATCGCTTTGCTTTCGGAGAGCAGTGATGTGAGCGATTTGTGGTCGGTTTCGAGCTCGAACCAGAGACCAAATAGATATTGGTGCATTTTCTTAACCCCGTATGCACAAGCCAACGCTTCTTTCTCAACCATACTATAGGCTCTTTCAGCCTTGGACAAACTTCTGGACGCATATGCAACCGGTTGCAGTTTGCCTGACACATTTGCTTGCTGTAACACACAACTGACCCTGTATGACGACGCATCACATGCTAGTACCAAACGTTTACATGGGTCATACAATACAAGTAATTTGTTGGAGCATTGCAGGTTTCTGGCCTTGTTAAAGGCTGTTTCTTGAGATTTACCCCAAACCCAGTCGTCGCCCTCGCGTAGCAGCAAATGCAAGATTCCAGCAAAGTGCTCAACCCTGGTAGAAAGTTACCAAAATAGTTGAGTCCCGGGAACGAACGCAGCTCCGTCACGTTTTGTGGTCTGGGTGCATTCTTGATGGCCTCCGCCTTGGAGTCCGTGGGTCTGATGCCGTCCGCCACAATCTTTCTCCCCAGAAATTCGACCTCTGGTGGCAGGAAAACACACTTGGAACATTTCAACCTGAGTCCCACTCTGTGCAGTCGCTTTAGAACCTCTTCCAGGTTGTGCAAGTGTTCGGTGGTGTTTCGACCAGTGATCAAGATGTCGTCCTAGAACACCACTGAACATGGAACTGATTTCAGCAGACTCTCCATGTTCCTCTGGAAGATGGCTGCCACAGAGCGAATCCCAAAGGGGCACCTGTGATACACGAACAGTCCTTTGTGCGTGTTGATGCGCGTCAACTTCTTTGACGGTTCAGCCAGCTCCTGTGTCATGTATGCGGAGATGAGGTCTAGCTTGGTGAACGACTTTCCCCCTTCTAGCGTGGCGAATAAACCGAGACTCGGTTGATCATCACCTTGTAGTCCCCGTAGATTCTGACCGTCCCTTCGCTCTTTAGCACTGGCACGATTGGACTGGCCCACTTGTTGAACTCGACTGGCAATATGATTCCCTCTAGTTGAATTCTGTCCAACTCAATCTCGACTTTCTCTTGCATCATATAAGGAACTGCTTGGGCCTTGTGATGAACGGGCCGTGCCCCAGGAACAAGGTGGATCTGCACTTTGGCGCCTGTGAAGTTGCCGATGCTTGGCTCAAAACGCCGGGAATTTGTTTAGTATCTGGGCGCACAAGGCGTCATCTGCTGAGGACACGGCTTTGATGTCGTCCCAGTTCCACCGGATCTTGCCTAGTCAGCTCCTGCCGATCAGCGTCGGGCCATCGCCTGGTACAATCCATAGTGGTAAATCATGCACCATTCCGTTATACGATACTGTCACTGCCGCACTGCCGATGTGAGTTCTTTGGTGTAAGTGCACAGTGTGGTGTGAATCAGGCTCAGTTTTGGCCTCTGTGCCTTGTTACTCCACAGTTTCTCAAAGGCCTTCTGGCTCATTATCGATTGACTCACTCCCGTGTCCAGTTCCATGGAGACTGGAATATCGTTAAGTTTGACTTTTAACATTATTGGAGGGTTTTTGGTGGTGAAGGTGTGTACCCCATACACTTCTTTCTCATTCTCTAGCTGAGTTGCCTCTCCTGCTCATTCAGCATGATCCACGCTGGATCAGTTGCTCTCTGGTGACTTTGCCACGTGATGAATCCGAGGTCGCTTGCACAATCGCTGGAGGTGCCCCATTGTCCCACAGCCCCTGCATACATAGTGCTCGAAACGGCATTGATGGGCTCTGTGACTGCCCCCGCAGCACCAACATGGTGTTAATGGATTCACATTAGCACTCCCCAGCAGCCTCCGAGTCATCCTGGGCCTGGCCTCTGCGGCCATATGGGGCCCTATTGCGGACAGTCCTGCCTGCTGAAGGCATTATTTTTTGCACAGTACTTGCCGGTGAGCCTCGATCCTGTGAAGATATCTGCTTCGTGTTGTCGCTCGTGGATGTGAAGGCCTGGGTTATCGTGATGGCCTTGCTCAGATCCGGGGATTTGGCAGACAGCAGCTTGCGAAGGATGCCTTCATGGTCAATTCCAAGCATGAAAAAGTCCCGCAATATTTCCCCCAAGGATCCTGCAAAGTCGCACTACCCCGCAAGGCGTATAAGGTCGGCGATGAATCTAGCCACATTCTGGCCCTCGGAGCGACGGCTTGTGTAAAAGCGGTACCTGGCCATCAGGATGCTCTCTTTGGGCTTGAGGTGCTCCTGAGACAGCGTACACAGCTCTGCATACGATTTGTCCGTTAGTTTGGCCGATGCCAGCAAGTTCTTAAGGAGGCCATATACCGATGACCCACATACGCTCTGCGCTTGATCTCTGTTTCAGCTGTGTCCAGTTCGTTGGCTACAAAGTACTGGTCGAGGCGCTCAACGAAGGCTTCCCAATCATCACCCTCAATAAATCTCACCATCATCATCATCAGAGGCAGTCCCTTGGAATCAAGGAAGACTTGCCTCCACTACCAAAGTGACTTCTTTGGTGGCTGAACAGTCCAACACAAGAGCCACAGACCCTGTCACAGGTGGGACAGACATTCGTCGGGGGAAGGGGGGTGGGGCAGGACTGATTTGCTACACGCTGCTTCCGCTGCCTGCGCCTGACCTCTTCACGCTCGCAGCATTTAGATTCGAAGAGCTCAACACCCTCCCGGATGTACTTCCTCCACCTGGGGCAGTCTTTGGCCAGGGTCTCCCAGGTGTCAATGGTGATGTCGCACTTTACCAGGGAGGCTTTGAGGGTGTCCTTGTAATGTTTCCGCTGCCCACCTTTGGCTCGTTTGCCATGAAGGAGCTCCACGTACAGCAATTACTTAGGGAGCCTCGTGTCTGGCATGCGAACTATGTGGCCTGCCCAGCGAAGCTGATCGAGTGTGGTTAGTGCTTCAATACTGGGGATGTTAGCCTGGGTGAGGACACTGATGTTGGTGTGCCTGTCCTCCCAGGGAATTTGCAGGATCTTGCGGAGACATCGTTGGTGATATATCTCCAGCGACTTGATGTGTCTTCTGTACATCGTCCATGCCTCTGATCCATACAGGAGGGCGGATATTATTACAACTCTGTCGACCATGTAGGCCACCTCAAAGACTCCCCCTGCGGAGTTAACGAATGCTTCAAGACCCTTTGCCTTACCCTATCCCAGAACCAATGCACCACAGTCATCAGTGCGTACACCCCAACACTCGATGCAACGGATGAGGCTAAAGAGGGTTTTTTTTTCCAACCTCGAGACATCCCTGTCACGCGTCCCCACGGGCGACAAATTGATCCTCCTAGGTGACTTTAATGACTGGGTCGGCAAAGACACAGCCCTCTGGGGAGGCATGATTGGCAGAGAGGGGGTAGGGAAATCCAACTCCAGTGGCACCCTACTCCTGACAAAATGTCGAGAACACAAACTCCTCATCACCAACACCCTGTTCTGCCAGAGGGACAAATACAAGGCATCAGTCGAGGAGGCGGGAGCTTGGAGCAGTCAGTCGAGGAGGCGGGAGCTCGGAGCAGCACGAGTCCGGGGTCGGCGAGAGGCCGATAAAGGCCAGCGGGAGTCAGGCAGGTCGAGGAGGCGGGAGCTCGGAGCAGCGCAAGTCCGGGGTCAGCGAGAGGCCGATAAAGGCCAGCGGGAGTCGGGCAGGTCGAGGAGGCGGGAGCTCGGAGCAGCGCGAGTCCGGGGTCGGCGAGGCGTGGCTTGTGCAGCTGCAGGGAGAAGGCAAAAAAGAAGTAGAAAGAAACAGAAAGGTGACGTCACAGCCAAGGGGGTAAGTGATTGGCTGGTGATTGGTGAGTAGTTTTTCTTTTTTCTCTTCAATAACAGTCAGCAACTTTTAACATTGTTGTTGCCAATTTAAGTGTATCTACGGGTTAAGTCATGGCAGGGGAGCTCGGTCACGTGATATGCTTCTCCTGTACCATGTGGGAACTCAGGGACGCTTCCGGTGTCGCTGACGACTACGTGTGCAGGAAGTGTATCCACCTCGAGCTCCTGACGGACCGCGTTGCGGAATTGGAGCTGAGCATGGATTCACTCTGGAGCATCCACGATGCTGAGAATGACGTGAGTAACACGTGTAGTGAGTTGGTCTTACCGCAGGAGAAGGGTCCATAGCCAGCTAGGGAATGGAAGACCAGCAGGAAGAGTAGTGCAAGGAAGGTAGTGCAGGGGTCACCTGTGGTCATACCCCTGCAAAACAGATACACTGCTTTGAGTGCTGTTGAGGGGGATGACTCATCAGGAGAGGGCAGCAGCAGCCAAGTTCATGGCACCGTGGCTGGCTCTGTTGCACAGGAGGGCAGGAAAAAGAGTGGGAGAGCGATAGTGATAGGGGATTTAATTGTAAGGGGAATAGATAGGCGTTTCTTCGGCCGCAACCGAGACTCCAGGATGGTATGTTGCCTGCCTGGTGCAAGTGTCAAGGATGTCTCTGAGCGGGTGCAGGACATTCTAAAAAGGGAGGGAGAACAGCCAGTTGTCGTGGTGCACGTTGGTACCAACGACATAGGTTAAAAAAAGGGATGAGGTCCTACGAAACGACTTTAAGGAGCTAGGAGCTAAATTTAAAAAGTAGGACCTCAAAAGTAGTAATCTCGGGATTGCTACCAGTGCCACATGCTAGTCAGAGTAGGAATCGCAGGATAGCGCAGATGAATACGTGGCTTGAGCAGTGGTGCAGCAGGGAGCGATTCAAATTCCTGGGGCATTGGAACCGGTTCTGGGGGAGGTGGGACCAGTACAAACCGGATGGTCTGCACCTGGGCAGGACCGGAACCAATATCCTAGGGGGAGTGTTTGCTAGTGCTGTTGGAGAGGAGTTAAACTAATATGGCAGGGGGATGGGAACCAATGCAGGGAGACAGAGGGAAACAAAAAGGAGACAAAAAGCAAACGACAGAAAGGAGATGAGGAAAAGTGGAGGGCAGAGAAACCCAAGGCAAATAACAAAAAGGGCCACTGTACAGCAAAATTCTATGGACAAAGTGTGTTTTTAAAAAAAAAACAAGCCTGAAGGGTTTGTGTCTTAATGCAAGGAGTATCCGTAATAAGGTGGATGAATTAACTGTGCAAATAGATGTTAACAAATATGATGTGATTGGGATTACGGAGATGTGGCTCCAGTATGATCAGGGCTGGGAATTCAACATCCAGGGGTCTTCAACATTTAGGAAGGATAGAATAAAAGGAAAAGGAGGTGAGGTAGCATTGCTGGTTAAAGAGGAGATTAATGCAATAGTTAGGAAGGACATTAGCTTGGATGATGTGGAATCTATATGGGTAGAGCTGCAGAACACCAAAGGGCAAAAAACGTTAGTGGGAGTTGTGTACAGACCTCCAAACAGTAGTAGTGATGTTGGGGAGGGCATCAAACAGGAAATTAGGGGTGCATGCAATAAAGGTGCAGCAGTTATGTGACTTTAATATGCACATAGATTGGGCTAGCCAAACTGGAAGCAATACAGCGAAGGAGGATTTCCTGGAGTGCAGAAGGGATGGTTTTCTAGACCAATATGTCGAGGAACCAACTAGGGGGGAGGCCATCTTAGACTGGGTGTTGTGTAATGAGAGAGGATTAATTAGCAATCTCGTTGTGCGAGGCCCCTTGGGGCAGAGTGACCATAATATGGTGGAATTCTGCATTAGGATGGAGAATGAAACAGTTAATTCAGAGACCATGGTCCAGAACTTAAAGAAGGGTAACTTTGAAGGTATGAGGCGTGAATTGGCTAGGATAGATTGGCGAATGATACTTAAGGGGTTGACTGTGGATGGGCAATGACAGACATTTAGAGACCGCATGGATGAACTACAACAATTGTATATTCCTGTCTGGCGTAAAAATAAAAAAGGGAAGGTGGCTCAACCGTGGCTATCAAGGGAAATCAGGGATAGTATTAAAGCCAAGGAAGTGGCATACAAATTGGCCAGAAATAGCAGCGAACCTGGGAACTGGGAGAAATTTAGAACTCAGCAGAGGAGGACAAAGGGTATGATTAGGGCAGGGAAAATGAAGTTCGAGAAGAAGCTTGCAGGGAACATTAAGACGGATTGCAAAAGTTTCTGTAGATATGTAAAGAGAAAAAGGTTAGTAAAGACAAACTTGGGTCCCCTGCAGTCAGAATCAGGGGAAGTCATAACGGGGAACAAAGTAATGGCAGACCAATTGAACAAGTACTTTGGTTCGGTATTCACTAAAGAGGACACAAACAACCTTCCGGATATAAAAGGGGTCAGAGGGTCTAGTAAAGAGGAGGAACTGAGGGAAATCCTTATTAGTCGGGAAATTGATGGGATTGAAGGCCGATAAATCCCCAGGGCCTGATGGACTGCATCCCAGAGTATTTAAGGAGGTGGTCTTGGAAATAGCGGATGCATTGACAGTCATTTTCCAACATTCCATTGACTCTGGATCAGTTCCTATCGAGTGGAGGGTAGCCAATGTAACCCCACTTTTTAAAAAAGGAGGGAGAGAGAAAACAGGGAATTATAGACTGGTCAGCCTGACCTCAGTCGTGAGTAAAATGATGGAATCAATTATTAAGGATGTCATAGCAGCGCATTTGGAAAGAGGTGACCTGATAGGTCCAAGTCAGCATGGATTTGTGAAAGGGAAATCATGCTTGACAAATCTTCTGGAATTTTTTGAGGATGTTTCCAGTAGAGTGGACAAGGGAGAACCAGTTGATGTGGTATATTTGGACTTTCAGAAGGCTTTCGACAAGGTCCCACACAAGAGATTAATGTGCAAAGTTAAAGCACATGGGATTGGGGGTAGTGTGCTTACATGGATTGAGAACTGGTTGGCAGACAGGAAGCAAAGAGTAGGAGTAAATGGGTACTTTTCAGAATGGCAGGCAGTGACTAGTGGGGTACCGCAAGGTTCTGTGCTGGGGCCACAGCTGTTTACACTGTACATTAATGATTTAGACGAGGGGATTAAATGTAGTATCTCCAAATTTGCGCATGACACTAAGTTGGGTGGCAGTGTGAGCTGCGAGGAGGGAGCTATGAGGCTGCAGAGTGACTTGGATAGGTTAGGTGAGTGGGCAAATGCATGGCAGATGAAGTATAATGTGGATAAATGTGAGGTTATCCACTTTGGTGGTAAAAACAGAGAGACAGACTATTATCTGAATGGTGACAGATTAGGAAAAGGGGAGGTGCAACGAGATCTGAGTGTCATGGTACATCAGTCATTGAAGGTTGACATGCAGGTACAGCATGCGGTTAAGAAAGCAAATGGCATGTTGGCCTTCATAGCGAGGGGATTTGAGTACAGGGGCAGGGAGGTGTTGCTACAGTTGTACAGGGCCTTGGTGATGCCACACCTGGAGTATTGTGTACAGTTTTGGTCTCCTAACTTGAGGAAGGACATTCTTGCTATTGAGGGAGTGCAGTGAAGGTTCACCAGACTGATTCCCGGGATGGTGGGACTGACCTATCAAGAAAGACTGGATCAACTGGGCTTGTATTCACTGGAGTTCAGAAGAATGAGAGGGGACCTCATAGAAACGTTTAAAATTCTGACGGGTTTAGACAGGTTAGATGCAGGAAGAATGTCCCAATGTTGCGGAAGTCCAGAACCAGGGGTCACAGTCTAAAGATAAGGGGTAAGCCATTTAGGACCGAGATGAGGAGAAACTTCTTCACCCAGAGAGTGGTGAACCTGTGGAATTCTCTACCACAGAAAGTTGTTGAGGCCAATTCACTAAATATATTCAAAAGGGAGTTAGATGAAGTCCTTACTACTAGGGGGATCAAGGGATATGGCGAGAAAGCAGGAAGGGGGTACTGAGGTTACATGTTCAGCCATGAACTCATTGAATGGCGGTGCAGGCTAGAAGGGCCGAATGGCCTACTCCTGCACCTATTTTCTATGTTTCTCTCATGGCCACACCCTCGCTCCAAACACTGGCATCTGCTGGACTATGTCATTGTCCGAGCCAGGGATCGCAAAGATGTGCGCATCACCCATGCCATGACAGGAGCTGACAACTGCTGGACGGACCACCGCCTAATCGGATCCATCATCAATATTAACATTGCCCCAAAGCAAAGAGACAGCAGAAGCAGTACCACAAAAACGTTAATACCGCGGCACTTAAAGACTCAGCTAAAAGAGCCCTATACAACCAGTACCTCACAGCTATTCTGGTGTGCCTTGAAGACCCTGAGATGCTCAATGCCCACAGCGCTTGGTCTCCCCTCCAGGCCTCCATAACCAATGCCTGTGAAGAAATCTCAAGACTACCACCGGTGGCCATTTCTGTGTGAAGGTTTGTGGTCTGTAATTCGTCGCCAGTTGTTATGTTTAGAACAACTCCACGAGGCTGTGTTGTAAACTTAAACCATCGTGACCTTGGTCTGTTTAATATAACTCCAAAGTGAGACAGCAAGGTGGTGGCTTCCCTTTTATACCTGCTTTCACCAGGGTACACTCAGGTGACCCGTAGATCTCCCTCAGGTGTGCCCTCTGGTGGCAAGTCTTACACACAGATGAGGTTCACGTACATAACAGTGACACCACCGAACACTTGCACAACCTGCAAGAGGTTCCAAAGTGACTGGACAGAGTGGGACTCAGGCTGAAATGCTCCAAGTGTGTTTTTCCTGGTGCCAGAGGTCGAATTTCTGGGGAGAAAGATTGCGGCAGATGGCATCAGACCTACGGACTCTAAGTCGGAGGCCATCAAGAATGCACCCAAACCACAGAATGTGACGGAGCTGTTTTCGTTCCTGGGACTCCTCAACTATTTTGGTAACTTTCTACCCAGGTTGAGCATTTTGCTGGAACTTTGCATTTATTGCTACGTAAGGGTGACGACTGGGTTTGGGGTAAATCTCAAGAGACAGCCTTTGATAAGGCCAGAAACCTGCTATGTTCTAACAAGTTACTTGTATGACCCGTGTAAACGTTTAGTACTAGCTTGTGATGCATCTTCGTACAAGGTCGGTTGTGTGTTACAGCAAGCCAATGTGTCAGGCAAACTGCAAACGGTTACATATGCGTCCAGAAGTTTATCTAAGGCTGAAAGAGCCTACAGTATGGTTGAGAAAGAAGTATTAGCATGCGTATACGGGGTTAAGAAAATGCACCAATACCTATTTGGACTCCGGTTCGAGTTCGAAACCGACCACAAACCTCCCATTTTGCTGTTTTCAGAAAGCAAAGGTATTAACACCAATGCTTCGTCCAAAGATGGGCACTAACATTATCTGCGTATGACTATGTAATCCGCCACCGACCAGGCACTGAGAACCGTGCTGATGCCCTCAGTCGGCTACCATTGCCCACCACCGGGGTGGAAATGGCGCAATCCGCAAACTTGCTTCTTATAATGGACGTTTTTGAGAGCGAAGGGTCACGGTCAAGGCTCGCCAGATCAGGACCTGGACTAGCCAGGACCCTGTGCTATCACTAGTAAAAAAACTGCGTCCTTAATGGGAGCTGGTCGGCTGTTCCTGGGGAAATGCAAGATGAAATTAAGCCACTTTACCGACGCAAGGACGAACTGTCCATCCAATTGGATTGTCTCCTATTGGGGAATCGCGTGGTTTTGCCAAAAAAAGGCAGGGAAACATTTATACGCGACCTTCACAGTACCCACCCATGCATAGTCATGATGAAGGCTATCGCCAGGTCGCACGTTTGGTGACCCGGCTTTGACTCGGAATTGGAGTCATGCGTACACCAATGTAACACTTGCTCACATTTGAGCAATGCACCAAGGGAGGCCCCATTGAGTCTGTGGTCATGCCCTTTCAAACCATGGTCCAGGGTCCATGTAGATTTCTCTGGCCTCTTTCTAGGAAAGATGTTCCTAGTAGCAGTGGACGCTTACTCTGAATGGATTGAATGTGTAATAATGTCATCATGTACGTCCACTGCCATCACTAAAAGCCTCTGGGCCATGTTCGCCACCCATGGTTTGCCCGACGTCCTTGTTAGTGACAATGAACCATGTTTCCCCAGCTCGGAATTCAAAGAGTTCATGACCCGCAGTGGCATCAAACATGTCAAGTCTGCCCCATTTAAGCCCGCATCCAATGGTCAAGCGGAACGGGCAGTCCAAATTGTTGTGTATCTGTAAAGCATGCAGTCCCATGTTCTGCCACCAGGGAGCGCATCCCCTGAAGTCCCAAGGGATGTCAGCATATAAGCCGGCCCCTAAGGCCTGTTACTCAATCTGAAGTATCTTAATAAAGACTGAGGTCACTGTTACTTTAACCTCCCTGTGTGCAGTCTCATCTGTGTTAGGAACACAACACAATTATCAAGCAGAGCTTGAAACGCATGACGGACGGTTCCCTGTAGACCCTGTTATCTCGGGTTCTGCTCAGCGACCGGATGCGACCCTACTCGCTTACCGGGATACCCCCGGCAGAATTTTTAATGAAGAGAGCACTCAAAATCAGGCTCTCCTTAGTCCACCCAGATCTCAATGATCATGTAGAAACCCGGCGTCACCGACATAACATGTACCACGATCGCGTGGCTGTATCGTGTGACATTGAGGTTAATGACCCTGCATTTGTTCTTAATTACGGTCATGGTCCCAAATGGGTTGCTGGCACTGTTTTAGCCAAGGAAGGGAATAGAGTGTTTGTTGTCAAACTTCTGAATGGACAAACGTGCAGAAAGCACTTGGATCAGACCAAATTACGATTCACTGACAACAAGAACAGTTTGAAGAGGACATTACCATCATTGATCCACCAACACACACCCAACCAGCAATCGACCTCTCAGTCAACCACGAGGATGAACCCACCATGCCCGACAGTCCGATCAAACTAGCCGTGCTGCTATGCAGCAATGATCCGACCGACTCACCCATGCCAGGACTTCAACTCAGCCGATCAACCTGGGAATGTAGAGCCCCTGATCGCCTCAACTTGTAAATAACTTGTAGCCAAGACTTTGTCCGGGGGGTGGGGGAGGAAAGTGTGATGTTATGTATGTAAACTTTATAATAGTGTAAGACTTGCCACCAGGGGTCGCACCTGTTGGAAACCCAAGGGTCACCTGCACACCTCGTGCAAGCAAGTATAAAAGGTTGTCTGCCATGCTGCTTCTTCAATCTGAAGATTGATTTAAAGAGACTAAGGTCACATCAACTTGAGCTCACAGCATACAGTCTTGTGGAGTTATTCTGAACATAACATTGTCTATCTCTGTCTTAAATTTATTTAATGACTCAGCTCCCACAGCTCTCTAAGGCCGCGACTGCCACAGATTTACAACCCTCAGAGAAGAAATTCCACCTCATCTCAGTTTTAAATGGGCAGCCCCTTATTCTAAGATTATGCCCTCTAGTTCTAGTCTCCCCTATCAGTGGTTGGAAACATCCTTTCTGCATCCACCTTGTCAAGCCCCCTCATAATCTTATACATTTTGATAAGATCACCTCTCATTTTTCTGAATTCCAATGAGGAGAGGCCCAACCTACTCAACCTGTCCTCATAAGTCAACCCCCTCATCTCTGGAATCAACCTAGTAAACCTTCTCTGAACTGCCTCCAAAGCAAGTATATCCTTTCTTAAATATGGAAACTAAAACTACACGCAGTATTCCAGGTGTGACCTCACCAATACCCTGTATAGCTGTAGCAAGACTTCACTGCTTTTATACTGCATCCCCTTTGAAATAAAAGCCAAGATTCCATTGGCCTTCCTGATCATTTGCTGTAACTGCATACTAACCTTTTGTGTTTCATGTACCGGATCCCGCTGTACTGCAGCACTTTGAAATTTTTCTCCATTTAAATAATAATTTGCTCTTCAATTTTATTCTGCCAAACTGCATAACCCCACACTTTCCAAGATTATACTCTAACTGCCAAATGTTTACCCCACTCACTTAGCCTGTCTGTCGTTTTGCAGACTTTTTGTGTCCTCCTCACATTCTTTTTCCTCCCATCTTTGTATCGTCAGCAAACTTGGCTACATTACACTTGGTCCCTTCATCCAAGTCGTTAATATAGATTGTAAATAGTTGGGATCCCAGCACTGATCCCTGCGGCACCCCACTAGTTACTGATTGCCAACCAGAGAATGAACCATTTATCCCGAATCTGTTTTCTGTTAGTTAGCCAATCCTCTATCCATGCTAATATATTACCCCAAACTCCGTGAACTTTTATCTTGTGCAGTAACCTTTATGTGGCACCTTGCCAAATGCCTTCTGGAAATCCAAATACACCACATCCACCGGTTCCCCTTTATCCACCCTGTTCGTTCCATCCTAAAAGAATTCCAGCAAATTTGTCAAATATGATTTCCCCTTAATAGATCCATGCTGACTCTGCCTGACTGAATTATGTTTTTCCAAATGTCCTGTTACTGCTTCTTTAACAATGGACTCCAACATTTTCCCAACCACAGATGCTAGGCTAACTGGTCTATAGTTTCATGCTTTTTGTCTGCCTCCTTTTTTTAAATAGAGTCATTACATTTTCAGTTTTCCAATCTGCTGGGACCTCCCCAGAATCCAGGGAATTTTGGTAAATTACAACCAATGCATCTACAATCCCGGCCATTTCTTCCCTTAAGACCCTCAGATGCAAGCCATCAGGTCCAGGGGATTTATCTGCCTTTAGTCCCATTATCTTACTGAGTCCCACCTCCTTAGTGATTGTGATTGTGTTAAGTTCCTTCCCCCCCTTATAGCCCCTTGACTATCCACTGTTGGGATATTGTTTGTGTCCTCTACCGTAAAGACTGATACAAAATATTTGTTCAGAATTTCTGCCATCTCCATGTTCGCCATTACTAATTCCCCGGTCTCGTCCTCATTTACTTTAGCCACTCTTTTCCTTTTTATATACCTGTAGAAACTTTTGCTATCTGTTTTTATATTTTGTGCTAGTTTACTTTCATAGTCTATCTTCCCTTAATCATTTTTTTTAGTCGTTCTTTGCTGGCTTTTGAAAGCTTCCCAATCTTCTGTCCTCCCACTAGTTTTGGCCACTTTGTATGCCCTTTTTTTAATTGGATACCATCCTTTATTTTTTTAGTTAGCCATGGATAGCTATCTTGTCCCTTGCACTCTTTCCTCCTCACTGGAATATATTTTTCTTGGTGAATTATGAAATATCTCCTTAAATGTACGCCACTGTTCAACAACCATCCTACACTTTAATCTATTTTCCCAGTCCACTTTAGCCAACTCTACCTTCATACCTTGTAGTCTCCTTTATTTAAGCTTAGGACGCTGGTTTGAGATCCAACTTTCTCACCCTCCATCTGAATTTGAATTTCAACCATGCTATGATCACTCATTCCGAGGGGATCCTTTACCAGGAGATTGTTTATTAATCCTGTCTCATTACACAGGACCAGATCTAAGATAACCTTCCCGGTTCCGCTACATACTGCTCAAGGAACCCGTCCCTTATGCACTCTATGAAATCTTTCTCAAGGCTATCCTGACCAATTTGATTTGACCAATCAATATGGAGGTTAAAATCACCCATGATTATTGCTGTTCCCTTTTTTTACAAGCCCCCACTCTTTCTTGGTTTATACTCCAACCAACAGAGTTGCTACTGTTAGGGTGCCTATAGACTACGCCCACCAGTGACTTGTTCCCCTTATTATTCCTTATCTCCACCCAAACTGTTTCAACATCCTGATCATTTGAGACAATATAATTTCTTACTATTGCAGTGATTCCATCCTTTATCTGCGGAGCTACCCGACCTCCTTTTTCTTTCTATCTCTCCTTCCGAATTATCAAGTACCCCTGAATGTTTAGTTCCCAGTCCTGGTCATCTTGCAACCACGTCTCTGTTATGGCTACCAGATCATACCCATTTTGTAACTATTTGTGCCGCCAGCTCATCTAATTTGTTACGAATGCTGTGTGCATTCAGAAAAAGAGCTTTTAAATGTGTGTTCATTGTTGTAATGAATTCATTTTACACTTTTGAGAACCTGAAATGTCAAATAATGAGAAAAAAAGCATTGTATTCCTTTCTTGAAGTTGATGTCTTTTATTTTTGTTTTCAGCCTATTGGATAAAGCTCCAGATGGACCCATATTTATCTCTTTGTGTTTCATCCTAAGATCAATGGATGCAGCAGGGTTTTCTGCGAGCACTACTGCTTCATTTTCAATCCTTGCAGCAACTTTTCCAAACAATGTAGCCACAATAATGGTAATAGTGAATTTAAGTCATCCGCTAATCTGGAACTTATACTCTGCTAATAGGATTAAAATTAGCATTAAAATTTGGATTTAAATTTGATCACTGTATATAATTTATTATAATTTGTGTACAAGAAGAAAAATAAAAGTGGAGGACAGAGTAACCTAAGGCAAAAATCAAAAAGGGCCACATTGCAACAAAATTCTAAAAGGGCAAAGTGTGTGAAAGTGACGAGCCTGAAGGCTCTGTGCCTCAATGCGAGGAGTATTTCTAATAAGGTGGATGAATTAACTGCACAGGCAGCAATTAATGAATATGATATAATTGGCATCACGGAGTCATGGCTCCAGGGTGACCAAGGCTGGGAACTCAACACCCAGGGGTATTCAACATTCGGAAAGGATAGACAGAAAGGAAAAGGAGGTGGGGTAGCGTTGCTGGGTAAAGAGGAAATTAACGCAAGAGTAAGGAAGGACATTAGCTTGGATGATGTGGAATCTATATGGGTGGAGTTGCGGAATACCAAAGGGCAGAAAATGCTAGTGGGAATTGTGTACAGACCACCAAACAGTAGTAGTGAGGTTGGGGACAGCATCAAACAAGAAATTAAGGATGTGTGCAATAAAGGTACAGCAGTTATCATGGGCGACTTTAATCTACATATAGATTGGGTTAACCAAACTGGTAGCAATACGATGGAGGAGGATTTCCTGGAGTGTATTAGGGATGGTTTTCTGGACCAATATGTCAACGAACCAACTAAAGGCCAGGCTATACTAGACTGGGTGATGTGTAATGAGAAAGGACTAATTAGTAATCTTGTGCGAGGCCCCTTGGGGAAGAGTGACCATAATATGGTAGAATTCCTTATTAAGATGGAGAGTGACACAGTTAATTCAGAGACTAGGGTCCTGAACTTAAAGAAAGGTAACTGCGATGGTATGAGACGTGAATTGGCTAGAATAGACTGGCAAATGATACTTAAAGGGTTGACGGTGGATAGGCAATGGCAGACATTTAAAGATTACATGGATGAACTTCAACAATTGTACATCCCTATCTGGAGTATAAAACGGGGAAGGTGGCTCAATTGTGGCTAACAAGGGAAATTAACGATAGTGTTAAATCCAAGGACGAGGCATATAAATTGGCCAGTCAAAGCAGCAAACCTGAGGACTGGGAGATATTTAGAATTCAGCAGAGGAGGACAAAGAGTTTAATTAGGAGGGGGAAAATAGAATATGAGAGGAAGCTTGCTGGAAACATAAAAGCTTCTATAGATATGTGAAGAAAAAAGATTTGTGAACACAAACGTAGTCCCACAGAGTCAGATTCAGGTGAATTTATAATGGGGAACAAAGAAATGGCAAAGCAGTTGAACAAATACTTTGGTTCTGTCTTCACGAAGGAAGACACAAATAACCTTCCGGAAGTACGAGGGGACCGAGGGTCTAGTGAGAAGGAGGAAATGAAGGATATCCTTATTAGGCGGGAAATTGTGTTAGGGAAATTGATGGGATTGAAGGCTGATAAATCCCCGGGGCCTGATCGTCTGCATCCCAGAATACTTAAGGAAGTGGCCCTAGAAATAGTAGGTGCATTGGTGATCATTTTCCAACAGTCTATCAAACTCTAGATCAGTTCCTATGGACTGGAGGGTAGCTAATGTAACACCACTTTTTAAATAAGGAGGGAGAGAGAAAATGGGTAATGATAGACCGGTTAATCTGACATCAGTAGTGGGGAAAATGTTGGAATCAATTATTAAAGATAAAATAACAGCGCATTTGGAAAGCAGTGACAGGATTGGTCCAAGTCAACATGGATTTATGACAAATCTTCTGGAATTTTTTGAGGATGTAACTAGTATAGTGGACAAGGGAGAACCAGAGGATGTGGTGTATTTGGACTGTCAAAAGGCTTTTGACAAGGTCCCACACAAGAGATTGGCATGCAAAGTCAAAGCGGATGGTATTGGGGGTAATGTACTGACGTGGATAGAGAACTGGTTGGCAGATAGGAAGCGGAGAGCCAGGATAACGGTTCCTTTTCAGAATGGCAGGCAGTGACTAGTGGGGTGCCGCAGGGCTCAGTGCTGGGATCTCAGCTATTTACAATATACATTCATGATTTAGATGAAGGAATTGAGTGTAATATATCCAAGTTTGCAGATGACACTAAGCTGGGAGGCAGTGTGAGCTGTGAGGGGGACGTTAAGAGGCTGCAGAGTAACTTGGACAGGTTAGTGAGTGGGCAAATGCATGGCAGATGCAGTATAATGTAGATAAATATGAGGTTATCCACTTTGGGGGCAGAAACTCGAAGGCAGAATATTATCTGAATGGTGGCAGATTAGGAAAAAGGGAGGTGCAACAAGACCTGGGTGTCACGGTACATCAGTCATTGAAATTTGGTATGCAGGTACAGCAGGCGGTGAAGAAGGCAAATGGTATGTTGGCCTTTATAGCTAGGGGTTTTGAGTATAGGAGCAGGGAGGTCTTACTGCAGTTGTACAGGACCTTGATGAGGCCTCACCTAGAATATTGTGTACAGTTTTGGTCTCCTAATCTGAGGAAGGACGTTGTTGCTATTGAGGGAGTGCAGCGAAAGTTCCCCAGACTGATTCCCGGGATGGCTGGACTGACATATGAGGAGAGATTGGATCGACTAGGCCTTTATTCACTGGAGTTTAGAAGGATGAGAGGGGATCTCATAGAAACATATAAAATCCTGATGGGGTTGGACAGGTTAGATGCAGGAAGAATGTTCCCGATGTTGGGGAAGTCCAGAACCAGGGGTCACAGTCTAAGGATAAGGGGTAAGCCATTTAGGATTGAAATGAGGAGAAACCCCTTCACTGAGAGAGTTGTTAACCTGTGGAATTCTCTACTGCAGAGAGTTGTTGCCAGTTCATTGGATATATTCAAGAGGGAGTTAGATATGGCCCTTACGGCTAAAGAGATCAAGGGGTATGGAGAGAAAGCAGGAAAGGGGTACTGAGGGAATGATCAGCCATGATCTTATTGAATGGTGGTGCAGGCTCGAAGGGCCAAATGGCCTACTCCTGCACCTATTTTCTATGTTTCTATTGATGGTTTAAAAAAAATACTTTCGGAATATCCAACCGAGATTTCAATTTATTAAATTTTGTCTTGTGTTCCCTTCTCCCTTTCACCCCCCGGCCCCCCGTGTCTTGAAGTTAAAGACATTTCTCTGAACTACACAAACCAGGAGTAGCACCAATTTGATCCTCACTTTTTGTTCCCTAGCTAATCTCAGCAGGAACATCAATAGGAATACTGCAACGTGCCTAGGAGACCATAGAAATTTACCGCACAGAAGGAGGCCATTCGGCCCATCGTGTCTATGCCGGCGATAATTCAACTTTCCAGCTCTTGGTCTGTAGCCTTGTAGGTTACGGTACTTTCTGTATATCCAAGTTCTTTTTAAAAGTGCTGAGGGTTTCTGCCTCTCCCACCCTTTCAGACAGTGAGTTCCAGACCCCCTACCACCCTCTGGGTGAAAAAAGTTGTTCTTAATTCCCTTCTAATCCTTCTCCAATTACTTTAAATCTATGGCCCCTGGTTATTGGCCTCTCTGCTAGGGGAAATGGGTCCTTCCTATCCATTCTGTCCAGGTCCCTCAGTTTTATACACCTCAATCAATGTATCCTCAGCCTCCTCTGTTCCAAAGAAAACAAACCCAGCATATCCAATCTTTCTTCATAGCTAAAATTCTCCAGTCCTACCAACAAATCTCTTCTGTACCCTCTAGTGCAATCACATCTTTCCTCTAATCTGATGACCAGAATTGAACGCAGTACTCTAACTGTGGCCTAACTAGTCTTTTATTCAGTTCAAGCATAAGCTCCATGCCCTTGCATTCTATGCCTCGGCTAATAAAGGAGAGTATCCTGTATGCTTGCTTAACTACCTTATCTACCTGCCCTGCTATTTTCAGTGATCTGTGGATGTGCACTGTGAGGTCTCGCTGTTCCTCGACCGTTCTCACTATCCTCCCATTTATTGTGCATTCCCTTGCCGAGTAAGCCCTCCCCAAATGCAATACCTCACACTTCTCCGGATTGAATTCCCTTTGCCACTTTTCTGCCCACCTGACCAGTCCATTGCTATCTTCCTGCAGTCTACAGCTTTCTTCGTCATTATCAACCACACCCAATTTTCCTATCATCTGCAAACTTCTTAATGATGTCCTCCTACTTTGAAGTCTAAATCATTTCCAGGAGACCTTAGGCTAGGAAAGTGAAAATTAACCTGTTCCTGTTCCTGATCTTTATGCAGCAATTCCCACCCCCGCACACCTTCCTTTTTACTGGAAGTGGATATCCGTGAAGGACATAGAAACATAGAGAATAGGTGCAGGAGTAGGCCATTCGGCCCTTCGAGCCTGCACCACTATTCAGTATGATCATGGCTGATCATTCACCTCAGTACCCCATTCCTGCTTTCTCTCCATACCCCTTGATCCATTTAGCCATAAGGGCCACATCTAATTCCCCTTTGAATATATCTAACGAACTGGCCTCAACAACTTTCTGTGGTGGAGAATTCCACAGGTTCACAATTCTCTGAGTGAAGAAGTTTCTCCTCATCTCGGTCTTAAATAGCTTACCCTTTATCCTTAGACTGTGACCCCTGGTTCTGGACTTCCCCAACAACGGGAACATTCTTCCTGCATCTAATCTGTCCAATCCCATCAGAATTTTATATGCTTCTATGAGATCCCCTCTCATTCTTCTAAATTCCAATGAATATAAGCCTAGTCGATCCAGTCTTTCTTCATAGGTCAGTCCTGCCATCCTGGGAGTCAGTCTGGTGAACCTTTGCTGCACTTCCTCAATAGCAACAACATCCTTCCTCAGATTAGGAGACCAAAACTGAACACAATATTCTAGGTGAGGTCTCACCAAGGTCTTGTACAACTGCAGTAAGACTTCCCTGCTCCTACACTCAAAACCTATAGCTATAAAGGCCAACATACCATTTGCCGCCTTCACCGCCTGCTGTACCTGCATACCAACTTTCAATGACTGATGTACCATGACACCCAGGTCTTGTTGCACCTCCCTTTTCCCTAATCTGTCACCATTCAGATAATATTCTGCCTTCCTGTTTTTGCCACCAAAGTGGATAACCTCACATTTATCCATATTATACTGCATCTGCCATGATTTTGCCCACTCACCTAACCTGTCCAAGTCACCTTGCAGCCTCTTAGCATCCTCCTCACAGCTCACACTGCCACCCAGCTTAGTGTCATCTGCAAACTTGGAGATATTACATTCAATTCCTTCATCTAAATCATTAATGTATATTGTAAATAGCTGGGGTCCCAGCACTAAACCTTGCGGTACCCCACTAGTCACTGCCTGCCATTCTGAAAAGAGCCTGTTTATTCCTACTCTTTGCTTCCTGTCTGCCAACCAGTTCTCTATCAACGTCAATACATTACCCCCAATACCATGTGCTTTAATTTTACATACTAATCTCTTGTGTGGGACCTTGTCAAAAGCCTTTTGAAAGTCCAAATACACCACATCCACTGATTCTCCTTTGTCCACTCTATTGTTACATTCTCAAAAAATTCTAGAAGATTTGTCAAGCATGATTTCCCTTTCATAAATCCATGCTGACTTGGTCCGATCCTGTCACTGCTTTCCAATTGCTCTGCTATTACATCTTTAATAATTGATTCCAACATTTTCCTGATGTCAGGCTAACCGATCTATAATTCCCTGTTTTCTCTCCCTCCTTTTTTTAAAAATGGGGTTACATTAGCTATCCTCCAATCCATAGGAACTGATCCAGAGTCTATAGAATGTTCGAAAATGACCACCAATGCATCCACTATTTCTAGAGTCATTTCTTTAAGTACTCTGGGATGCAGACTATCAGGCCCTGGGGATTTATCGGCCTTCAATCTCATCAATTTCCCTAACACAATTTCCTGACTAATAAGGATATCCTGCAGTTCCTCCTTCTCGCTAGACCCTCGGTCCCCTATTATTTCCGGAACGTTATTTGTGTCCTCCTTAGTGAAGACAGAACCAAAGTATTTGTTCAATTGGTCTGCCGTTTTTTGTTCTCCATTATAAATTCACCTGAATCCGACTGCAATGGACCTAAATTTGTCTTCACTCATCTTTTTCTCTTCACATATCTATAGAAGCTTTTGCAGTCAGTTTTTATGTTCCCTGCACGCTTCCTCTCATACTCTATTTCCCCCCTCCTAATTAAACCCTTTGTCCTCCTCTGCTGAATTCTAAATTTCTCCCAGTCCTCAGGTTTGCTGCTTTTTCTGGCCAGGCCAATTTATATGCCTCTTCCTTGGATTTAACACTGTCCCTAATTTCCCTTGTTAGCCACGGTTGAGTCACTGTCCCTGTTTTATTTTTACGCCAGACAGGGATGTACAATTGTTGCAGTTCATCCATGTGATGTTTAAATGTCTGAAATTGCCTATCCACCGTCAACCCTTTAAGTATCATTCGCCAGTCTATTCTAGCCAATTCACGTCTCATACCATCAAAGTTACCTTTCTTTAAGTTCAGGACCCTAGTCTCTGAATTAACTGTGTCACTCTCCATCTTAATGAAGAATTTTACCATATTATAGTCACTCTTCCCCCAAGGGGCCTCGCACAACAAGATTGCTAATTAGTCCCTTCTCATTACACATCACCCAGTCTAGGATGGCCAGCTCTCGAGTTGGTTCCTCGACATATTGGTCTAGAAAACAATTCCTTATACACTCCAGGAAATCCTCCTCCACCGTATTGCTACCAGTTTGGTTAGCCCAATCAATATGTAGATTAAAGTCACCCATGATAACTGCTGTACCTTTATTGCACGCATCCCTAATTTCTTGTTTGATGCCATCCCCAACCTCACTACTATTTAGTGGTCTGTACACAATTGCCACTATCGTTTTCTGCTCTTTGGAATTCTGCAACTCCACCCATATAGATTCCACATCATCCAAGCTAATGTCCTTCCTTACTATTGCATTAATTTCCTCTTTAACCAGCAACGCTACCCCACCTCCTTTTCCTTTCTGTCTATCCTTCCTGAATGTTGAATACCCCGGGATCTTGAGTTCCCAGCCTTGGTCACCCTGGAGCCATGTCCCCGTAATCCCAATTACATCATATCCGTTAACAGCTATCTTCGTAGCTAATTCATCCACCTTATTACAAATACTCCTCGCATTGAGACACAGAGCCTTCATGCTTTTTTTTTTTAACACTCTTTGACTTTTTAGAATTATGTTGTAATGTGGCCCTTTTTGATTTTTGCCCTTGATTCCTCTGCCCTCCACTTTTACTTATCTCCTTTCTACCTTTTGCTTCTTCCCCCATTTTACTTCCCTCTGTCTCCCTGCATAGATTCCCATCCCCCTGCTATATTAGTTTAACCCCTCCCCAACAGCACTAGCAAACACTCCCCCTAGGACTGGTTCCAGTCCTGCCCAAGTGCAGACCCTCTGGTTTGTACTGGTCCCACCTCCCCCAGATCCGGTTCCAATGTCCCAGGAATTTGAAGCCCTCCCTCTTGCACCATTCCTCAAGCCATGTGTTCATCTTAACTATCCTGTTATTTCTACTTTGACTAGCACGTGGCACTGGTAGCAATCCTGAGATTACTACCTTTTGAGGTCCTACTTTTTACTTTAACTCCTTGCTCCCTAAATTCAGCTTGTAGGATCTCATCCCATTTTTTTACCTATATCGTTGGTACTTATATGCACCACGACAACTGGCTGTTCACTCTCCCCCTCCAGTATGACCTGCAGCCACTCTGAGATGACTAGGGAGGCAGCATACCATCCTGGAGTCTCGATTGAGGCCGCAGAAATGCCTATCTATTCCCCTTACAATAGAATCTCCTACCACTATAGCTCTCCCACTGTTTTTCCTGCCCTCCTGTGCAGCAGAGCCACCCATGGTGCCATGAACTTGGCTGCTGCTGCCTTCCCCTGATAGGCTATTTCTCCCAACAGTACCTCAGGACAGGATTGGTTTCCATTATGATGATCCTACAGGCAACTAGCTTGTCAACGCTCAATGAATGACTAATGCTGGTTTGAGTGAGATATTGAAGGCTAGTGGCACAGTACCTTGCCATTTGGGAAGGAAGAACAGAACATTGGAAGGGGAAATACTGTTAGAGCTGATCACATTTTGTTAAAAGAAAATTACAAAATTTTGTCTAATTTTTATATTTCTAGCAAATTAAGACACTAACAGACTACAAACCATCTTTTTTTTTAGGGCTCTATGGAAGTATTCACTGGGCTTGGCCTAGCAATAGGCCCGCCTATTGGGGGCTTTTTGTACCAGTTATTTGGATTTGAAGTTCCTTTTATTGCATTAGGGTGTGCAATTTTTTTAATAATTCCTTGGAACATGTGTACTTTACCAAGATACGGTAAGACTCTGCATTTAAATTTTTCTGTAGACAAGTAGTTTACTTTTATTGGGATGGATCTCACAGGCAAGTATTTTAACACCTTGCTGTCCAAAGAATTGTTATTTGGAAATTCCTTGGGAATTACAAGGCTGTGATTACAACCATTTTAAAATAAAGTAATTCACTCAATAGCTCAGCTGGTTAAGACAGTAAATAGCTGAGTGAAATAAACCCAGATCTCTACTGAGTTGTTTGGTTGCAGAGCAGTGGTAGGGCCATTATAAGAACATAAGAAATAAGAGCATGAGGATGCCATATGGCGCCCCCTGAGCCTGGTCCACCATTCAATAAGATCATTGCTAATCTTCGACCTCAGCTCCACTTTCTCGCCTGATCGCTAGAGTCCAAAAATCTATATCTCTCTCTGCCTTGAATGTACTCTATGACTGAGCATCCACAGCCCTCTGGGTAGAGAATTCCAAAGATTCACTTCACTCTGGGCGATGAAATTCCTCCTCATCTCAGTCTTAATTGGCCGACTCCATATCCTGAGGCTATGTCCCTTACTTCTAGACTCTCCAGAACCGCTCAGCACCTATCTTGCCAAGCCTCTCAGAATCATGTATGTTTCAATGAGATCACCTCTCATTCTCCTAAACTCCAGAGTGTATAGGCTCAATCACTCCTCATAAGACAACCCTCTGGGCAAAAATGTGGCAGATGGTATATAATGTTGGAAAGCATGAGGTTATGCACTTTGGCAGAAAAAAATCGAAGAGCAAGTTATTATTTAAATGGAGAAAAAATGCAACGTGCTGCAGTACAGCGGGACCTGGGAGTACTTGTGTATGAAACACAAAAGGATAGTATGCAGGTACAGCAAGTGATCAGGAAGGCCAATGGAATCTTAGCCTTTATTGCAAAGGGGATGGAGTATA
Source organism: Pristiophorus japonicus (assembly GCF_044704955.1). NCBI lineage: Eukaryota > Metazoa > Chordata > Chondrichthyes > Pristiophoridae > Pristiophorus > Pristiophorus japonicus. Next base: position 167,111,282 of record NC_091983.1, read on the forward strand.
AAAGCAGAGAAGTCTTGCTACAGTTATACAGGGTATTGGTGAGGCCACACCTGGAATACTGCGTGCAGTTTTAGTTTTCATATTTAAGAAAGGATATACTTGCTTTAGAGGCAGTTCAGAGAAGGTTCACAAGGTTGATTCCGGAGATGAGGGGGTTGACATATGAGGAAAGGTTGAGTAGGTTGGGCCTCTACTCATTGGAATTCAGAAGAATGAGAGGTGATCTTATCGAAACGTATAAGATTATGAGGGGGCTTGACAAGGTGGATGCAGAGAGGATGCTTCCACTGATGGAGACTAGAACTAGAGGACATGATCTTAGAATAAGAGTCCGGCAATTTAAAACTGAGATGAGGAGGAATTTCTTCTCTTAGGGTTGTAAATCTGTGGAATTTACTGCCTCAGAGAGCTGTGGAAGCTGGGTCATTGAATAAATTTAAGACAGAGATACTCAGTTTCTTAATCGATAAGGAAATAAGGGGTTATGGGAAGCGGACAGGGAAATGGACCCGAATCCATGATTGGATCAGCCATGATCGTATTAAATGGCGGAGCAGGCTCGAGGGGCTGTATGGCCTACTCCTGCTTCTACTTATGTTTTTATTAACCCTCTCATTCCAGGAATCCATCTAATTAATCTAGTTAGGCTGAATCCCCAAGTTTAGGGAAAATTAGCCTGTGTTTCTGCTCCTGATTGTTTTCTCGTGTTAGTTGCTGGAAGTGATGATGCATGGATGCAACCAGTGTTAAAATAACCTTGAAGATATTAAGAGTGCAAGGCATAAATTGGAGATCAAAAGCATAGCAACTAAGCAAATTAAGTGCATTAATTTTATAATTACCTCGAAGTGGATGAGGGGCGGTCAAAGCATAATTGACGATTAAACGTTGTTATTGCTGCTTTCACTTGCAGCAATTTGAAAGGCAAACAAAATGTTATATTGTCTAAAAATAGATGTTTGTAATAAAAGGTTAAAAATGTTAGACATTCTGTAATTAAGAACATAAGAAATAAAAAAATAGGAGTAGGCCATTTGGCCCCTCGAGCCTGCTCCACCATTCAATAAGATCATGGCTGATCTAATCTTGGCCTCAACTCCACTTCCCTGCCCTCTCCCCAAAACTCTTGACTCCCCTATCTTTCAACAATCTGTCTGTCTCCACCTTAAATATAGTCAATCACCCAGCCTCCACAGCTCTCTGGGGTCGAGAATTCCAAAGATTCATGACACTCTGAGAGAAGAAATTCCTTCTCATTTTCATTTTAAATGGGCGACCCTTTGTTCTGAAACTATGCCCCCCAGTTCTAGGTTCTCCCACGAGGGGAAACATTCTCTCAGCATCTATCCTGTCACGCCCCCTCAGAAGCTTATACGTTTCAGTAAGATCACCTCTCATTCTTCTAAACTCCAATGAGTACAGGTCCTTTCTTCATATGTTAACCCCTTCATCTCAGGAATCAACCTTGTGAACCTTCTCTGAACTGCTTCCAATGCAAGTATATCCCTCCTTAAATAAGGAGACCAAAACTGTACGCAGTACTGCAGGTGTGGTCTCACCAACACCATATACAGTTGTAGCAGGACTTCCCTACTTCCATACTCCATCCCCTTTGAAATAAAGGCCAACATTCCATTTGCCTTCCTGATTACTTGCTATAGCTGCATGCTAACTTTTTGTGTTTCATGTACAAGAACCCCCAGATCCCTCTGTACCTCAGCATTTTGTAATCTCTCGCCATTTAAAAAATAATTTGCTTTTTTATTTTTCCTACCAACATGGATAACCTCCACATTTTCCCACATTATACTCCATCTGCCAAATTTTTGCCCACTCACTTAGCCTATCTATAATCCCTTTGCAGATTCTTTGCATCCTCCTCGCAGCCTGCTTTCCCACCTATCTTTGTTTCATCACGAAATTTGGCTACATTACACTCGGTCCCTACATCCATGTCATTAATATAGATTGCAAATAGTTGAAGCCCCAGCACTAATCTTTGAGGCACCCTACTAGATTACAGTTTACCAACCTGAAAATGACCCATTTATCTTGACTCTCTGTTTTCAGTTAGTCAATCCTCTATCCATGCTAATATATTACCCCAACCCCTTGAGCTCTTATCTTGTGCAGTAACCTTTTATGTGGCACCTTATCGAATGCCTTCTGGAAATCCAAATACATGACATCTATTGGTTCCCCTTTATCCACCTTGCTCGTTACATCTTCAAAGAACTCCAGTAAATTTGTCATACATGATTTCCTTTTCATAACACCATGCTGATTCTGTTTGACTGCATTATGATTTTCCAAATGTCCTGCTACTACTTCCTTAGTAATGGACTCTCGCATTTTCCCAATGACAGATGTTGGGCTAACTGATCTATAGTTTACTACTTTCTGTCTCCCTCCTTTCTTAAATAGGGATGTTACATTTGCGGTTTTCCAATCTGCTGGGACCTCTCCAGAATCCAGGGAATTTTGGTAAATTACAACCAATGCATCCACTATCTCTGCAGCCACTTATTTTAAGACCTTAGGATGATGGCCATCAAGTCCAGGAGACTTGTCCACCTTTGGTCCCATTAGTTTGCCGAGTACTTTTTTGTCTAGTGATAGTTGTGGGAAATCACCACTCAGAGTCGGATGTTGAGTTCAATTGAAATGACCTTTATTACAAGCTAGCAGGGGAGCGGTATGGCTGTCTGCCACCACCGTCTTACAATTAGAGCATCATATTTATAAAAAAGGGGGCAGACAAAAGGCAGGTAACTATAGGCCAGTTAGTTTAACATCTGTAGTGGGGAAAATGCTTGAAACTATCATTAAGGAAGAAATAGTGGGACATCTAGATAGGAATAGTGCAATCAAGCAGACACAGCATGCATTCATGAAGGGGAAATCGTGTTTCACTAATTTACTGGAATTCTTTGAGGATATAACGAGCATGGTGGATAGAGGTGTACCGATGGATGTGGTGTATTTAGATTTCCAAAAGGCATTCGATAAGGTGCCACGCAAAAGGTTACTACAGAAGATAGAGGTATGCGGTGTCAGAGGAAATGTATTAGCATGGATAGAGAATTGGCTGGCGAACAGAAAGCAGAGAGTCAGGATAAATGGGTCCTTTTCGGGTTGGAAATCGGTGGTTAGTGGTGTGCCACAGGGATCGGTGCTGGGACCACAACTGTTTACAATATACATAGATGAACTGGAAGAGGGGACAGAGTGTAGTGTAACAAAATTTGCAGATGACACAAAGATTAGTGGAAAAGCAGGTTGTGTAGAGGACACCGAGAGGCTGCAAAGAGATTTGGATAGGTTAAGCTAATGGGCTAAGGTTTGGCAGATGGAATACAATGTCGGAAAGTGTGAGGTCATCCACCTTGGGGGAAAAAAAACAGTAAAAGAGGGAATATTATTTGAATGGGGAGAAATTACAACATGCTGAGGTGCAGAGGGACCTGGGGGTCCTTGTGCATGAATCCCAAAAAGTTAGTTTGCAGGTGGATCAGGTAATCGGGAAGGCGAATGGAATGTTGGCCTTCATTGTGAGAGGGATGGAGTACAAAAGCAGGGAGGTCCTGCTGCAATTGTATAGGGTATTGGTGAGGCTGCACCTCGAGTACTGCGTGTAGTTTTGGTCACCTTACTTAAGGAAGGATATACTGGCTCTGGAGGGGGTACAGAGACGATTCACTAGGCTGATTCCGGAGATGAGGGGGTTACCTTATGATGATAGATTGAGTAGACTGGGTCTTTACTCGTTGGAGTTCAGAAGGATGAGGGGTGATCTTATAGAAACATTTAAAATAATGAAAGGGGTAGACAAGATCGAGGCAGAGAGGTTGTTTCCACTGGTTGGGGAGACTAGAACTAGGGGGCACAACCTCAAAATACAGGGGAGCCAATTTAAAACCGAGTTGAGAAGGAATTTCTTCTCCCAGAGGATTGTGAATCTGTGGAATTCTCTGCCCAAGGAAGCAGTTGAGGCTAGCTCATTGAATGTATTCAAGTCACAGGTAGATAGATTTTTAACCAATAAAAGAATTAAGGGCTATGGGGAGCGGGCGGGTAATTGGAGCTGAATCCATGGCCAGATCAGCCATGATTTTGTTGAATGGCAGAGCAGGCTCGAGGAGCTAGATGGCCTACTCCTGTTCCTAATTCTTATGTTCTTATGTTCTTATAGGGATTACATTGTATTGTCCCACATCATATACGGACGTGTTCCGGGTGGTTGTGTGCACAAATAAGTTTTGAATGCAAAAGCTAGGTGCTGTACAACAAGGAGTTGGAGCTGGGGAGCCCATCGGACCACAGTCACGGGTTGAGTAGCTGGTTCCTTACACCATCGTGAAGGCCGCTGTCTACCCTTAATCTTGAGATGTGACATCCTGTGTACATGCAGCTTGCCTCTGCCATATTGTTTAACTAGAAGATGTTCAGTTTAACCCTATATACTTTTAGCTTCCCCATCAGATAGATTGTTTTAAGTCCCCCCCACCCCCACATAGCCCCTTGATTATCAATTTTTGAGATGCTTTTAGTGTCTTCTACCGTGAAGACTGATACAAAATATTTGTTCAAAGTCTCTGCCATTTCCCCTTTTCCCATATTAATTCCACAATCTCATCCTCTAATGGACCAACATTTATTTTAGCTACTCTCTTCCTTTTTATACACCTGTAGAAGCTCTTCCTGTCTCTTTTTATATTTCTTGCTAGTTTACTCTCATAAACTATCTTCTCTCTCTTTATCATTTTTTATAGTCGTCCTGTGCTGGTTTCTAAACATTTTCCAATCCTCTGGCTTTCCACTATTCTTCGAAACATTGTTTGTCTTTGTTTTGAATTTGATACCATCCTTTACTTCATTACTTTGCCACAGATAGTTCATCCTTCTCTTGGAGTCTTTCCGTCTCACTGGAATATATCTTTGCTTAGAGTTATGAAATATTTCCTTAAATGTTTGCCACTGCTTATCTACCATCTTACACTTTAATCTATTTTCCCAGTCCACTTTAGCCAACTTTGCCTTCATACCTTTGTAATTGCCTTTATTTAAGTTCAGGACACTAGTTTGAGACCCAGCTTTCTCACCCTCAATCTGAATTTGAAATTCTACCATGCTTTGATCACTCTTCCCAAGAGGATCCTTCACTAGAAGATCATTAATTAATCCAGACTCATTACACATTACCAGATCTAAAATAGTTTGCTCCCTGGTTGGTTCCACAACATATTGGTCTAAGAAACCATCCCACATACACTTTATTAATTCTTCATTTACCAGAGTAACACCAGAGTAGTTATATAATTGTGGCTATTATACTTGCAAGAATAGACGATGTAAAATATTTTAATCAAGGTCATTGGTTTTCAGATGGAATTGTCAGCAATGCCTCATTCTGGAAGCTACTTGCACTCCCCAAAGTAACTTTTGTATGCCTGATTATATTTTCTATAAGTTCATGTATTGGGTTCCTGGATCCCACCGTATCATTGTTCGCTATTGAAAAGGTGAGTATTCCTTTTTTGAAATCCTTTTGATCTAATCAGTGTTTAAAATAACAAAATAATTCCATCAGGTAGAAACAGAGAAACTATGTCCTGTGGTGAGGAATCTAGAATAAGAGGGCAAAACCTTAAAAGTTAGAGATAGGCTATTTAGAAGTGAAATCAGGAAGCACTTTTTCATAAAGAGTAGTGGAAATCTGGAACTCGCTTCTCCCAAACGCTGTGGACGTTGAGTTAAATGAAAATTTGAAGACTGAGATTGACATTAAGTAAGGTAATCAAGGGATATAGATCAAAGGCAGGTAAATAGAGTTGAGATCCAGATCAGTCATGATCTAATAGAATTAATATTTATCCAAAACATTTGAAAATGTCAGATGGAGGATTTTTTTTTAATATTGAAAAGTTGCTGCATTGACAAATATACAGAATAATATATAAGCATATTCATTGATATTTTAATCTGTGCACATCTCTGGTCTCCATATTACAAAAAGAATATAGCGGCACTGGAGAAGATACAACAAAGATTTACAAGGATGATACCACAACTGAGAGGGTATGACTATCACGAAGGATTGAACGGGCTGGGGCTCTTTTATCTAGAAAAGAGAAGGTTTAGGAGGAACCTTTTTAAAAGTATTAAAGGGTTTGATAGGGTAGTCAGAGATGTTGCTTCCGCTTGCGGGGGAATCCAAAACTCGGGGTCATAAATATGAGATAGTCACTAATAAATCCAAAAAGGAATTCGGGTGAAACTTCTTTACTCAGAGTAGTTAGAAAGTGGTACTTGCTACCACAAGGAGTAGTTGAGGCGAATAGCATAGATGCATTTAACAACAACAACTTGTATTTATATAACGTCTTTAGTGTAGTCATCGTCTGAGCGAGGGACTGCAAAGACGTGCGCATCACCTGCGCCACGACAGGAGCCGACGACTGCTGGACGGACCACTGCCTAATCCGCTCTGTCATTAACATCAATATAGCCCCAAAGCAGCGACGGCAACAAACAGTGCCGCAGAAAAATCAATGCTGGGGCACTCAAAGACCTAGTTAAGAAAGTCCTATACAACCAGCGCCTCACTGCCAACATGGCAACCCTTGATGATCCCATTATGCAGAGTGCCCACAGCGCCTGGTCTGCCCTCAAGGCTACCATAACCAGTGCCTGCGAAGAGACGCTCGGTCACTCAACTAGGAAACACCAAGTCTGGTTTGACGAGAACGACCAGGAGATCCAGGAGCTAATAAGCCGCAAGCACAAGGCATTTCTGAACTTAAAGCAGCATCCCAATTCGGGAGCAGCAAAGCAGCTCTACAGGCGACTGAAGGCCAAGGTCCAAAAGAACCCTGCAACCTAAAGAATAGATGATGGGTAGAGAAAGCACAGAAGATCCAGCAGCTGGCCGACAGCCATGACATGCAAGGATTCGTCACTGCAGTTAAGACCACCATGTTCCTTCAACTGGCCTTCCTCTGCCTGCCGGGTCTCGCTTAGGGCGGCAATGTCAATGTCTGAGTTCCCGGGCAACTATGGCAACTTGGCAGAGTCCCTTCGGCCGGGGACAGAAGCGGCCGGTGCAGAGTCCCTTCGGCCGGGGACAGAAGCGGCCGGTGCAGAGTCCCTTCGGCCGGGGCCAGAAGCGGCCGGTGCAGAGTCCCTTCGGCCGGGGACAGAAGCGGCCGGTGCAGAGTCCCTTCGGCCGGGGCCAGAAGTGGCCGGTGCAGAGTCCCTTCGGCCGGGGACAGAAGCGGCCGGTGCAGAGTCCCTTCGGCCGGGGACAGAAGCGGCCGGTGCAGAGTCCCTTCGGCCGGGGACAGAAGCGGCCGGTGCAGAGAAGAATTCCCAGCAGGGACACCAGGAGTGCAGGGACTCCAGCCCGGCAGGGACTCCAGCCCGGCGGGGACGCCATGGGGCGCGGGCTCCGGCCTGGCTGGGACACAGAGAGAGCAGGGGCTCCAGCCCAGCGGAGACACAGAGAGAGCAGGGGCTCCAGCCCAGCGGAGACACAGAGAGAGCAGGGGCTCCAGCCTAGCGGAGACACAGAGAGAGCAGGGGCTCCAACCTAGCGGAGACACCGAGGTAGGAGGGACTCCAGCCCAGCGGAGCTCCAGGGTCACCAGCCGCGCCTAGACCACCGACACCAGCACCTTCAGACCAGCTCACCTTCTACCTTCAGTGGGATATCGACCGGAGGCGCGGCCCAACCTCAGCAGCTGAACCGGAGACTGACAAGTTTTAAAACTTACATTTTAGACTCTCAACCGAAATACTTTTGAACATTTATTATTAACCTACATCTTTGACTTTTAACAACATTTAGAAACTTTTTAAACTGGGAAAACTTTTATAATCGATTATTGATATATATCTTAGATTTTTAACAACTCTTCGAAACTTTTGAAATAAATTGGGAACCTTTATCAACTTTTAATCTTTTAAAATAACTTTGGAAGTCACCTTCCTCATGACTGCCTCCCAACCTAGCCTCGGGCCATCTACCATCAATGGCGCCACCCGGTGTCGAGCTTGTGGCCAACACTTCATGTGGAGCATACATACCGGCATGGACCAGTTGGGCAAATGGCCTGTTTCTCTGTTGTATGTTCAGTGTAATGGTAGAACAGGCTCGCTGCCCTCAAGAACATAAGAAATAGGAACAGGCCACCTGATCCCTCGAGCCTGCTCCGCCATTTAATAAGATAATGGCTGATCTGATCATGGACTCAGCTCCATTTCCCTGCCTGCTCCCTATTACTCTTTATTCCCCTATTGCTCAAAAATCTGTCTACCTCCACCTTAAATATATTCAAAGACTCAGCCTCCACAGCTCTCTGGGGCAGAGAATTCCATAGATTTACAACCCTCTGAGAAGAAATTCCTCCTCATCTCAGTTTTAAATGGGCAGCCCCTTATTCTGAGACTGTCCCCTAGTTTTAGTTTCCCCTATGAGATTAAAATATCCTCTCTGCATCCACCTTGTCAAGTCTCCTCATTATCGTAATATGTTTCGATAAGATCATCTCTCAATCTTCTGAACTCCAATATGTATAGGCCCAACCTACTCAAGTTATCTTCATAAATCAACCCCCTCATCCCCGGAATCAACTTAATGAACCTTCTCTGAACAGCCTCCAATGCAAGTATATCCTTTCTTAAATACGGAGATCAAAACTGTACGCAGTACTCCAGGCGTGGCCTCACCAATTGTAGCAGGACTTCTTTGCTTTTATACTCTATCCCCCTTGCAATAAAGGCCAACATTCCATTTGCCTTCCTGATTACTTGCTGTACCTGCATATTAACTTTTTGTGTTTCAGGCACGAGAATCCCAGGTCCCTCTGTACTGCAGCACTTTGCAATGCTTCTCCATTTAAATTATAATTTGCTTTTCTATTATTTCTGCCAAAGTGGATAACCTCACATTTTCTCACATTATACTCCATCTGCCAAATTTTTGCCCACTCACTTAGCCTGTCTATATCCCTTTGCAGATGTTTTCTGTCCTCCTCACAATTTGCTTTCCCACCCATCTTTGTATCATCAGCAAACTTGGCTACATTACACTCAGACCCCTCATCCAAATCATTAATATAGATTGTAAATAGTTGAAGACCCAGCACCTATCCCTGCGGCACCCCACTAGTCACTGTTTGCCAACCGGAAAATGACCCATTTATCCCGACTCTCTTGTTTTCTGTTACTTAGCCTATTCTCTATCCATGCTAATATATTACCCCCAATCCCGCGAACTTTTATCTTGTGCAGTAACCTTTTATGTGGCACCTTATCGAATGCCTTCTGGAAATCCAAATACACCACATCCACTGGTTCCCCCTTATCCACCCTGCTCGTTACATCCTCAAAGACCTCCAGCAAATTTGTCAAACATGATTTCTCTTTCATAAAAACCATGCTGACTCTGCTTGATTGAATTATGCTTTTCCAAATGTCCCGCTACTGCTTCCTTAATAATGGACTCCAACATTTTCCCAACAACATATGTTAGGCTAACTGATCTATAGTTTCCTGCTTTTCGTCTGCCTCCTTTTTTAAATAGGAGCATTACATTTGCGGTTTTGCAATCCGCTGGGACCACCCCGGAATCCAGCGAATTTTGGTAGATTATAACCAATGCATCCACTATCTCTGCAGCCACTTCTTTTAAGACCCTAGGATGTCACCCATCAGGTTCAGGGTACTTGTCCGCCTTTAATCCCATTATTTACCGAGTACTACCTCATTAGTGATTGTATTAAGTTCCTGCCTCCCTATAGCCCCTTGAATATCCACTATTGGGATGTTTTTAGTGTCTTTTACCGTGAAGATCGATACAAAATATTTGTTCAACATCTCTGCCATTTCCCTGTTCTTCATTATTAATTCCCCAGTCTCATTCTCTAGGGGACCAACATTTAGTTTAGCCTTTCCTTTTTATGTACCTGTAGAAACTCTTACTATCTGTTTTTATATTCTGTGCTAGTTTACTTTCATAATCTATCTTCCCTCTCAATCATTTTTTTTAGTCGTTCTTTGCTGACTTTTAAAAGTTTCCCAATCCTTTGGCCTCCCACTGGTCTTGGCCACATTTGTATGCCCTTGTTTTCAATTTGATACCATCCCTTATTTCCTTAGGTAGCCATGAATGGTTATCACTTCTCTTACAGTCTTTCCTTGTCATTTGGATATATTTTTGTTGCGGGTTATGAAATATCTCAAATGTCTGCCACTGGTCATCAACCGTCCCAATACTTTCATCTATTTTCCCAGTCCACTTTAGCCAACTCTGCCCTCATACCTTTGTAGTCTCCTTTATTTAAGCTTAGGACCCTGGTTTGAGAACCAACTTTCTCACCCTCCAACTGAATTTGAAATTCAACCATGTTATGGTCACTCATTCCTAGAGAATCTTGTTCCTATGTTCCTAAGATTAAGTTTAAGTATCATCAAAATTGAAAACCTTCACCTGGATGGAGTGTGTCATTGTAGAAAAGAATGTTGGGCAAATCAGTTATCTTGTGTGAAGGAATCTTCCAATTGTAGTATTCCGTTAAATGATACACTTGGTGTAATTGCTGTGTCTCTGCGTTGATTAGAATTAATTATTCTCCAGCAGATTCTCACCTCAAAGTAGAGATCATAGAATCATAGAAATCTACAGCACAGCAGGCGGCCATTTCGGCACATCGTGTCCGTGCCGACCGACCAAGAGCTAGCCAGCTGAATCCCACCTTCCAGCCCCTAGCCCTGCAGGTTATGGCACTTTAAGTGCACATCCAAGTATTTTTTAAATGTGGTGAGGATTTCTGCCTCAACCACCGTTTCAAGCAGTGAGTTCCAGATCCTGAAGAAATTTCCCCTTGTATCTCCACAAACCTCCCCCCAATTACTTAAAATCTATTTCGCCTGGTTGTTTACCCCTCTGCCACGGGGAACAGGTCCTTTCTATCCACTCTATTCAGGCCCCTCATAATTTTATACACCTCAATCAGGTCTCCCCTCAGCCTCCTCTGTTCCAAAGAAAACAGACCCAGCATCTGCAATCTTTCCTCATAGCCAACATTTTCCAGTCCAGGCAACATTCTTGTAAATCTCCTCTGCACCCTTTCCAATGCAATCACATCTTTCCTGTAATGTGGTGACCAGAACTGCACACAGTGCTCCAGCTGCAGCCCAACCAGTGATTTATACAGTTCAAGCATAACCTCCTTGCTCTTGTATTCCATGCCTCGACTAATAAAGGCAAGTATTCCATTATGCCTTCTCAATCACATTACATACCTGCCCTGATACCTTCAGTGATCTGTGGACCTGCACTCCAAGGTCCCTAGGTTGCTCTACACTTTTCAGTGTCATACTATTTAATGTGTATTTTCTTGCCTTGTTAGACCTCCCCAAATGAATTACCTCACACTTATCTGGATTGAATTCCATTTGCCACTGTTCTGCACACCTGACCAGTACATTGATATCATCCTGCAGTTCATAGCTTTCTTCTTCCTTATCAACCACAGAGCCTATTTTAGTGTCACCTGCAAACTTCTTAATCATACCCGCAACATAGAAACATAGCAACATAGAAAATAGGTGCAGGAGTAGGCCATTCGGCCCTTCGAGCCTGCACCACCATTCAATAAGATCATGGCTGATCATTCACCTCAGTACCCCTTTCCTGCTTTCTCTCCATACCCCTTGATCCCTTTAGCCATAAGGGCCATATCTAACTCCCTCTTGAATATATCCAGTGAACTGGCATCAACAACTCTCTGCAGTAGGGAATTCCACAGGTTAACAACTCTCTGAGTGAAGAAGTTTCTCCTCATCTGAGTCCTGAATGGCCTACCCCTTGTCCTTAGACTGTGTCCCCTGGTTCTGGACTTCCCCAACATTGGGAACATTCTTCCTGCATCTAACCTGTCCAGTCTCGTCAGAATTTTATATGTTTCTGAGATTCCCTCTCATCCTTCGAAACTCCAGTGAATACAGGCCCAGTCGATCCAGTCTCTCCTCATATGTCAGTCCTGTCATCCCGGGAATCAGTCTGGTGATCCTTCACTGCACTCTCTCAATAGCAAGAACGTCCTTCCTCAGATTAGTAGACCAAAACTGAACACAATATTCCAGGTGAGGCCTCACTAAGGCCCTGTACAACTGCAGCAAGACCTCCCTGCTCCTATACTCCAATCCCCTCGCTATGAAGGCCAACATACCATTTGCCGCCTTCACCGCCTGCTGAACCTGCATGCCAACTTTCAATGACTGATGTACCATGACACCCAGGTCTTGTTGCACCTCCCCTTTTCCTAATCTGCCGCCATTCAGATAATATTCTGCCTTCGTGTTTTTGCTACCAAAGAACATAAACATAAGAACATAAGAATTAGGAACAGGAGTAGGCCATCTAGCCCCTCGAGCCTGCTCCGCCTTTCAAAAAGATCATGGCTGATCTGGCCGTGGACTCAGCTCCACTTACCCACCCGCTCCCCATAACCCTTAATTCCCTTATTGGTTAAAAATCTATCTATCTATGATTTGAATACATTCAATGAGCTAGCCTCAACTGCTTCCTTGGGCAGAGAATTCCACAGATTCACAACCCTCTAGGAAAAGAAATTCCTTCTCAACTCAGTTTTAAATTGTCTCCCCCATATTTTGAGGCTGTGCCCCCTAGTTCTAGTCTCCCCGACCAGTGGAAACAACCTCTCTGCCTCTATCTTGTCTGTCCCTTTCATTATTTTAAATGTTTCTATAATGTGGATAGCCTCACGTTTATCCACATTATACTGCATCTGCCATGTGTTTGCCTACTCACCTAACCTGTCCAAGTCACCCTGCAGCCTCTTAGCGTCCTCCTCACAGCTCACATTGCCACCCAGCTTAGTGTCATCTGCAATCCTGGAGATATTACATTCAATTCCTTTGTCTAAATCATTAATGCATATTGTAAATAGCTGGGGTCCCAGCACTGAACCTTGCGATACCCCATTAGTCACTGCCTGCCATTCTGAAAAGGACCCGTTTATTCTTGCTCTTTGCTTCCTGTCTGCCAACCAGTTCTCTCCACGTTAATACATTACCCCCAATACCATGTGCTTTAATTTTGCACACCAATCTCTAATGTAGGACCTTGTCAAAAGTCTTTTGAAAGTCCAAATACATCCACTGGTTCTCCATTGTCCGCTCTACCAGTTACATCCTCAAAAAATTCTAGAAGATTTGTCAAGCATGATTTCCCTGCTGACTTGGACCGATCCTGTCACTGCTTTCCAAATGGCTGCTATTTCATCTTTGATAAAGGATTCCAATATTTTCCCCACTACTGATGTCAGGCTAACCGATCTATAATCACCCGTTTTCTCTCTCCCTCCTTTCTTAAAAAGTGGTGTTACATTAGCTACCCTCCAGTCCATAGGAACTGGTTCAAAGTCGATAGACTGTTGGAAAACGATCACCAATGCATGCACTATTTCTAGGGCAACTTCCTTAAGTACTCTGGGATGCAGACTATTAGGCCCCGGGGATTTATTGGCCTTCAATCCCATCAATTTCCCTAACACAATTTCCCGTCTAATAAAGATTTCCTTCAGTTCCTCCTTCTCACTAGACCCTCGGTCCCCTAGTATTTCCTAGTATTGTGTCTTCCTTCGTGAAGACAGAACCAAAGTATTTGTTTAACTGGTCCGCCATTTCTTTGTTTCCCATTATAAATTCACCTGAATCTGATTGCAAGGGACCTACGTTTATCAACATTCAAGTCCAACATTAGCAGTCCTCCAGTCCTCTGACACCACACCTGTAGCCAGAGAGGATTGGAAAATGATGATCAGAGCCTCTGCTATTTCCTCTTTTGCTTCTCAACAGCCTGGGATACATTTCATCTAGGCCTGGGGATTTAGCCATTTTCAAAGCTGCTAAGCCCCTTAATACTTCCTCTCTCACTGTGTTTATCTCGTCTAATATTTCACACTCCTTCTCCCTCACTTCAAAGTCTGCATCGCTTCTCTCTTTTTTGTGAAAACAGATGCAAAGTATTCACTGAGAACCATACCCACATCTTCTGCCTCTGTACACAGATTTCCTTTGTGGTCTCTAATAGGCTCTACCCCTGCACTTCTTATACTCCTCTAGAGTTTCTATAGTATTGAGTTCTTGGTATCTATCATAAGCTTTCCTTTATTTTCCTTTATCGTACCCTGATCAAACTGTCCTTTTTCTTTTAAGCATATGTCCATAAATCAAGTAAAAGATATTTCCTTTGTGGGTGGCATTTTTTAAGTATACAAGGGTGACACTCATTTTTATTTGTGAACAACATGTCTAAATATAATTTTTAAATATATATAATTTTATAAGCATCACGTCATTGATTGTATAGAAACATAGAAGTTTACAGCGCTGAAAGGAGGCCATTTCAGCCCATCGTGTCCACGCCGGCCGACAAAGAGCCGCACAGCCTTCAATCAGCAACCCCAAAGGTTACATATAAACCAATGAACTATGGCAGAAAGGTAAACAGCACCCAGCCCAACCTATCTGTTGCGACACCCCTTCACTAAAACATTCTACATTCCACACCAATGTGATTTCCAGGGAGAGGCAAAAACCAGATTAAAAGCCCAGGCCAATTGGGGGAAAAGTAAAATCTGTGAAAATTCCTCTCCGACCCATCCAGGCGATCAAAGCTAGTCCAGGAGATCACCCTGGCCATATTCGATTCCCTGCAGTACATACAATCGTATCTGCACCAGCCAACAAAAGGTTATCCAGTCTAATCCCAATTACCAGCTCTAGGTCTGTAACCCTGAAAGTTACAGCACTTTAACTGCCCATCCAAGCACCTTTTTAAATGTGGTGAGGGTTTCTGCATCCACCACCCTTCCAGGCAATGAGTTCCAGACCCCCACAACCCTCTGCGTGAAGAAGCCCCCCTCAAATCCCCTCTGAACCTTCCACCAACTACCTTAAAACTATGGGCCCTCGTAATTGGGCCCTCGTAATTGACCCCTCCACCAATGGAAATAGGTCCTTGCTATCCACTATATCCAGGCCCCTCAAAATTTTGTACACCTCAATGAGGTCTCTTCTCAACCTCCTCTGTTCCAATGATAACAAACCCAGCCTAAGCAATCTGTCCTCATAGCTAAGGTTCTCCATTCCAGGCAGCATCCTAGAAAATCTCCTCTGCACCCTCTCTTGTGCAATCACGTCCTTCCTATAATACAGCGACCAGAACTGCACGCAGTACTCCAGCTGTGGCCTAACCAGAGTGTTATACAATTTAAGCATAACCTCCCTGCTGTTGTATTCTATGCCTCGGCCAATAAAGGCAAGCATTCCGTATGCCTTCTTAACCACCTTATCCACCTGGCCTGCTACTTTCAGGGATCTGTGGACAAGCACGCCAAGATCCCTTTGTTCATCTACACTATTAATGGCCTAACGTTTAATGTGTATACCCTTTCCTTATTGGCTCTCCCAAAGTGCATTACTTCACACTTCTCCGAATTAAATTCCATTTGCCACTGCTCTGCCCACCTGACTAGTAGATTGATATCCTCCTGCAGTCCATGACTTTCCTCTTCATTATCAAACATTCGGCCAATTTTAGTGTCATCTGCAAACTTCTAAATCATACTCCCTATATTCAAATCGAAATCATTGATACACACCATAAAAAGTAAGGGGCCCAGTACTGAGCCCTGCGGAACCCGACTGGAAACATCCTTCCAGTCACAAAAACACCAATCAACTATTACCCTTTGCTTCCTGCCTCTGAGCCAATTTTGGATCCAACTTACCACTTTGCCCTGGATCCCATGGGCTTTTACTTTTGTGACCAGTCTGCTATGTGGCACCTTATCAGAAGTTTTGCTAAAATCCATATACATTACATCGTACATATTGCCCTCATCGACCCTCCTGGTTACCTCCTCTCAAATTTCAATTAAGTTTGTCAGACACGACCTTCCCTTAACTGACTCTTCTTGATTAATCCATGTCTTTCCAAATGAAGATTTATCCTGTTTTTCAGGATTTTTTCCAATAATTTTCCCACCACTGAGGTTAGGCTGACAGGCCTGTAATTAATCGGCCTATCCCTTTCTCCCTTTTTAAACAATGGTACCACATTTGCAATCCTCCAGTCCTCCGGCACCATGCACAAATCCAAGGAGGACTGAAAAATGATGGTCAAGGCCTCTGCTATTTCCTCTTCTACTTCACTCAACAGCCAGGGATGTATTTCATCCGGGCCTGGGGACTTATCTACTTTCAAAGCTGCTAAACCCCTCAATACCTCCTCTCTCACTGTTTATTTCATCCAGAATTTCACACTCCTCCTTGATAGTATCTGCATTGCCCCTTTCCTTTGTGAAAACGGGTGCAAAGTATTCATTAAGAATTATACCAACATCTTCCGCCTCCACACAAAGATTACCCTCATGGTTTCTAATAGGCCCAACCCTTTCTTTAGTTACCCTCTTGCTCTTAATATATTTATAGAACATCTTTGGGTTTTCCTTAATTTTACTAGCCAAGAATTTTTCATGCTCTCTCTTAGCATTCCTAATATCCTTTTTAATTTTACCTCTTAACCTTCTGTATTCCTGCAAAGATTCTATGTATTTAGCTGTCGGTATATGACATAAGCTTCCCTTTTTTTTTTATCCTCCCCTCTAAGTCCCTAGATATCCAGGTGGCTCTAGAATTATTATTCCCACTCTTTTTTTTCTTTAAGTGCACATGTTTGGCCTGAACCCTCCGGATTTCCTCCTTGAATGCCTCCCACAAGTAACTGTTTCCAGTCCACTGTGGCTAAATCACTCCTCAACTTAGCAACGTTAGCTTTTCCCCAATTCCAGGCCTATCCTTCTCCTTATCCATAACTAAGTTGAATCTGACTGAATTATGGTCAATGGCACCCAAGTGCTCTTCGACTTGCCCAGCTTCATTCCCCAAAACTAAATCCAAAACCGCCCCCTCTTGTGTTGGGCTTGTTATATACTGGATAAAAACTCTCTCTTGAATGCATTTTAAGAATTCCGCACCCTCGATACCCTTCACACTATATTTGTCTTAATCAATATTAGGATAGTTAAAATCCCCTACTATTACGACCCTATGGTTTTTGGACTTCACAGCAATTTGCCTACATATTTGCTCCTCTATCTCCCTCCCACTGTTTGGGGGTCTGGAATACATGCCCAACAGTGTGATCACCCTTTTTTTATTTTTCAATTCAACCCATATGGCCTCATTTGATGATCCCTCTAACATATCATCCCTGCTCACCACTGTAATAGTTTCTTTAATCAGTACCGTGACCTCCCCACCTCTTTTACCCTCCTCTCTGTCTTGTCTAACAATCCTGAAACCAGGAATATTGATCTGCCAAACCTGCCCCTCTTTCAGCCATGTCTCTGTAATGGCTATAATGTCATACTCACAAGTATCTAACTGTGCTCTTAGCTCATCCGCCTTATTCGCTATACTCATTGCATTAAAGTATATACCATTTAACACAGGAAGACCTCCTTGATTACTACTTACTAACCCTTGTTTCCTCTGTCTTACAGATTCACTTTCTAAATTTTTGCTATCCAATTTCAGCTTTACTTCCTTCTCTATTGAATTTGTTCTCAGATTCCCATTACCCCATCCCAAGTTAGTTTAAACTCTCCTCAACAGCACTGGCAAAACTCCCCGCGAGCATATTGGTCCCGTCGGTGTTGAGGTGCAACCCCTCCGGCTTGTACACATCCTACTCCTCCCCCCCCCCCCCCCCCAAAAAGTGGTCCCAATGCCTCAGGAATTTAAAACCCTCCCTCCTACACAAACTCTCCAGCCACGTGTTCATCCTCTCCATCTTTTTATTCTTGTACTCATTAGCACATGGCACCGGTAGTAACCCGGAGATTACTACCTTTGCGGTCCTACCCTTTAATTTTCTTCCGAGCTCCCTAAATTCTGCCTGTAGGATCTCAACTCGGTTTTAAATTGGCTCCCCTGTATTTTGAGGTTGTGCCCCCTAGTTCTAGTCTCCCCTACCAGTGGAAACAACCTCTCTGCCTCGATCTTGTCTATCCCTTTCATTATTTTAAATGTTTCTATAAGATCACCCCTCATCCTTCTGAACTCCAACGAGTAAAGACCCAGTCTACTCAATCTATCATCATAAGGTAACCCCCTCATCTCCGGAATCAGCCTAGTGAATCATCTCTGTACCCTCTCCAGAGCCAGTATATCCTTCCTTAAGTAAGGTGACCAAAACTACACGCAGTACTCGAGGTGCAGCCTCACCAATACCCTATACAGTTGCAGCAGGACCTCCCTGCTTTTGTACTCCATCCCTCTCGCAATGAAGGCCAACATTCCATTCGCCTTCCTGATTACCTGCTCCACCTGCAAACTAACTTTTTGGGATTCATGCACAAGGACCCCCAGGTCCCTCTGCACCGCAGCATGTTGTAATTTCTCCCCATTCAAATAATATTCCCTTTTACTGTTTTTTTCCCAAGGTGGATGACCTCACACTTTCCGATATTGTATTCCATCTGCCAAACCTTAGCCCATTCGCTTAACCTATCTAAATCTCTTTGCAGCCTTTCTGTGTCCTCTACACAACCCGCTTTCCCACTAATCTTTGTGTCATCTGCAAATTTTATTACACTACACTCTGTCCCCTCTTCCAGGTCATCTATGTATATTGTAAACAGTTGTGGTCCCAGCACCGATCCATGTGGCACACCACTAACCACCGATTTCCAACCCGAAACGGACCCATTTATCCCGACTCTCTGCTTTCTGTTCGCCAGCCAATTCTCTATCCATTCTAATAGATTTCCTCTGACTCCGCGTACCCTTATCTTCTGCAGTAACCTTTTGCGTGGCACCTTATCGAATGCCTTTTGAAAATCTAAATACACCATATCCATCGGTACACCTTTATCCACCATGCTCGTTATATCCTCAAAGAATTCCAGTAAATTAGTTAAACATGATTTCCCCTTCATGAATCCATGCTGCATCTGCTTGATTGCACTATTCCTATCTAGATGTCCCGCTATTTCTTCCTTAATAGTTTCAAGCATTTTCCCCACTACAGATGTTAAACTAACCGGCCTATAGTTACCTGCCTTTTGTCTGCCCCCTTTTTTAAACAGAGGCGTTACATTAGCTGCTTTCCAATCCGCTGGTAACTCCCCAGAGTCCAGAGACTTTTGGTAGATTATAACGAATGCATCTGCTATAACTACCGCCATCTCTTTTAATACCCTGGGATGCATTTCATCAGGACCAGGGGACTTGTCTACCTTGAGTCCCATTAGCCTGTCCAGCACTACCCCCCTAGTGATAGTGATTGTCTCAAGGTCCTCCCTTCCCACATTCCCGTGACCAGCAATTTTTGGCATGGTTTTTGTGTCTTCCACTGTGAAGACCGAAGCAAAATAATTGTTTAAGGTCTCAGCCATTTCCACATTTCCCATTATTAAATCCCCCTTCTCATCTTCTAAGGGACCAATATTTACTTTAGTCACTCTTTTCCGTTTTATATATCTGTAAAAGCTTTTACTATCTGTTTTTATGTTTTGCGCAAGTTTACCTTTGTAATCTATCTTTCCTTTCTTTATTGCTTTCTAAGTCATTCTTTGCTGTCGTTTAAAATTTTCCCAATCTGCTAGTTTCCCACTAACCTTGGCCACCTTATACGCATTGGTTTTTAATTTGATACTCTCCTTTATTTCCTTGGTTATCCACGGCTGGTTATCCCTTCTCTTACCGTCCTTCTTTTTCACTGGAATATATTTTTGTTGAGCACTATGAAAGAGCTCCTTACAAGTCCTCCACTGTTCCTCAATTGTGCCACCGTTTAGTCTGTGTTTCCAGTCTACTTTAGCCAACTCTGCCCTCATCCCACTATAGTCCCCTTTGTTTAAGCATAGTACGCTCGTTTGAGACACTACTTCCTCACCCTCAATCTGTATTACAAATTCAACCATACTGTGATCACTCATTCCGAGAGGATCTTTTACTAGGAGATCGTTTATTATTCCTGCCTCATTACACAGGATCAGATCTAAGATAGCTTGCTCCCTTGTAGGTTCTGTAACATACTGTTCTAAGAAACAATTCCTCTTCCAGGCTACCCCATGCGATTTGATTTGACCAATCGATATGGAGGTTAAAATCCTCCATGATTACTGCCGTTCCTTTTTCACATGCCTCTATTATTCCCTTGATTATTGCCCTCCCCACCGTGAAGTTATTATTTGCGGGCCTATAAACTACACCCACCAGTGACTTTTTCCCCTTACTATCTCTAATCTCCACCCACAATGATTCAACGTTTTGTTCATTCGAGCCAATATCGTCTCTCACAACTGTCCTGATATCATCCTTTATTAACAGAGCTACCCCACCTCCTTTCCCTTCTTGTCTATCTTTACGAATCGTCAGATACCCCTGTATGTTTAATTCCCAGACTTGGCCACCCTGCAACCACGTTTCTGTAATGGCCACCAAATCATACCCATTTGTAATGATTTGTGCCGTCAACTCATTTACTTTATTTCGAATGCTGCGTGCGTTTAGGTAGAGTGTTTTAATACTAGTTTTTAAACCATGATTTTTAGTTTTGACCCCTCCTGCAGCCCCTTTATATTCAATGGCCCTTTTTGTTTTTTGCCTTGGGTTTCTCTGCCCTCCACTTTTACTCATCTCCTTTCTGTCTTTTGCTTTTGTCTCCTTTTTGTTTCCCTCTGTCTCCCTGCATTGGTTCCCATCCCCCTGCCATATTTGTTTAACTCCTCCCCAACAGCACTAGCAAACACTCTCCCTGGGACATTGGTTCCAGTCCTGCCCAGGTGCAGACTGTCCGGTTTGTACTGGTCCCACCTCCCCCAGAACCGGTTCCAATGCCCCGGGAATTTGAATCCCTCCCTGCTGCACCACTGCTCAAGCCACGTATTCATCTGAGCTATCCTGCGATTCCTACTCTGACTAGCACATGGCACTAGTAGCAATCCTGAGATTACTACTTTTGAGGTCCTACTTTTTAATTTAGCTCCTAGCTCCTTAAATTCAGCTTGTAGGACCTCATCCCTTTTTTTACCTATATTGTTGGTACCAATGTGCACCACGACAACTGGCTGTTCACCCTCCCTTTTCAAAATGTCCTGCACCCGCTCCGAAACATCCTTGACCCTTGCACCAGGGAGGCAGCATACCATCCTGGAGTCTCGGTTGCGGCCGCAGAAACGCCTATCTAATCCCCTATCACTATCGCTCTCCCACTCTTTTTCTTCCCCTCCTGTGCAGCAGAGCCAGCCACGGTGCCATGAACTTGGCTGCTGCTGTCCTCCCCTGATGAGTCATCCCCCTCAACAGTACACAAAACGGTGTACCCTAGCACCAGGGAGGCACCATGCCATTCTGGAGTCACGTCTGCAGCCGCAGAAACGTCTGTCTGTTCCCCTAACTATAGAATCCCCTATCACTAGAGCGCTTTTATTCTTTGTCCCTCCCCCTGGGCAGCTGAGCCACCCGTGGTGCCTTGGAATTGGGTCTGGCTGCACTCCCCAGAGGCACCATCGCCCTCACCATTACTCAGAAGTGAATATCTGTTTGAAACTGAGGTGGACTCACGGGTGGACTCCTGCATGACCTGCCTAGCGTTCTTACTACGTCTGGTGGTCACCCACGTCCCCTCTGTCTGAACGCTTTTAAGCTGCGGGGTGACCACCTCCTGAAACGTGCTATCCTTGTAGCTCTCAGCTTCGCAGTTGCATCGTATTGACTCCAGCCGCCGCTTAAGTTCCAAAACGCGGAGCTCGAGTCGTTGAAGTTGGAAAACCTCCTGCACATATAGTTGTTTAGGTTGCGCGAAGCATCCAGGACTTCCCACATGCCCAAGGATGTACACACCACAGGACTGAGCTGCCCTGCCATCCCTCTACTTAGACTTAACTAATTAAAAGAAAAAGAGAGATACTTACCAATCAAACAGCCAACCACTTGCCTGCCCAGATGAGGGCTGTGAGATCCTCGTCAGAATTGAACTCCTCACCGACCTTCGGGCCTCCTGCTCCTCAGACCTCACGAACTCGCGACCTCTTGGAACTCCCAACTTCTCGAACTTCCGACCTCTCGGTTGCTTCAGCTCTGACTGTTAAAACTTGATTAACGTTGACTCTAATTTTTTTTTTAATTCTCCAGTTCAAATTGAAAACTGGTGATGTAGGACTACTGTTCCTCGGATTCGCTTTGTCATATGCTCTTTCCTCCCCATTACTTGGATATCTGTCTGATAAATTACCAGTAAGTATGCACACTGGCTTGGATGTCCTTTGTGTTGTAAAACTTTTATTTCCTAAATGCAGTTTCTTTATCCATAATAATTAACTTCTCCTTTGTTCTATTGATTTTGTTAGTCAGTGATTAAATCTAATGTTCAGACTTTTTTTTAATATAAAACATTTTTTAAGTAAAATTTCCAGTTCAGTTTTTATCAATGCAAATGATGTAAAAATTGCAATCTTTGATTTCAAAACCCGTTTGTAAAATCATTTCTATGGGTCAAACAAACTAATGGTTTTGGATTTATGCAAGATTTGTTTTTGTACTCTTAAGTGTGTAGTTTGTTTGCCCAGAAATTGCCTATTTTAGGCCTAGTTGAGGCAAACATTCTCATTCAATATAGTGCAAATTAGATAGCGTAAAGTTCCCTCTCTCCTGACTTCAACAATAAGCTTTGTAACCCCAAACTTGGCACACTAATTTTAAGGACGTGTAGTTTTGTTGGCTGAGTACAGTTTATATTTTTTGGGCTCTGTTTATATGAAAAAAAGAAAGACTTACATTTATATCGTGCTTTTCATAACCTCAGCAAGTCTCAAAGTGCTTTACAGCCAATGAAGTTCTTTTTAAATACGGTCGGAATTTTGTCGGTGCTTAGCAGATGGGATGGGTGGTAGGGCAACTGTTAAATTTTAAATGATTCACAGCGGTTCAAGCACCCGCTGTCAAATCACGCGCACTGGACTTTCTCGATGTCGGATCTGCCAGCACTTAGCAGACCCCATGGCAGTGGCGGGGAAGGCAATTAAAATCATTAGTGGCTTGTTTACAGCCACTTATCCATGGTTTTTCCCAGCTTTTTGCATTCGCCCTGTTTTCCTGCTGTGGCTAGACCTCGTCTATGAAGCTGAGGCCAGTGGCCATTGAATCAGCTGTTGAGTTAATGGCTTCAATTGTACAGTAAAAGCTCCCACCTTACAGAAATATCTTCCCTCAGCCACAAACTCTTCCTCACTGCATTTCCACAACAGATTCACCATGCTGCAAGTTTTTACACAAGTCTCCATCCAGTTAGACTTCATTACCTCTCTCACCATTGACAGATCGCTTCTGTCATCTCTACTTCACCTGCCATCTATTCCATCAGCAAGGTGCCCTTTTATACTCTCTCACCTTGGTCCTCAAAATCTCACCAAGATCATCCCCAACGCCAGCATCACCAACAACACCACCAACCTTCTCTGCAATCAACTAATGCTGCACAGAACACCGGGCATTAGCACCCGACCACATTGCTGCCTGGGAGGCCAGGGATGGCCCCATCATGGCCAGATTTACTTCACATTTGACACTGTACACATGATGTGCCAGGTTAGCACCACCCCACACCAACACCATAAAGCATCCCTACAATGCCCAAGCCATTCCTTTCACATTCATCAGCATTGTGGGGGGTGGTTACCGTTATGTCTCACTATTCACTGCAACTCACTAAGCCACTTCCAAAGGTGCACACAAATGTATCCAAGAATACAAAGTTTTGAAAATAAAGGTTTCAGTGTTTGACACCACATTAACAGAAACTTTACACAAATATTGCATAAAACACCCAAGTGCCTACCCTTGTGTGTTGTTAGTTGGTATGATTGCATTAGGATGAGTGTGCATGTGTGGGATGGCTAGTGAGATGGGAATGTGAAGATGTAGATCGAGAGGGATGATTGGAGGTGCAAGATAAGTTGGTGTGAGTAAGGATGTGTAGGAGTAGGCTAGGGAAGGCTGGGTGATGGGGATATGATGCGTGGCACAGCAGGATGAGGTTGAGTGTGGCTTTGTACTAACATTTCATGATCTACTGACATAATTGAAACGATTGCAGCACTACACCCAGGTCCTCCTGCTTATGTCCACCTCTGCAATGTGCAACCAGGCTGCGTGGATCTCCTGGGAAGGTCTCTTCCGCCCATGGGTAGGGAAGAGGATGTACCTGTGTGCTGTGACTCTCTCCATAAGCATATGGAGGGAGTCATGGGAGAGCCTGGGGTGCAGTGTTTGCAGCACCACAATGCTGTAGAACACTGACAGCACAAATATCAAAAGAAAGTTGGCCATGGTCTTGTTAACGCATCATCAGCTGGTTTCCTTATCAAATGATGTCACCATAAGAACATAAGAAATAGGAACAGGAGTAGGCCATACGGCCCCTCGAGCCTGCTCCATCATTCAATAAAAGATCATGGGTGATCTGATTATGGACTCAGCTCCACTTCCCCGCCTGCTCCCCATAACCCCTTATCCCCTTATCGTTCAAGAAACGGTCTATTTCAGTCTTAAATTTATTCAATGTCCCAGCTTCCACAGTTCTCTGAGGCAGTGAATTCCACAGATTTACATCCCTCTGAGAAAATAAATTTTTCCTCATCTCAGTTTTAAATGGTGGCCCCTTATTCTAAGATCATGCCCTCTAGTTCTAGTCTCCCCCATCAGTGGAAACATCCTCTCTGCAACCACCTTGTCAAGCCCCCTCATACTTGTCATGTATCTTACATTATTATATATAACTGTATCCTAACATGCTATACATGACTGTAATAAGATATGACCTGTACCTTACCACCAGGGGTGCACTTGCAAGAGACAGGTATATAAGGACAGGACTCAGGCAAGTGCAGCGTTCCAGAGCTGTGAAATAAAGGTGCAGGTCCAGAGTGACCTTGACTTCACTACATGCCTCGTGTGAATCTGTACTGAGGGGACAGGACTTTACAATAATCTAATACGTTTCGATAAGATCACCTCTCATTCTTCTGAATTCCAATGAGTAGAGACCCAACCTACTCGACCTTTCCTCATAAGTCAACCCCTCATCCCCGGAATCAACCTAGTGAACCTTCTCTGAGCTGCCTCCAAAGCAAGTATATCCTTTCATAAATATGGAAACCAAAACTGCACGCAGAATTCCAGGTGTGGCCTCACCAATACCTTATATAGCTGTAGCAAGACTTCCCTGCTTTTGTACTCCATCCCCTTTGCAATAAAGGCCAAGATACCATTGGCCTTCCTGATCACCTTGCTGTACCTGCATACTATCCTTTTGTGTTTCATGCACAAGTACCCCCAGGTCCCGCTGTACTGCGGCACTTTGCAATCTTTCTCCATTTAAATAATAACTTGCTCTTTGATTTTTTTTTCTGCCAAAGTGAATGACCTCACACTTTCCAACATTATACGCCATCTGCCAAATTTTTGGCCACTCACTTAGCCTATCTGTCCTTTTGCAGATTTTGTGTGTTCTCCTCACACACTGCTTTTCCTCCCATCTTTGTATTATCAGCAAACTTGGCTACATACACTCAGTCCCTTCTTCAAGTCGTTAATATAGATTGTAAATAGTTGGGGTCCCATCACTGATCCCTGCGGCACTCCACTAGTTACTGGTTGCCAACCAGATAATGAACCATTTATCCCGACTCTCTGTTCTCTGTTAGTTAGCCAATAATCTATCCATGCTAATATACTACCCCCAACCCCGTGAACTTTTATCTTGACCAGACCCGCTTCCTCTAATTGGCTGGAAAATGCGCTGAGTGGGGCTTAACCAGTCCATTCAGAGAAATTTCATTTGAGGCTGGAATGGAGACAGCAGTGGGGTTGGGACCCGCCACCAATGTCACCTGCTGAGGTTCGTAAAATCGACGCAGTATTCGCTTGTAGTCCATGATGGATTGATTATGGGAGCTATTCTAGGCCTAGCACAAGGGTCTTGTGGAGACAGGGACTAAAATATGTTGGTTGATGAAGTGACTGCACTATTGGATGGGAGAGAGTGCATGAATGACGATCTTGCTCGGCTGTAGAAGCTTTGTGAAGCAGTTTCTGGAAACTTGAAATAGAAACAAAATAATTAGAAATTACAACCAGTAAATTAGTATCTGAAAACAAAGAGCAGTTAATGTTTTGGCTTGAAGGGTTTCTCCTTAATAATGAGACAATAATGATGACTGAAGTGATTCTCTTTGATTTTACTGAGCCATCAGCTGCCTTATTGTGAACATCCCTGCTCCCAGGTGTTTCCTAAGCCTTTCGAGCTCCATTCATCCATTGTTAACCTGGGGTGATCTTTTTTGGTGCCTTCAACCAGGTTGTGGGTTCAAGTCCCACTCTAGAACTTGAGCACAAATATTTGGCTGACATTCCAGGGTAGTGCTGACCGAGTGCTGCACTGATGGAGGTGCCATCTTTTGGATGAGACATAAAACTGCTCAGGTGGACGTAAAAGATTTCTTAGCACTATTCCAAAGAAGAGCAGCGGACTCATCAATACAGATTACCTAGTCATTATCATATTTGTGTTTTGAGGGAGCTTGCTGGCTGCCGCATTTCCGACATTACAACAGTGACTACACTTCAAAAAAAAACTTAGTTGGCTGTAAAGCGCTTCGGGCCGTCCAGTGGTCGTGAAAGACGCTATATAAATGCAAGTTTTTCTTTATGGCACAGTTGACCTTGTGATCTAATTGTGTCGGAAATTATCGTCATGCCTTTGCGGCACAGTATATTTGAACAGCGTGTATTGATTTGGCCCATTCAAATTAAATTGAAATACAATGAATGAACCTTTTTTTTGCTGTTATATTTTGTTTCTATAGCATTCCGTATTATCACCAAGCATATTTAATGAATTGGTATAGAAAATGCTTTGTTGAAATCATAATGACATAACCTAGAATTCATAAAAAGGAGAGGGGCAGCTTGTTCTCATTGTTTGGTTTTAATTCGCTTGCATTTTATTTTATTATTCCCTCCTTCCAATTCCAGAGAATCAGGACATGGCTAATGTTGGTTGGAAGTTGGCTGATTGGTCTCAGCTTTATGCTTTTGGGACCAGCACCTATTTTTCATATCAAAAGGTAGGTATTTTCTTGTATAGTTTTCATAAATTTTCTTTTTATTTATAGCAATATAATGCTTTGATCAGGATGCACTGCCTGAAAGGCTGGAGGAAGCTGATTCAATAGTAGCTGTCAAATGGAAATTGGATAAATACTTGAAGGGGAGAAATTGCAGGGCTATGGGAAAGATCGGGGGAGTGGAACTAATTGGATAGCTCTTTCCGAGGGTCGGCTCGGGCACGGTGGTCTGAACACCCTCCTCTGTGCAGAAAAATGTCTTTCAAAAGTGGGAAAAATTGTATATTCTAGTCTATTTTACTCATCAAGCTGTACATGTTAGAGTTAAATGTGTATTTGGTTTTAGTCAAATAAATAATTACACAACAGTTATGATATTCACCATGTGAAGAAGGTGCTTCTCTCACATTTTAATACTTTAGATCCAGGAAGATACAAGGGGACATAAGTTACAGTACAGATTTATCAATATACTTTCAATAACTTTCTGATCTCTGATTTATGTATTTAATCTACAACCCATCAGAAAGCTACTAGTAAGTTCTAACAACAATCTTTGCTCTGGCACTCAATCACCATAGTTTACTGGCTGTGGGGGCGGGGAGGCAAGAACACATAATATATTAAAAAAATGTTCACATTATTTCAGGAATTAAGAGTGACAGTAATCTGATTTTAAGTAGAAACCTTTCTAAGAATTAATTTTGTGTGTTTCTCTTGCAGCCAGGTCTGGATGTTTGTTTTGATGCTGGTAATAACTGGGTCTTCACTCAGCATGTGTGGCATTCCGGTTTTTCCAGAAATCATCACCTGTGTTTAGTAAGAATTTTTAAATTATAATGCATTAATTTTTAATCTGTGCTTCCTAAAGATAGTTGAGTACATTTTTCGCAATGCAAGTGTGGTGTGTGTGTGTCGGAGGGGGCGTGGGGGGTGAGCACAAAGCAGGAACACACCTCCTTGTCAACCTTTTTTATTTACAACCTGACTGCATTTGACAAGAATTATATTTTCCCTCACCATCACTGCCGCTTTGATCTTTATTAGTGTCATTCTATTGCTAGACAGCAGCCCTGGAACATCTGGGTTTCCTAACATCCAGAGATTTATTGGGCTGTAAATTATGGCCTCTCCGAATGCATACGATGAGCGCATGTGCCCAAAGAGGCCTCGCAAATAGCAGTTATTGGCGTGCGATGCGCGTGCACCGAGAATCGACATTTGCGAACTGTCAAAATTACAGATCGTACGCATGCCCGGAAGAAGAACATTTACATGCAGAGATTTGGGCTATTTGCCCAACTCCTGCCCAGCGAATATCATTCGAACTCTTACGCCTGGTAAAAGCACCGGAAGGAGCAGAGCGGCAGCGCCATAAAAAGAGCGGGGAGACCAGAGGCCTGAGAGCAGCAGTGGACAGGCTCCGATTCAAAACCACCCAAAAAAAACAATCAGTGAGTGAGCAGGTAGGTGATTGGTTGGTTGGAGAGTATTACAGCTTTTCTTTGCTTTCTAAGTTAGGGAAGGGGGTTGGTTAAATTAAGAGCTGAGAAATTGTAATTTGCTAGTAATAAATTAATAACTTAAAACATAGAATAATTAAACAAAACTAAAATATCGATTGAATCAAAGATTTAATTAATTCAGAAATAAAACGAGGTTAAGATGGCAGGGCAGGTGCTGTGTCGTAATTGCAGCATGTGGGAGCTGGCGGAGAGCATCACGATCCCGAGCAACCACATCTGCAGTAAGTGTCTGCAACTCGAGGAACTTCGGCTCGGAGTTGTTGAGCTGGAGTACGAATTGCAGACATTGCAATGCATCGGGATGGGGGAAACTTACTTGGACACTTTGCTCCAGGAGGCAGTCACACGCTTAAGGTTCAATAGTACTTCAGAGTTGGTCAATGGTCAAGGACAGGACGGTGTGACTGCGAGTCAGGAAGGAATGGGGACGCAGGATGCAGTGATGGAGGAGCCTCAGTCCAACAGGTACGAGGTACTTGCTCCCTGTCTGGATGAGGAAAAGGACTGCAGGGAAGGTGGGCAAACTGACCACGGCACCGCAGTACAGAGGACCATCCAAGTGGGGGGAGAAGGAAGGAATGTGGTAGGGGACAGTATAGTCAAGGAGATAGATATTGTTCTCTGCAGCCGCGACGAGGAGTTCCGGAGATTGTGTTGCCTGTCCGGTGCTAGGGTTAAGGACATCTCCTCGTGCCTGGAGAAGAACTTGGAGTGGGAGGGGGAGGATCCAGTTGTTGTGGTCCATGTAGGAACCAATGACATAGGTAGAACTAAGAATGAGGTTCTGATGAGGGAGCTTGAGGATCTAGGGTCTAAATTAATAAGCAGAACCTCAAGGGTAATAATCTCTGGATTATTAAATAAGCCACGTGCAAATTGGCATAGGGTCATAAGAACATAAGAAATAGGAGCAGGAGTAGGCCATTTGGCCCCTCGAGCCTGCTCCACCATGCAATTAGATCATGGCTGATCTGATCATGGACTCAGCTCCACTTCCCTGCCCGCTCCCCATAACCATTTACTCCCTTATCGCTCAAAAAACTGTCTATCTCTGCCTTAAATATATTCAATGACCCAGCCTCCACAGCTCTCTGGGGCAGAGAAATCCATAGATTTACAACCCTCAGAGAAGAAATTTCTCCTCATCTCAATTTTAAATGGGCGGCCCCTTATTCTAAGATTATGTCCTCTAGTTTTAGTTTCCTTGAGTGGAAATATCCTCTCTGCATCCATCTTGTCGAGCCCCCTCATAATATTATACGTTTCAATAAGTTCACCTGAACTCCAATATGTATAGGCCCAACCTATTCCACTTATCCTCCTAAGTCAACCCCCTCATCTCCGGAATCAACCTAGTGAACCTTCTCTGAACAGCCTCCAATGCAAGTATATCCTTCCTTAAATACAGAGACCAAAACTGTACGCAGTACTCCAGGTATAGCCTCACCAATACCCTGTGCAGTTGTAGCAGGACTTTTCTGCTTTTATACTCTATCCCCCTTACAATAAAGACCAACATTCCATTTGCCTTCCTGATTACTTGCTGTACTGCATGTTAATCTTTTGTGTTTCATGCACAAGGATCCCCAGGTCCCTCTGTACTGCAGCACTTTGCAAGTTTTCTCCATTTAAATTATAATTTGCTTTTCTATTATTTCTGCCAAAGTGGATAACCTCACACTTTCCCACATTATACTCCATCTGCCAAATTTTTGCCCACTCACTTAGCCAGTCTATATCCCTTTGCAGATGTTTTGTGTCCTCCTCACAATTTGCTTTCCCACCCATCTTTGTATCATCAGCAAACTTGGCCTCATTACACTTGGTCCCTTCATCCAAGTCATTAATATAGATTGTAAATAGTTGAGGACCCAGCACCAATCCCTGCGGCACCCCACTAGTCACTATTTGCCAATGACCCATTTATCTTGACTCTGTTTTCTGTTCGTTAGCCAATCCTCTATCCATGTTAATATATTATCCCCAACCCTGTGAGCTTTTATCTTGTGCACCTTATCAAATGCCTTCTGGAAATCCAAATACACCACGTCCACTGGTTCCCTTTTAACCACCCTGCTCGTTACATCTTCAAAGAGCTCCAGCAAATTTGTCAAACATGATTTCTCTTTCATAAAACCATGCTGACTCTGCATGATTGAATCATGCTGTTCCAAATGTCCCGCTACTGCTTCCTTAATAATGGACTCCAGCATTTTCCCAACGATAGATGTTAGGTTAACTGGTCTATAGTTCCTGCTTTTTGTCTGCCTCCTTTTTTTAAATAGGGGCATTACGTTTGCGGTTTTGCAATCAGCTGGGACTCATTCCTAGAGGATCATTTATTAATCCTGCCTCAATACACAGTACTAGATCTAAGATAGCCTGCTCCCTGGTTGGTTCCACAACATAACGTTCAAGGAAACTATCCCGGATACACGCTATGAACTTCTCCTCAAGGCTACCCTGGCCAATTTGCTTTGTCCAATCAATATGAAGGTTAAAATCACCCATGATTATTGCTATTCCTTTATTACAAGCCTCCATTATTTCTTGATTTATACTCCGTCCAACAGTGTAGTTACTGTTAGGGGGCCTATAAACTACATCCACCAGCGACTTTTTCCCTTTATTATTCTTTATTTCCACCCAAACTGATTCAACATCTTGATCCTCTGAACCAATATCGTTGCTCACTAAGCACTGATCACATCCTTTAATAACCGTGCTACCCCACCTCCTTTTCCTTTCTGTCTGACCTTCCGAATTGTCAAATACCCCTGAATATTTAGTTCCCAGTCCTGGTTACCTTGCAATCATGTCTCTGTAATGGCTATCAGATCTTACCCATTTGTATTTATTTGTGCCGTCAACTCATCTATTTTGTTACGAATGCTACGTGCATTTAGACAAAGAGCTTTCAAATTTGTTTTTTTACCCTTTTTCCTGCTTGTTTCCTCTGTCCTTCAAACTCACTTTCTATATTTTTTGCTTTCTAATTCCAGCTTTACTCTCCTCCCTAATGAATCTATTCTCAGGTTCCAATCCCCCTGCCAAGCTAGTTTAAACCCTCCCCAACAGCACGAGCAAACCACCCCCTGCGAGGATATTGGTCCCTGCTCTGTTGAGGTGCAACCTGTCCGGCTTGTACAGGTCCCACCTCCCCCAGAAGTGGTCCCAGTGCTTCAGGAATCTAAAGCCCTCCCGCCTGTACCACCTCTCCAGCCACGCACTCATCTGCTCTATCCTCCTATTTCTGTACTCACTAGCTCGTGGCACCGGGAGAAATCTGAAGAGTACTAACTTTGAGGTCCTGCTTTTTAATCACTCTCCCTCTTTCTACCTTTGTCATTGGTCCCGATATGGACCACGACTTCTGGCTGTTCACCCTCTCCCCCCCCAGAATGCCCTGCAGCCACTCTGTTACATCGGGTCAAGCAGATCAGAGAGTTAAATGCGTGGTTCAAAGAATGGTGCGGGAGGAAGGGGTTTCAATTCATGGGGCACTGGCACCAGTACTGGGGAAAGCACGAGCTGTTCCGTTGGGACTGTCTCCACTTAAACTGGGCTGGGACCAGCGTCCTGGCAAATCAGGCTGTAGATGGGGCATTAAACTTAAAAAATGGGGGGGCGGTGGGGTGGGGGGGCAGTCAGGTGAGGGGAAATTTAAACATCTAAAGAGAAAGGTCGAGGCAATAGATCAGTAGCGATTTGGGTAAAGATAAGCAGAGTGTGACAAGAAGGGACAGAGAGTTTAATGGTAGCAATGCAGCAGAGAGTAAGGTCAAAGCTGGGAATAATAATTGAAAACAATTAAACTAAAGGCTCTTTATCTAAATGCATGGAGCATTCATAACAATATAGACAAACTAGTGGCACAAATCGAATAAATAGGTTTGATCTAATAGCCATTACAGTGACATGGTTGCAAGGTGACCAAGGTTGGGAACTAAATGTTCCAGAGTACTTGATGTTTCGAAAAGACAGGCAGAATGGTAAAGGTGGGGGGGGGGCGGAGGGGTAGCCTTGATAATAAAGGATGGCATAAGGACAGAGAGAAAGGATCTTGGTGTGGAAGATCAGGAAGTAGAATGTATGGGTGGAGATAAGGAATAACGAGGGGCAGAAAACATTGGTGGGACTAGTACATAGGCCCCCTAACAGTAGCTATACCATTGGACAGAATATTAACCAAGAAATAGTAGGAGATTTTAGAAAGGTAATGCAATAATCATGGGGGACTTTAATCTTACAGACTGGACAAATCAAATTACCAAAGGTAGTCTGGAGGATGAGTTCATGGAATGCATTCGAGACAGTTTCTTAGAACAATATGTCATGGAAGCAACCAGGGAACAGGTTATTTTAGATCTTGTATTGTGTAATGAGACAGGGTTAATTTAGCAATCTCATAGTAAAGAATACTCTCATAATATGTTAGGATTTCACATTATGTTTGGGAGTGACTTTCCCAAGTCCGAAACTAGAGTCTTAAACTTAAATAAAACCAATTACATTGGTATGAAGGGTGAGTTTGCTAAGATAGATTAAAGGTATGGCAAAGGATAAGCATTTGCTAACATTTAAAGAAATATTTCATAATTCTCAACAAAAATATATCTATTGAGAAACAAAAACTTCACTGGCAAAGTGATCCATCCATGGCGAACTAAAAAAGTTTAAGGATAGCATGATATTGAAAGAAGCTTCTAATGTTGCAAAGATTAGAAGCAAGTCTGAGGATTGGGAGAGTTTCAGAAACCAACAAAGGATGACCCAAGAATTGATAAAATGGGGAAAAAATAGACTGAGAAGACTAGCAAGAAATATAAAAACAGATTGTAAGAGCTTCTACCAGTATGTAAAAAGGAAGAGAGTAGCAAGAGTAAACATTAGGATCTTAGAGGCTGAGGCAAGAGAAATTATTATGGGGAATAAGGAAATGGAAGAAACATTAAACAAATATTTTGTATCTGTCTTCACAGTAGAAAATGCAAAAAGCACATCTAAAATGGTGGGGAACCAAGGGTCTAATGAAGGTGGGGAACTTAATTTAATTCATATAAGTAGAGAAACTAATGGGACTAAAAGCCGACAAATCCCCTGGACCTGACGGCCTACATCTGAGGGTTCTAGAAGAGGTGGCTGCAGAGACCCTTGGGTACTTTACTTTATGATTTGGACAGCACGTTCTGCTTGCCCATTGGATATAGGTTTGAACAGTGCTGATCTTACATGTTTGATACCATTGAGCTTCATGAACTCGTGAAACTCCTGACTGATGAAGCACGATCCGTTGTCGCTAACAACAATGTCAGGCAGACCATGTGTCGCGAACATGACACTGAGATTCTCAATGGTAGCTGTGGATGTGCTGGATGACATGATTATACACTCTATCCACTTCAAATATTCATCCACCACAACGAAAACCATCTTCCCTAGGAAGGGACCTGCAAAGTCGATGTGGATCCTGGACTATGGTTTAGACGGCCACGACCACAGACTCAGCGGCGATTCCGCTGGTGCTTTGCTGAGCTGCATGCAAGTGTTGCACTGATGCACATATGATTCCAGCTCAGAGTCAATTCCCGGCCACCATACATGAGACCTGGCAATGGCTTTCATCATTACAGTGCCGGGATGTGTGCTATGTAGCTCACGTACAAATTTCTCTCTCTCCCTTTCTTGGGCATAACAACACTATTGCCCCACAGTATACAATCCGACTGAATAGACAGTTCGTCTTTGCGACGAATGTAACGTTTGGTCTCCTCGCACATTTGCTTCGGTATAGCAGAGCAATCACCTTTGAGGATGCAACTCTTCACCACCAATTAAAATCGGGTCCTGGATAGTCCAGGTCTTAACTTGTTGAGCCGTGACAGGGTTTCCTTCACTCTCAAAAGCATCCATAACTAACAATAGGTCCGCCAATTGTGGCGTTTCCACCTCCGATGTGGGCAACGGCAGACGGCTCAAAACATCGGCACAATTCTCGGTGCCAGGTCTATGGCGAATGATATAATCATAAGCGGATAATGTCAGTGCCCAGCTCTGGATGCGGGATGAAGCATTGGTATTGGTACCTTTGTTTTCAGAGAACAGTGAAATGAGCGGCTTGTGATCTGTTTCCAGTTCAAACTGAAGACCAAACAGGTACTGATGCATCTTTGTAACCCCATACACACAGGCTAGTGCTTCTTTCTCTACCATGCTGTAGCTCTTTCCGCTTTAGACAAAATAGATGGGTGTATAGCTTAATATGAACAAATTTCTTCTTGCCATATTATACTTTTTTAATATTGGCAATTGAGTTGCTTCGTATAATGTCTTATTAAAAGCATAGTTGGAGTAGTGTGTGTAGTTTTGGGCTCTTTGCTATAGGCCGAATGTTGAGGCAATAGAAAGGATACACATCAGCTTCATTAGGATGATGCTCTGTTTAAAAAATACAAATACATAGAAAGACTTGGAAACACAAGGCCGTTTTCATTAGCGCAATGAGGATTACTGGGTGATTTGATAGGGGTATTTAAAATTGTGAAGAAATGGGACAAAGTAGACCAACAGATTGTTTCTCATGGTTGCGAGGTCTAGAATGAGAGGAAATAGATATAAAATTGAAGGAAGAGATTTAAGACAATGAGCATTTACACAGGGTTGTGAGGCTGTGAAATGCACTACCGGAGTTGGTGACTGAAGCAGAGACCACGTAAACATTTAAGAATAGGTTAGATGGGTGGTTGAAGGAAAAAAGAGTAAAGGAACAGATAAATGTATCCTATTAGGACTACTCATGTGGAGGATAAGCTGGTTGAGCTGAATGGCCTGTTTCTGTGTTGTAATTTCTATGTAATCTATGTATAAAGCTAGTTTAATGATGTATTGGTTGCGACCAGAATATTTTAAAATCAGGCCATGGTTTTACATGAAATACTCTTTAGTTGGCTACAGTCTAGTCGTAGATAGAAGGCTGTGGATTCACGCTCACTCCAAGACTTGAGCAAGTAATCCAGGATAACATTTTAGTGCAGTACTGAGAGGGAACTATATTGTCAGAAGTGCCATTTTTTGGATGTGATGTTAAACCAAGATCTTGTCTGCCAGTCCAGATGGATCTAAAATATATAATGGCAATATTTGAAGAGAATCGGGAAATTCCCCCAATGACCTGGCCAACATTCTTTCCTCAAAACAGCAGCACCAAAGTAGATTAGCTGGTCATTTATCTTATTTGTTCTTCTGGGGACCTTTCTGTATGTAAATGTACCTATATAAGTGAGTTAATTTCAAAGGCAATTAGTTATTTATGAATCACTGAAATGTCGTGAGGATGTTCTGTAGCACTATATAAATGCAAGTTTTTTTTCTAAATCCATGTGATGGTAAGAATTATCAAACTGGATTTGACTGACCTGATTAGAGAGCAGAGTTTTTAATCTCTCTCCTTTAGCTCTTGTCTCCCAATTAATTTTAAACTGGAGGTGTGACTTTTTAGCATTCTATTGCAGTGCAGAATGATTTGTTTTGCATGTGCAATAATGGAATTACATGGGAGAATGTGAATTGAGCAGATTGAGAAACTAGGTAATGACTAATCACCCAGATCTTTACATGTACAGGAGCACACTAAGGAACCAGTTCTAATGAGGTTTGATTGTAATAATTGACATTGACTTTCATTTTTTGTTCAGTGCGAATGGATTTGAAGAAGGAATTGGTACTTTAGGTCTAGTATCTGGACTGTTTGGAGCATTTTGGTCGCTTGGGTATGTATCTATATATGTAGAAATACCCACATTTAACTTCTTGGGTTAGTATTTTATTCTTCCTTCTTAGGCAGTCCCTTGGAGTCAAGGATAACTTGCTTCCACACTAATTTGAGTTCTCAGGTGACTGAGTCCAATGCGGGACCTACAATCTCTGTCACAGGTGGGGCAGACAGTTGTTGGAGGGACGGGTGGGTGGGGTGCTTGGGTTGTCATGCGCTCTTTCCGCAGTTTGCACTTGGCTTCCGCGTGCTCCCGGCGAAGAGTCTGGAGGTGAAGTACTTTTGCCATGTCTACTGTGGGGGATTCTAATGCTTTTGTATCTTAGTAATTTCTGTTTTAAACTGCTCAGTCCAAAATATAATCAATGTTTGAACTTTTGCAGGCAAGGTGGGCAGGAGTGATGGCCAGTCAGGTCGAGGGGAAATAGTAGCTCAGGGGTAGGGCAGCAGTAGAACGTACTTCTAGACATTGGAAGGAACCATTGGTAATGCTTGAGGCTAATGATGTAAAGAATAATGCCTTCGAGGTGGGAGGACTGTGGTATAATCCATAGGTATCTTTCACAGAAACATAGAAAATAGGTGCAGGAGTAGGCCATTCGGCCCTTCAAACCTGCACCGCCATTCAATAAGATCATAGCTGATCATTCCCTCAGTACCCCTTTCCTGCTTTCTCTCCATACCCCTTGATCCCCTTAGCCGTAAGGGCCATATCTAACTCCCTCTTGAATATATCCAATGAACGGGCATCAACAACTCTCTGCAGCAGGGAATTCCACAGGTTAACAACTCTCTGAGTGAAGAAGTTTCTCCTCATCTCAGTCCTAAATGGCCTACCCCTTATCCTAAGACTATGTCCCCTGGTTCTGGACTTCCCCAACATCGGGAACATTCTTCCCGCATCTAACCTGTCCAGTCCCGTCAGAATCTTGTACGTTTCTATGAGATCCCCTCTCATCCTTCTAAATTCCAGTGAATACAGGCTCAGTTGATCCAGTCTCTCCTCATATGACAGTCCAGCCATCCCTGGAATCAGTCTGGTGAACCTTCGCTGCACTCCCTCAATAGCAAGAACGTCCTTCCTCAGATTAGGAGACTAAAACTAAACACAATATTCCAGGTGAGGCCTCACTAAGGTCCTGTACAACTGCAGTAAGATCTCCCTGTTCCTATACTCAAATCCCCGCTCTATGAAGGCCAACATACAATTTGCCTTCTTCACCGCCTGTTGTACCTGCCTATCAACCTTCAATGACTGATGAATCATGACACCCAGGTCTCGTTGCACCTCCCCTTTTCCTAATCTGCCACCATTCAGATAATAATCTGCTTTCGTGCTTTTGCCCCCAAAATGGATAATCTCACATTTATCCACATTATACTGCATCTGCCATGCATTTGCCCACTCACCTGACCTGTCCAAGTCACCGTGCAGCCTCTCAGCGTCCCCCTCACAGCTCAAACTGCCACCCAGTTTAGTGTCATCTGCAAACTTAGAGATATTACACTCAATTCCTTCATCCAAATCGTTAACGTATATTGTAAAGAGCTGAGGTCCCAGCACTGAGCCCTGTGGCACTCCACTAGTCACTGCCTGCCATTCTGAAAAGAACCCATTTATCCCGACTCTCTGCTTCCTGTCTGCCAACCAGTTCTCTATCCACGTCAGTGCATTACCC
Organism: Pristiophorus japonicus; assembly: GCF_044704955.1. Lineage (NCBI taxonomy): Eukaryota > Metazoa > Chordata > Chondrichthyes > Pristiophoridae > Pristiophorus > Pristiophorus japonicus. The sequence continues at coordinate 167,149,485 of NC_091983.1, forward strand.
CCAATACCATCCGCTTTGACTTTGCACGCCAATCTCTTGTGTGGAACCTTGTCAACAGCCTTTTGAAAGTCCAAATACACCACATCCACTGGTTCTCCCTTGTCCACTCTGCTAGTTACATCCTCAAAAAATTCCAGAAGATTCGTCAAGCGTGATTTCCCTTTCATAAATCCATGCTGACTTGGACCGATCCTGTCACTGCTTTCCAAATGCACTGTTATTTCATCCTTAATGTTTGATTCCAACATTTTCCCCACTACTGATGTCAGGCTAACCGGTCTACAATTACCTGTTTTCTCTCCCTCCTTTTTTTAAAAAAGTGGTGTTACATTAGCTACCCTCCAGTCCATAGGAACTGATCCAGAATCGATAGACTGTTGGAAAATGATCACCAATGCATCTCCTATTTCTAGGGCTACTTCCTTAAGTACTCTGGGATGCAGACTATCAGGCCCCGGGATTTATCAGCCTTCAATCCCATCAATTTTCCCAACACAATTTCCCGCCTAATAATGATAGTTCCTCCTCCTCACTAGACCCACTGTCCCCGAGTACATTCGGAAGGTTATTCGTGTCTTCCTTCGTGAAGACACAACCGAAGTATTTGTTCAATTGGTCTGCCATTTCTTTGTTCCCCATGATAAATTCACCTGAATCCGACTGCAAGGGACATTTGTCTTCACTAATCTTTTTCTCTTCACATATCTATAGAAGCTTTTGCAGTCAGTTTTTATGTTCCCTGCAAGCTTCCTCTCGTACTCTATTTTTCCCCTCTTAATTAAACCCTTAGTCCTCCTCTGTTGAATTCTAAATTTCTCCCAGTCCTCTCTCAGCTTTGTTACTTTTTCTAGCCAATTTGTATGCCTCTTCCTTGGTTTTAACACTATCCTTAATTTCCCTTGTTAGCCACGGTTGAGCCACCTTCCCCGTTTTATCCCAGACAGGATTGTTGAAGTTCATCCATGTGATCTTTAAATATTTGCCATTGCTTATTCACCGTCAATCCTTTAAGTATCCTTTATCAGTCTATTCTAGCCAATTAACGCCTCATACCGTCGAAGTTACCTTTCCTCAAGTTCAGGACCCTAATTTCCGAATTAACTGTGTCACTCTCCACCTTAATAAAGAATTCTACCATATTATAGTCACTTTTCCCCAAGGGGCCTCGCACAACAAGATTGCTAATTAGTCCCTTCTCATTACACATCACCCAGTCTAGGATGGCCAGCTGTCTAGTTGGTTCTTCGACATATTTGTCTAGAAAACCATCCCTAATACACTCCAGGAAATCTTCCTCCACCGCATTGCTACCAGTTTGGTTACCCCAATCAACTTGTAGATTAAAGTCGCCCATGATAACTGCTGTACCTTTATTGCACACATTCCTTATTTCTTGTTTGATGCTGTCCCCAACCTCACCACTGCTGTTTGGTGGTCTGTACACAACTCCCACTAACGTTTTCTGCCCTTTGGTTTTCCATAGTTCCAACCATACCGATTCCACATCATCCAGGCTAATGTCCCTCCTTACTATTGCATTAATTTCCTCTTTAACCAGCAACGCCACCCCACCTCCTTTTCCTCTCTGCCTGTCCTTCCTAACTGTTGACTATCCCTGGATGTTGAGTTCCCAGCCTTGGTCACCCTGGAGCCATGTCTCCGTGATGCCAATTACATCAGATCCGTTAACTGCTATCTGCGCAGTCAATTCGTCCACCTTATTCCAAATACTCTTCGCATTGAGGCACAGAGCCTTCAGGCTTGTCTTTTTAACACACTTTGCTGCTTTAGAATTTTGCTGTAATGTGGCCCTTTTTGTTTTTTGCCTTGGGTTTCTCTGCCCTCCACTTTTACTATTCTCCTTTCTATCTTTTGCTTCTGCCTCCATTTTATTTCCCTCTGTCTCCCTGCATAGGTTCCCATCCCCCTGCCATGTTAGTTTAACTCCTCCCCAACAGCACTAGCAAACACTCCTCCCAGGACATTGGTTGCGGTCCTGCCCAGGTGCAGACCATCCTGTTTGTACTGGTCCCACCTCCCCCAGAACCAGTTCCAATGTCCCAGGAATTTGAATCCCTCCCTTTTGCACCACTCCTCAAGCCACACATTCATCTGAGCTATCCTGCGATTCCTACTCTGACTAGCATGTGGCACTGGTAGCAATCCTGGGATTACTACTTTTGAGGTCCTAATTTTTAATTTAGCTCCTAGCTCCCTAAATTCGTCTCGTAGGACCTCATCCAGTTTTTCGCTATATCGTTGGTACCTATGTGCACCACGACAACTGGCCGTTCACCCTCCCTTTTCAGAATGTCCTGCACCCGCTCAGAGACATCCTTGACCCTTGCACCAGGGAGGCAACATACATCCTGGAGTCTCGGTTGCGGCCGCAGAAACACCTATCTATTCCCCTTACAATCGAATTTCCTATCACTATAGCTCTCCCACTCTTTTTCCTGCCCTCCTGTGCAGCAGAGACATCCACGGTGCCATGAACTTGGCTGCTGCTGCCCAACTCTGATGAGTCATCTCCCTCAACAGTACCGAAAACGGTGTATCTGTTTTGCAGGGGTTGACCGCAGGGGACCCCTGCACTTCCTTCCTTCCACTGCTCTTCCTGTTGGTCACCCATTTACTATCTGGCTGTGTACCCTTTACCTGCGGTGCGACCAACTCGCTAAGCGTGCTATTCATGTCATTCTCAGCATCGTGCATGCTCCAGAGTGAATCCACCCACAGCTCCAGTGCTGCAATGCAGTCACTCAGTAGCTGGAAGCAGATGCACTTCCCGCACACATAGTCGTCAGGGTCACTGGAAGCATCCCTGACTTCCCACATAGTACAGGAGGAGCATAACACGTGTCCGAGCTGTCCTGCTATGTCTTAACCCTTAGATTAACTTAAATTGGCAACAACAATGCTAAATGTTACTTACTGATATAGAAAAGGAAAAGAAAACCAACTTACCAATCACCAGCCAATCACTTACCCCCTTGGTTGTGACGTCACCTTTCGATTTCTTTCTACTTCTTTTTGCCTCCCTGCTGCAGCTGCATCGGCTGGGCCTCTCCGACGCGTTGGGCCTTTTGTAGGCCTCTCTGACGTCCCCGGACTCCCTGTTGTTCGCACTCCCGCCTCTCCGACCCGTTGGGCCTTTTGTAGGCCTCCGACGTCTCCGGACTCCCTGCTGTTCGCACTCCCGCCTCTCTGACGCGTTGGGCCTTTTGTAGGCCTCCAATGTCCCCGGACTCCCTGCTGCTCGCACTCTTTCATGAGAGACTGGCAGGTGTGATGGGAAAGTGTTATAGGAAGTGCCTGCTTTGATGCTCAATAAGTAAGTACATTATTTTGGCACCACTTTACTTTTATTAAAACATTAATTTCCAGTCATACTATTCATTAGCATATGATTTTTAAATGTGTGCTGCTGTCACTCTGTCTATATGTGTGTGTGTGTGTGTGTATATAAATTGCTGCTAGATCTTGTAGAAAACTTTTAGAAGTCTATTTCTGGAAACTATTGTATTATAAAATAGAATAAAGGTGTAATTTTCTTTTGCTGTAAATTTTCATAGAAACATAGAAAATAGGTGCAGGAGCAGGCCATTCAGCCCTTCTAGCCTGCACCGCCATTCAATGAGTTCATGGCTGAACATGAAACTTCAGTACCCCCTTCCTGCTTTCTCGCCATAACCCTTGATCCCCCGAGTAGTAAGGACTTCATCTAACTCCCTTTTGAATATATTTAGTGAATTGGCCTCAACTACTTTCTGTGGTAGAGAATTCCACAGGTTCACCACTCTCTGGGTGAAGAAGTTTCTCCTCATCTCGGTCCTAAATGGCTTACCCCTTATCCTCAGACTGTGACCCCTGGTTCTGGACTTCCCCAACAGAACTATGTGCTGTGAAGGGTTTTACTTGCAAGTTTGATATTTTTTGGTACTCAACTTGCTGGTGCAAGTGAGGTGCATTGAGTAACATCGCCTCAAGTCATACTAGTTGTATATAATTGGATGCCCTGGGTTCCTCCAAATCGTTAATGTATAGCTATCTTGTACTTTTGTACATATACATTCACATAGATTCAAGTGTCAAGAAGCAAGAATGCTAAGAGTGTATGGTTAGTATAATCTTGAAAAATTTCATCCACTGGTGCACTGTCTACCAATCCAAAAGTCACTCCTTGTAGGAAAAAAGCAATGCTGCCAGTGTACATCATGAGCATTGAATTGTAGGGCAGTATTGGCTCCTCGTATACACTGGAGTTGTGACACACTGTCCTACCACCAGGAGCAGGACCTGCTGGAAACAATACAGTCGGAGCTGTGCACACCAATACTCGGATTGGTTGAGCATGTATAAGCAGAAAGTTATACATTTTACTGTGGCATAAAATAACTAGTATCTTTTTTTTAAATCAGATCATTTATAGGACCAATACTGGGTGGATACCTATACGATAAATTGAACTTTGAGTGGGCTGCAGCTATACAAGGAGCCTTTCCATTCACTTTTGTAAGTAGACACAACATAGATGATGTATTGAATAATTTGTAATTCTAGGCCACCATTTAAAAAAAATAACATTGGAGAACCAAGATCCCTTTTTAATAATTACTATCAGCATAATGGTCTTTTCTTTTAATTTCAGGGTACGCTGATGGGTTTGTACCTTTTAGTAGAAATGGTGCGCAGAAGGAGGTTTGTACTTTTTGTATTTTAAGATTCTTAAATTTAAAAGAATACTGGTGCGTAAGGGTGCATGTAAGAATAGGCACGAATGATGTGACTTTGTTTACTTTCCCTTCTTTCCTTCACCACCCGGGCTGCTCATTGCTTTGAAAACAGCAGCAGGGGTTGCTTGCAGCCAAGGGTAAATGAAACTGATATGTTTCAGCACTTTGTGGCACTGATGGCCCCAATTGGGCGGTCAACCATTATACGTATATGGAAGTTAGATGAAGACTGGATTACATTTTTTTTAGAAAAATATGCAGCAGACATTATTGGGACAGCAGTCAGGACCGGGAATATTGGTTGACGTGTAATTTTCTCGCAGAAAAATCTTTCTAATAAAGGATCTGTTTTTCCATATCCGTTTCTCTATTTTCATGCTAGAAGTGACTCCTGGAGCTGTTTCCTGAAGTTGAGGTTGGCAGTTGTTGACTAAGACTGCACTAAATTCGCCAGGAATTTCCTCAGCGAGGGTTTTCTTGATCAGCTGCTGTAATTTCAGAGGAAGATCGACAGATAACCTCATTTAAATGGGTTTCTGCAGAGGTTACGGCAGCTGATCAGTAGAACCCAGTATTGTATTTCCTTTAGTCAGTATGCTCCTACAGAGGATAATGGACAAGTCAGCATTTGAATTGCTTTATACGGAAGAGATTTCTACAGGCAGAAGTGTAAGAAATGCTTTGCCGTTATGCCGTGTAGATGTTTGGATTGATTTTCAAAAGATCTTGCTTTTGGCATGTGTAGGGAAAATCAGTGAGTTATTGCTGTAGTCATTTTATCTTTTTTGTAGAGGAGTGACAGCCTGGCCACATCTCTGATGTAAAGGATGCATTCTGGTATAGAATAGATCATTCTCATCCAGTCCACTGATTTAAAGAATAAAAACAGAAAATGCTGGAAATCTCAGCGGGTCTGTTTTTATTCCAGTTTCCAGCATCCGCAGTATTTTACTTTTGTGCCACTGAGATAAAAGACAGACTGGTGAAACTGTTTAGCTCCGAGATGTGATTCAAGTTTCTGGCTGTAATCAGTAAACAATTGGCTGTGTGAAGTATTCACACAAGAAGGAAAAATAGGCAACAAATGGCATAAAACCATGTAGTCTTAGCAGACACAATGCTCAAATCAGTGCAGCCAGAATCAACAAGGAATGTTGGAATTGTGTAGAAGTCAGAGGAAGTCGTAATCATACTGCGTAGCGCTCTGATCAGATACTGACTTGCGTACTGCATCCAGATACTAAGGCACAAAGGAGACATTCTATTGCTGTAGCCGACAACATTTATGAGAAAAGAATGGAGATATTGAGCGTTTCAGCTTTTGTAAAGAGGTGTAGGAGAGATGATCTTACAGAGTTGTATATAAGATAGTAAACAGTGTGGAAAAGCGAATTCAGGAACTTCTTCATACAAAATGTGATCAACACATGTAATGCACTCCTAAACCCAGAAATAGAGGCAAAATTCCTGGAACCATTTATGAACCAGTTAGATGCTGCAATGGAGAACTTTAGGGTCAGTCTAGATGGATGCAGTGTCCTTGGCCCAACCACCTTCAGCTGCTTCATCAATGACCTTCCCTCCATCATAAGGTCAGAAGTGGGGATGTTGGCTGATTGTACAGTGTTCAGTTCCATTTGTAATTCCTCAGATACTAAAGCAGTCTGCCCACATGCAACATCCAGGTTTAGGCTGGTAAGTGGCAAGTAATATTCGCACCACATCAGTGCCGGGCAATGACCATCTCCAACAAGAGAGTGTCTAAACATCATCTCTTGACATTCAATGGCATTACCATCGCTGAATCTCCCACCATCAACATCCTGGGGGTCACCATTGACCAGAAACTTAACTGGATCAGCCACATAAATACTGTGGCTGCAAGAACAGGTCAGAGGTTGGGTATTCTGCGGCAAGTCTCATCTCTTGACTCTCCAAAGCCTTTCCATCATCTACAAGGCACAAGTCAGTATTGTGATGGAATACTCCCCACTTGCCTGGATGAGTGCAGCTCCAACAACACTCAAGAAGCTCGACACTATCCAGCACAAAGTAGCCCACTTGATCGGCACCTCATCCACCACCTTAACATTCACTCCTTCCCCCACTGGCACAAGTGTCTGAAGTGTGTACCACCTACAAAATGCACTGCAGCAACTCACCAAGGGCTCTTCAACAGCACCTCCCAAAACCGTGATGACTACCACCTAGAAGGACAAGGGCAGCAGGCGCATGGGAACACCACCTGCATGTTCCCCTCCAAGTCATACACCATCCTGACTTGGAAATGTATCGCCGTTCCTTCATCATCGTTGGGTCCAAATCCTGGAACTCCCTCCCTAACAGCACTATGGGAGTATCTTCACCACACGGATTGCAGTGGTTCAAGGCAGCTCACTACCACCTTCTCTCGGGCAATAAATGCTGACCTTGCCAATGATGGCCACATCCTGTGAATGAATTAATAAAATAAACTTTTTCTTGTGGCATTCAATAGCTGTTTAGACAATATATCAGGAAATTAATATTGAAATTAAATGACCACTTCATTTCTGCGTTATTTCAGTTGGTTAATCTTGTACTTTAATGATTACAAGAAGAAAAAAAACGGTATTATGGGTTGGTCAGTAGATGACATCCTCCAAATGAAATGGACCATGGGAGAGCTGTTAATGCACTTGCTTTATTTATTGCTATAAAAATGATCATGGGAATAATCAATACTTGGATGAGATGAGTGAATCTGTAGTTTCAAAAGAAAATATTTGATTAATTAGTGGATGGTAGCATGTCTTTTTTAAATTTGTCTGTCCCCCCACCCCCCCCATGATTATTTTTATGAAAATGTATCTTCACTGAAAATAAGCTTTAGATTTTTATTTTATGAAGGTCACATTCTGAGAATAGCACAGATGAAGAGAGAACTGTACTAATACCGAATTGAATTTGGATCCTCTCAGCGTTTTGTACCGATTACAATTCTCTTGCAGACAGTTTTTGGACATTATATTATTTTAAAATTGCCTTTATTGAGTAACTTGAAGTGAGTTTAATTAATTGCAATTTTTATATTAATTCTTCTACTTGATTGTAATTAATTGTTAAAAAGTGTTTTACATCACTGCCACCAACTGTAATGTGGTAAGCAGTTTTCTATTATGGAAATATTGGTGATTTTTAATTCAAAAGAAAATGTGAGAAGATTACTTTATGTCCATCGAGTGTAATTTGATGGTCTTCACCACGACCCCCCTGTCACTAATAAAACTACCAGCCTGGAATTTTCTGTTTTTTCCTTCTGTCCTGTATTTTTTAATGTATGCAACCTTCCTTAAATTGTTGTATGTTTCCTGAAAGAAGTTTAAAGTAGGATTTATTTTTCCTTTATCAGAGTACTGCAAAAACGACTTCATGCTGTTTGTCTCGCACCAAGTCCCACTCACCCATTACCCCTGTGCTCGCTGACCTAAATTGACTTCCGGTAAAGCAAATCCTCGATTTCAAAATTCTCATCCTTATTTTCAAATCTCTTCATGGCCTCGTCCCTCCCTATCTCTAATCTCCTCCAGCCCCACATCCCCCCGAGATGTCTGCGCTCCTCTAATTCTGCCCTCCTGAGCATCCCTGATTACTCAACCATTGGTAGCCGTGCCTTCTGTTGTCTCGGCCCCAAGCTCTGAAATTTCTTGTCGAAACCTCTCCGGCTCTCTATCTCTCTTTCCTCCTTCAAGATGCTCCTTAAAACACACACCTTTGGCCAAGCTCTTGCATACCTGTGCTAATTTCTCGGCTCAGTGTCAAATTTTTATCACTTAATACTCCTGTGAAGCACCTTGTGATGTTTCACTACATTAAAGGTATTATATAAATGACGTAGTCTAACAGATGCCAGTGCTCGGAGCGAGGGTGTTGCCATGAAGCCTTGTACTTGTCTCTCTGGCACAACAGGTGTTGGTTATGACAGAGCCATGTTCTAACCATTTTGTCAGGAGGAGGATACTGTTGGAGTTGGTTTTCCCTACCTCCTCTCCGCCGATCACACCTCACAAGAAATCTGTGTCTTTTCCAACTCTGGCGTTAGTCTCTAAGGAGGAGCAACTTGTTCCCTGTTGGGACTCGGGATAGGGATTGTTCAATGCTGGAGTAGAATTCCTCTTTAGTCTCGTTTGTAGCTTCCAATGTTCGGGCGTATGCACTGATGACCGTAGCACACTGGTTCCGGGTTAGGGTGAGCCAAAAAGTTGTGAGGCGTTCGCAAGGAGAGTCTCTAAGATGCCCAACATTTTTTTATGGCAATGCCTATACCATGGAGACAGCCTCCTGGTTTACCTTTCCAGAAGGTGGTGTAACCATCACCTTGTTCTTTGAGCAGACCTTCCCCTGTCTCACTTAGGGCGGCAATGTCTATGTCGAAATGTCTGAGCTCCCAGGCAGCAATAGCAGTATGGCATTCTGGTCTGGTGCTGTTGGGGTTGTCCATGAAGGTCCTGATGTTCCAGGTCCAAAATTTCATTTGAAAGGGTGGAAAATGCCTGTGTGTGAATTATGTTATTGTGGGGTGGCCGTTGCACACCAGCTACCACACAGGCTTGACAGAGCAAGGTCTTGGTCCAATGGCAAGGGATACAAGATGCACCTGGGCAGGACCGGAACCAATGTCCTGGGAGGAGTGTTTGCTAGTGCTGTTTGGGAGGAGTTAAACTAACATGGCAGGGGGATGGGAACCTATGCAGGGAGACAGAGGGAAATAAAATGGAGGCAGAAGCAAAAGATAGAAAGGAGAATAGTAAAAGTGGAGGGCAGAGAAACCCAAGGCAAAAAACAAAAAGGGCCACATTACAGCAAAATTCTAAAGGGGCAAAGTGTGTTAAAAAGACAAGCCGGAAGGCTCTGTGCCTCAATGCGAGGAGTATTCGGAATAAGGTGGACGAATTGACTGCGCAGACAGCAGTTAACTGATATGATGTAATTGGCATCACGGAGACATGGCTCCAGGGTGACCAAGGCTGGGAACTCAACATCCAGGGATAGTCAACAGTTAGGAAGGATAGACAGAGAGGAAAAGGAGGCGGGGTGGCGCTGCTGGTTAAAGAGGAAATTAATGCAATAGTACGGAGGGACATTAGCCTGGATGATTTGGAATTGGTATGGGTGGAACTGCGGAATACCAAAGGGCAGAAAACGCTAGTGGGAGTTGTGTACAGACAGTAGTAGTGAGGTTGGGGACAGCATCAAACAAGAAATAAATGATGTATGCAATAAAGGTACAGCAGTTATCATGGGCGACTTTAATCTACATATTGATTGGGCTAACCAAACTGGTAGCAATGCGGTGGAGGAGGATTTCCCGTAGTGTATTGGGATGGTTTTCTGGACCAATATGTTGAGGAACCAACTTGAGAGCTGGCCTTCCTAGACTAGGTGATGTGTAATGAGAAGGGACTAATTAGCAATCTTGTTGTGCGAGGCTCCTTGGGGAAGAGTGAACATAATATGGTAGAATTCTTTATTAAGATGGAGAGTGACACAGTTAATTCGGAAACTAGTGTCCTGAACTTAAGGAAAGGTAACTTTGATGGTATGAGGCACGATTGGCTAGAATAGACTGGCAAAGGATACTTAAAGGGTTGATGGTGGATAAGCAATGGCAAACATTTAAAGATCACATGGATGAACTTCAGCAATTGTACATCCATGTCTGGAGTAAAAATAAAACGGGGAAGATGGCTCAACCGTGGCTAACAAGGGAAATTAAGGATAGTGTTAAAACCAAGGAAGAGGCATATAATTTGGCTAGAAAAAGCAACAAACCTGAGGACTGAGAGAAATTTAGAATTCAACAGAGGAGGACTAAGGGTTTAATTAAGAGGGGGAAAATAGAGTACGAGAGGAAGCTTGCAGGGAACATAAAAAATCTATAAATATGTGAAGAGAAAAAGATTAGTGAAAACAAACCTAGGTCCTTGCTGTTGGATTGAGGTGAATTTATAATGGGGAACAAGGAAATGGCAGACCAATTGAACAAATACTTCGGTTCTGTCTTCACAAAGGAAGACACAAATAACCTTCCGAATGTACCAGGGGACAGTGAGTCTAGTGAGAAGGAGGAACTGAAGGATATCCTTATAAAGCGGGAAATTGTGTTGGGTAAATTGATGGGATTGAAGGCCGATAAATCCCCGGGGCCTGATAGTCTGCATCCCAGAGTACTTAAGGAAGTGGCCCAAGAAATAGTGGATGCATTGGTGATCGTTTTCCAACAGTCGATCGACTCTGGATCAGTTCCGATGGACTGGAAGGTAGCTAATGTAACACCACTTTTTAAAAAAGGAGGGAGACAAAGTCATAGACATAGAAAATAGGTGCAGGAGTAGGCCATTCGGCCCTTCGAGCCTGCACCACCATTCAATAAGTTCATGGCTGAACATGCAACTTCAGTACCCCATTCCTACTTTCTCGCCATACCCCTTGATCCCCCTAGTAGTAAATACTACATCTAACGGGTAATTATAGACCGGTTAGCCTGACATCAGTAGTGGGGAAATGTTGGAATCCATCATTAAGGATGAAATAGCAGCACATTTGGAAAGCAGTGACCGGATCGGTCAAATTCAGCATGGATTTATGAAAGGGAAATCATGCTTGACGACTCTTCTGGAATTTTTTGAGGATGTAACGAGCAGAGTGGACAAGGGAGAACCAGTGGATGTGGTGTATTTGGACTTTCAAAAGGCTTTTGACAAGGTCCCGCACAAGAGTTTGGTGTGCAAAATCAAAGCACATGGTATTGGGGGTAATGTACTGACATGGATAGAGAACTGGTTGGCAGACAGGAAGCAGAGAGTCGGGATAAACGGGTCCTTTTCAGAACGGTAGGCAGTGACTAGTGGGGTACTGCAGGGCTTAGTGCTGGGACCCCAGCTCTTTACAATATACATTAACAATGTAAATGAAGGAATTGAGTGTAATATCTCCAAGTTTGCAGATGACACTAAACTGGGTGGTAGTGTGAACTGCGAGGAGGACGCTAAGAGGCTGCAGGGTGGCTTGGACAGGTTAGGTGAGTGGGCAAATGCATGGCAGATGCAGTATAATGTGGATAAATGTGAGATTATCCATTTTGGGGGCAAAAACACGAAGGCAGAATATTATCTGAATGGTGGCAGATTGGGAAAAGGGGAGGTGCAACGAGACCTGGGTGTCATGGTTCATCAGTCATTGAAAGTTGGCATGCAGGTACAGCAGGCGGTGAAGAAGGCAAATGGTATGTTGGCCTTCATAGCGAGGGGATTTGAGTATAGGAGCAGGGAGGTCTTACTGCAGTTGTACAGGGCCTCGGTGAGGCCTCACCTGGAATATTGTGTTCAGTTTTGGTCTCCTAATCTGAGGAAGGACGTTCTTGCTATTGAGGGAGTGCAGCGAAGGTTCACCAGACTGATTCCAGGAATGGCTGGACTGACATATGAGGAGAGACTGTATTAACTGGGCCTTTATTCACTGGAGTTTAGAAGGATGAGAGGGGATCTCATAGAAACATATAAGATTCTGACGGGACTGGACAGGTTAGATGCGGGAAGAATGTTCCCGATGTTGGGGAAGTCCAGAACCAGGGGACACAGTCTTAGGATAAGGGGTAGGCCATTTAGGACTGAGATGAGGAGAAACTTCTTCACTCAGAGTTGTTAACCTGTGGAATTCCCTGCCGCAGAGAGTTGTTGATGCCAGTTTATTTGGATATATTCAAGAGGCAGTTAGATATGGCCCTTACGGCTAAAGAGATCAAGGGGTATGGAGAGAAAGCAGGAAAGGGGTACTGAGGGAATGATCAGCCATGATCTTCTTGAATGGCGGTGCAGGCGCGAAGGGCCAAATGGTCTACTCCCGCACCTATTTTCTATATTTCTATGATTGGAGACCAGGCTCTGCACACACACACACGCTCCCCACACACCCCGAGGGATTATGACGTGTCCTGCCTCAGTAAGCTCCCCACACACCTCTCCCCCCCCCCCCCCGCCCCCCCACACAAACACACACACACACACATACACACACACACACCCCCCCTCCACACACACACCCACCCACACACACCCCCACACACCCCCCGACACGCAACCCCACACCCCCCCCCCCCACACACACACTAACACTCACATACACAGCCCCCCGACGATCACATACACACCCCCACACCCACATCCCCCACCCGAAGGGATTATGGAGTGTCCTGCCTCAGTAAGCTACACACACCCACACACAAACAAACCACACACACAAACCACACACACACACACACAAACCACATACACACACACACACACACACACATACCCACACACACAAAGGGATTACGGAGTGTCCTGCCTCAGAATGCTCCCTACATACCACACAAGCGCACACACACACGGAGGGATTATGGAGTGTCCTGCCTCAGTAAGCTCCCCACTGGAGTAGAGCTAATCTACAGAACAAATGGGAAATTGGAGTGGGAGGGGAAAGATCCAGTTGTTGTGGACCACGCAGATATCAACGCCATAGGGAGAACAAAGAGGTCCTGCTGAAGGAGTATGAACAAACATCAGCGGCAGGTCGGGGCCATAAAAGGAGCGGCGAGCGGCGGCCATGGGCAGCGTGGAGACCACTACAAGGTACAGCGAGAGCTAGTGCAGGAGGGCAACGGCTGTGAAGAGTGACATCATCAAGATCCAGGTCGGTGATTGGAGTGTGGGCAGATACAGCAGGAGCAGCGAGGTCGGGGCGATGGAGCGCCAAAAGATTGTGGAGGACATGATCGGCCCCGGGGAAGCGCGAATTCGGGGCCAGGGGTCCAGGGGCAGCGATACGTGAGTGCACTCGTCTGCAGCAAAGCTGGTCTCCAGTTGTCTTGGGTAATCCTTGCCACTGGACCAAGACCTAGCTCTGTCAAGCCCGTGTGGTGGCTGGTGTGCAATGGCCACCCCATGTTAAAAAGATTAATGCACAGGCATCTTCCACCCTTCAGGATATAGTTCGGGTCCTTCATTGAAACACCTGTGAACTTATTTTGGCGTGGAAGCAAGTCATCCTAGTTTCGAGGGACCGCCTATGATGATGATAATGATAAGCTGTGGGCTAAATTTTAAAAGCAGAACAACAAAGGTAATAATCTCTGGATTACTACCTGAGCCACGAGTAAATTTGCTTAGGGTAAATAAGATTAGAGAGATAAACACATGGCTCAAAGATTGGCATGGAGAAATGGGTTTCAATTCATGGCGCCTAGCACCAGTACTGGGATAAGAGGGAGCTGTTCCAGCGGGACGGGCTTCACTTGAACCACGCAGTGTCCTGGCGAATCGAATAACCTAGGGTTGTAGATAGGGCTTTAAACTAAATAGTGAGTGGGGGTGGGACGGAGGTGGAGAAGAAAGAGATAGATCCGGTGAGCGCAAATTTAAAAAGTCAGAGAAAGAAGGCAATAGTGCATCGTACTGATAGAGGTAATGATAACCAGTTTATGACAGGACGAGACAGAGCACATACACATAAGAATGCATCTGAAAGTGGGGTCAGAGTAGGGAAAAATGGTAAAGATAAAATTTAAAGTTCTTCACATGAATGCACGCAGCATTCGTAACAAGACAGATGAGTTGATGGCACAAATAGGAATAAATGGGTCTGATCTGATAGCCATTACAGAGATGTGATTGCATGGTTACCAAGGCTGGAAACTGAATATTCAGGGGTATTTGCCATTTCGGAAGTATAGGCAGAAAGGAAAAGGAGGTGGGGTAGCTGTTAGTAAAGGATGAGATCAGTGCAGTAGTGAGAAATGATACTGGCTCAGAAGATCAAATTGTAGAATCAGTTTGGGTGGATATAAGAAATAATAAGTGAAAGAAGATACTGGTAGGAGTAGTCTCATCACAGGCAGTCCCTCGAAATCGAGGAAGACTTGCTTCCACTCCAAAAGTGAGTTCTCAGGTGACTGAACAGTCCAATACGGGAATTACAGTCTCTGTCGCAGGTGGGACAGAGTCGTTGGAGGAAAGGGTGGATGGGGAGTCTGGTTTGCCGCACACTCCTTCCGCTGTCTGGGCTTGTTTTCTGGATGCTCTCGGCGATGAGACTCAAGGTGCTCAGCGCCCTCCCGGATGCTCTTCCTCAACTTAGAGCGGTCTTTGGCCAGGGATTCCCAGGTATCGGTGGGGATGTTTCACTTTATCAAGGAGGCTTCGAGGGTGTCCTTAAAATGTTTCCTCTGCCCACCTGGGGCACGTTTCCGTGTAGGAGTTCTGAGTAGAGCACTTGCTTTGAGAGACTTGTGTCCGGCATGCGGACAACGTGGCCCACCCAATGGAGCTGGTCGAGTGTGGTCAGTGCTTCAATGCTGGGGATGTTGGCCTGATCGAGAACACTGGCGTTGGTGCGTCTGTCGTCCCACAGGATTTGCGGGATCTGTGGGATCTTGCAGAGACATCGTTGGTGGTATTTCTCCAGCGATTTGAGGTGTCTACTGTATATGGTTCACATCTCTTAAGCCATAAGGAGGGCGGGTATCACTACAACCCAGTACACCAGAAGCTTGGTGGCAGATTTGAGGGCCTGATCTTCAAACACTCTTTTCCTCAGGCGGCCGAAGGCTGCGCTGGCACACTGGAGGCGATATTCAACCTTGTCGTCGATGTCTGCCCTTGCTGATAATAGGCTCCCGAGGTATGGAAAGTTGTCCAGGGCCACGCCATGTATATTTATAACTGGGAGACAGCGCTATGTGGCGGGGTCAGGTTGGTGGAGGACCTTTGTCTTTCTGATGTTTAGTGTAAGGCCTATGCTTTTGTACACCTTGGTGAAGATGTTGACTATGACTTGGAGTTCAGCCTCTGTGCACAGACGCAAGCGTATTGTAGTTCGATGACAGAGGATGGGAGGGTCTTGGATCTGGCCTGGAGGCAACGAAGGTTGAACAGGTTCCCACTGATTCTATAGTTTAGTTCCACTCCAGCGGGGAGCTTGTTGAGTGTGACGTGGAGCATTGCAGCGAGGAAGATCGAGAACAACCTTCCGGATATAAAAGGGGTCGGGGGGTCTAGTAAGGAGGAGGAACTGAGGGAAATCCTTATTAGTCGGGAAATTGTGTTGGGGAAATTGATGGGATTGAAGACCGATAAATCCCCAGGGCCTGATGGTCTGCATCCCAGAGTACTTAAGGAGGTGGCCTTGGAAATAGCGGATGCATTGACAGTCATTTTCCAACATTCCATAGACTCTGGATCAGTTCCTATGGAGTGGAGGGTAGCCAATGTAACCCCACTTTTTAAAAAAGGAGGGAGAGAGAAAACAGGGAATTATGGACCAGTCAGCCTGACATCGGTAGTGGGTAAAATGATGGAATCAATTATTAAGGATGTCATAGCAGCGCATTTGGAAAGAAGTGACATGATAGGTCCAAGTCAGCATGGATTTGTGAAAGGGAAATCATGCTTGACAAATCTTCTGGAATTTTTTGCGGATGTTTCCAGTAGAGTGGCCAAGGGAAAACCAGTTGATGTGGTATATTTGGACTTTCAAAAGGCTTTCGACAAGGTCCCACACAAGAGATTAATGTGCAAAGTTAAAGCACATGGGATTGGGGGTAGTGTGCTGACGTGGATTGAGAACTGGTTGGCAGACAGGAAGCAAAGAGTAGGAGTAAATGGGTACTTTTCAGAATGGCAGGCAGTAACTAGTGGGGTACCGCAAGGTTCTGTGCTGGGGCCCCAGCTGTTTACATTGTACATGAATGATTTAGATGAGGGGATTAAATGTAGTATCTCCAAATTTGCGGATGACACTAAGTTGGGTGGCAGTGTGAGCTGCGAGGAGGATGCTATGAGGCTGCAGAGTGACTTGGATAGGTTAGGTGAGTGGGCAAATGCATGGCAGTTGAAGTATAATGTGGATAAATGTGAGGTTATCCACTTTGGTGGTAAAAACAGAGAGACAGACTATTATCTGAATGGTGACAGATTAGGAAAAGGAAAGGTGCAATGAGACCTGGGTGTCATGGTACTTCAGTCAATGAAGGTTGGCATGCAGGTACAGCAGGCGGTTAAGAAAGTAAATGGCATGTTGGCCTTCATAGCGAGGGGATTTGAATACAGGGGCAGGGAGGTGTTACTATAGTTGTACAGGGCCTTGGTGAGGCCACACCTGGAGTATTGTGTACAGTTTTGGTCTCCTAACTTGAGGAAGGACATTCTTGCTATTGAGGGAGTGCAGCGAAGGTTCACCAGACTGATTCCCAGGATGGCGGGACTGACATATCAAGAAAGACTGGATCAACTGGGCTTGTATTCACTGGAGTTCAGAAGAATGAGAGGGGATCTCATAGAAACATTTAAAATTCTGACGGATTTAGACAGGTTAGATGCAGGAAGAATGTTCCCAACGTTGGGTAAGTCCAGAACCAGGGGTCACAGTCTAAGGAGAAGGGGTAAGCCATTTAGGACCGAGATGAGGAGAAACTTCTTCAGCCAGAGAGTGGTGAACCTGTGGAATTCTCTACCACAGAAAGTTGTTGAGGCCAATTCACTAAATATATTCAAAAAGGCATTAGATGTAGTCCTTACTACTAGGGGGATCAAGGGGTATGGCGAGAAAGCAGGAATGGGGTACTGAAGTTGCATGTTCAGCCATGAACTCATTGAATGGCGGTGCAGGCTCGAAGGGCCGAATGGCCTACTCTTGCACCTATTTTATATGTTTCTATGTAAGAAGGTTGGCGCGATGACACAGCCCTGCTTGACCCTGGTTTGGACGTTGATTGGGTCTGTGATGGATCCATTGGTCAGGATCACGGCTTTCAGGCCATCGTGGAGCAGGCGGAGGATGGTGACAAATTTTTGGGGGCAGCTGAAACGGAGGAGGACGCTCCATAGTCTACAGGCCCCCTAACAGCACAACACTGGCATCTATCTAACAATGTGGAAAACTGTCCAGGTATATCCTGTCCACAATAAGCAGGACAAATCCAATGCGGCCAATTACCTCCCCATCAATCTACTCTCAATCATCAGAAAAGTGATGGAAGGCGTCATCAACAGTGCTACTAAGCGGCACCTACTCACCATTAACCTGTTCACTGATGCCCAGTTTGGGTTCTGCTAGGATCACTCGGTTCCAGACCTCATGACAGCCTTGGTCCAAACATGGATAAAAGAGCTGAATTCCAAAAATGAGGTGAGGGTGACTGTCCTTGACATCAAGGCAGCATTTGACTGAGTGTGGCATCAAGGAGCCCTAGTAAAACTGAAGTTAATGGGAATTGGGGGGAAAAATCTCCACTGGCTGGAGTCATACATAGCACAAAGGAAGATGGTTGTGGTGGTTGGAGGACAATCATTCCAGCCCCAGGACATCGCTGCAGGAGTTGCTCAGGTCATTGTCCTAGGCCGAACTATTTTCAGCTGCTTCATCAATGACCTTCCCTCCATCATTAGGTCAGAAGTGGGGATGTTCGCTGATGACTGCATAGTGTTCAGTTCCATTCGCAACACATCAGATAATGGAGAAGTCCATGCCTGCATACAGCATGACCTGGACAACATTCAGGCTTGGGTTGATTCAAGTGGCAAGTAACATTTGCGCCACCCAAGTGCCAGGCAATGACTATCTCCAACAGAGAGTCTAGCCACTATCCCTTAACATTCAATGGCATTACCATCGCCAAATCCCCCACCATCAACATCCTGAGGGTCACCATTGACCAGAAATTTAACTGGACCAGTCGCATAAATACTGTGGCAACAAGAGCATGTCAGAGGCTGGGTATTCTGCGGCGAGTCTCTTGTCTCCTGATTCCCCAAATGCTTTCCATCATTTACAAGGCACAAGGCAGGAGTGTGATGGAACACTCTCCACTTGCCTGGATGAGTGCAGCTCCAACAACACTGAAGAAGCTCGACACCATCCAGGACAAAGCAGCTCACTTGATTGGCACCCCATCCAACATCTTAAACATTCACTCCCTCCACCACGTGGCTGCAGTGTGTACCATCTACAAGATACACTGCAGCAACTTACCAAAGCTTCTTTGGCAGCACCTCCCAAACCTGTGACCTCTACCACCTGGAAGGACAAGGGCAGCAGGCGCATGGGAAACATAAAAACAGATAGTAAACGCTTTTACCGATATATAAAACAGAAACGAGTGACTAAAGTAAATGTTGGTCCCTTAGAAGATGAGAAGGGGGATTTAATAATGGGAAATGTGGAAATGGCTGAGACCTTAAACAATTATTTTGCTTCAGTCTTCACAGTGGAAGACACAAAAACCATGCCAAAAATTGCTGGTCACGGGAATGTGGGAAGGGAGGACCTTGAGATAATCACTATCACTAAGGGGGGTAGTGCTGGATAGGCTAATGGGACTCAAGGTAGACAAGTCCCCTGGTCCGGATGAAATGCATCCCAAGGTATTAAAAGAGATGGCGGAAGTTATAGCAGATGCATTCGTTATAATCTACCAAAATTCTCTGGACTCGGGGGAGGTATCAGCGAATTGGAAAGTAGCTAATGTAACACCTCTGTTTAAAAAAGGGGGCAGACAAAAGGCAGGTAACTATAGGCCGGTTAGTTTAACATCTGTAGTGGGGAAAATGCTTGAAGCTATCGTTAAGGAAGAAATAGCAGGACATCTAGATAGGAATAGTGCAATCAAGCAGACGCAACATGGATTCATGAAGGAGAAATCATGTTTAACTAATTTACTAGAATTCTTTGAGGATATAACGAGCATGGTGGATAGAGGTGTACCGATGGATGTGGTGTATTTAGATTTCCAAAAGGCATTCGATAAGGTGCCACACAAAAGGTTATTGCAGAAGATAAAGGTACGCGGAGTCAGAGGAAATGTATTGGCATGGATAGAGAATTGGCTGGCTAACAGAAAGCAGAGAGTCGGGATAAACAGGTCCTTTTCAGGTTGGAAATCAGTGGTGAGTGGTGTGCCACAGGGATCGGTGCTGGGACCACAACTGTTTACAATATACATAGATGACCGGGAAGAGGGGACAGAGTGTCGTGTAACAAAACTTGCAGATGACACAAAGATTAGTGGGGAAGCGGGTTGTGTAGAGGACACAGAGATTTAGATAGGTTAAGCGAATGGGCTAAGGTTTGGCAGATGGAATACAATGTCGGAAAATGTGAGGTCATCCACCTTGGAAAAAAAAACAGTAAAAGGGAATATTATTTGAATGGGGAGAAATTACAACATGCTGCGGTGCAGAGGGACCTGAGGGTCCTTGTGCATGAATCCCAAAAGGTTAGTTTGCAGGTGCAGCAGGTAATCAGGAAGGTGAATGGAATGTTGGCCTTCAATGCGAGAGGGATAGAGTACAAAAGCAGGGAGGTCCTGCTGCAACTGTACAGGGTATTGGTGAGGCTGCACCTGGAGTACTGCGTGCAGTTTTGGTCACCTTACTTAAGGAAGGATATACTAGCTTTGGAGGGGGTACAGAGACGATTCACTAGGCTGATTCCGGAGATGAGAGGGTTACCTTATGATGATAGATTGAATAGATTGGGTCTTTACTCGTTGGAGTTCAGAAGAATGAGGGGTGATCTTATAGAAACATTTGAAATAATGAAAGGGATAGACAAGATAGAGGCAGAGAGGTTGTTTCCACTGGTCGGGGAGACTAGAACTAGGGGGCACAGCCTCAAAATACGGGGGAGCTAATTTAAAACCGAGTTGAGAAGGAATTTCTTCTCCCAGAGGGTTGTGAATCTGTGGAATTCTCTGCCCAAGGAAGCAGTCGAGGCTAGCGCATTGAATGTATTCAAATCACAGATAGATAGATTTTTAACCAATAAGGGAATTAAGGGTTACGGGGAGCGGGCGGGTAAGTGGAGCTGAGTTCACGGCCAGATCAGCCATGATCTTGCTGAATGGCGGAGCAGGCTCGAGGGGCTAGATGGCCTACTCCTGTTCCTAATTCTTATGTTCTTATGGGAACACCACCACCTCCTGGTTCCCTTCCAAGCCACACACCATCCTGATTTGGAAGCATATTGCCATTCCTTCATCGTCGCTGGGTCAAAATCCTGGAACTCCCTCCCTAACAGCACTGTGGGAGTACCTTCACCAGACGGACTGCAACGGTTCAAGAAAGCGGCTCACCACCATCTTCTCAAGGGCAATTAACGGATGGGCAATAAATGCTGGCCTTGCCACGACGCCGACATCTCTTGAATGAAAAAAAAGCCACACTGTAGGGCAAAGTATAAATCAAGAAATAATGAAGGCTTGTAAGAAAGGTACAGCAATAATCATGGGTGCTTCATATTGATTAGACAAATCAAATTGGCAAAGGTAGCCTTGAGGAAGAGTTCGTAGAGTGTATGCGGGATTGTTTCTTCGAACAATACATTGTGGAACCAACCAGGGAGCAGACAATTTTAGATCTGGTAATGTGTATTGAGTCTGGATTAATTAATGATCTCATAATGAAGGATCCTCTTGGGAAGAGTGATCAAAGCATGGTAGAATTTTAAATTCAGTTTGGTGAGAAAACTGGGTCTCAAACTAATGTCCTGAACTTAAATAAAGGCAATTACAAAGGTAAGAAGGCAGAGTTGACTAAAGTGGACTGGGAAAATAGATTAAAGTATAAGATGGTAGATAAGTAGCGGCAAACATTTAAGGAGATATTTCAAAACTCTCAGCAAAGATATATTTCAGTGAGAAACGAAGACTCTAAGAGAAGGATGAACCATCCGTGGCTAGCTAAGGAAGTAAAGGATGGTATCAAATTGAAAACAAAGGCATACAATGTAACGAAGATTAGTGGAAGGCCAGAGGATTGAGAAACTTTAGAAACCAGCAATGGACTACTAAAAAAATGATAGAGAAGGAAGATAGTTTCATAGTAAACTAGCAAGAAATATAAAACAGACAGTAAGAGCTTCTACAGGTATATAAAAAGGAAGAGAGTAGCTAAAGTAATTATTGCTCCTATTAAGGACAAGACTGGGGGAATTAGTAATGGGGAACAGGAAAATGGCAGAGACATTGAACAAATATTTTGTATCAGTCTTCATGGTAGAAGACACTTAAAAGCATCCCAAAAATTGATAATTAAGTGGCTATTGGGAGGGACTATCACTAGAGAAAAAGTACTAGGCAAACTAATGGGACTAAAGGTGGACAAGCCCCCTGGACCTGATGGCCTGCATTCTAGGGTCTTAAAAGAAATGGCTGCAGAGATAGTTGTAATTGGAAATAATGTACCAAAATTCCCTGGATTCTGGAGAGATCCAGCGGATTGGAAAACTGCAAATGTAACACCCCTGCTGAAGAAAGGAGGGAGACAGAAAGCAGGAAACTATAGACCAGTAGTAGCAGGACATTTAGAAAATCATAATGCAGTCAACAGAGTAAGCATGGTTTTATGAAAGGGAAATCATGTTTGACACATTTGCTGGAGTTCTTTGAGGATGCAACAAGCAGGGTGGATAAAGGGGAACCAGCAGAGTATTTGGATTTCCAGAAGGCATTTGCAAAGGTGCCACATAAAAGATTACTGCACAAGAGCTTACGGGGTTGGGGGTAATATATTAGCATGGATAGAGGATTGGCTAACTAACAGAAAACAGAGAGTCGGGATAAATAGGTCATTTTCAGGTTGGCGAACTGTAACTAGTGGGGTGCCACAGGGATCGGTGCTGGGGCCTCAACTATTTACAATCTATTTTAATAACTTGGATGAAGGGACCGAGTGTAACGTAGCCAAATTTGCTGATGATACAAGGATAGGTGGGAAAGCAAGTTGTGAGGAGGACACACAGAATCTGCAAAGGGATATAGATAGGCTAAGTAAGTGTGCAAAAATTTGACAGATGGAGTATAATGTTGGAAAATGTAAGGTTATCCACACTGGTAGGAAAAATAAAAAAGTAAATTATTATTTAAATGGAGTGCGATTACGAAATGCTGCGGTACAGAGGGATCTGGGGCTCCTTGTACATGAAACACAAGAAGTTAACAGGTACAGCAAGTAATTAGGAAAGCAAATGGAATGTTGGCCCTTATTGCAAAGGGGATGGAGTATAAATGTAGGGAAGTCCTGCTGCAACTGTACAGGGTATTGGCGAGACCACAGCCAGAATACTGCATAGAGTTTGGTCTCCTTATTTGAGGAGGGATTTACTTGCATTGGAGGCAGTTTAGAGAAGGTTCACAAGGTTGATTCCTGAGTTGAAGGGGTTGTCATATGAAGAAAAGTTGAGCAGGTTCGACCTATACTCATCTGAGTTTAGAAGAATGAGGTGATCTTATTGAAACGTATAAGATTTTGAGGGGGCTTGACAGGGTAGATACAGAGAGGATGTCTCCCCTCGTGGGGGAATCTAGAACTAGGGGGCATAGATTCAGAATGGGTCGCCCATTTAAAACGGAAATGAGGAGGAATTTCTTCTCTGAGGGTCGTGAATCTTTGGAATTCTCTACCCCAGAGAGCTGTGGAGGCTAGGTCTTTGAATATATTTAAGGTGGATAGACAGATTTTTGAAAGATAAGGGAGTGAAGGGTTATGGGGAGAGGGCGGGGAAGAGAAGTTGAGGTCAAGATCAGATCAGATATGATCCTATTGAATGGCGGAACAGGCTCGAGGGGCCAGATAGCCTTCTCCTGCTCCGATTTCTTTTGTTAATCTATGGCTGACTCACAGTGGACTAGATGGAATGGCCAAACCTTTATTACACTTTCCATATCCTTTTTATCAGATATTCTGGAATTTGTGGCAGTCAATTCTGACATGTAAGGATTTCAGTGCCACTCAACTGACCCCATGCCATAATCCATAATTCTGTGTTATGGGATGTTGCTAAGCTATGGCAGGCCTACAAACAATGCAATGTCACCAGTGTACCAGAGTGGGTGCTGTCCTTCAGAGTCCACAGTTGTTGTGCAAATAGGTTGAGCAGATAAAGTGTGGGAGGTGATTATGCGGTCCTTATTACTTGGTTCAGGATTGCTTGTAGCCTCTGAAACTGTGGCCAACTTGCTATGCAGCAAGCTGGGTGGCCATATTCTAGAACTGGGCTTTGTTCAATCCGTGGAAAGTTCTGGGCCTGACGTTTTGCTTCTGTCACTCACAATTGGCCAAGCCTGGCTGATGCTCTGGCAGTTATATCAACAATGCGTCACGTCCAAGCCCTATTCCCGGTGTGTGTATTGCATTCAGTTTTTAGCACTAAATCTCAGGAAAAATATATTGGCTTCAGAGGATGTACAGTGCAGGTTCACCAGAGTATTGCCAGGGATTAGAGTTAATTTAGGTCAGGTTGCATTCATTTTGCTTGTATTCCCTTGAATTTAAACAGTTGAGGGGTGATCGAATCAATGTTTTATGATAAAGGGATTTGAAAGGGTAGCTTCAGAGAAATTATTTCCTCTGGTGAGGGAATCCAAAACAAGGGGGTGTAATCTTAAAATTGGAGGTGGACCATTTAGGAGTGAAATCAGGAATTACTTTTTCACACAAAGGGTAGTGGAAATCTGGGACTCTCCTTCAAAAGTCTGTGGATGTTGGGTCAATTGAAATTTTCAAGATTGAGATTGATAGATTTTTGTCAGGTAAACTTATCAAGGGATATGCAGCAAAGCGAAGTTGAGCTACAGATCAGCCATGATTAATTGAATGGCAGAAAAAACTGAAGACACTTTATAAAAATTCATGCAAGGGCCAGCATTTATTGCCTCTCCCTCGTGCTACAACTGAGCAACTTACTTGGTCACTTCAGAGTTGATATGTTGGTGTGGGACAAAAGTCACATATAGGCCATTGGGTAAGGATGGCAGGTTTCCTTCCTTAAAGGACATTAATGAACCAGATTCATGATAACTATTACTGATTCTATGCTAAAACTGAATTCAAATTCTCAAACTGCCATGGTGGGATTTGAATTCATGTTCTCTAGATTATTAGTCTAGGCCTCTGGATTACTAATCCAGTAACCACACCACCATAACCAGACCTATTCCTGTTCCTATATACCACCATCACTGTATTGGTCTTACCTGGGGTTGGTGGGATTGTGGGGAAATTGACTGTCATTTATATGTGGCAGGACAGGCACAAGTCAGGCAGTCAAGATTCATGGCAGGGAGTAGGTGAAGAAATATTCCAAAAACTGGTTTAATAGACATGATTCTTAGGTGGGCCTGCCCATGGTTATATAACCGCTCTCAGGCAGTACAGCTGAGCAATGTTCCTGTTCAGCTGCGTAGGCTTTAATCGAAAAACCGCGCATGCGCGGAAATTTGAATGGGCTGTACAGCCCATTAAAAAGGTTGCGCACCCAAAAAAAGTTAAGAGAACATTTTAGCTGAGGAGAATCCAGCCCATTGAGCAATTGGGCAGAGCTTTCGACTTTGGTAGGGGTGTAAAATGGGTGTTATCGGATTGGCTGCCCGTTATACACATTGAAAAGGATCCGCCAGCACTCATTTTACACCCCCACCAAAGTTGAAAACACCACCCAGTATCTCACGGGCCACTTCAAGGGACATAAGGGTTAGGGTTAGGGCACCAGCTTGGTCACATGTAGACCAAACCAACTTTTTTTTCCTGAAAGACACCATTGAACAATGCTGTTATAAAAATCCAGCAGCTTCTGTGGTTCTTTTATGACATTTATTGGATTCAATTTTGCAAATTGCCCTGGGAGGATTTGAATCCCACACGCTCTAGGTTGTTAGTGCAATAACATTAGCAAAAGAGCATAAGCATACGAAATAGGAGCATGAGTAGACCATTTGGCCTCCCGAGCCTGCTCCGCCATTTAATAAGATCATGGCTGGTTTGATCTTGGGCTCAGCTGCACTTTCCTGTCCACTCCCCATAAACCTTGACTCCCCTATTGTTCAAAAATCAGTCTATCTCCGCCTTAATGACCCAGCCTCCACTGCTCTCTATGGCAGAGAATTCCAGATTCACGATCCTCAGAGAAGAAATTCCTCCTCATCTCAGTTCTAAGTGGGCAACCCCTTATTCTTAAACTATGGCCCCTAGTTCCAGATTCCCCCACGAGAGGAAATATCCTCTCTGCCTCTACCGTCAAGCCCCCCCTCAGAATCTTATGTTTCAATAAGATCACCTCTCATTCTTCTAAACTCCAATGTGTATGGACCCAACTTGCTCAACTTTTCTTCATAAGTCAACCCCTTCATCTCAGGAATCAACCTTCTGTAACCACAAAGAATGTATATGGCAGCTGCCTGTATTATTTCTAGCTTGGCTAAGGAGAGGACAAACACAGGCTTTCAAAAGCTCACGAGTGAAGGAAATGACACATTTATAGTCGCAAATTACAGCCTAATTTGGCTCCCGTTTTCTGTAATAGGAGTCTACTCTTAAATCCAATTTTCTTGAACAAGTCTATTTCTTTGTACTACGCTTCATTTTACCACTACACTTCATGCCATCTTTGCCTCTATGCGCAGAAGAGTGGGATCAGTCCAAACAGTTTGAATAAGATAACAGCGACAATATTTCCATTCTGATTTTCCCATCTGTGAATGGCCCAGTGAACCAATTAATAGCTCAGTGACACCACACACCCTGTATTTTACATTAAAATTTAGATGCTTTCTCCAAGATAAATGCAAACTATAAAGTGTGACTGAGGTTTAAATTATCCAATTCAAAATTTTGCCAAGTGAATGCAATCTCTCACTACCTTTGTTTCGGGGTTATAAATCTTAAAAAGAAAAATGTTGAGTAGACATATGATTGATCCATTGCTTTCTAAATTTCTCAGGATACTTTGTTTTATTTTCCAATTCTGAAAATGTATTCAGTGTTAGACTTTAGAAAAGTAATTTTCACACCAATGCCACTCCAAGCAAAAGGACCAGCCTCTTTCCCAAGTGAGCTCAATGGTTCTTGAATTACACTGACCACAACTGCTGTAGTTTGTTTAATTTGTCTTAAAAAAAATGTTTGTTGAATGTTTCCCCCTCCCCTTTTTGATTTTCAGCCAATTTTGCATTTATTAGAGTTTGGGGGATTTTTCTCCCCCACCCATTTCATAGGAACAGGAATAAAAGGCCATTCAGCCCCTCAAGCCTGTACCACCTTTCAATGAGATCATGGCTAAACTGTGAAACTCCATTGCCACAAATGTTTTGAATTTCCCCCCCCCCCCACCCCAAGATTGATTTATGTTTCCTTAAAGTAGCATTTCAGGAAAACTAAAAGCTAAACATGTTGTACTTTTTCCATTTTGATTTTGTCCAATTTTCATTTAACAAAACACTGATTCCAATTTGGTGCCCGAGAGAAATCAGGGCCACCTGTCACTGCTTGCCTGAGCTTCACTAGTGGCAACTTTAGATCTTTGGCCCTGTCCAGGTACCACATCCAGCTTTTCTAACCTTGTATATTTAACAGTGTAATCATAATGACTACTCTGCACAATATGCAATACTAGTGTTAGTCTCAAACTGTGTGTACTTCTTGGTCTTTTTTTTTTGGTAGGTGACAAAATCTTAAAAATGACCTTTGGTGAATTTTGGGGGAAATGGTTACATTATTGAGACAACAAAACACCAACAACTATTTGCATTTATATAGCGCCTTTAACATAGGAAAGCATTTTAGGGCGCTTCACAGGAGCGGAATCAAATAAAATTGACATGAGCCAAAGGAGGAGATATTAAGAGGGGTGGGTCAAAGAGGTAGGTTTTAAGGAGGAGACGCAGAGAAGTTCAGGGAGGGAATTCCAGAGCTTGAAAACTATACGACTGAAGGCACAGTCGCCAGTAATGGGGAGAAGGGAGTGGTCAATGCACAAGAGGCCAGAGTTGGAGAATTTCCAGAGGGGTGAGGCCTGGAGGGCTTTCAATAGGAGAATTTTTAAATCAAGGTGTTGGTGGACCAGGAGTCAATGTAAGTTAGCAAGCACCAGGGTGATGGATGAGCAGGAGTGGGTTAGGATACAGAAAAGTATCAGGTGACCACAAGTTTATGGAGGATGGGAGGCTGGCCAGGAGAGCATTGGAATAGTCCAGTCTGGAGGTAACAAAAGCATGGAGGCAGAGGCAAAGATGGACAATGTTAGAGCTGGAGAGCATGCGAGGCCAGCAGCTCAGCTTGGAGTCAAAGAACTTGCATTTATAATGAAGCCTTTTGTGACTGCAGGATGACCCAAAGCATTTTACAGCTAATTAAGTACTGTTGAAGTTTAGTCACTGTTGTAATGTAGGAAAATACAACAGCCTATTTGCACACAGCAAGGTCCCAAAAAAAGCAATGAGATAAATTACCAGATTATCTGTTTTAGTGATGTTGGTTGAGACCATGACACTGGGAAGAACTCCCATGCTGCTCTTCAAATAGTGCATAGGACCTTTTATGTCCACCCGAGATGTCAGACAGGGCCTCTGTTTAGTGTCTCATTCGATAGAAGGCGTAGAAAGTCATATATCCAAATCTGCCAATGGCACAAAGATAGGTGGCATTGTAGGCAGTGTAGCTGGAAGCATAAAATTACAAAGGGATATTGATAAATTAAGTGAATGGGCAAAAACTGTGGCAAATGGATTTCAATATAAGCAAATATGAGGTCATCCACTTTGGACCTAAAATGGATAAAACAGGGTAATTTCTAAATGGTAAAGCACTAAAAACAGTGGATGTCCAAAGAGACTTGGGGAATTCAGGTACATCGATCATTAAAATGCATTTATATCTAGAGGACTAGAATTACAAAGGGGTAGAAGTTATGCTGCAGGTGTACAAAACCCTGGTTAGACTACACCTGGAGTACTGTGAGCAGTTCTGGGCACCACATCTTAGGAAGGATATATTGGCCTTGGAGGGAGTGCAGTGTAGGTTTCCCAGAATGATAAGCAGTCTTCAAGGGTTAAGTTATGAGGAGACACTATATAAATTAGAACATAAGAAATAGGACTAGGAGTAGGTTATTTGGCCTCTCGAGCCTGCTCCATCATTTAATAAGATCATGGATTCAGCTCCACTGAGGGTTGTATTCTCTAGAGGTTTAAGGGATGATCTGTTTGAAGCTTTCAGGATATTAAGGGGAATAGATAGGGTAGATAGAGAGAAGCTATTTTCACTGGTTATGGATTCTAGGACTAGTGGGCATAGTCTAAAAATTAGAACCAGACCTTTCAGGAGCAAAATTAGGAAACACTTCTATACAGAAACGGTGGTAGAAGTTTGGAACTCTCTTCTGCAAAAGGCAATTGATGCTAGGTATCAAGGGATTTGGGCCAACGGTGAGTATATGGCGTTAGATCACAGATCAGCCAAGATTTCATCGAATGGCAGAACAGGTTCGAGGGGCTGAATGGCCTGCGCCTGTTCCTATGATAGTGCAGCACCCCCTCAGTACTGCATTGAAGTGTCAACTAAGATTGTGTTCTCAAGTCACAGGAGTGGGACTTGAACTAATAACCTTCTGACTAAGGTGCTACCATCGAGACAAGGAAGACAAAGTTGCGAACAGTCTGATTCAGCCTGAAATAGTTGCCAGAGAAAAGAACGGAATTAGTGGTGATTCCAGCACAAGCCTTGCCTTTCATCGAGGGATTTTGTTTTGAAATGGAGCATTCATAAAATTTAAGCAGTGCAACACAAAGTTTGATTGAAGTAGAATGTGATCTTGACAGTGCATATAACAGGATACCATCAGTACCAAAACAGAGGGCCTACACTTTTAACGGTTTTATTAAAAAAATAAGTTACAAAAGTGAAAATAATCAAGATCTTATTAATTTAAACTATGCAGAAGTAGAACCATGCCTTGTACCGGTGAATGCTACTTCATATGGTGCAGCTGGTCTGAGCAGTCTATAATCCTACAAATGGACAGGATCTACAGCATTAGCATAGGCCACATACAAACTATGGACTGAACAAAAAGGACACTGAATAATCAGACTCTGAATAGGCAGACATAACTGGATATGCTACTTGGATTTAGACAAGTTTACATCAGCATAGGAGGACTTAAAGGAACATTTAATATCTTAAGGAAAAAGCAGTGAAAAACAAACCATCTACAAATCTTGACCGAAAGAAAGACCATTGGCAAAAACATGAAAAAGATTCCTGCCAATAATTAGTCTGGTTATCACCCTTCATAGGCAATAGAACCTACATCCATTGCTGTTGTGCACAGA
The DNA here is from genome assembly GCF_044704955.1 of Pristiophorus japonicus. Lineage (NCBI taxonomy): Eukaryota > Metazoa > Chordata > Chondrichthyes > Pristiophoridae > Pristiophorus > Pristiophorus japonicus. The sequence continues at coordinate 167,179,398 of NC_091983.1, forward strand.
TGTGCACTTTCTAGTAATGGTTACTGGATAACAAGGGGTCCTCCCTCCTAGCCCAGAGGCGTTGCAACATTAAATCTAAAACTATCGTTAAAAGTTTTCTTCTCGATGAGTCGAGTGAGGACGGTCAGGGCAGCTGTATCTCAATTTTGTTTTGCAACAATGTGAATGGGGAGAAAATGTAATTTGAGATTAATGGTTTAGATGTTCTAACTGGCAAATAGTGAAATCAAAAAACAACAAAGAACCAATTAGAAAGGAGAGGAACACAGAACCAGAGAAAATAGAGGTTATCCCATGAGAAAGAAATTGATACATGGCTCAAAAGGTCAAAACACTGACTTGGTGGCTCTGGTGTAGACACCAGTCATGAGACGTTTGTTTCATCAAGATTGCTTTACTGGCATTTGGAATTAACAGTTTGTTGCAATATTTCACAGACAATTGCAATGAATTTGCAGGGATTTTCTCTAAGCTCAAGTGCTCATTAAGAATTGTTACTTGCAATCCTAACATCCTAAGATCCTATCCTAAAGTAGCCGACTGATGAGTGAACCCTGTACCTAACAAAAAAAGTATATATTTTTTTAGAAAGCACCAACGATGCACTAATTGGGGCGGCTATGTTCCTGGGATTTGAAGTTGCCCAGTTATCCGCTCCTCCTTAAACTCACAATTCTCAATTTTAAGACTCTTGTTCTGGAGCATCTCTGTAACTATGACCCTAGAAACACAGCAAGTTATTATTTTGACCAACAGTAACATTTATCACTGCATCCAACAACTTAAGAGTCTGGTCCTCAATCTATTGGACTTTTGAGGTGGAAAATATCAGACAAATGTCAAAGCTGTAATTCCTGTCCCAGCAAAGAGGTGAAAATATAAAAAGCTATATATTAAAAAAAAACATATTTAAGCACTGAAACCAAGCAAGGCATCTAAACTGCTATAACTACATTTGCATCACCTTCAAGTAGTACACACTTTTCCTGGCCATGATACAAAAGAAACAGACATTCAAAAGTAACATTTACTTCTCACACTGAAACCTAGCAAAAATAAATTACAATAATTAATCTTCACAGATTGAAACATACTTAACACACTTCTGTAAATTTCAAAAACCTGTATTTACAATATTAACAAATTTACAGCATTCTGTTCATCAACTCTATAAACACAGGTGTGAATGCATGAAACTTCAAAAAAATTCCAAACCTGCTCTGAAAGATATTCACATAAAAATATAAACCGTATTAATAGATTTATGTACAAATACATATTTTATACTTTACAGACAGGTAATTAAATGTCAGTAATGCAAAGAAATGTAGGGGAAAACACGGTAAAACAAAGTATGTAGTTAAAGATACCGGAGATAGACAAATCACTTTCATCAACACTATTGAAAGTGACAACAAATCATGACATTTAAGATATGTTTCACTGAGCTTGCTGTGAAACCATCAGAAGCCAATCCAGTATGCTAGAACAATTTCTGGGGTGGGCAATTGGGGAGGAAAGAGGCGATGGAAAAAGGTGCAACGGGTGGTTTTTTCATGTATGTGCATGCCATTCTGAAGTATGGTCTATATAAACCGACACTTAAAAAAAACCTAGGTTTAAATGCAAGAAACACCACTGGATTGAAACATTTCAGGTTATTTGTCAACAATTTCCGTACTTAATATTTCTTCAAAATTGTTCGGATGTTTTCAGCAAGACAGAAATATAAATCCAAGATGCACAGGCTCTCAGTTGCTCATGTTTTCTGACTTTTTGAATAATTTCATCAAACGATGGAACCTCTCTGAAACCTGGAAAGAAATAATATCCAAATTACATCACTTTCTAATTTATTCATTACCATTGGATTTCCTGCTCATAAGTCAGAGTATGTTGGTTAAGGGATAAATGTTGGACAGGACATTGGGTGAACTCTTTTCTGAGAATAGTGCTAGAAATCTTTTATGTCCACCTGAGAGGCAGAGTGTGTCTCGGTTTAACATCTCAACTGAAAACAGCACATCCAACAGTGCAGCACTCCCTTATTACTGCACTGAAGTATCAGCCTCGATTAAGTTCTCAAGTCTCTGGAGTGAGGCTTGAATCCACAATCTTCTGCCTCAGAGGAGAGAGTGCTACCACTGAGCCAAGGCTGACAATGTTGCTATACGCGGGAACACAGTAGCCATTTAGCAAGGGGTACTGAGGTGAAGGATCAGCCATGCATCTTTTTAAGTTGGATCCACTGGGCCACCAGAGAGGGTTTCAGCCTGGTCAGCGACCTGGTATCCAAGCCATGATCTTATTGAATGGTGGTGCAGGCTCGAAGGGCCAAATGGCCTACTTTTGCACCCATTTTCTATGTTTCTATCCTACAAACAACACGAATATTATGTTTTTGATGATGTTGGCTGAGGGAAGATTAACCAAAACATAGCATTCTCTTCTTTGAATACCCCATAAGATCTTTCATTTCCACCTGATCAGGCATTGGTTTAACATCTTATTTGCAGGCTAACACTGTCGACTGTGCAGCACCTCCTCAGCATGGCACTGAAGTGTCAGCTTAGATTACGATTTTAAAAGCTGGATGGGATTTGAACCCACAGCCTTCCAATTCAAGAGTTCTACCAACTTAGTCAAGAACAATTAGAGGTGACTGTTTCTCTTGATATTGGCGGCTGATTGTAAATCCCCGACTTCTCCCCAAGGTTAGAAGATTCCATTATGAAATAGCTGGCTCTCTTTCCCTTTCAAAAAAATTTGTATTTGTAGTAAAGTACATTTTAATAGTACTTTTCGAACATACCAAATGAAACGGTGAGTTTACCACACCTATCCTTTTGTCACACTTTGTTTCACTCAATTTTCTTTGACATACTTCAAAGAAAACATTTAAAACAAAAACTGTCCTGGAACACAAAATACCAAAAACCAGGATGTCTGCAGTCTCTTAATTAACAGCTGAACTCACCTAATGCTCACTTAATAGTCTTTAAGACCAGTAGACTTTGTAGCATTAGGGAACACACACCAAACTTTAGCTCAAGGTTAACAGAACCGTAATTTGCAGCCCCTCCAGGTGCGTACGAGGTGCGCATGCTCCTGTACAGGCCTACAAGTTCCGTGTTTAGCTATGCGAAGAGAGCAGCAAAAGTAAGCATTGGTCCCTTAGAGGCTGAAACAGGAGAAATTATAACGGGAATAAAAAAATATTAGAAACTTTAAATTATTTTGTACCAATCTTCACAAAAGACACAAAAAACATACCAAATATAGTGGGGATCCAAGGGACTAATAAGAGTGAGGAACTTAAAGCAATTAATATCAGTAGAGAAAATGTACTCGAGAAACTAATGCGACTAAAAGTCGACAAATCCCCTGGACCCGATGGCCTACATCCCAGGGATCTAAAAGAGGTGGTTGCAGAGATAGTGAATGCATTGGTTGTGATCTTCCAAAATTCTCTAGATTCTAGAACAGTCCCAGCGGATTGGAAGGTAGCAAATGTAACCCTACTATTCAAGAAAGGAGGGAGAGAGAAAACGTGGTTATTCACTTTGGTAGGAAGAACAGAAAAAAATAATATCTTTGTGAGCGTGAGGAACTATTAAATGTTGGCGTTGAGAGATTTAGATGCCCTCGTACAGCAAACAGCATGCAGGTACACAGCAAGCAATTAAGAAGGCAAATGGCACAAGAACATAAGAAATAGGAGCAGGAATAGGCTATACAGCCCCTCGAGCCTGCTCCGCCATTTAATACGATCATGGCCGATCTGATCATGGACTCAGGTCCACTTCCCTGGCTGCTCTCCATAACCCCTTATTCCCTTATCGTTTAAGAAACTGTCTATTTCTGTCTTAAATTAATTCAATGTCCCAGCTTCCACAGCTCTCAGGCAGCGAATTCCACAGATCCACAACCCTCAGAAGAAATTTCTCCTCAACTCAGTTTTAAATGGGCAGCCCCTTATTCTAAGATTATGCCCTCTAGTTCTAGTCTCCCCTATCAACGGAAACATCCTCTCTGCATCCACCTTGTCAAGCCCCCTCATAATCTTATACGTTTTGATAAGATCACCTCTCATTCTTCTAAATTCCAATGAGTAGAGACCCAACCTACTCAACCTTTCCTCACAAGTCAACCCCCTCATCTCCGGAATCAACCTTGTGAACCTTCTCTGAACTGCCTCGAAAGCAAGTATATCCTTTTGTAAATATGGAAACCAAAACTGCATGCAGAATTCCAGGTGTGGCCTCACCAATACCCTGTATAACTGTAGTAAGACTGACCTGCTTTTATACTCCATCCCCTTTGCAATAAAGGGGAAGATTCCATTGGCCTTCCTGATCACTTGCTGTACCTGCATACTATCCTTTTGCATTTCATGCACAAGTACCCCCAGGTCCCGCTGTACTGCAGCACTTTGCAATCTTTCTCCATTTAAATAATAACTTGCTCTTTGTTTTTTTTCTGCATGTCGGCCTTTATTGCAAGGGATGGAATACAAGAGTAAGGAAGTCTTGCTACGATTGTACAGGGCTTTGGTGAGACCACACCTGGAGTACTGTGCACAGTTTTGGTCTCCTTATCCGAGGAAGGACACAGTTGTCTTGGAGGCGGTGCAACAAAGGTTCACTAGATTGATCCATGGGATGAGAGAGTTGTCCTATGAGGAGAGATTGAGTACATTGGGCCTATATTCTCTGGAGTTTAAAAGAATGAGAGGTGATCTCATTGAAACAAATCAGATGCTGAGGGGGTTTGACAGGGTAGGTGCTGAGAGGTTGTTTCCCCTAGCTGGAGAGTCTAGAATTAGGGGGCACAGTCTCAGAATAAGGGGTCAGCCATTTAAGACTGAGGTAAGGAGGGATTTCTTCACTCAGAGGTTCATGAATCTTTGGAATTCTCTACCGCAAAGGGCTGTGGACGTGGAGTCAGAGAGTATATTCAAGACTGAGATGGATAGATTTTTGGACAAGGGATATGGGGATCGGGTAGAAAAGTGGCGTTTAGGTCGAGGATCAGCCATGATATTGAATGGCGAAGCAGGCTCGAGGGACCATATGGCCTAATCCTGCTCATAATTCTTATGTTCTTATGATAGGGTAGACATAGAGAAGAGATTTCCATTTGAGAGAATCCAAACTAGGGGTCATAAATACAAGATAGTCAGTGATAAATCTAATAAGAAATTCAGGAGAAACTTTTTATCCAGAGAATGGTTAGAATGTGGAACTCATTAACTCATTAGGAGAAGCACAGATGTCTTTTAAAGGAATGCTGATAGGGAGAGGTGAAGTGGGGTAAGAGGAGGCTTGTGTGGAGCATAAACGCCAGCATGGACCTGTTTGGTCGAATGGCTTGATTCTGTGCTGTAAATTCGATGTAATCTTTAGACCACAAACAATTAGTCTACACAAATTAGCTAGCTTTCCCCTTCAGGCCTTCCTGTTGATTTACTTTTTTTGAAAAAAAATAGTTCTTGCTTCTTGGCTTAAACTAATTCTTGTGCAATAAACTGATCACAGAAGGGACAAGCCTGCAATGGAAGTGAGAGCAGTCAACACCATGGAAATCATTTTCAGGGTAATGGTAATCAGTAAATTACTTAAAGTAGTAGATTACAGATTTTTTTGGAGGGGAAAGGTTGGAGTAAACCAGATTGTCATTAGAAATGGAGATGACGACATTTCCCCCCGCCCCCGATAATTCTTTGATTGTGGAGAAACCCAGAACATTGATTAAAATGTTTTTATTCCAAAAGGTGTGTTTGAGTGGAGTGTTGATTTATAGCTTCCAACCCCGCCCAAATGTTGAAATTTACTTCGGTTGGTTTTAGGAAGTCCAAGATAATGTACAATAGCAACAACTTTACACACACACACAAAAAAAATTCACCTCAGGCAGGAGGACTTGCAACCAAACAAATGACTGCATTAGAAAAAAAAAGTAATTTTGAGCAGATACTTTTGATTCCACTGTGAATGTCAATATTATTCTATCAAAGAGGCTGACACCAAAAGTTAAAACTATTGCTTCATTCTTCAGGTACCAAGCGTTTACCTGACGTGGGGACCTCTGCAGTTTTCCAGATATGTAAGTGAAGGTTTTTTCATTTGCTCCTTTCTGTTGGCAATCCAACAATATTGCTCGATCATTCTCCCTGACAAGACGGAGCAAAAAGGGATTACACAGGATGATCCAAAGTAACATTAAACAGGCAAAGATAAAAGAAGCACAATCTGTCACCTTAAATTACCCATTTGCACCGATGAAATACAAAAACTGAAAATGCTGGAAACACTCAGTGGGTCAGGCAGCATCCGTGGAGAACATAAAAGTTAACAAGCAATAATTTTGCTGTAGTAGGGCATGAACACCATCTGTCGGTAGTTAGACTTGCCCTTTGCTTTTTTAATCGCAATGATATTTTGCACCGCAAGTTGCTGAAAGTGCAAGCTGATAACATCGCAGCAAATGAAACAGAGCATCTGGGACCCGAGTGAACAGGACAAGCAACTGTGTATCTCCTCAACCAATCAGATTGAACGATTCGGAGAAGGAATTGTAAATTAGAGTGGGTGAATTCAATGTCAAATCAGGTGCAGAAAGAGAGAGAGAGGAAAAGAGAGATTAGATTGAAAGAGACAAAGGAAAAGTTAAAAAGTTTACATTTTTAAAATCTCCAACTTAAAACCCAAAGAAATGAGACTACGCACTTGTAAGAGTTCATTTTCAGTGCCAGAGAGGTTGACTGGCAGTAATTAACACATTGCATCATTAAAAGGGTACTTAGACTGAAATGGACAAGACTTAACATAAGCAGCGCAAAAGATTGCAGAATTTCAAGCATAAATTACATCCAGGGCCAATAGAGTTTGTGATCTTTTGCGCTAGTTAAGCATCATGCTAGAAAGTCAGCCCCACCTACAAATATGGCCACGGTGAGATCGAATTAATCATCATTGCGAGTTTCCACTAATGTTTTTAATTTTTCAGTAATTTAAAATCAGGCTACTGACAAGTGATGGACTTAAAACTAATTAAAAATGTTTATTTTTTGTGATAAACCCATTTTCAGCTGTGTTAATCAAGTTACTACTCTTAAATAGATCAAGGAATACTTTTTAAAGCAACATTTTTAAAAAGAATTATGTTGTCAAACACTGCCCGATTACACTGGATCATGGCAGATTTCACATTTGGCAATATTGAAATGAGTGTAAATTCGAGGGGAAAAAAACTTGTCAAAACTAGCGTCATTTATGCCCGGATCGCCGATTGCGCCCAAAGCGGAAACAGTGCTTAAATCTCTCACTGACCTTGCCCCTCCCTAACCTATGTAACCTCACCCAGATCTACAATCCCCTTCCCCCACCTCTAGCCTTTTGTGCATCCACCCTTCCTTTAACCTACCACTGGCGACTGTGCCTTCAGTCTGTCTGGAGTGCAGCAGGAGCTCAGAGTGCAAAGGTAAGAGTTTGGTAAGTGGGAGAGTTCGGGCAAGTGGGAGCGGGAGGTGTTGCTTTGTCTTGTTTTCCCCCACCAGTGCTGACTCCCTGACCTGGGAGGAAAAGAAAACGAAGTGTGACGTCACAGCCAAGAAGGTAAGTGATTGGCTGGTTGATTGGTGAGTAGTTTTTCTTTTTTCCTTATCTTGTCAGTAAGAACCCTTCGGCATTGTTGCCAAATCAAGTTATTTTAAGGGTTAAGTCATGGCAGGAGAGCCCAGACCCGAGTCATGCTCCTCTGTGCTATGTGGGAAATCAGGGACGCTTCCAGTGTCCCTGACGACTATGTGTGCAGGAAGTGTATCCAGCTGCAGCTCCGGTTAGACCACATGACGGCACTGGAGCTGCGGATGGATTCACTCTGGAGCATACGCAATGCTGAGGATGTCATGGATAGCACGTTCAGTGAGTTGGGCACACCGCAGGTAAAGGTTACAGAGGCAGATAGGGAAAGGGTGACCATCAGGCAGAGCAGCAGTAGGAAGGTAGTGCAGGAGTCCCCTGCGGTCATCTCCCTCCAAAACAGATATACCGCTTTGGATATTGTTGGGGGAGATAGCTCATCAGGGGAAGGCAGCAGCAGCCAAGTTCATGGCACCGTGGGTGGCTCTGCTGCACAGGAGGGCAGGAAAAAGAGTGGGAGAGCTATAATGGTAGGGGATTCTATTGTAAGGGGGATAGATAGGCGTTTCTGCGGTCGCAACCGAGACTCCAGGATGGTATGTTGCCTCCCTGGTGCAAGGGTCAAGGATGTCTCGGAGTGGCTACAGGACATTCTGGAGGGGGAGGGTGAACAGCCAGTTTCCGTGATGCATATAGGTACCAACGATATAAGTAAAAAGCGGGATGAGATCCTACAAGCTGAATTTAGGGAGCTAGGAGGTAAATAAAAAAGTAGGACCTCAAAAGGTAGTAATCTCAGGATTGCTACCAGTGCCACGTGCTAGTCAGAGTAGAAATAGCAGGATAGCTAAGATGAATACGTGGCTTGAGGAGTGGTGCAAGAGGGAGGGATTCAAATTCCTGGGACATTGGAACCGGTTGTGGGGGAGGTGGGATCAGTACAAACTGGACGGTCTGCACCTGGGCAGGAGCGGAAACAATGTCCTAGGGAGAGTGTTTGCTAGTGCTGTTGTGGAGGGTTTAAACTAATATGGCAGGGGGATGGGAACCTATGCAGGGAGACAGAGGGAAATAAAATGGGGGCAGAAGCAAAAGATAGAAAGGAGAATAGTAAAAGTAGAGGGCAGAGAAACCCAAGGCAAAAATCAAAAAGGGCCACATTAAAGCAAAATTCTAAAGGGACAAAGTGTTAAAGAGACAAGCCTCAATGCGAGGAGTATTCGTAATAAGGCAGATGAATTAACTGCACAGGCAGCTATTAATGATGATGATATAATTGGGATTCCTGAGACATGGCTCCAGGGTGACCAAGGCTGGGAACTCAACATCCAGGGTTATTCAACATTCAGGAAGGATAGACAGAAAGGAAAAGGAGGTGGGGTAGCATTGTTGGTTAAAGAGGAGCTGCGGAATACCAAAGGGCAGAAATCGCTAGTGGGAGCTGTGTACAGACCACCAAACAGTAGAAGAGGGGTTTGGATGGCATCAAACAAGAAATTAGGGATGCGTGCAATAAAGGTACAACAGTTATCATGGGCGACTTTAATCTACATATAGATTGGGCTAACCAAGCTGGTAGCAATGCAATGGAGGAGGATTTCCTGGAGTGTATTAGGGATGGCTTTCCAGACCAATATGTCGAGGAACTAACTAGAGAGCTGACCATACTAGACTGGGTGTTGTGTAATGAGAGGTATAATTAGCAACCTTGTTGTGCGAGGTCCCCTGGGGAAGAGTGACCATCTTTATTAAGATGGAGAGTGACAGTGTTAATTCAGAGACTAGGGTCCTGAACTTAAGGAAAGGTAACTTCGATGGTATGAGATGTGAATTGACTAGGATAGACTGGCAAATGATACTTAAAGGATTGACAATTAATAGGCAATGGCAGACATTTATAAATCACATGGATGAACTTCAACAATTGTACATCTCCGTCTAGAGTAAAAACAAAACGGGGAAAGTAGCTCAACGGTGACTAACAAGGGAAATTAAGGATATTGTTAAATCCAAGGAAGAGGCATATAACTTGCCCAGAAAAAGCAGCAAACCTGAGGACTGGGAGAAATTTAGAATTCAGCAGAGGAGGACAAAGGGTTTAATTAGGAGGGGGAAAATAGAATGCGAGAGGAAGCTTGCAGGAAACACAAAAACTGACTGCAAAAGCTTCTATAGATATGTGAAGAGAAAAAGATTAGTGAAGACCAACCTAGGTCCTTTGCAGTCAGAATCAGGTGAATTTATAATGGGGAACAAAGAAATGGCAGACCAATTGAACAAATACTTTGGATCTGTCTTCACTAAGGAAGACACAAATAACCTTCTGGAAGTACTAGGGGTTCGAGGGTCAAGCGAAAAGGAGGAAGTGAAGGAAATCCTTCGTCAGGAAATTGTGTTTGGGAAATTGATGGGATTGAAGGCCGATAAATTCCCAGGGCCTGATAGGCTGCATCCCAGAGTACTTAAGGAAGTGGCCCTAGAAATAGTGGATGCATTGGTGATCATTTACCAACATTCTAATGACTCTGGATCAGTTCCTATGGACTGGAGGGTAGGTAATGTAACACCACTTTTTAAAAAAGGAGGGAGAGAAAAAAAAACAGGTAATTATAGACCGGTTAGCCTGACATCGGTGGTGGGGAAAATGTTGGAATCAATTATTAAAGATGAAATAGCAGCGCATTTGGAAAGCAGTGACAGGATCAGTCCAAGTCAGCATGGATTTATGAAAGGGAAATCATGCTTGACAAATCTTCTAGAATTTTGTGAGGATGTAACTAGGAGAGTGGACAAGGGAGAACCAGTGGATGTGGTGAATTTGGACTTTCAAAAGGCTTTTGACAAGGTCCCACACAAGAGATTAGTGCTCAAAATTAAAACACATGGTATTTGGGGTAATGTACTGACGTGGAGAGAGAACTGGTTGGCAGACAGGAAGCAGAGGGTCGGGATAAACGGGTCCTTTTCAGAATGGCAGGCAGTGACCAGTGGGGTGCCGCAGGGTTCAGTGCTGGACCTCAGCTATTTACAATATACATCAATGATTTAGATGAAGGAATTGAAGGCAATATCTCCAAGTTTGATGATGACATTAAGCTGGGTGGCAGTGTGAGCTGTGAGGAGGATACTAAGAGGCTGCAGGGTGACTTGGACAGGTTAGGTGAGTGGGCAAATGCATGGCAGATGCAGTATAATATGGATAAATTGTGAGGTTATCCGATTTGGGGGCAAAAACAGGAAGACAGATTATCTGAATGGTGACAGATTAGGAAAAGGGGAGGTGCAACGAGACCTGGGTGTCATGGTACATCAATCATTGAAGGCTGGCATGCAGGTACAGCAGGCGGTGAAGAAGGCAAATGGCATGTTGGCCTTCATAGCGAGAGGATTTGAGTATAGGAGCAGGGAGGTCTTACTGCAATTGTACAAGGCCTTGGAGAGGCCACACCTGGAATATTGTGTTCAGTTTTGGTCTCCTAATCTGAGGAAGAACGTTCTTGCTCTTGAGGGAGTGCAGCGAAGGTTCACCAGACTGATTCCCGGGATGTCAGGACTGACATATGAGGAGAGACTGGATCAACTGGGCTTGTATCCACTGGAGTTTAGAAGGATGAGAGGGGATCTCCTAGAAACATATAAAATTCTGACTGGATTGGACAGGTTAGAGGCAGGAAGAATGTTCCCATTGCTGGGGAGTTCCAGAACCAGGGGTCACAGTCTAAGAATAAGGGGTAAGCCATTTAGGACCGAGATGAGGAGAAACTTCTTCACTCAGAGAGTTGTTAACCTGTGGAATTCTCTACCACAGAAAGTTGTCGAGGCCAGTTCGTTAGATATATTCAAAAGGGAGTTAGATATGACCCTTATGGCCAAAGGGATCAAGGGGTATGGAGAGAAAGCAGGAAAGGGGTACTGAGGTTGAATGATCAGCCATGATCTTATTGAATGGCGGTGCCTGCTCCTGCACATAATTTCTATGTTTCTAATAAATGTCTGATCAGGTCACCACGGGTCAGGTGTGTAGATGAGGAAGAGGATGGGGGCAATGACGGATCCTTGGGAGACTGTGCAAGTGACGTGCTGGGGTGGAGAAGAGGAGCCACTGCTAGAAATCCTCCAGCTGTGCTCGGGTGGTTTATAGTGGAACCAAGCAAGGGTAGTGCCATGGAGCTTGAGAACGAAGTTCAGTGTTGGAGCAGGATAATGCAATTGATCATCAAATGCTGCAGAGATCACAAGATGGACGGATAATGCACCAGCGTAACAGTCAGAGAATGTCATTCGTGACTTTGGACAGGGCTGTTTTGCAACTGTGAGAAGGGCTGAAACTGATTGGAGGGTTTCAAACTGGGAATTGCAGGAGAGGTGGACATAGAGTTGGGAGGTGATAACACATTGAAGGATTTTGGGAGGAAAAGGACAGAAATGGGACAGTAATTAACGAGGAAAGAGATTGATTGAGGATAGATTTTTTCCAGTAGTGTTGATAGTTTTGAAAGTTAATGGGACAGTGCTGGAGGACAAAGAACCATTTACAATTATTGGATAAAATGGGGGCCAGAATGTGCGACATGGAGTTTAGTGGGAATGGGGTCAAGGGAGCAAGAAGCAGTTTCTTAGATAAGATGAGCTTGTAAAAGTGTGCGGAGAGGGGGAAAATATAAAAAGAGCTGATGTTTTATGGCTAGCGTGGGAACTGGACCTCGAAGTTTTGGCTTTGTAGGCAAGAGGAATGCAAAAACATCAGAAGCAGTATAATGGATGGTCTCTATCCATAAACACCTCACACTGGTTGTTAGAAGTGAAAATAGAGGGGTCATAGTGTAAAATAAATGATGCAGGTAGAAAGTGAAGTTATCCAAAGTGTTCAAGCCCAACGGACAGTGTAATTGAGCCAGCTCCAGAAGACGAGGATAACTTATCAAATCAACTTGATTTTTCAACTGACGCAACCATAGGCAGACACTGCCCAATCTGATCGATGGTTAAAAACCGCTTTCATCAACAAATTTCTGTTCCTGGCTGCATCCAATGATCCAGTGAAACCAATATGCTTGCATCCTTCCAAAACTAACATTATTAAGCTTTAAATGCATGTCCACAAAGGGAACCTAAGTTGCACTTAAGATCACCAATTTTCTACATGCACATAGGTACAGGTGTGTTTTCCTAACAGGGACAAATTTAGACAAGGAAAATACACATTATCGGTTAAAAGATTTTTGGTAGGTTTACCAAGCTATAGTTTTAGAAGTACACCACTCAGTTTTCTTCATGCCAAACACTTTTCTCCTTCCTCTAAAGCCCAAGTTTGTCCAAGACTTGAATACAACTCCCACATCTAGGGCCCAAGTTTCCACATGATTCGCGCCTGATTTTTAGGAGCAACTGGTGGAGAACGGACTATTTTAGAAATCGCAATTCTCCACATTTTTTTTTCTGCAGTTCTAGTCAGGTAGAACAGTTCTAGTTGAGAACAGAATTTTTTCTTCAAAAGGGGGCGTGTCCGGCCACTGACGCCTGATTTGAAAGTTTCCACAGTGAAAATGTACTCCAAACTAAAGTAGAATGGAGCAAGTGAAGATTTTTGTAGAACTGAAAAAACCTGTTCTACACATTAAAAAATCAGGCGCAGGTTACAAATTAGGCGTCCAGAACGAGGTGGGGGGGGGGAAGGGAACTCATTAAATTTGACAATAAATCCTTATTTATACTTCTACAAATATTATACAAATAAATCCAACCTGAATAAACATTTATAAGCCAAGAAAAGATTAAATAAACCATCTTCCTACCTGTGTGAAAGTGCTTCAGCCAGGGAGAATTCTGCAGCTGTTCGTGCCGCTGAGCGAGAGAGGGAGAGAGAGAGAGGGGAGGGAGGGAGAGAGAGAGAGGGGAGGGAGGGAGAGAGAGGGGAGGGAGGGAGAGAGAGGGGAGGGAGGGAGGGGAGGGGGGGTCGGGGGAGCGGGTGTCGGGTCGGGGGGGGGGGGGGGGGGAAAGCGGGCCTCGGGTCGGGGAGCGGGTCTCTGTCGGGGCGGGGGGAGCGGGTCTCGGGTGTCGGGGAGGGGGGAGAGCTGGTGTCTGGGAGGGGCGGGGGGGGAAGCGGGTCTCGGGTGTCGGGGGGGGAGCGGGTCTCGGGTGTCGGTCTCGGCGGGGGGGGGGGGGGGGGGGGGGGAGCGGGTGTCGGGTCGGGTCTGGTCGGGGGGGGGGTGGGGAGCGAGTGTCGGGTCTGGTCGGGCGGAGCGCAGGAGCTGGCCGTGGGAGGAGCCTCATTCACGCAGCCCCAGTGAGGCCATTGGACCAGGGCTAGGGGCTGCGTGCTTCGGGCCCCTCCCACACAGTTCGGCGCCTGGAGCTACTGCACTTGCGTGCCGACTGTAGCGCGCATGTGCAGAGGTCCCGGCACTGTTTTCAGCGCAGGGACCTGGCTCCGCCCCCCCCACAGCTCGTGCCGGCTGCGCCGAGTGCCACAGGACCTGTAAGTCGGTGGAGATTACCGAGGATTTTTTTAGGCGCCGTTTTAGGCGCGAAAAACGGGCGCCCAGCTCGGAGGGGCGCCCGTTTTTTTTCTTGTGGAAACTTGGGCCCCTAGAGAGGCTGTTCTAGCATCTCTCGTTTGCTCCTGGACAAACAAGGGGAAAAGCTCATCAGATAGACGATCTTTCTCTTGACCCTCTAGTTGCTGTCACACAAAGTCTCTTCTGAACGTTCCTCCCTTATTCAATGCCACCCTGCATGCTCTTCTCCCTCCCATGTCCTTGCTATGTTAAAATCAAGGCTCATTATTGGGTAGTTGACTGTGCTTTCCCAGGACTAGAAACTACAATCCCTCCTACAATCCCAACTACAATCTACAGGTTGTCAAAATTCAAGCTTTGCATCAACTGACATGAACTTGACTGCAGTTTTGAAGTGTTGTCGAGGAGCGAACCATTTACAATATTGGCTAAAATGGGGGCCAAAATGGGAAGTCCGGTGATAAGAGTTTAGTGGGAATGGGGTCAAGGGAGCAAGAAGAGTTCTCAGATGCGATGACCTTGTCGAAGGTGGCATTACCTCTGGCATTCTCTTCATCACTGGCCCTGTATCATGGACTGTGGCCACTCACCTGGGTTTCCCCATAAAGAATAAATTAAATGAACACTTGGCATGTAAAGGCAAGGCAATCAGAATGTTAAACATTTACAATTACATCAAAATGTCACCATCAACCTATTTCACACAAGTGATTAGCAAGTTTTTAAAATTTACAAACGGACAATGTTCCTACCTGGTCCATGTAACCACAACTTCACCATTCTTCTTGATGACATTTTTAGCGGGGAGACTAGTCGGTGATGATACTGTAGACGGGGAAGAATTGTCCATTGTTTTCTCTGGAGTAACTACTGTTTTGCCGAGAGCTTTCTTTGCTGAGGACGAGGTGTTTCTTTTACCCTTGGTTTCTTCACCTTTCCTCTTTGTGCTTTTCAAAAGCTCATCATCTTTTCGTGCTCTTTTCACAGTGGAATCCGCTTTCACGTTACTCTTCCTCTTCCTGTTACCTGAACTGCTGCCATGTTCTGAAACAGTTGCTGTACAAGTCTGTGCAGTCAATAACATAACACTCTCAACGTTGTCACTGGGGGTTTCAAGTGACAGTTCCAGATCAGTTGCTGATGGTCGATCTTTCTCTGAATGAGGCACTTTTGCATCTTCACCCAATCCTGACTCTTCCATATTTTTGCTATTATCTGCTGGATGTTCTACAATTAAGGAACGATTAGGCAACGTTTCCGACACTGCGTTATCCTGATCACAGAGTGCTTTATATACATTGCTGCAGGCTGTCATAGTCTCATCAACTGTCTCCATATCGTGATTGTCGCTTGGTCCCAGTTCAAATGACTGGCTCTCTTTCACTGCTGTTGCTGCAGAAGGCGAGCTCGGAGTAGATTCAGCATCAGGTGGCCTGCATCTTATCTTAACAATGAAATGATCGTTTGATTTTTCCATCACAACTGCCTGCATTGGGGGATGGAGCTGATACTGAAAAGCAGAGGCTGAAATCTGTTTGTTCCATGTCGAAGAACTGCTCGACCTGCTGCTGGAATTGTCTGAATCCAATGCCAAGTGAATATCTTGCTCTGAAGCATCCTCCTCATCGAGGACAGCATTTTCACTGTAATGTGCAGCTAGAATCGCCTCACTCACTCCATCACGCAAGGATTCTCCATTCTGAGATGTTAAGAAGCTGATCTGCCCATCTGATTTAAGAGGTGAAGGGACGGTAAGAGAAACTGCCAGATCCTCTATCAGAATGGAGGAAACAGAGGAACGCATTTGCAGAACTGAATTACTTTCAATTATCTTCTGGCTGTTTGAATCCTCAGGTGCATTAATCATAGAATCTTTGGTTTGTGCAACCTTGTCAGGAACTTCCAACATGCAGCTTTCATCCAGAATATCTAGATTAAGCGGTGGTCTTAACCCAACTGTGTGCTTGTTTGATGTAGCAGGAGGCCAGGAAATAGTATCCACTTGGGACACTGGTGGAGCTTTCTCTAAAGTGGAAGCAATACCAGACAGCTGTGTTCCAATGTCAGGCCGCACCTTTTCTGGGATAGGCCATGAATTAGATTCCAATGTTGAAATCCCTTGTTCCAGAAGATCAGAGCCCTGCAACAAACATTTGAATATCTCGCCCATCTGAGCGTCGCTTACCAGGTTAAACGTGAGAGTGGAGGCCTGTTGTTCAGTTAGAATGCCAAGCTCAGTTTTATCGTGGGAATCTTTTGCAGTGCTGGAATTTACTGGTGCATCATTTGAAGTATTTGAGCTCACTTGAGTCACAGACAGCGCATTTTTGTCTTTTGTGCAAGGCCTAAAATCTGCTTTGGAGATACGACCAGCTGAAACCTTTATGCAATTCTTCGAACATTTGTCCAATACTTTAGTTCCTTTACATTTGCTGTCATCACTGGCTGGTTTACTTTTCCCAGACTTCTTTTTGCCTGATAAGTTATTTACCAAACATGGTTCTGAAGAAAAGAGGGACCTCTTCAGCTTTGGGAATTTATCAACTTTGTTCTTGAGATGCTTAACCCCTGTATTTTTCTTCCGTTTTTTGATTATCTTCTCATTTTTTCTTTTCTCTTCCAAGGCCAATTCTAGACTTATACTCTCACAAGAGATGAACGTCTCACGTGCCTTGTCAAACATAAAATCAAATTGCTTTTCCACAAACATCCATAATTTTTCTTTCATATTTGGGGCCAGCTGTGAGAAAATACTATTTACAATCCCATTGCACTTGACCTGCAACAGTACATTCTCAATTACTGCACAGATTGAGGTCTTTAACTGCTGCCTGGACTTTGGAAAATGGGACCTTTTAACTACGGAGGTGAATTCTGCAAAGGCAATTTCAATAATTCGTTGAAACCTGTGGATTTCAAACTGTTTATGAAGCTTCATGTACTTTTGCCGGACACTCTTTCGAGCAACCATTAAGGCTTTCATCAAGTCAGAGACTGAGGATTTAATCTGATTCCTTTCCACAGAACTTGTTGGTGAGGACAGTCTCAACCTTTCAGCATTTTGATCTGATGACACCCCTTCTGATTCCCCTTGTTTTTTAACACACTTTATTTTGGTTAAGGCTTCAGAGGAACAGTTCAGAGCAGATTCATCAGAAATTACCAGTCTTGTTTCTTTTTTGTGTGTTTTTTTACCTGGATTACCCTTCTCTTTGTTGTTGCTCCCTTTTGCCATCTGAACGTTCTGCATTTGAGGTACACACTCCTCTTCGTCACTTACAATTTCTCCGTCTTCTATTTCTTCTGAACAAGACTGTTCTACTGAAATCCCCAATGTTTTTCCTCCGGCCTTGCACAATGGCTCCTGATTTTCTTTATTCAACTCGAGAGTGCAGTTTCCTGGAGAACCACCACCTTGGACGTTTGCGGCAGAATCTAAACGACGGACAAACATTTTTTTTTTAAAGTAATAGAATTTACAATTCATAAATCTTTTATACAATACCTTGTGTTTTTGTCTGTGCTCATTGAGATGCAAATAGGAAATGGTACGCTTGTACACGTTGTAACCATTGTCAGCATAAAAGCTCATGATAATGGAAAATTCACATCATGCTAACTTCAAAAAATAATCTAGTGCTTGATGCCAGGATTTAGAGATTAGATTAAAACTGCATGAAATTTTAAGCATGGATGCGTCATTGTTTATACATAGGGTGATATACGTGGTCTAATAAATCACGACAGCAAGTGAATCATCCAAGAGTTATTCAAAAATATGGACTGGCATCAGTGAAGAAGAGGGGAATTAGAGTTCTAAAGCTATCAAAAGCGTTCCTTGATTTTTTTTTCCAGGCAAATTAAGGGAAGAAACTTTACATTCTTGAAAGAATAACTGTTCAAACTGTTCAGATCTATAGGGGATCTCAAGGGAAGCCCAAAGACAGTTCTCTGTACTTGGTGACTCACTGGCACAACATTTTTTTGCTGCTTACCGCAATGATAACACTGTTTTTCTTTTAGCAAGTTGACACTGTCCTTTTGGAAGTTAAGAAAGGAGATTCCCTGAAAATGTGTTAAGATTTGAGGGGATCCCTGGGACTGTGCTGCTGAGAAATATGGGATAAGGGGGATCAACCAGTGGGGAAAGGAGAATGAAGTACCCTGTACGTGATAAAATACCATACATGGCTTCCAGACAGAGTGCGCTTGGTGGTCAAATGTACTGTTTCCACTTCAAACATGACTTTCTTAGGAATTTGAAGGAAAGATTAGTCAGAAGAGTCAGTCATTTACCAAATCAGGTGACAATCCAATGTAACTTACATTACGAACACAAGTTCCAGTGAACAGTTGATCATTGGCATATTATTTCAAAAGGTTCCTTTAGGAGTTGGTGAGGGAACAGGAGAAAAAAAATCTCAAATTTACCTTTTAAAACCAGAGGTTGATAGCATCACTCAAGTGGAGGCTGCCACTTAAAAAAAAATTTATTCAAGGGATATGGATCCTAAGATTCTTCCCACAACTGATGTTGGACTAACTGATCAATAGTTACCTGGTTTATTTTTCTTTCCCTTCTTGAAGCTACTTCAGCTTCTCTCAATCCCACAGCAACATTTGCATATTTGAGGAGGACTGGAAAAACTGCGTCTTAAGCTGTTGTGGCTCCTCTCGGACTTCTTTCAACAGCCCAAGGTGCATGCCATCAGGCCGAGTGACTATCTACTTTGACTTCTGTTTAAGTTCTCTTTCACAACAAATTCCTTTTGTAGGGTTATCTTTAACAAATATTCCTTATCCTCCTCCAGTACAGGTTGAACCTCTCTTATCCAGAACTCCCTTAGCCAGAACCATTCCCGGCCACCGGGTGGCGCATGCGCAGAACTCCAACATGAACGAAATTAAGTCCTTCCTCGCTGCCAACTCCCGCAATCGCTGGCCTGACCTGCGATCCACTGCCCCGCCGCTCCCCCCCCCCCACAATGGTTTCTGTCGCATTCCCAGCCCCAACATCCCCTTGCTCAGTACCTGCACCGTCCAATTTAACGTGACCACCCCTCATCCAGAACAGGCCAGGACCCAAGGGTTTCAGATAAGGGAGGTTCAACCTGTACAGTCATTCTCACTACCACCATAATTGGTTTTAAAAAATTCTAATTACTTTACAATTAGATTCCCTTCTTAATACCCGAGTGGCCCTACCCTCTCTCTAACTATTCTTTTATTTTTAATATGCTTCTAAAAGCCCTTACAATTTCCTTTTATTTTGTTTGCTTCTCCTTCTAATCTTCCATTTCACAATCTTATTACATTGTCAATATTCCATGCGATTATCTTGAGTGTTTGTCAGCCCTAACTTTATCATAGAATCAAACAGCATGGAGGCCATTCGGCCCATCAAACCTGTGCTGACTCTTTGGAAGAGCTATCCAATTAGTCCCACTGCCCTCCTCTTTCCCCATAGCCCTGTAAATGTTTCCTTTTCAAGTATTTATCCAATTCTCTTTAGAATCTGCTTCCACCACCCTGTCAGGCAGTGCATTACAAACCGTAACAATTCGTTGAGTTAAAAAAAAATTCTCATCTCTTCCTTGGCTTTTTTGCCAATTATCTTAAATCGGTGTTTACTGGTTATCGACCCTCTTGCCAATGAAAGCAGTTTCTCCCTACCTACTCTTATCAAACCCCCTCAATTTTAAACAACTCTATTAAATCTCCCCATCAGTTCCTATGGAGTGGAGGGTAGCCAATGTAACACCATTTTTTTTAAAAAGGAAGAGAGAAAACAGGGAATTATAGACCGGTCAGCCTGACATCGGTAGTGGGTAAAATGATGGAATCAATTATTAAGGATGTTATAGCAGCGCATTTGGAAAGAGGTAACATGATAGGTCCAAGTCAGCATGGATTTGTGAAAGGGAAATCATGCTTGACAAATCTGGAATTTTTTGAGGATGTTTCCAGTAGAGTGGACAAGGGAGAACCAGTTGATGTGGTGTATTTGGACTTTCAGAAGGCTTTCGACAAGGTCCCACACAAGAGATTAATGTGCAAAGTTAAAGCATATGGGATTGGGGGTAGCGTGCTGACATGGATTGAGAACTGGTTGGCAGACAGGAAGCAAAGAGTAGGAGTAAATGGGTACTTTTCAGAATGGCAGGCAGTGACTAGTGGGGTACCGCAAGGTTCTGTGCTGGGGCCCCAGCTGTTTACATTGTACATTAATGATTTAGACGAGGGGATTAAATGTAGTATCTCCAAATTTGCAGATGACACTAAGTTGGGTGGCAGTGTGAGCTGCGAGGAGGATGCTATGAGGCTGCAGAGTGACTTGGATAGGTTAGGTGAGTGGGCAAATGCATGGCAGAGGAAGTATAATGTGGATAAATGTGAGGCTATCCACTTTGGTGGTAAAAACAGAGAGACAGACTATTATCTGAATGGTGACAGATTAGGAAAAAGGGAGGTGCAACGAGACCTGGGTGTCATGGTACATCAGTCATTGAAGGTTGGCATGCAGGTACAGCAGGCGGTTAAGAAAGCAAATGACATATTGGCCTTCATAGCGAGGGAATTTGAGTACAGGGGCAGGGAGGTGTTACTACAGTTGTACAGGGCCTTGGTGAGGCCACACCTGGAGTATTGTGTACAGTTTTGGTCTCCTAACTTGAGGAAGGACATTCTTGCTATTGAGGGAGTGCAGCGAAGGTTCACCAGACTGATTCCCAGGATGGCGGAACTGACATATCAAGAAAGACTGGATCAACTGGGCTTGTATTCACTGGTGTTCGGAAGAATGAGAGGGGATCTCATCGAAATATTTAAAATTCTGACGGGTTTAAGACAGGTTAGATGCAGGAAGAATGTTCCCAATGTTGGGGAAGTCCAGAACCAGGGGTCACAGTCTAAGGATAAGGGGTAAGCCATTTAGGACCGAGATGAGGAGAAACTTCTTCACCCAGAGAGTGGTGAACCTGTGGAATTCTCTATCACAGAAAGTTGTTGAGGCCAATTCACTAAATATATTCAAAAAGGAGTTAGATGTAGTCCTGACTACTAGGGGGATCAAGGGGTATGGCGAGAAAGCAGGAATGGGGTACTGAAGTTGCATGTTCAGCCATGAACTCATTGAATGGCAGTGCAGGCTTGAAGGGCTGAATGGCCTACTCCTGCACCTATTTTCTATGTTTCTATGTTTCTATAACCATCTCTGCTCCAAGGAGAACAATTCCAGCTTCTCTTGTCTTGCCACATAACTGGTTCCTCATCCCTGGTATCAGAGGTGACAAAAGAAACAAGTTTAATGCAAAAGAAAATAAAATAAAGGAAAGGAACTAAACTGATAACTGAAGTCAAAGGTCTTAATTCTGAGACTAGGACTGTGCATCCTTCCAAATACAGGAATGCTGACCATGCCACACCTAACTGTACCACTGAGCAGTTAAGTAAAAAGTATATTTTATGGGATGTTAACAAATTTCACTTATTTTTTACATAAGAACATAAGATATAGGAACAGAAGTAGGCCATACAGCTCCTCGAGCCTGCTCCACCATTCAATAAGATCATGGCTCTTCTGATCATGGACTCAGCTCCACTTCCCCGGCCGCTCCCCATAACCCCTTATCGTTCAAGAAACTGTCTATCTCTGTCTTAAATTAATTCAATGTCCCAGCTTCCACAGCTCTCTGAGACAGCGAATTTCAAAGATTTACAACCCTCAGAGAAGAAATTTCCTCATCTCAGTTTTAAATGGGTGGCCCCTTATTCGAAGATCATGCCCTCTAATTCTCGTCTCCCCCATCAATGGAAACATCCTCTCTGCATCCACCTCATCAAGCCCCCTCATAATCTTATACATTTCCATAAGATCACCTCTCATTCTTCTGAATTCCAATGAGTAAAGGCCCAACCTACTCAACCTTTCCGCATAAGTCAACCCCCTCATCTCCGAAATCAACCAAGTGAACCTTGTCTGAACTGCCTCCAAAGCAAGTATATCTTTTCGGAAATATGGAAACCAAAACTGCACGAAGTATTCCAGGTGTGGCCTCACCAATACCTTGTATAGCTGTAGCAAGACTTCCCTGCTTTTATAATCCACCCGACAGGATGGTGACCTGTACACAGTGTCAACTGTTTTGCTGAAAACGAATGTGCAATTGTACGCATTTTATTTGTTAAAAATCTTCCGCTCAGTACTGCCAACCCTCGCATTATGTACAGAAGACATCCTTCCAACAATTATACGTACATAAGAAACATTTCTACCTTTGTGGTCAACGTCTCTCTCTGCTTGTGTACCCGATCTCTCCAATGTTGAAGGTCTAACAGGACGTAGAGGACTGGTTAATGGACTGATGGGTTCTGGTATGCACCCTATATAGGTGAAGTCAATGCTCTGAATGGAGTTGTCTTCCTGGTCATCAGGTATGCAAACATTTTTAACAGGTGTTTTGGTGACAGTTGAAGTATCTACCGCACTGCCATTTGTCTGCTGCAGTTCACAACCACTGAAATCTGGTTCTGGATTCCCAATCCATTCGTCAACAGCTACTGCACTGACATTTACAGATGGATCTGGATCTTCAGGTTTCTCAACAACATTAAGAGAGACAATCTTTTCATTGTTGGTTGTACTGTCAACTTTGATTGGACAAAAGGAACTCCCATCCTGTCCATCAATGGTAACGGAATCAGCTTCTGCAAGCTGTTGAGATTTTTCATTCATTTCACCAAAACCCTCACTGTTCATTTCTGAAGGACTTCCTACAGGTTGTGTGTGTTCTTCAGTATCAGTACAATCAATTTCCACGAGTGGCATTGAACTTTCAGTCACCTCACAAATTGCTTCGCTGATTACTTCCACGGTTCCCATGGTCTCTACAACTATTTGAGTTAACTTTTCTGGGTCATCCGCAGTGCTGTCACATTCCAGAGCCTGGGGTGGAGCATCTTCCACTAATATAACTTGAAAATTTTCCTCCTCTTCATCCCCTTTCAGCTGGGCAGAGGGCATCATTTCAAGCTCTGCGGGTTCCCTGTTGCCCGGAGGAACATGAATCTCAGATTCTCCCATTGGTGACTCGGATTCACAGTTTTTGTCCATTGCTCGAGCTTCGCTGGCTTTCTTAGAACATCTCTCAAAGTGAAAGTCGGGCTCCTCAAAGGCTGTTCTTTCAGCAAACCCTACCACCTCATCTTCACTGAGCAGCTGGCTGTACTGCATTTCAACACCCACTTCGAAAAGAACAGTGGATGGCCTTTTCACAGGAGAAATAGTAAGCTGCAATGTTTCCATAAACTGCAACTTGGGATCAGTGTCTCTTATTGAGTTTTGTTCATCTATTGGGGTCGGCAAGCTAGCCGTCCTATTGCCATGTATGGATTCTTCTGCTCTCTTCTGCGTGTTATCAACACAATATCTTTCCGTCATCCTCTCATTACCCTCAGACAAGGTTGTTTTGTCTTTTTCACTCCGATGCTTCTTCTCTCTTTGAGCACAGTCTCTATCCCTGGAAGAACGTCTACCAGTGCTGTGGTCTCTTCGATCTTCTTTGGACTCCGATTTACCCTTTTCATCTTTTTTACTTTCATCTTTTTTTAGGTTTCTGTCATCATTTTTACCACTTTGTTTACCGCTGTCCTTGGAGATCTCATCATCTTGCACTTTGCGGTTTGATTGTTTTGTTCTTCGGTCTCTGCTGTCCTCCATGCTCCTCTCCTTTCCTGAATTCTTGCTCTCAATCTTTCGCTCCTTTTCTCTAGCAGTGTGCTCCACTGCCACGCAAGTGTTTCTTCTAGAGCTCTTTCGAGGGCTTGCAGGTATTGCCAATTTGGAAGACTCTCTAGTTTTTTCAAATCGACGTCTCTCTGGTTCTCTTTCCTTTTCAGTTGGCCGACTTCTCAACTTGTCATCTCTTGGCTTATCTTTCCCATCTTCCCGATTATTTCTCAGATCTTTTTTTCTGTCCATTTTCAGCTCTCTGTCCCTGGGGTCACTTCTTCTTGTAGCTTTCTCTTTATGCCTTTCTTCCCTTTCAGCATGGCTTCTCTTGTCCCTTGTGTCTGGACTATCTTTTGAAGATGTGATAAGTGTGTCCTGACTAAAGCGATGCCTAATTATGTCATTTTTTTCTGGGATTTGCCGACCTGTGCCTCTCATTTCAGAATGTGATTTTGTGCTTCGAGAAGTTCGCTCAACTTTATCAATCTTTTCTGGAAAATTGAGTTCTTTGTTCTTATTTCCAGGACTTGACAGCTCAGCGATAGAACTTTCCAACTTTTCAGCACTTCCACGTCTTACAAAATGCTCACCATTTATTTTCTCAACTTTTTTTCTCTCCTCACAAGGAAAAAGTTCTGTTTTATCCATCAGTACATTTTTTCGATGCGGCGGCACTTTAACTGTTTGTGAGGAAGATTTCCCAGAAGGTTCTCCGTGTAGGAGTGGATGGGGGCTGGAAAGAGATGGGGCGCTTTTTTGTAAATCACATTGTCTCTTGGGTTCTAAAATTCTATTTGTACTTGTGAGTGGTCCATCTTGGAAACAGTTCCCCTCTTCGTTTAAGCGAGCAGTCGGCAGGCGGTGTTCAGCATTTACAGGTCTGGATGGACACGGGAGAACATGATTGGGATATTTATTATCAGTCTGTGGCATCATTGGAACATTGAATGACCCAGGGGGAAGGTGGGGTTGATTATGGTAACGATGGAGTCCTGGGTTTCCAATCCAATTCCTTGACTGTCTGATGGAAAAAAAAGAGACTATATTTCTACAAACGTAGCTCCACATTACTGATACACAAGCAATAGAGGTGTAATGATCACACATAATTTTAGCATTAGCCGAGATTTAGAAGCTCATTACTCTTCCTATGCAATCATATGGATGCGACAGCGCTGTTAGTTCAATTTTTGTGTCAATAGAATGCATCTCAAAGGTTGCTGGCGTACGGGTCGCTTAGCCTTCATCACTTTTACCACCTCGCATGATTCAATCGGCTTCTCAAGTGAGCGACTGAAACATAGAAACATAGAAAATAGGTGCAGGACTAGGCCATTCGGCCCTTCGAGCCTGCACCACCATTCAATAAGTTCATGGCTGATCATTCACCTCAATACCCCTTTCCTGCTTTCTCTCCATACCCCTTGATCCCTTCAGCCATAAGGGCCACATCGAACTACCTCTTGAATATATCCAATGAACTGGCATCAACAACTCTCTGCGGCAGGGAATTCCACAGGTTAACAACTCTGAGTGAAGAGGTTTCTCCTCATCTCAGTCCTAAATGGCTTACCCCTTATCCTTAGACTATATCCCCTGCTTCTGGACTTCCCCAACATCGGGAACATTCTTCCTGCATCTAACCTGTCCAGTCCCATCAGAATTTTACATATTTCTATGAGATCCCCTCTCATTCTTCTAAACTCTAGTGAATACAGGCCCAGTTGATCCCGTCTCTCCTCATGTCAGTCCAACCATCCCGAGAATCAGTCTGGTGAACTTTCGCTGCACTCCCTCAATAGCAAGAACGTCCTTCCTCAGATTAGGAGACCAAAACTGAACACAATATTCCAGGTGAGGCCTCACCAAGGCCCTGTACAACTACAGTAAGATCTCCCTGCTCCTATGTTCAAATCCCCTAGCTATGAAGACCAACATACAATTTGCCTTCTTCACCGCCTGCTGTACCTGCATGCTAACTTTCAATGACTGATGTACCATGACACCCAGGTCTCGTTGCACCTCCCCTTTTCCTAATCTACCACCATTCAGATAATATTCTGCCTTCGTGTTTTTGCCACCAAAGTGGATAACCTCACATTTATCCACATTATATTACATCTGCCATACATTTGCTCACTCACCTAACCTGTCCAAAGTCACCCTGCAGCCACTTAGCATCCTCCTCACAGCTCACACCGCCACCCAGTTTAGTGTCATCTGCAAACTTGGAGATATTACACTCAATTCCTTCATCCAAATCATTGATGTACATTGTAAATAACTGGGGTCCCAGCACTGAGCCCTGCGGCACCCCACTAGTCACTGCCTGCCATTCTGAAAAGGACCCGTTTGTCCCGACTCTCTGCTTCCTGTCTGGCAACCAGTTCTCTATCCACGTCAATACATTATCCCCAATATGATGTGCTTTAATTTTGCACACCAATCTCTTGTGCGGGACCTTGTCAAAAGTCTTTTGAAAGTCCAAATACACCACACCCATTGGTTCTCCCTTGTCCACTCTACTAGTTACATCCTCAAAAAATTTCAGAAGATTTGTCAAGCATGATTTCCCTTTCATAAATTCACGTTGACTTGGACCGATCCTGTCACTGCTTTCCAAATGTGCTGTTACTTCATCTTTAATAACTGATTCCAACATTTTCCCCACTACTGATGTCAGGCTAACCAGTCTATAATTCCCCGTTTTCTCTCTCCCTCCTTTTTAAAAAATGGTGTTACATTAACCACCCTCCAGTCCATAGGAACTGATCCAGAGTCGATAGACTGTTGGAAAATGATCACCAACACATCCACTATTTCTAGGGCCACTTCCTTAAGTACTCTGGGATGTAGACTATCAGGCCACGGGGATTTATCAGCCTTCAATCCCATCAATTTCCCCAACAGAAATTCCTGCCTAATAAGGATATCCTCAGTTCCTCCTTCTCACTAGACCCTCGGTCCAGAAGGTGATCTGTGTCTTCCTTTGTGAACACAGAAACAAAGTATTTGTTCAACTGGTCTGCCATTTCTTTGTTCCCCATTATAAATTCACCTGAATCTGACTGCAAGGGACTTACTTTTGTCTTCACCAATCTTTTTCTCTTCACATATTTATGGAAGCTTTTGCAGTCAGTTTTTATGTTCCCGGCGAGCTTCTTCTCATACTCCATTTTCCCCCTCCTAATTAAATCCTTTGTCCTCCTCTGCTGAATTCTAAATTTCTCCCAGTCCTCCGGTTTGCTGCTTTTTCTGGCCAATTTATATGCCTCATCCTTGGATTTAACACTATCTTTAATTTGCCTTGTTAGCCACGGTTGAGCCATCTTCCCAGTTTTACTTTTACTCCAGACAGGGATGTACAATTGTTCAAGTTCTTCCATGTGATCTTTAAATGTTTGCCATTGCCTATCCACCGTCAACCCTTTAAGTATAATTTGCCAGTCTATTCTAGCCAATTCACGTCTCATACCATCAAAGTTACCTTTCCTTAAGTTCAGGACCCTAGTCTCTGAATTAACTGTGTCACTCTCCATCTTAATAAAGTATTCTACCATATTATGGTCACTCTTCCCCAAGCGGCCTCGCACAATAAGATTGCTAAACGTACTAATCAGGAAAGTCCTAGGTTACATAACATAGGAATATAAGAAATAGGAGCAGGAGTAGGCCATATTTAGGGAGCTAGGAGTTAAATTTAAAAAGTAGGACTGCTACCAGTGCCACGTGCTAGTCAGAGTAGGAATCGTAGGATATATCTCAGATGAGGAGTGGTGTAGAAGGGAGGGATTCAAAGTCCTGGGACACTGGAACCAGTTCTGGGGGAGGTGGGATCAGTTCAAACCGGACGGTCTGCACTTGGGCAGGACCGGAACCAATGTCCTAGGGGGAGTGTTTGCTAGTGCTGTTGGGGAGGAGTTAAACTAACATGGCAGGGGGATGGGAACCTATGCAGGGAGACAGAGGGAAATAAAATGGAGTCAGAAGCAAGATAGAAAGGAGACTAGTAAAAGTGGAGGGCAGAGAAACCCAAGGCAAAAAACAAAAAGGGCCACATTACAGCAAAATTCTAAAGGGGCAAAGTGTGTTAAAAAGACAAGCCTGAAGGCTCTGTGCCTCAATGCGAGTAGTATTCGGAATAAGGTGGACGAATTAACTGCGCAGATAGCAGTTAATGGATATGATGTGATTAGCATCACGGAGACATGGCTCCAGGGTGACCAAGGCTGGGAACTCAACATCCAGGGGTATTCAACATTTAGGAAGGATACACAAAGGAAAAGGAGGCAGGATGGCGTTGCTGGTTAAAGAGGAAATTAACGCAATTGTAAGGACGGACATTAGCTGGGATGATGTGGAATCGGTATGGGTGGAGCTACGGAATACCAAATGGCAGAAGACGCTCGTGAAAGTTGTGTACAGGCCACCAAATAGTAGTAGTAAGTGGGGACAGCATCAGACAAGAAATAAGGGATGTGTGCAATAAAGGTACAGCAGTTATCATGGGCGACTTTAATCTACATATTGATTGGGCTAACCTAACTGGTAGCAATGTAGTGGAGGAGGATTTCCTGGAGTGTATTAGGGATGGTTTTCTAGACCAATATATGTCGAGGAACCAACCAGAGAGCTGGCCATCCTAGACTGCCCCTTGGGGAAGAGTAACCATAACATGGTAGAATTCTTCATTAGGATGGAGAGTGACAAAGTTAATTCAGAAACTCGGGTCCAGAACTTAAAGAAAGGTAACTTTGACGGTATGAGGCGCGAATTGGCTAGATTAGACTGGGAAATGATACTTAAAGGATTGACGGTGGATAGGCAATGGCAAACCTTTAAAGATCATATGAATGAACTTCAACAATTGTATACCCCTGTCTGGAGTAAAAATAAAACGGGGAAAGTGTCTCAACCGTGGCTAACAAGGGAAATTAAGGGTAGTGTTAAATCCAAGGAAGAGGCATATAAACTAGCCAGAAAAAGCAGCAAACCGGAGGACTGGGAGAAATTTAGAATTCTGCAGAGGAAGACAAAGGCTTGACAAATCTTCTCGAATTTTGTGAGGAGTGGACAGGGAGAACCAGTGGATGTGGTGTATTTGGACTTTCAAAAGGCTTTTGACAAGGTCCCAAACAAGAGATTGGTGTGCAAAATTAAAGCACATGGTATTGGGGGTCATGTGCTGACATGGATAGAGAACTGGTTGGCAGACAGGAAGCAGAGAGTCGGGATAAACGGGGCCTTTTCAGAATGGCAGGCAGTGACGAGTGGAGTGCCACATGGCTCAATGCTGGGACCCCAGCTCTTTACAATATATATTAATGATCTAGAGGATGGAATCTAGTGTAATATCTCCAAGTTTGCAGATGACACTAAACTGGGTGGCGGTGTGAGCTGTGAGGAGGACTCTTGAGGCTGTAGGGTGACTTGGACAGGTTAGGTGAGTGGGCAAATACATGGCAGATGCAGTATAATGTGGATAAATGTGAGGTCATCCACTGTGGGGGTAAAAACACGAAGGCAGATTATCTAAATGGCGGCAGATTAGGAAAAGGGGAGGTGCAGCGAGCCCTGGGTGTCATGGTTCATCAGTCATTGAAAGTTGGCATGCAGTGAAGGCGGCAAATGGTATGTTGGCCTTCATAGCTAGGGGATTGAGTATAGGAGCAGGGAAGTCTTACTGCAGTTGTACAGGGCCTTGGTGAAGCCTCACCTGGAATATTGTAGTCAGTTTTGGTCTCCTAATCTGAGGAAGGACGTTCTTGCTATTGAGGGAGTGCAGAGAAGGTTCACCAGACTGATTCCAGGGATGGTTGGACTGACATATGAGGAGAGACTGGATCAACTGGGCCTTTATACACTGGAGTTTAGAAGGATGAGAGGGGATCTCATAGAAACATACAAGATTCTGACGGGGCTGGACAGGTTAGATGCGGGAAGAATGTTCCCGATGTTGGGGAAGTCCAGAGCCAGGGGACATAGTCTTAGGATAAGGGGCAGGCCATTTAGGACTGAGATGAGGAGAAACTTCTTCACTCAGAGTTGTTAACCTGTGGAATTCCCTGCCGCAGAGAGTTGTTGATGCCAGTTCATTGGATATATTCAAGAGGAAGTTAGATATGGCCCTTACGGCTAAAGGGATCAAGGGGTATGGAGAGAAAGCAGGAACGGGGTACTGAAGGAATGATCAGCCATGATCTTATTGAATGGTGGTGCAGGATCGAAGGGCCGAATGGCCGACTCCTGCACCTATTTTCTATGTATGTTTCTATGTATACGGCTCATCGAGCCTGCTCAGTCATTCAATCCAGGTCGGCGCTGTCAGCATATCTGCTGAAGCGATGGTGATAGTACCAGGAGTGCCTTATGTCTCTGGGTTGGAGGGGTCAGGAAAAGAAGAGCAGCCAGGGTTCTACGCTCATTACTATTCCGCAATCTCTGCTGCAAGTGCATGCACGTGGATTCCAGGCTCATATAGGTTCATAACCAGCTATAATGGTTAAAGAGCCTTACCAACAAACGCAAGGGTCAGCCATGAATATTGGCCATCTGAGCGAGGTATGTGAGAGCACCCGATGCCTATAAAAAATACTCAAAGTAAGGAGCCATCACTAAAGAAAATGTGAAAAGTGCAAGAAAGGAAAAAAAAAATTCAGGTTTCCACTTTGCAGTAATATCTGGTAGATGCCGAGGGGTTGTTTCCCCTAGCTGGAGTGTCTAGAACAAGGGGTCACAGTATCAGGATAAAGGGTAGGTCATGTAAGACAGAGATGAGGAGGAATTTCTTCTCTCAGAGTTGTGAATCTTTGGAATTCTTTGCTCCACAGGCCTGTGTCTCTGAATATATTCAAGGCTGAGATAGATCGATTTGTGGAGTCCAGGGGAATCAAGGGATATGGAGATCGGACGGGAAAGTGGAGTTGACGATGATCAGCCATGATCTTACTGAATGGCGGAGCAAGCTAACCACAGAAAATCTCTATTCAAGATGTCAAACCATAAATTTAAAAAAATGTTTAAAACGCATCTATTAAATCTCCTCAATCTTCTCTGCTTCAATGGAAATGGTGCCCGTATCTCAATTGTTGGCTTGGCTCCGCGGCAATACACTCATCTCCAAGTCAGATGGCGACTGAGGAACGAAGGTGTCTAGCATCTCAGATGGACGTATTCAAGGAGCAGGGGAGGATTTCCCAGTGCCCTGCCCTGCATTTATTCCGCAGCCAAGATCACTAAAACAAATGGTCTGGTCATTTACCCCATTGCTGCCCGAGCTGCAAAACCACCTATTTTAACAGTGACTTCAAAAGTAACTTATTGCTGAGGAATACTATGGGATGTCCCGAGGGCGTAAGAGATGCAAGTCTTGTCCTTTTTCTTTCTCTCATCCACAACCACCATCCTGTTATCGCAGTCCACCTGCCTTTCACCCCTCTGGGTAATTCCCTGCTCCACATTGGCCCAGACTTCGTGGTACGTACCGCCTTTGAAATCCACTGCAAGTTCGGAATTTAAGGGCATGCTCTAAATCCCGAACTTGTGGTCCGTCAACGTACGCGTTGACAGGCCATCCACTCCGCCTCCGAAAACCTAATCGCTGGCGCAGAGTTGGGCTGTTTGCCAACCAACTACATACGCAAATTTTACAGCCCATTTCCACAGCAAAAGGGTACACCAGATGAAAAAAATGTTTTTAAAATTAAATGACATCCAGGAACCCAGGAACATTACAAGCTTTTACGAGAATCAATCCAATCTGCAGGGTTTTAATATTTCAGAACTTTCTGCACAGTCTTTCTTTAGAAATGGGAATTCTGAGTAATAAATTGGATTCCCACTATAAAAGCTAAATCTGAGTATATTAAAGGCCATAGTAATGAAGTAGTATAGTAATTTAAATGAAAGACAAAGACAATCCGTTTTCTGATTGGAGGATCATGCCCACGTGATCCCAGGTACACTTCCGCACAGGCCGAGTCCCTGGGCCATTACGCTGCCCTCCTACTCAGTGTCAGAGCTCGTTTTCGTAGGAGGGCCAACATCAGGTAGGTTCGTATTCTTTTCGCAGGTTCGCGGCGTACTCCGGAGGTCGGCCGCCGACTGCAATATTTGGCCCAATATATGTCGGGCGACTCCATGTTGTAGCCATATGCCTTTAAAATGAATAGTTCAAGTATCTGCAGCTCACAAATAAACCTTTCATTTTAATTTTATCTCAGTGTTGATTATTTTACCTTCTGTTTAGCCGATTAATTTCTTCATCTTTGCGGACAATTTCCAGACGAGCGGTTTTTATAAGTGCTGATATGTTCTTTTTCAGCTGAATGTTTTCATTCGACAGAGTGGAATTCTGGAAAGAAACAGAATGAACAGACTCTATTCTGGGGGTCCAACTTCTGATTTCATTGCCTGTAGCACATGTACTTCACCCGTCTCGAATAGTGCAGTCAGCAGCACAGAAGACCATACCCCCATGCCCCATACAGAGAGTAAATTAAATACCTTATTGACGATGCTGAATTTCACACGCTTTTAACACAAGTTTATCTTGTCTTTTTTTTTCCCCGTCCGTCTTGCCCATTTTCTGCCCCCTTCTCGTCAGCACATGACAAATATGGATGAGGAAGGTCTTTCTTAGTTCATCCATCGAGAAACACTGATCCCTTCCCCAGCATCACAAGTGCTTCTTAAATGATTCTAGGGCTTTTGCCCCAGATACTTTATCTAAAAATCCATTTTCATGTGTTGATCACTTTTTTACATGAAGAACAGCTTTCAGACACAAGTCCTAATCTTTGCTTTTCACTAGTTTCACTCTATGTCCCCTTGTCCTATCCTCGCTGAACTTTTGGCGTCAGCTTTGATATTCTTCACGTTTTCTTCTCATATTCCCTTTTTGCACCTTAGTTCTTTCTTTAACTTCCTTTGTTGAATTTTATAGCTCTCCCACGCCACCGGATTTCCACTTTTCCTTACATTAGCCTTTTTTTTTTAAAGCTTGATGCTGTATCTAACCTCATTTGTTAACCATGGTTGCTTAACTACACAAGTGGAGCCTTTGTCTTTTAGGGCCATGTCTTTTGATGTTTTGTATCACACCAAATATTTCTTGGAATATTTCCCCACCGTTTGTCTCAAGGCTTACCCATCAACAATTCAGCCCAGTTTACTGTGACCAATTGTGGCTGCAGCGTGTACAATCTGAAGGATGCACTGCAGCAACTCACCGTGAAGGAAAAGAGCAGCACTATTACAAGAACATCACTACCCCCAAGTCACACGCCATCCTGACATGGGATATATATTGCTGTTCCTTTATTGCCGCTGGGTCAAAATCATGTGATTCTCAACATAACTCCATTGTGGGAGCACTATCCCCACACGAACTGCAACAATTCAAGGCGGCCCACTATCACCTTCTCAGGGCAATTGGGGTTGGGCAATAAATGCAGCCTTGCCAGCATTGTCCACATACTATGAACAAATGGGAAAAAAATCCAGATTGCCTATGAATTCTGATGCCAATGTTTTCGGAGAAGGCAGAAAAACTAAGAGGTGGACATTTGCTAAAAGGTTTTTAAAAAATTGAAAATTATATCAAAGGCAGTCTCTCGAAATCAAGGAAGACTTGCTTCCACTCTAAAAGTGAGTTCTCAGGTGACTGTACAGTCCAATATGGGAATTACAGTCTTTACCACAGGTGGGACAGACAGTGGTTGAAGGGAGGGGTGGATGGGGAGTCTGGTTTGCCGCACGCTCCTTCTGCTGCCTGCGCTTGGTTTCTGCATGTTCTCGGCAATGAAACTCGAGGTACTCAACGCCCTCCTGGATGCTCTTCCTCCACTTGGGGTGGTCTTGGGCCAGGGACTCCCAAATGCCCATTGGGATGTTGCACAGCAACTGCAACTGACCAGAGATAACTAGTGTTTGTCTTGTACAATTTTTCCCCGTGTCTTAAAATGGCAAAAGAAATTGTGATCATTAATAGGTCATAACTGACCAAGTGGTGCAACACATTTACCTGGGCTTGTACTTCTTGCAGATTCCGCAGCAACTCTTCAACTTTTCTCTCTCTCTCTACGGATTTTTCTTGAAACTGTCGTAATAAAAAATACATAATTATGCATCGTGCCTGTTTTAAGGCTGATCCTTTCATTCATCACACACACTTGGCAGTGAAATTTGTTAATATGTCACATGCAAGGACAAATCAGATACAAGAAAATACTTTTACAAACTTTAAAAAATAGTTTACAGGAGAAAGTGGATAGTATTGAGCTCTGTTAAAGGCAATAAAAGCTGCTATGAGAGCAGCCAACATTACATGGGTGAAAAGCTGTGGGCAGAATTTGAAGCTTTTTTAAAGCTATGTTACGATTCAGAGGGCCATTATCTCTGTGCAGGGAAGTTCCTCAGGGCAGATTGAAATTGACTCCCAGGATGTTCCAAAGGCTTTAAATGGCTACTTTGCTTCAGTCTTGACTGCAGAAGACAGCAGCTGAGTTTAATATACACCAAACAGCTGATTCTAAAGTTGAAAGTATCAGAGCGGATGTGAAAATAGTGCTGGCTAGAATAACCGGTCTCAAAACTAATTAGGCTGTGATTCGGATGGCACTTGCCCATGGATGCTCAACGAAATACAGCCTGTACTCAGCAACAGCTGGTTCGGATCTGGAAAGTGGCAGGGTCGATGGACCAACTGGTATTTTCATGTCTGTCATTTACCGATGTTCTTCTCACAAGCAGCCCACGCCCACATCAAATGGTGCGATAACCATCAAACATGTACCTCTTTCAAGGAGATTTCTTTTGCAGTTCTCTCTTCAGTGAGGATCTCCTCGTACAGATCGAAACAATCCTTAGCATTTTTACTTGTTCCTGCACCATCACCTGCAAGCAAAAAAAGTAATCTCATTAGATATTGATAAGTCAATTAGAAAAAAGGTTTCTTTTCTTTTAAAAATGGCAAGACTGCCTCTTCAAGATATGTCACTCGTGCCATTGAGGACATCTGGCCATAAATGCAACTGGTGCCAGGCCTCGACCAATGCCCCTTTAAAACTGACAAGGTAGCATGTGAGAAGCAATGGGCATTCACTCTGGACTTATGCTGCAGAGTTGAGATCAGAAATAAAGAACTTGCATTTAAATAGTGTCTTTCATGACCTTAGGAAATCCCAAAGTGTTTGACATCCAATGTCAATGTTTGGGACTCAGCTATTTACAATTTATATCAATGACTTAAATGAAGGGACCGAGTGTAAAGTATCCAATTTTGCTGATGATACACAGCTAGTTGGGAAAGTAAGTTGTGAGGAGGATACAAAGAGGCTGCAAAAGGATATAGACAGGCTAAGTGAGTGGGCAAGAATATGGCAGTTGGAATATAATGTGTGGAAATGCGAAGTTATCCAATTTGGTAGGAAAAATAGAAAAGCAGAATATTTTTTAATGGTTGAGAGATTGGGAAATGTTTGCATTCAGAGGGACCTGGGTGTCCTTGTGCATGAATCACTGAAAGTTAACATGCAGGTACAGCAAGCCATTAAGAAAGCAAATGGTATGTTAGCCTTTATTACAAAAGGATCGGAATACAAGAGTAAAGACATCTTACTGCAATTATATAGGGCCTTAGTGAGACCACACCTGGAGTACTGTTTTGGTCTCCTTACCGAAGAAAGGATTTTCTTGTCTTAGAGGGAGTGCAGCAAAGATTCACTAGACGGATTCCTGGGATTTGTGGGGGTGGCGGGGGGAAATTGTCCTATGAGGAGAGATTGAGGAGACTAGGCCTATGTTTCCTCGAGTTTAGAAGGATGAGAGGTGATCTCACTGAAACATACAAAACTCTGACAGGGCTTGACAGGGTGGATGTTGGGAGGATGTTTCCCTTGCGTGGGGAGTCTAGAACTAGAGGTCATAGTCTAAAAATAAAGGATCAGCTATTTAGGTCCGAAATGAAGAGAAATTTCTTCACTCAAAGGGTTGTGAATCTTTAGAATTTTCTACCCCAGGGGGCTGTAGATGCTGAGTATATTCAAGATAGAGATTGATAGATTTTTGGATACTAAGGGAACCAAGGGATATGGGGATAGTGTGGGAATGTGGATTTGAGGTAGAAGATCAGCCATGATCTTACTGAATAGCAGAGCAGGCTTGAAGGGCCAGAGGGCCTATTCCTGCTCCTATTTCTTATATTATTTTGCAAGAGCAGTCACTGTTGTTTCAACAGCATGTGCGATAACCAATTTGAGCACAGCAAGTTCCACAAACACCAAAAGAAATGTGACAAGTTATCGACTTTAGCTTGTGTTAGTTGAAGGAGAAATGCGATAGGAGAAA
This sequence comes from Pristiophorus japonicus, assembly GCF_044704955.1. Classification (NCBI taxonomy): domain Eukaryota; kingdom Metazoa; phylum Chordata; class Chondrichthyes; family Pristiophoridae; genus Pristiophorus; species Pristiophorus japonicus. The sequence continues at coordinate 167,215,637 of NC_091983.1, forward strand.
TGTGATCCAGGACACCGGAAGAACTCTTTGGTCACCTTCGAATAGGAATACAAACCTGAACATGCAGACAGCACGAGGGTTCAAAGTCTCATCTTCGCACACTGTAGCATGCCCTTAGTACTGGACTCAAGTGCCAGCCCAGGTAATGTGCTCAAGTCCTGAAGTGGGGCATGAACCCATGGCCACCAGACACAGGCGAAATTGCAACTACTGAGCCAAGCTTGTGGTAGATGCCAGGTACGTTGGTGTTCTGCTACACCACAATTACAATATGAAGACACTTACCATACCGTACATGTGCATTAGTAATGCAGACTCCACAATGCAATAGCAATTTCCATTGTTTTCCCTCACTAAAAGTAGATAGTGGCTTAAAGAAATGTTACACATTTTACAAGAACTTCTGCCATTATTATACAAGATAAAATTTAGTAATGTAAAAAGATGATAAATATTAGTTTCTTTTCCATGTTTTTATGCAAGGCAAACAGTACAGGAAATGTAATCTCATTAACACAGATTTAATATGCACCAGAATGGCATTATACTATCTGAACGCAAAATGTAGAATCAACTATCAAAAATAAAGCTCATGGAATATAATGGCTACATTTCATTTATTTATTTAGATAGTCCCAAGACATGTAACCCACGATGGCGCCTGCATTTATTGGCCCACTTCGAAGACTCACAACCTTTGGTCTCCTCTCTACCCAACTCACCCTTTTTACTACTGGTTTTGTCCTCGTGTGTTTCACTGAAGTTGGAGATTTCACTGTTTCCCTTGGATTCGGATTGGGGCGGGGGGCTGGCTTTCTCAGGTAATGACAGTATGTGGGATTTACAGTGGATCCTACTCCTCCCTGGAGCCCCTGCCATTATTTCCCTTCCATTGTTGTGCGAATTTAGTTCTTTTCTCTTCGTCCCATCCTGGAACGTATTACAAAACTCACCAATTTGAAACATTGAAATCTACTTTATTATTCTGCAAGTATTTCCATGGCTTTGCACTCCTGGATTGTGTGAACAGATGCAATCAGTGTGGTCTTCTTTACTTTCTTCTTGATCCTTTGTTCCACTGTTACTTTTTCAGGTTCATCAGCTCTTTTATGAAAATGTTCTTTTTCATTTGTTTTTCTTTATTTGTTGTGTGTGGTGTAATGCAAGGGTTCAAAATGTCTAGATAAAAATACATTGTAATGCTGGTAGTTGAAAAAACTCCAGAGGGTCGAGGACCAGGATTTAACAACATTCCTTGGAAATGTCAATAAATTCTTCTCCAAAAGTCAAAAGCCTATCATTTACACTATATCGTGCTTACACCTACCCAGCTTTGATGGGAGTCAAATCTCAGTACAACTTTCACTCTTTTAGTGTACATTTTTGAAAATTCACCACCAATTTCCTCTGCACAACCGGACGCTCAAGACCTGCAGTACATTTAATTTTAAAGCCTATCCCTGTAATATAAGTTGACATGGTATACCACCCATTTTCTGGTAGCAGAGGCAGGGCAATAACAGATTGCATTATTTGAATTTGAGGTATCTTAATCACAGAGTCCATTTTGTTCTGCATCTGTTGCAGCCAAGTCAAAATATAATCAATTGGTACAGGTTGTACCTCTCTAGTCCGGGACACACTCATCCAGAAACATTCGTGGTTCAGCATTAGTTGGGCCTGCGAGAGAGGAGTGTTTATTTTTTTTTAAAGTTTGGATCGGCTGCAATGGCTGATCAGTCAATGTGTTCGGCGATCAGCTGGGAGCATCTGTCAGTCAGTCAGTGCGAGCGCAGGTGCCGAGGGAGCTGTCGACAGGCTGCCATGCCATGCATGCACACAGACAGGAGCCCGGGCGCTGTCCACTGGTACCGGTAAGCAAGACCTCCCGTGATTCAGGTAATTCTCTGGTCCGGCACCGGTCAGGCCCCGAGGGGGCCAGACCGGAGAGGTACAACTGTATTTCAAAACTGGCAGAGTCTCTGAACTGAAAAGTCCTCTGAACTAGTCAGTCAGTTTGAGAGATGGAGGTCCAGCAAGTTCTAACACAAACAAATGAATGGGGTTGGCCATCTGTGGTGTCTGGCAATTGCTATCTATTTTAGCTTATTGATTAATAGTCCAGTGATGTACATTAATTGTTAACACGTGGCTGCATTTGGTCATTAATTATCCAAACGCACATGCTTGTTAGTAATCTATGGTATTGACTTGGCTAGCCTTTTTCCTAATGAAGATCAAAAGAATAGAAGCCCTTCTTTCAGCACGCAGCCATGAAAACGTTAAGATTGGAGGCATTCTGCGCATCAAGACTACCATCCAGAAGCACTGCACTTGTTTGAAAGATTAGTGAATGTTATTATTTTCAACATACGTGAAGCAGACTGTCCACCTCCTTGATAGTCTGTGTCCAGGCCATCATAGATATCTACAGAATTTTCATCGTCAGTCTCCACTGGAGAAACTACAATATACACAAAGAGAAAGCCAACAAATACTTCAAAAAATGGTTAAAGGCACAATAAAATAAACAAAAAACAAAAGTGAACACATTCATTATCTGCAACCCTGGAATCATCTGACTGGTCGCCAGCCAAGAAATAAAATGCAAATAAACACAATAAACCCCTTCAGTCATCAGGGAGAAAAGGAGAACAGAGTAATAGAGTGAGAGAGAGACAGATTGGGGTGAAGCGACAGACACACCAGCAGAGAGAGACATGACAAGGATACATTTCCAGGTACTAATCACCAAGTACCAAGTCTGATTTAGCAGAAATGTCTATGGAAATTACAAACCAGTGCTCAGAGTTATGATGCCCACCATCACCCAACATTGTCAGACCCATGCCCTCCCTGATGACAGACACCGGGAATCTACCCCACCCCAGTTCTGATAAAGCCCAGGATCGTCCTCAGCTTGTGTTCATTGTAGATTCCAAAATGCTGCAAATGTAAATATACCACAAAAAAACATTTAGAGGTGGAGCCTCCGACGCACACCTTCCCCCCCAAAAAAAAAATAATCCCGCTTCACAACACTTGAATCTTTCTTTGGGTTTTCATGTACTACTGTAATACAAACCCCCCCCCCCCCCCACCACCACTCCCCAGACAGCACAAGTAAAGAAATGTTGGGGGTAGCTAGAGTTTAAATTGCAAGCATTGTGTAATTACTTCTGCTCACACATCTTCTGTTCACACATCACAGACTTGTGCTTGGCACCATTTGGGATTTGTCGGCTTTTTTTGAAGCTGTTGGTTAACTGTTACTGGTTTTTAAGGTTAATAGGTACGCAATATATCCAAGCCCTGCAATATCAGCAGATCTCCTAAGCCATGGTTCACAGTGAGTTGGAGGAAATGCTCCAGACATTGAGATCAGAAACCAGCAGTCACCTGTCGGAGGCATATTAAAGAAGGCTGCATATAGTGACACAAGTCCTGGCCAGAATGGAGCTGATTGATGGGGGAAATTACTCAATCACGCCTGGAGACCGCACTGCAATATTCTCCACTCACTGCCTTTTGCTGGAGAAATAATCCTGCTGTATTCGGGAGATTCTGTTTGCTGTAGTTTTGGTCACGAGTTCGGAGACACTAAATTAAAAGCACAAGACCCGCCCACCTCCAACTCATTGGTTAACAGTGGTGTCAATATTCACCCCAATTAAGGAAGGGCCAATCACAAGGCGGGTGTAAAAATCAGAAGGTTGTCATCCCCATGAAAAGGTATAAGCAGCCTTAGAGGAGAACTTAGAAGCGGTATAGGAGAATTCCTGGGAGCAAATTCTCTGCTTGGCCACTCAGCTTGGGAACAAGCAACTAAGAATTCATACTAAGTAGCCTGGAGATCCCACACGTGTTTTCTAAAATTGCAGCCACCCGTACACAACAGTTTATTTTGTGCTTAAACATGCATTGATGGAGTTCCTTACCAAAACTGTCCTGCTGCAAAAGATCGTCACAAAGATAATCTGTGTTTCTCCTCCTGTCACCACTGTCCATGATGTCTTTAGAAATTCTCCATCTGAGTGAAGAAAAACTTCCAGTCAATACGCAGTGGCTATATGAGCATGCAATAAGAAAATAGTACAATTTCCATGGATTGTGCACACTCGCGAAACATCTCCAAGTGTGGTCTAACCAAGGTTCGATACAAGTTTAACAAAATGCACTGCTTTTCAATTGTACAGTTTGCAGATTCTCCACACGGTAGCCAGGAACGGTTCTGGACAAGGGAGTTCTGGATAAGGGATGTTTCAACCTGTAACCCTCTAGAAAATGATCCCCAGTGCATGGTTTGCTTTTTTCAAATAATGAAATGGCCTACTAAACTGCGTCGCTACTTTTAGATTTGTTTCTATCCCTTAGATCCCTTTGCCCATTCAGACTGATTATCCAAGGAGTATGTGGCCTCATTATTCTTCCTACAAAGATGCTCCACCTCACATTTATTTATATTGAAATTCATTTGACAATCACACACCCTTAATGTCTTAAGCTTATTAATGTCTTCCTGTATTTTGTCACATCCTTCCTTTGTATTAACTACACCTCCCAACTTGCTGTCTGTAAATGTTAAAATTGTACTTCTGATTCCAGAGTCCAAATCATGATCGTAAATTCTGAACAGTAATCCCAGCACCGATCCCTGTGGAACACCACTTCACATCTATTGCCAGTGTGAGAAGCTACACTTAACCCCAATCGTTTGTTTTCTGTTTTGCAGCCAGCTTACTATCCATTCTGCGATCTGTCCCCTCACTCCATATGCTCTGACCTTAGCCATGAGTCTACCATGCGGTACCTTATCAAAGGCCTTTTGAAAATCCAAATATATTATAGAATGATTTGTATAATGATCTAGTGCATTTCCCTTTCCTTCGAAGAATTCAATGAGGTTGGTCAAACATGACGTTCCCTGTTGACTATTATATGTTCGGTTTCTAGAAATTCTTCTAATACATCTTTGAGTAAAGATTTCATTATCTTTCCTACCACTGATGTTAAGCTAACTGGTCTATAGTTCTCTGGCCTTGTTTTATCTCCATTTTTAAATATTGGGATCATATTAGCTGCCCACCAGTCCTCTGGCACCATTCCCTTTTCTAAAATCAATTTTAAAAGTGCCATTGCTATCTCTTGCCCGACTTCTTTTAATATGTGCAGATGCAATCCATTCGGACCAGGAGTTATATCCTCTCTAATTTTGATTAGCTTATCAATTATATCCATCCCCCCCACCATTTCTATCTTAAATGTCTTGATATCATTTTGTGATCTCTTTGTCTAATGCCTTTCCCACCTTGATAGTTTTCCTTGTTCCGTAATTGTTCAATATTTCTAACATTTCCCAAGTTTAGCTTGTGCATCCCTTAGTGGCCCTATCCCTATTTTTCTTTGCTATTTTTGTGCCTGAAGAATACTTGAATAATTTTTATATTCCTTGATAATTTAATTTTGTAATTCCTTTTTGCTTTCCTAATCGTTTTCTTTGACTTCTTTCGTAGGCTCAAAGGGCCGAATGGCCTACTCCTGCACATAGAAACATAGAAAATAGGTACAGGAGTAGGGCATTCAGCCCTTCGAGCCTGCACCACCATTCAATAAGATCATGGTTGATTATTCACCTCAATACCCCTTTCCTGCTTTCTCTCCATACCCGTTGATCCCTTTAGCCGCAAGAGCCATATCTAACTCCCTCTTGAATATATCCAATGAACTGGCATCAACAACTCTCTGCGGTAGGGAATTCCACAGGTTAAGAGCTCTGTGAGTGAAGAAGTTTCTCCTCATCTCAATCCTAAATGGCTTACCCCTCATCCTTAGACTATGTCCCCTGGTTCTGGACTTCCCCAACATCGGGAACATTCTTCCTGCATCTAACCTGTCCAGTCCCGTCAGAATTTAATATGTTTCTATGAGATCCCCTCTCATCCTTCTAAACTCCAGTGAATACAGGCCCAGTCGATCCCGTCTCTCCTCATGTCAGTCCAGCCATCCCGGGAATCAGTCTGGTGAACCTTCGCTGCACTCACTCAATAGCAAGAACGTCCTTCCTCAGATTAGGAAACCAAAACTGAACACAATATTCCAGGTGAGGCCTCACCAAGGTCCTGTACAACTGCAGTAAGACCTCCCAGATCCTATACTCAAATCCCCTCACTATGAAGGCCAATATATCATTTGCCTTCTTCACTGCCTGCTGTACCTGCATGCCAACTTTCAATGACTGATGTACCATGACATCCAGGTCTCGTTGCACCTCCCCTTTTCCTAATCTGCCGCCATTCAGATAATATTCTGCCTTCGTGTTTTTGCCACCAAAGTGGATAACCTCACATTTATCCACACTATACTGCATCTGTCATGCATTTGCCGACTCACATAATCTGTCCAAGTCACCCTGCAGCCTCTTAGCATCCTCCTCACAGCTCACATCGCCACCCAGCTTAGTGTCATCAGCAAACTTGGAGATATTACACTCAATTCCTTCATTCAAATCATTAATGTATATTGTGATTGGCACTGAGCCCTGCAGCACCCCACTAGTCACTGCCAACCATTCTGAAAAGGACCCGTTTATCCAGACTCTCTGCTTCCTGTCTGCCAACCAGTTCTCTATCCACGTCAGTGCATTATCCCCAATACCATGTGCTTTAATTTTGCACAGCAATCTCATGTGGGACCTTGTCAAAAGCCTTTTGAAAGTCCAAATACACCACATCCACCGGCTCTCCCTTGTCCACTCTACTAGTTACATCCTCAAAAGATTCCAGAAGATTTGTGAAGCATGATTTCCCTTTCATAAATCCATGCTGACTTGGACCGATCCGGTCACTGTTTTCCAAATGCACTGCTATTTCATCTTTAATAATTGATTCCAACCTTTTCCCTACTACTGATGTCAGGCTAACCGGTCTATAATTACCTGTTTCCTCTCTCCCTCCTTTTTTAAAAAGTGGTGTTACATTAGCTACCCTCCAGTCCATAGGAACTGATCCAGAGTCGATAGACTGTTGGCAAATGATTACCAATGCATTCACTATTTCTAGGACCACTTCCTTAAGTACTCTGAGTTGCAGACTATCAGGCCACGGGGATTTATTGGCCTTCAATTCCATCAATTTCCCTAACACAATTTCACATCTAATAATGATATCCTTCAGTTCCTCCTTCTCACTAGACCCTCAGTCCCCTCGTACTTCCAGAAGGTTATTTGTGTCTTCCTTCATGAAGACAGAACCAAAATATTTGTTCAACTGGTCTGCCATTTTTGTTCCCTATTATAAATTCACCTGAATCTGACTGCAAGGGACCTACGTTTGTCCTTTACTAATCTTTTTCTCTTCACATATCTATAGAAGCTTTTGCAGTCAGTTTTTATGTTCCTGGCAAGTTTTCTCTCATACTATTTTCCCCCTCCTAATTAAACCCTTTGTCCTCCTCTGCTGAATTCTAAATTTCTCCCAGTTCTCAGGTTTGCTGCTTTTTCTGGCCAATTTATATGCCTCTTCCTTGGATTTAACACTATCCTTAATTTCCCTTGTTAGCCATGGTTGAGCCACCTTCCCCGTTTTATTTTTACTCCAAACAAGGATGTACAATTGTTGAAGCTCAGCCATGTGATTCTTAAATGTTTGCCATTGCCTATCTACCGTCAACCCTTTAAGTATCATTTGCCAGTCTATTCTAGCCAATTCACGTCTCATACCATCGAAGTTACCTTTCCTTAAGTTCAGGACCCTAGTCTCCATCTTAATGAAGAATTCAACCTATTATGTTCACTCTTCCCCAAGGGGCCTCGCACAAGATTGCTAATTAGTCCTTTCTAATTACACATCACCCTGTCTAGGATGGCTAGCCCTCTAGTTGATTCCTCAACATATTGGTCTAGAAAACCATCCCCAATACACTCCAGGAAATCCTCCTCCACCATATTGCTATCAGTTTGGTTAGCCCAATCTATATGTAGATTAAAATCACCCATGATAACTGCTGTACCCTTATTGCACGCATCCTTAATTTCTTGTTTGATGCTGTCCCCAAGCTCACTACTACTGTTTGGTGGTCTGTACACAACTCCCACCAGCGTTTTCTGCCCCTTGATATTCCGCAGCTCCACCCATACAGATTCCACATCATCCAAGCTAATGTCCTTCCTTACTATTACGTTAATTTCCTTTTTAAACCAGCAACACTACCCCACCTCCTTTTCGTTCCTGTCTATCCTTCCTGAATATTGAATACCCCTGGATGTTGAGTTCCCAGCCTTGGTCACCCTGGAGCCATGTCTCCGTGATGCTAATTATATTATATTTATTAATTGCTGCCTGTGCAGTTAATTCATCCACCTTATTACAAATACTCCTCGCTTTGAGGACAGAGCCTTCAGGCTTTGTCTTTTTAACACTATTTGCCCTTTTAGAGTTTTGCTGTAATATGGACCGTTTTGATTTTGTCTTGGGTTGCTCCGCCCTCCACTTTGACCTTTCTTCTTTCTATCTTTTGCTTCTGCCCCCATTCTTCTTCCCTCTGTCTCCCTACATAGGTTCCCATCCCCCTGCCATATTAGTTTAACCCCTCCCCAACAGCGCTAGCAAACACTCCCCCTAGGACTTTGGGTTCCGGTCCTGCCCAGATGTAGACCGTCGGTTTGTACTGGTCCCACCTCCCCCAGAACCAGTTCCAATGTCCCAGGAATTTGAATCCTTCCCTTCTGCACCACTCCTCAAGCCACGTATTCATCTGTGCTATCCTGCTAGTTCTACTCTGACCAGCACGTGGCACTGGTAGCAATCCTGAGATTACTACCTTTGAGGTCCTACTTTTTAAATTTAACTCAGAGCTTCCTAAATTCAGCTTGTAGGACCTCATCCCGTTTTTTTACCTATATCATTGGTACCTATATGCACCACGACAACTGGCTGTTCACCCTCCTCCTTCAAAATGTCCTGCAGCTGCTCCGAGACATCCGTGACTTTATGTTTCAAGGTAACCTCTTTGTATTCCCTTTTGTCATCCTCTTAGTACTTAGCGTGTGCCTTTTTCTTCAGTTTCAATTCTACCGTTCTCTTTATTCATCGTGGTATTTCATTATTGGATAGCTTGTTCCTGTGTTTTTTTTTAAATGGAATACATTTCTCCTGAACTTTACTGACCACCATTTTAAATATTTCCCACTGCTGTTCTATCTGTGCATCAATTAAAACATTCCAGTTTACCTTCTCTACTTCTGTTCTCACCCCCTCAACAATAAGTTTTTTCTCTTTGCTCTTTGTCTTACTTATGTCTCGCAATCATTGTTTTAAACCTTACTATGTTATGATCGCTATTAGCTAGATGTTCCCCAATGCTTACTTCTCTTATCTGCTCTGGTTAATTTCCCATTACTAGATCCAGTAGCGATTCTTCTCTTGTTGGGCTTATGCAGTGGGTAAGAAAGGACTCCTCAACATACTATAAAAACTCCATTCCCTCTTCCCCTACCTCTACATGCCAGTTTATTTGAGGGTAGCTGAACTCTCCAACGATTATTATTCTGTCTTTTACTCATTTCATAGATTTGTCTAACATATTTCTTCCTCGACTTCCCTTCCACTCTTAGGTGGTCTGGAGATTACGCCCATTAATGTGGTTGGTCCATCCTTTGTCTCAATCCAAATGGATTCTGTTTCTACCTTGTCAGTTATGTCCCTTTTTTCTAGAGGACCTCCTAATGATCAAATTCCCTATGATAACAACCTTTCTATTCTGCTCCTCCCTCTTGGACTGCCTCCTGCTCCATAGTGCCATTGTTAGCATCCTGGCCATTTTTCCTACAGCCTTCATCCTTATCCTCTCAGGCAGCAAGTATATCATACCAGTTAGATAGGATCAGTGTCTGCAGGATCTCCTCCTCTATCTCCCCTTGGTCTCCACACCCTGTTGGCTGGCAGTTAAACTCTCCCCTTCCTGCACTTTTCTCCAAGGTGTGATTGCACTCTAGGGAAAACTATCAGCAATGTTGGCCCCTTAAAAACTGAAAGTGGTGATATTGTCAATGACAATGGGGAAATGGCAGACATATTTTGTGTCAGTACCTACAGCAGAAGAGGATATAACATGCCGGAAATCCCAAAGAAACCAATATCGAATAGGGGACAGGGACTCAATAAAATTAACATAGGTAAAATAACAGTAATAAAGAAAATAAAGGCACTAAAGAGTGACAAATTTCCAGGGCCAGATGGTTTCCATCCCAGGGTTTTAAATGAAGTAGGTGAGCACATTGCAGATATCCTAACTATAATCTTCCAAAGTTCTCTGGATTTAGGAACAGTCCTTTTAGATTGGAAAATTGCACCTGTCACTCCACTTTTTAAGAATGGTGAGAGAAGGAAACCAGGGAATTAGAGACCAATTAGCCTAACATCTGTTGTGGGGAAATTGCTAGAGTCCATAATTAAGGATAGGGTGACTGAACACCTCGAACATTTTCAGTTGATCAGAGAGAGCCAGCATGGTATTTGAGAAAGGTAGATTCATGCCTGACATATCTGATTGAATTTTTTGAAGAGGTGACTAAAGTAGTGGAGAAGGGAATGTCTATTGGACTTCCAGAAGGCATGCGATAAAGTCCCACATAAGAGACTGTTATCCAAGGTCAAAGCCCACGGAGTTAAGGGAAATTATTGAGCTGGTTAGGAAATTGGATGAGCGGCAGGAGAGAGAGTAGGGATAATGGATAGGTATTCAAATTGGCAGAATGTGACTAGTGGTGTCCCACAGATATCTGTGTTGGGGCCTCGACTGTTCACAATATTTATTTACAACTTAGATGATGGCATAAAGTAATACATCCAAATTTGCCGATGACAAAGATGGGTGGCACTGTAGGCAGTATAAATGAAAGCATAAAATTACAAAGGGATATTGATAAATTAAGAAAATTGGCAAAACTGCAGCAAATGGATTTCAATGTAAACAAATGTGAGGTCACCCACTGTGGACTGAAAAAGGATAGAACAGGGTACTTTTTAAAATGATAAGCTAAAAACAGTGGATGTCCAAAGGGACTTTGGGAGGGGGGGGGGGGGGGGGTTCAGGTATATATGGAGCATTAAATGTCATGAACAGGTACAGAAAATAATCAAAAAGGTTAATGGAATGCTGGCCTTTATATCTAGAGGACTAGAGTACAAGGGGACAGAAGTTATGCTGCAGCTATACAAAGGCCTGGTTAGACCACAGCTGGAGTACTACTGTGAGCAGTTCCAGGCATCACATCTTAGGATGGATATATTGGCTTTGGAGGGAGTGCAGTGTAGGTTTATCAGAATGATACCTGGACTTCAAGGTATTCCCTAGCATTTAAAAGGTTATGGAGTGATCTGATCAAAGTTTTCAGGATATTAAGAGGAACAGATAGGGTAGAGAGAAACTATTTCTGCTGGTTGAGGATTCTAGGAGTAGGGGGCATAGTCTAAAAATTAGAGCCAGACCTTCCAGGAGTGAAATTAAGAAATTTTTCTATGCACAAAAAGGATGGTGGAAGTTTTCTGCAAACGGCAATTGATGCTTGATAAATTGTTAATTTTAAATTGGAGATTGATAGCTTTTTGTTAACCAAAAGGTATTAAGGGATATGGGCCAAAGGTGGGGATATGGAGTTAGGTCACAGATCAGCCATGATCTCATTGAATGGCGGAACAGGTTCGAGGGGCTCAATGGTCTACTCCTATTCCTATGTTCCTTCCTTCCGTAATGTTTTGGAATGTCACCAACTCATGCTCCAGCTCAAGGACTCTGAGCCAAAGAGGCATTTCCAGCAGATATGTAAATCCAGAGATGTCTTGCTGTCCACAAACACCCACTTTATCACAGTCCAGACACACAGAGATGGTAACGCAGTCAATGAATTAGCAGTAATTTATATCTAGCACTAATAGAATAACTTAAGCAAAAACAAGATGAAACCTGAACTAAAAACAGTAAATGCTGGAAACCTCAGCGGGTCAGGCAGCATCTGTGGGGAGAAAGAGTTAACGTTTCAGGTCGATGACCCTTCATCAGAACTGTCGAATCTTCGAAAAGAACAGATTCTTAAGGAGCACTGAAAGGGGGAGAGGAAGAAAGAACAAAAGGGAAGGTCTGTGATCGGGTAGAAGGCAGAAGAGATTGGAGAGACAAAAAGGGATGATGGGCCGACTTGAAATGGTAATGACAGAAGTTAGAAAAAGGTTAGTCTAGATAGGGTGTGAATGGTGGAGTCATGACCAGATGCCATGGGAGATAGAGAGAGAAAAATTACATAAGATCGGATCGGAGGGGTGGGGAAGAAAGGAGCCAAATATGGGCAGAGGTTATGGTCTGAAATTGTTGAACTCGATGTTGAGTCCAGAAGGCTGTAAAGTGCCTAAACGAAAGATGAGGTGCTGTTCCTCGAGCTTGCGTTGAGCTTCATTGGAAAAGTGTAGGAGGCTGAGGATGGAGATGTCGGAGTGGGAGTTGAACGGGGAATTAAAGTGACAGGCGACTGGAAGCTCAAGGTCACGCTTACGGACTGAACGGAGGTGTTCCGCAAAGCGGTCACCCAATCTGTGTTTGGTCCCCCCAACGTAGAGACCACATCGTGAGCAACGAATACAGTATACTAAATTGAAAGTAGTACAGGTATAACGTCCCGAAACCAGAAACCTTGGGACCGAGGCCATTCCGGTTTTTCCGGATTTCGGAGAAGAAATCAGACATTCCGAATCCGGAAACCCCACAGTAGAGTTTCGGGCATTTCTGGATTTTGGAGAAGAAATCTGGTCTCCCGAATCATGAAACTGCTGGGTTGAGTTTTGGATTTTGGAGACAAGCTGACGTCGCGAATCCGGAAACCCTTAGGCTGACTTTCATGTATGTTTGGATTTCGGAGCATTGCATCACACAGCCCAAATCTGGCATTCGAGGCCAGGCCGCGCATTTATTTTGATTCCTGTTTGGAAAAAGATATGTGCAGCTTAAAAGTCCGGTTTTCGGGAAATATTTCCGGATTCCAGACAACGACTCTTGAAATCTGCACAATGTCTGGTTTTCGGACAATTCCGGTTTTTCGAACTCCGGATTTCAGACGTTCTACCTGTGATAGCATACTCCCAAGTGTCTATCTGTACTCTCAGCTCATCTGCCTTATTCCCTGGACTCCTTGCATTCAAGTGAATACCATTTAGCACTACCAAACTCTCGTCTATTTTTTTGCCTTTGTTTTTCTCTGCTTTCCAATTCTAGCTTTGCTTCTCTCCCTTATGAATCTACTCTCAGGTTCCCACCCCCCTGCCAAGCTAGTTTAAACCCTCCCCAATAGTAACCCCCACCCCGCCCCACGAGGATATTGGTCCAGGCTCTGCTGAGGTCCGGCTTGTACAGGTACCATCTCCCCCAATGCCTCAAGAATCTAAAGCCCTCCCTCCTGCACTAGCTCTCCATCCACATATTCATCCCTTCTATACCCTCCTGTTCCTGTACTCATTGGTACATGGCACCAGAGATTACTACCTTTTGGATCCTGCTTGTTAATCTCTTTCCTAACTCCCTAAAATCTGCCTGCAGGACCTCATCCCTCTTTCTTCCTATGTCATTGGTGCTGATCTGGACCACGACCTCTGGCTGTTCACCCTCCCCCCTCAATGTCCTGCCGCCACTCAGTGATATCCATGTAACCAGGGAGGCAACATACCATCCTGAAGTCACGTCTGCGGCCACACACTTCTCAATGTCTTTCTCTAGCAAACATCTATCCAGCTCCCTCTTGAATTAATTATTCTGCACCACACTGCTTCTCGACAGTCTGTTCCATGTATTCACCATCCTCGATGTAATGCTGTTGAGTCTGAACGGTCTGTTTACCTTCCCTCTTTTCAACTTCCATCCATGCCTCCTGGTTACACTGTAGCCATAGGACTAGCTCCAAGGTTCAATAAATGCCACATGATATTCTTTTCTACCTATCAATCATTTTCTTTTGCTGAAAAACAACCCATCTCCTTCTTGGATTTCTTAACACTATCTATCTCCAAGGACAGTCCACGCCACATTTTCACCAGCTTCTGTGCCACTTAATTGTACAATCAGATAGTTAAGGCGGCATATGGAATACTTGTATTCCATGCCTCGACTAATAAAGGCAAGAGCAGGGAGGTTATGCTTGAACTGTATAAAATCATCACTGATGAACGCATGCTTCCAGCTCAGAATCAATTCCTGGCCACCATACGTGGGACCTGCCGATGGCCTTCATCATCACTATACCAGGGTGTGTGCTGTGTAACTCACGCACAAACTTCTCTCTCCTTTTCTTAGGCATTACAACTCGATTGCCTCACAATATGCAATCTGCTTGAATACACAGTTCGTCCTTGCGATGAATGTACGGTTTGGCCTCCTCGCACACTTGCTTAGGTATGGCAGACCAATCCCCTTTGAGGATGCAACCCTTTACCACCGATAATATCGGGTACTGGCTGGTCCAGGTCTTAACTTGTTGAGCCGTGACAGGGGTACCTTCACTCTCAAAAGCATCCATGATTAACATTAAATCTGCCAGTTGTGGCGTTTCCACCTCCGGTGTGGGCAACGGCAACCGGCTCAAAACATCGGCACAATTCTCTGTGCCTGTCTGTGGCGAATGACAATCATAGGCGGATAATGTCAACGCCCACCTTTGGATGCGAGATGAAGCATTGGTATGGATACCTTTGCTCTCGGAAAACAACAAAATGAGTGGCTTGTGATCGGTCTCTAATTCAAACCTCAGACCCAACAGGTATTGATGGATCTTTTTAACACCATACACACATGCTAAAGCTTTTTCTACCATGCTGTAGGCTCTGCTTTAGACAAACTTTTGGATGCAGACGCGACAGGTTGAAGTTTCCCCGACTCATTGGCTTATTGTAACACGCAACCAATTCCATATGACGATGCGTCACAGGCCAAAACTAAACGTTTACATGGGTCATAATGTACCAGCAGCTTGTTCGAGCAAAGCAGTTTGGTGGCTTTCTCGAAAGCTCTGTCTTGCAATGCGCCCCACACCCAGTTGTTGCCTTTTCTCAATAGCATGTGCAGTGGTTCAAGTAAGGTGCTCAATTTAGGTAGGAAGTTACCAAAGTAGTTGAGTAGACCCAGGAACGTACACAGCTCAGTCACATTCTGCGGCTTGGGTGCATTCTTGATGGCTTTGGTTTTCACGTCAGAAGGTCTGATGTTATCAGCGGCGATTTTCCTCCCGAGGAATTTGACCTCCAGTGCCATGAAGACGCACTTTGAGCGTTTATAATGGGTGACTTTAATATGCACATAGATTGGGCTAACCAAACTGGAAGCAATACGGTGGAGGAGGATTTCCTGGAGTGCATAAGGGTTGGTTTTCTAGACCAATATGTCGAGGAACCAACTAGGGGGGAGGCCATCTTAGACTGGGTGTTGTGTAATGAGAGAGGATTAATTAGCAATCTCGTTGTGCGAGGCCACTTGGGGAAGAGTGACCATAATATGGTGGAATTCTGCATTAGGATGGAGAATGAAACAGTTAATTCAGAGACCATGGTCCAGAACTTAAAGAAGGGTAACTTTGAAGGTATGAGGCATGAATTGGCTAGGATAGATTGGCGAATGATACTTAAGGGGTTGACTGTGGATGGGCAATGGCAGACATTTAGAGACCGCATGGATGAACTATAACAATTGTACATTCCTGTCTGGCGTAAAAATAAAAAAGGGAAGGTGGCTCAACCGTGGCTATCAAGGGAAATCAGGGATAGTATTAAAGCCAAGGAAGTGGCATACAAATTGGCCAGAAATAGCAGCGAACCCGGGGACTGGGAGAAATGTAGAACTCAGCAGAGGAGGACAAAGGGTTTGATTAGGGCAGGGAAAATGGAGTACGAGAAGAAGCTTGCAGGGAACATTAAGACGGATTGCAAAAGTTTCTATAGATATGTAAAGAGAAAAAGGTTAGTAAAAGACAAACGTAGGTCCCCTGCAGTCAGAATCAGGGGAAGTAATAACGGGGAACAAAGAAATGGCGGACCAATTGAACAAGTACTTTGGTTCGGTATTCACTAAGGAGGACACAAACAACCTTCCGGATATAAAAGGGGTCAGAGGGTCTGGTAAGGAGGAGGAACTGAGGGAAATCCTTATTAGTCAGGAAATTGTGTTGGGAAATTGATGGGATTGAAGGCCGATAAATCCCTAGGGCCTAATGGACTGCATCCCAGAGTACTTAAGGAGGTGGCCTTGGAAATAGCGGATGCATTGGCAGTCATTTTCCAACATTCCATTGACTCTGGATCAGTTCCTATCGAGTGGAGGGTAGCCAATGTAACCCCACTTTTTAAAAAAGGAGGGAGAGAGAAAACAGGGAATTATAGACCGGCCAGCCTGACATCAGTAGTGGGTAAAATGATGGAATCAATTATTAAGGATGTCATAGCAGCGCATTTGGAAAGAGGTGACATGATAGGTCCAAGTCAGCATGGATTTGTGAAAGGGAAATCATGCTTGACAAATCTTCTGGAATTTTTTGAGGATGTTTCCAGTAGAGTGGACAAGGGAGAACCAATTGATGTGGTATATTTGGACTTTCAGAAGGCTTTCGAATAAGGTCCCACACAAGAGATTAATGTGCAAAGTTAAAGCACATCGGATTGGGGGTAGCGTGCTGACATGGATTGAGAACTGGTTGGCAGACAGGAAGCAAAGAGTAGGAGTAAATGGGTACTTTTCAGAATGGCAGGCAGTGACTAGTGGGGTACCGCAAAGTTCTGTGCTGGGGCCCCAGCTGTTTACATTGTACATTAATAATTTAGACGAGGGGATTAAATGTAGTATCTCCAAATTTGCGGATGACACTAAGTTGGGTGGCAGTGTGAGCTGCGAGGAGGATGCTATGAGGCTGCAGAGTGACTTGGATCGGTTAGGTGAGTGGGCAAATGCATGGCAGATGAAGTATAATGTGGATAAATGTGAGGTTATCCACTTTGGTGGTAAAAACAGAGAGACAGACTATTATCTGAATGGTGACAGATTAGGAAAAGGGGAGGTGCAACGAGACCTGGTTGTCATGGTACATCAGTGATTGAAGGTTGGCATGCAGGTACAGCAGGCGGTTAAGAAAGCAAATGGCATGTTGGCCTTCATAGCAAGGGGATTTGAGTACAGGGGCAGGGAGGTGTTGCTACAGTTGTACAGGGCCTTGGTGAGGCCACACCTGGAGCATTGTGTACAGTTTTGGTCTCTTAACTTGAGGAAGGACATTCTTGCTATTGAGGGAGTGCAGCGAAGGTTCACGAGACTGATTCCAGGGATGGCAGGACTGACCCATCAAGAAAGACTGGATCAACTGGGCTTGTATTCACTGGAGTTCAGAAGAATGAGAGGGGACCTCATAGAAACGTTTAAAATTCTAATGGGTTTAGACAGGTTAGATGCAGGAAGAATGTTCCCAATGTTGGGGAAGTCCAGAATCAGGGGTCACAGTCTAAGGATAAGGGGTAAGCCATTTAGGACCGAGATGAGGAGAAACTTCTTCACCCAGAGAGTGGTGAACCTGTGGAATTCTCTACCACAGAAAGTTGTTGAGGCCAATTCACTAAATATATTCAAAAAGGAGTTAGATGAAGTCCTTACTACTAGGGGGATCAAGGGGTATGGCGAGAAAGCAGGAATGGGGTACTGAGGTTGCATGTTCAGCCATGAACTCATTGAATGGCGGTGCAGGCTAGAAGGGCCGAATTGCCTACTCCTGCACCTATTTTCTATGTTTCTAAGTCTGAGTCCCACTCTGTCCAAACGCAGTAGAACCTCTTCCAGGTTGTTCAGATGTTCCTTGGAGTCATGACCGGTGATCAGGAGGTTATCTTGGAACACGACGGTTCTGGGAACAGACTTCAGTAGACTTTCCATATTCCTCTGGAATATTGCTGCAGCCGAGCAAATTCCAAACGGGCACCTGTGGTAAATAAACATCCTTTGTGTGTGTTAATGTACGTAAGTCTCTTCGACGTCTCGACCAACTCCTGCATCATATAGGCCGACGTCAAGGCCAGTTTTGTAAACGACTTTCCTCCGGATCGCGTCACAAACAAGTCATCAGCCTTCGGTAATGGGTACTGATCTTGTTTCAAAACCCTGTTGATCGTAGCCTTGTAGTCTCCACAGATTCTGACTGTGCCATCACTTTTCAGCACAGGAACAATGGGGCTGCCCCATTCATTAAATTCGTCCGGTGATATGATCCCTTCACGCTGGAGTCTGTCCAGTTCAATTTCGACCTTCTCCCTCATCATATACGGCACTGCCCGAGCTTTATGATGGACGGGTCTTGCATCTGTGTCCACGTGGATCTGCACCTTGGCTCCCGTGAAGTTGCCGATACCCGGTTCGAACAACGAGGGGAACTTGCTCAATACTTGGGCACATGTTTCTTCCTCCAACAACAACGCTTTCATGGCGTTCCAGTCGCATCTGATTTTCTCCAACCAGCTCCTGCCGAGCAGCGTTGGGTCATTGCCTGGAACAATCCACAGTGTGAACCGCACCGTTATACGACACATTAATTTGTGCACTGCCAATCACCTTTATCAGTTCTTTGGTGTACGTGCACAGCTTGGCGTTAACAGGGCTCAGCCTGGCTCAGTCTTAGTATCCCGCAGCTTATTAAATGCCTTCTCGTTCATGATCAATTGACTTGCCCGTGTCCAGTTCCATCGATACCGGTATCCCGTTAAACTTCACATTAATCAAAATTGGTTTACTCTTGGTTATGAAAGAGTACAGTCCATACACTTCCTCCTCTGGCATCTCGGATTGCGTATCCGGATCCACGCTAGTCTGACTCTCATCCTCCACGTAGTGTCTCGCAGCTCGCTTGCTCATCTACGGCACTTGCGCTGGAGATTGCTCCAGACAGCCTTTGCAACTATATTGCTTAAATCGGCACTTCTGGTGCCAATGATTTCCCCCACGCCAACACGGAGAAGTCGGATACATTCCCGCTGGCGGACTTTGGGCAGCCACAGGTTTCATGGACGCAGCCGGATAAGCCCTGCCATGTGCTGCTCTACCGAACCAATCGCATTTGCAGTACTTGCTGAGGTTCGGTTCTTCACCGATATTGGCTTAAAACTCCTGTCCCTGATCATACATGATTGAGCGATCTGGATGGCCCTTTTTAAATCCAACACCTCCACCGCCAGTAGTTTACGCAGGATCGCCTCATGGCTGATACTGCTAACAAAGAAGTCCTGCAGCATGTCTACCAACACCGTCCCGAACTTGCACTGCCCCCTTCGACGTCTCAGGTCGGCAACGAATTCCGCCGCGCTCTGGCCCTCCGATCGAACTGGTGTAAAACCTGTATCTCGCGATGATGATGCCGTTGTCTGGCTTGAGGTGCTCCCGTACCAATGTACACAACTCCTCGTATGTTTTCCCTGTTGGATCACTAGGCATGAGTAGATTCTTTATCAGACCGTAGATCTTTGAACCGCACACAGTGAGGAACACAGCCCGGCGCCGATCTGCATCGTTAACCCCCTTCATTTTGTTGGCCACGAAGTACTGGTTCAAACGGCTCACAAAGTCTGCCCAATCTTCTCCCTCCACGAATCACTCTAAAAATCCAATTGTGCTCATTTTGCAAACAAAGGTTCTTGTATTCTCGTCGCCAAATGTTATGTATGCAAAAAGATTCAAACTGAGTACTGTTTAACTAAGCAAGGTACAACCTTGGCTCTGCTTTATTTATACCCAAAGTGCCTGACTCACAAAATGGCTGGCCTTTCATACTGGAGCAGCACCATCAGCTTGCTGCTCAGTGGCCTCCAACAATGACACCATCTGGTGGCTACAAACAGCATGTACATACATGACAGGAACAGAGGAGGCTGAGGAGAGACCTTCCCGAGGTGCATAAAATTATTAGGGGCCTAGACAGAGTGGACAGGAAGGACCCACCTCCCTTAGCAGAGGGGTCAACAACCAGGGGCACAGATCTAAAGTAATTGGCAGCAGGCCTAGAGGAGATCAGAGGGGAAATTTCCTCACCCAGAGGATGGTGGGAGTCCAGAACCCACCACCTGAAAGGGTGTCAGATGCAGAACCTCCACCAGACTTAAAAAGTACCTGGATGTGCACTTCCACGCTGCAAATTTCCATTATCCTCTGATATGATTCTAATGTTAGTGTACATAGCTTAACTCATTTGTATGACAGTCCTCTGTCCGCTATTGACTCATTAACTTCAAATACATTGGGCTGGACTTTAATGCTTTTAACTGATGATCCACTCGTGAACCCGCACTCTCTACAATGTAAAAATTCCAACCAATGAAAGAGTAATGCTGACCTGCAGGCAAACTCTGGAAACTGCACTGCCAGTGGCTGTTCAGGTCATGACTATACTATAAAACTGAGATGTAAAAGTTAAGGAGGGAATCGCCACTGAGTCTGTGGTCATGGCCATCCAAACCTTGGTCCAGGATCCATGTAGATTTTGCAGGTCCCTTCCTGGGCAAGATGTTTTTAAGTGGTGGTGGATGCTCATTCGAAGTGGATAGAATGCATAATCATGTCATCCAGTACATCCTCAGCAACTATAGGGAATCTCAATGTCATGTTCGCGACACATGGTCTGCCTGACATAGTGGTGAGCGACAATGGGTCGTGCTTCACCAGTCAGGAGTTTCAGAAGTTTGTAAAACTTAACAGCATAAAACATGTAAGGTCAGCACCGTTCAAGCCTGCGTCCAACGGGCAAGCAGAACGTGTAGTACAAATTATCAAGCAAAGCATGAGAAGAGTAACTCAAGGGTCACTGCAGACCCGCTTGTCTTGCATACTGCTGAGTTACAGGACAAGATCCCACACACTCACAGGGGTCTCGCCTGCTGAACTCATGATGAAAAAAGGGCTTAAGACCAAGTTATCTCTTGTACACCCAGATTTAAGTAATCATGTTGAATATAGAAGAATCAACAAGGGTACCATGATCGCGCAACTGTGTCACACGAGATTTCTGTTAATGACCCTGTATATGTGTTGAATTATGGTCAGGGTCCCAAATGGATCGCTGGTACTGTCATGGCCAAGGAGGGCAAGAGTATTTGTTATTAAGCTCAAGAATGGGCAAACTTGCAGGAAACATATGGATCAAACAAAGTTGAGGCACACAGATCAGCCAGAGCAGTCAACGAAAAAACCGTCGACAACCAACCAACCTACCAGCAGTCTTCAGTGGACTCAAGGGTCATCAGTGAACCTGGAATTTCCATCACGGACTTATAAGTCCATTTTTATTGAACAATTCCTGACATGGCTTCTGCCACCCCCAACAAGTCAGCCATCCAGCCACAACAGACTCCGCACATTCACCCAAGGCGGAATCGAACTGAGACGGTCAACCCGGGAGCGTAAAGCACCGGACCGTCTCAAACTGTGAAAGACTGTGATAAGATCTCAGAGGAGGGTATTGTCATGTATGTACATGCTGTTTGTAGCCACCAGATGGTGTCATTGTTGGAGGCCACTGAGCTGCACGCACATAGTGCTGCTCTGGTATAAAAGGCCAGCCATTTTGAGAGTCAGGCACTTTGGGCCTAAATAAAGCAGAAGCAAGGTTGTACCTTGCTTAGTTAAACAGTACTCAGTCTGAACCTTTTGTTGCATATATCACAGTTCCAAGGAGTGCAAACCCAGCCTTTCTAGTCTTTCCTCATGGTGGAAATTCTCCAGTCCAGGCATCATCCTCATGGGTCTCCTCTGTACCCTCTCTAGTGCAATTACATTTCCCTGTAATGTGGGCCTCGCCACGGCGAGGTCAGGGCAAGAGACTGTGGAGGGATATGATCGCGGCCCAGGGAAGGCATGAGTTCGGGGCCAGGGTCAGCACGGGCCAGCCCATACTGTGATATGTGTGCGCACTAGGTCCGTGCAGCAGAAATGGTCTCCAGTCGTCTTGGGCAATCCTTGCCACTGGACCAAGATCTAAATCTGTCAAGCCCATGTGGTGGCTTCGACAAAAAAATCCACGCACTTCCACCCTTGAGGATGTAGTTCGGGTCCTTGATTGAAATGCCTGTGAGCTCGTCCTTTTTTTGGCGTGGAAGCAAGTCATCCTCGTTTCGAGGGACCGCCTATGATGATGAAGAACAGTCCAATATGGGAATTACAGTCTCCGTCACAAGTGGGACAGTCGTTGAAGGAAAGGGTGGGTGAGGAGTCTGGTTTGCCGCACGCTCCTTCTGCTGCCTGTATACTCTCGACGACTAGACTCGAGGTGCTCAGCGCCCTCCCGGATGCTCTTCCTCCACTTTGGGCGGTCTTTGGCCAAGGAGTCCCAGGTGTCGAAGGGGATGTTGCACCTTATCAAGGAGGCTTTGAGGGAGTCCTTGAAATGTTTCCTCTGCCCACCTGGGGATCGCCTGCCGTGTAGGAGTTCAGAGTAGAGCACTTGCTTTGGGAGTCTTGTGTCGGGAATGTGGACAATGTGGCCCGCTCAACGGAGCTGGTCAGTGCTTCGATGCTGGTGATATTGGCCTGACTGAGAACACTGTCGTTGGTGCGTCTATCCTCCCAGGGGATTTTCAGGATCTTGCGGAAACATTGTTGGTGGTATTTCTCCAGCGATTTGAGGTGTCTTTTGTCGATGATCCACGTCTCTGAGCCATACAGGAGGGTATCACTACAGCCCTGTAGACCATAAGCTTGGTGCCAGATTCGAGGATCTGATCTTCAAACATACTCTTCCTCAGGCAACCGAAGGCTGCACTGGCGGACCTTGTCGTTGATAATACTGGTTAGGCCACAGCTGGAGTAGTGTGTGTAGTTCTGGTCACCACATTACAGGAAAGATGTGATTGCACTGAAAAGGGTGCAGGAGATTTACAAGAATGTTGCCTGGACTGGAGAATTCTGGCTATGAGGAAAGATTGGAGATGCTGGGTTTGTTTTCTTTGGAACAGAGGAGGCTGTGGGGAGACTTGATTGAGGTGTATAAAATTATGAGAGGCCTGGATAGAGTGAATAGGAAGGACCTGTTTTCCTTGGCAGAGGGGTCAACAACCAGGAGGCATAGATTTAAAGTCATTGTGGAGAAATTTAGTGGAGATATGAGGGAAAATTTCTTTATTCAGAGGGTGGTGGAGGTCTGGAACTCACTGCCTGAAAGGGTGGTAGAGACAGAAACCCTCACCACATATAAAAGATACTTGGATGTGCACTCAAAGTGCTATAACCTACTGAGTTACGGACCAAGAGGTGGAAAGTGGGATTAGACTGGAGAGTTCTTGGTCGGCCGGCGCGGACACGATGGGCCGAAATGGCCTCCTTCCGTGCTGTAAATTTCTATGATTCTATTCTATGATTCACCTTCCCTCTTCAGCTTGAGGCCAGACCCCCTATTAGAGGGATATCATACAAATTATTTAATTCTATCTATATACTACTTAAAATCTTCAGTAGCTCAAGATGTTCTTTGAGCCCTCCCCACGAAATGTACATACTCTGCCATACAGTCAGGATTCTGGAGCTTAGCTAAGATACCGAAGGGCTGCAAATACTGACAAAACTGTATTCGAGCATTCAGGAGAATAGGGGTGAGGGGCGAACAATGAAATGTATACTGAAGCGCAGCCGTACAAAGCAGGGGCCCTACATCACCTCTCAATGGAGGCCGCCATAAAAAAACAGCCCCGGCTTTAAAGAGAATCTGAATGACAACTACAGCCCGGGGGGGGGGGGATCCCTCAGTCAGGCATCAAAATGCAATAAACTCTCAACTTATTTATACAATGACTCGGGAGTTCCGTCATGCTCAGCATATAAAATGCAGTGATTTGAGTGAACAGCAACAATTACAGCACAACACACACAGAAAGAGAGGGTTGGTGCAAGTGGCTGTGGGGAGGTTGGTTATTTTTCTAATATACTCGGGCCAAATCAAAACACACACGCGTGTTCCAATGCAAACTAAACAGAGAAAGGAGAGCGCAGATGCTTTGTTTAAAAAAAAACACGAACTGTGGAAGTTGCGATCGCCGGGCACAGAGACTGTGCTACCTGCCTGCTGCTCACTCTGCACACACTGCCTGCCTTGCCTGCCTGCCGGCCGCCCAGGCCTGCGTTCCACGCCGCTGTCACTCACACTCGCGGTCCCGGGCCTGCGTTCCACGCCGCTGTCACTCACTCAGTCTCGCGCCCCTCTGTCCCGGGAAATGAGAGCGATGCTTCCCGCGCGCCTGCCACCCTCAGCTTTCGCTCCATCGACAAGAAGGCGTCGCCCCCGACCAAGAGCGTTCCGCCCTGACCGCCAGCCCCCCCCACGAGCACTCCGGCCGCAGCGACATCTACAGGCGGCGGTGGCGTACAGTCAAAAGCTGCGTGCATAATGCATCCGGTGGAAACAGCAGCTGCATTATCCTGTGAAAGAGAAACTCGGAGTAAAGAGGGGGGATGGGAGGGAGCATCAACATAGAAACATAGAAAATTGTTGCAGGAGTAGGCCATTCCGCCCTTCGAGCCTGCACCATCATTCAATAGGATCATGGCTGATCATTCACCTCAGTACCCCTTTCCTGCTTTCTCTCCATACCCCTTGATCCCTTTAGCCGTAAGGGCCATATCTAACTCCCTCTTGACTATATCCAACGAACTGGCCTCAACAATTTTCTGCGGTAGGGAATTCCACAGGTTCACCACTCTGGGTGAAAAAGTTTCTCTTCATCTCAGTCCCAAATGGCTTACCTCTTATCCTTAGACTATGTCCCCTGACTTCCTCAACATCGGGAACATCCTTCCTGCATCTAACCTGTTCAATCCCGTCAGAATTTGATATGTTTCTATGAGATCCCCTCTCATTCTTCTAAATTCCAGTGAATACAGGCCCAGCCGATCCAGTCTTTCTTCATATGTCAGTCCAGCCACCGCGGGAACCTTCGCTGCACTCCCTCAATAGCAAGCACATCCTTCCTCAGATTAGGAGACCAAAACTGTACATAATAATCAAGGTGTGATCAAGGGCCTCACCAAGGCCCTGTACAACTGCAGTAAGACCTCCCTGCTCCTATACTCAAATCCTCTCACAATGAAGGCCAACATGCCATTTGCTTTCTTTACTGCCTGCTGTCCCTGCATGCCAACCTTCAGTGACTGATGTACCGTGACACCCAGGTCTCGTTGCACCTCCCTTTTTACTAATCTGTCACCATTCAGGTAATAATCTGCCTTCCTGTTTTTGCCACCAAAGTGGATAACCTCACATTTATCATTTATCAACAGAACAGTTTTAGTTTCACGTATTATCAAATGTCACACATGAGGTGCAAGAGTCACAGTTTAATTTAAAGATTGTCTCATCTTGATGTCTCTTATGCTCAAAAATAAACAGCTCCATGTATTTACATGAGTTTGTTGCACGCTATGTCACTCTTACCAATCAAAATGTTTATTCCGAACATTTATGCGAATAGAAATATATTAATTTAAGGGGAAGCTGGATAAGTACACGAGGAAAAAATTTACAGAAGGATTGTTAATAGGATGAGATGAAGAAGGTTGGGAGGAGGCTCGTGTGGAACACAAACAGGCCAGTTAGGCCAAATAGGCTGTTTCGCTGCTATAGATCAAGGCTTCGGAGTTTTGGCAGTGGTGAAAATGAACAAAAAATATATTGCGAAAATAAGAGCAAATAAATTCTGAGTCTAAAACTTTTATTGATGCATGATCACTGCAGAGTTGGGAGACGCAGCAACCTCCCTATTTGGAAATACATCATTATTATCATAGGCAGTTCCTCGAAATCGAGGAAGACTTGCTTCCACTCCTAATGTGAGTTCTTTGGTGGCTGAACAGTCCAACACGCGAGCCACAGACCCTGCCACAGGTGGGACAGATAATCGTCAGGAGTAGGGGTGGGGGGGGGGGGGGGGGACTGATTTGCCACACGATCCATCCGCTGCCTGCGCTTGACCTCTTCACGCTCGCAGCGTTGAGATTCGAAGAGCTCAACACCCTCCCGGATGTACTTTCTCCACCTGGGGCGGTCTTCGGCCAGGGTCTCCCAGGTGTCAGCGATGATGTCGCACTTCACCAGGGAGGCTTTGAAGGTGTCCTTGTAATGTTTCCGCTGCCCACCTTTGGCTCGTTTGCCATGAAGGAGCTCCGCGTAGAGCAATTGCTTAGGGAGTCTCGTGTCTGGCATGCGAACTATGTGGCCTGCCGAAAGAAACTGATCGAGAGTGGTTAGTGCTTCAATACTGGGGATATTAGTCTGGGCAAGGACACTGATGTTGGTGCATCTGTCCTCCCAGGGGATTTGCAGGATCTTGCGGAGACATCATTGGTGATATATCTCCAGCGACTTGATGTGTCTTCTGTACATCGTCCATGCCTCTGATCCATAGAGGAGGGCGGGTATTACTACAGCCCTGTAGACCATGTGCTTGGTGGTAGGTTTGTGGGCCTGGTCTTGGAACACTCTTTTCCCCAGGTGGCCGACGGCTTCACTGGCACACTGGAGGTGATGTTGAATCTCCGCTTTGTTGACGAGGCTCCCAAGGTATGGGAAGTGGTCCACGTTGTCGAGGGCCGCGCAGTGAATCTTGATGACTGGGTGGCAGTGCTGTGCAGCGAGGACAGGCTGGTGGAGGACCTTTGTCTTACGGATGTTAACCGTAAGGCCCATGCTTTCATATGCCTCGGTAAATACATCGACTATATCCTGGAGTTCAGCCTCCGAATGTGCGCAGACACAGGCGTCGTCCGCTTACTGCAACGCACAAGTTTGGGTGATCTTGGACCTGGCCTGGAGGCGGCGTAGGTTAAATAGCTTCCCACTGGTTCTGTAGTTTAGCTCCACTCCAGCGGGGAGCTTGTTGACAGTGAGGTGGAGCATGGCAGCGAGGACAATTGAGAAGAGGGTTGGAGTGATGACGCAGCCCTGTTTGACCCCGGTCTGGACATGGAATGGGTCTGTAGTGGATCTGCTGGTAAGGATCACGGCCTGCATGTCGTCGTGGAACAGGCGAAGGATGTTGACAAACTTTCAGGGGCATCCAAAACGGAGGAGGACACTCCATAAACCCTCACGGTCGACAGTGTCAAAGGCCTTTGTAAAATCAAAAAAGACCATGTATAAGGGCTGCCGTGCTCCCTGCATTTTTTGTGCAGTTGTCGTGCTGCAAAGATCATGTCCGTTGTTCCCTGTAGGAGATGAAATTCGCATTGTGACTCTGGGAGGAGCTCCTCAGCCACAAGGAGAAGACGGTTGAGGAGAACTCTAGCGACAACCTTCCCAGTGGTTGATAGCAGGGAGATTCCCCTGTAGTTGCCGCAGTCGGACTTGTCCCCCATTTTAAAAATGGTCACGGTCACTGCATCTCTGAGATCTCCCGGCATGCTCTCCTCCCTCCAAATGAGAGAGATGAGGTCATGTATCCGCGCCAACAGCACCTCGCTGCCATATTTTAGCGCCTCAGCAGGGATTCTATCCGCTCCCGTAGCCTTGTTGGTCTTGAGCTGTTTTATGGCTTTGCCTACCTCGTGCAACGTTGGGGTTTCACTGAGGTGGTGGTGGGTTGTATACTGCAGGATGGAGTTGAGAACACTTGAGTCAAAGGCAGAGTCTTGATTGAGGAGATCTTCAAAGTGCTCCTTCCAGCGGGCCCTGACAGCCTCGGTGTCCTTGATGAGTGTTTCCCCGTTCTTGGCCAGAAGTGGGGGGGGGCTTGGGAGTTTGGACCATAGGTGGCCTTGACTGCAATGAAAAATCCTCGCGTGTGGTGGCTGTCGGCTAGTTGTTATATCACCTGCGCTTTCTCCATCCACCACCTATCCTTTAGGTCCCGGGTTTTTTGTTGGACCTCAGCCTTGAGCCATCTGTAACATTGCTTTGTAGCTCCCGAGTTGGGTTGTTGCTTGAGGCTCAGAAATGCTCTGCGTTTACGATCTATTAGATCTTGGATCTCCTGATCATTTTCATCAAACTAGTCCTGGTATTTTCTGGTTGAGTAACCAAGTGTCTCTTCACAGGCACTGGTTATGAGGCCTGGAGGGAAGACCAGGCATTGTGGGCATTGAGCATCTCAGGGTCATCAAGGCATGTCAGAATAGCTGTGAGGCGCTGGGTCTTTAAGTGCCCCGGTATTAACTTTTTTGCAGCACTGTTTCTGCTGTCCTCTCTGCTTTGGAGCTATGTTAATATTGATGATAGATCGGATTAGGCGGTGGTCCGTCCAGCAGTTGTCAGCTCCTGTTATGGCGCAGGTGATGCGCACATCCTTGCGATCCCTGGCTCGGACGATGACATAGTCCAGCAGGTACCAGTATTTGGAGCGAGGGTGTTGCCACGATGCCTTGTATTTGTCTCTCTGGCGGAACAGGGTGTTGGTGATGAGGAGTTCGTGTTCTAGACATTTTGTCAGGAGTAGGGTGCCATTGGAGTTGGATTTCCCTACCCACTCTCTGCCAATCACGCCTCCCCAGAGGGCTGTGTTTTTCCCGACCCTAGCATTAAAGTCACCCAGGAGGATCAACTTGTCGCCCGTGGGGACACGGAACAGGGATGTCTCGAGGTTGAATAAAAACCCTCTTTAGCCTCATCTGTTACATCGAGTGCTGGGACGTACGCACTGATGATTGTGGCACATTGGTTCCGGACTAGGGTAAGACGAAGGGTCATGAGGTGTTCGTTAATCCCGCAGGTGGAGTCTTTCAGGCGGCCGGCCAGTTCATTTTTGACGGCGAAGCTGACTCCATGAAGGTGGCGTTCTTCCTCTGGTTTTCCTTTCCAGAAAAAGGTATAACCTCCACCATGTTCCTTGAGCTGGCCTTCCCCTGCCCGCCAGGTCTTGCTTAGGGCAACGATGTCAAAGTATCTAAGTTACCGGGCAACTATGGCAGTGCGGCGTTCCAGCCTGTCGCTGTTGGAGTTGTCCATTAGGGTCCTGACGTTCCAGATCCCGAACTTCATATTAGATGAGTGGAAGATGCCTGTGCGTGAGTTCTTTTAGCGTGGGGTGGTGGTTGCACACCGTCTATCACACGGGCTAAGCTGAGCAAGGTCCTGATCCAGTGGCAAGGGGGTCCAAGACGATTGGAGACCAGGCACTGCTTTATGAGCCTAGTTGTCTACAGTGAGATGTTGGCCGCAAGCTTGGCGCCGAGTAGCGTTCCTTGATGGTAGGTGGCCTGCTGCTTGGTTGGGGGCAGGCATTGATCAAGATCAAGGCTTCGGAGCTTTGGCAGTGGTGAAAATGAACAAAAAATATATTACCAGAGTAAGAGCAAACAAGTTCTGAGTCTAAAACTTTTGTTGATGCATGATCACTGCAGAGTTGGGAGACACGGCAACTTCCCTATTTAAAAGTGCAGTAGCTGGACTAGTGCCACCATTTAGCAGGCATTTATCAGCATAGGATCTTGCGGATCAGGCCAACATCCCCAGCATCGAAGCACTGACCACACTCAACCAGTTCCGTTGGGCGGGCCACATTGTTCGCATGCCTGACACAAGACTCCCAAAACAAGCGCTCAACTCAAAATTTCTACACAGCAAGTGATCCCCATGTGGGCAGAGGAAACATTTCAAGGACACCCTCAAAGCCTCCTTGATAAAGTCCAACATCCCCATAAAGCAAGTCAACCTTTAAGAATAGGTAAGGTTGAAGAAAGGGGGAAGAAAGGGATATAGGAATAGGGTGGACACAGGGGAGTAGTCCTTAAAAAATACCTGTGGGGTGACACTGAGTTGCCCCAATGTCGGCAGATGGGAACAAAAGTTGTTACGGCAAATGCCCTAGGGCACCACAAATATGAAACAAACAATAATAACTATGTACAATAAAGCGACATGCACAAATAATAGTTACATCATCATCATCATAGGCAGTCCCATGAAATCGAGGAAGACTTGCTTCCACTCTAAAAGCGAGTTCTTAGGTGACTGAACAGTCCAATATGGGAATTACAGTCTCTGTCACAGGTGGGACTGACAGTCGTTGAAGGAAAGGGTGGGTGGGACTGGTTTGCCGCACGCTCCTTCCGCTGCCTGCGCTTGTTTTCTGCATACTTTCGGCGACGAGACTCGAGGTGCTCGGCGTCCTCCCGGATGCACTTCCTCCACTTAGGGCAGTCTTTGGCCAGGGACTCCTAGGTGTCGGTGGAGATGTTGCATTTTATTAAGGAGGCTTTGAGGATGTCCTTGAAATGTTTGTTCTGCCCACCTGGGGCTTGCTTGCCATGTAGGAGTTCCGAGTAGAATGTTGCTTTGGGAGTCTTGTGTCAGGCATAGAAACATAGAAAATAGGTGCATGAGTAGGCCATTCGGCCCTTCGAGCCTGCACCACCATGCGAACAATGTGGCCCACCCAACGGAGCTGGTCGAGTGTGGTCAGTGCATCAATGCTGGGGATGTTGGCCTGATCGAGGACGCCAACGTTGGTGCATCTGTCTTCCCAGGGGATTTGCAGGATTTTGTGGAGACATATCTCCAGCGATTTTAGGTGTCTACTGTACATGGCCCACGTTTCTGAGCCATACAGGAGGGTGAGTATAACTACAGCCCTGTAGACCATGAGCTTGGTGGCAGATTTGAGGGCCTGATCTTCGAACACTATCTTCCTCAGGCGACTGAAGGCTGCACTGGCACACTGGAGGCAGTGTTGGACCTCGTTGCCGATGCCTGCCCTTGCTGATAATAGGCTCCTGAGGTATGGAAAGTGGCCCACACTGTCCAGGACTGCGACGTGGATCTTGATGACTGGGGGGGCAGTGCTGTGTGGCGGGGTTGGGTTGGTGGAGGACCTTCGTCTTACAGATGTTTAGTGTAAGCCCCATGCTTTTGTACGCCTCAGTGAAGATGTTGATTATGACTTGGAGTTCAGTCTCTGAATGTGCGCAGACGCAAGCGCGTCCGTGTACTGTAGTTCGACGACACATCTTAATTACATCTTAATGTGATTGTGGATATCAACTATCGCCTCTATACCCTGTGGTGTCAACCGATCACGGAAGGCATCAAGCATACTGATGAACACAGCATGCTCCCTCTCCAGGAACAATGCCACAGAAGAGAGACAGGCAGCCAGAGTGACCCCCTCCTCCCACCCCCCAACCTCACCATCATGCAACCCGATCATCCTGGAACTATAAATTGCTGTTTTAGCCAATGAGAAATTCCACTTGAATGGAGGTAAGATCGGGCAGGATCTCTCTACACTCTCGAGCTCATAGGGGTATAGTGTTATGTATGCAACCCTATGTAACCAGCATTCTACTGCCACCAAAGGGCACATCTGTTGGAGTCCCAAGGGATCCCAGCATTCCTTGGGAGCACTACATATAAGCAGGTCTCCCATGCTATGCCAGCACCCTGGAGTCAGAATAAAGAGACTAAGGTCACATTACTTAAGTCTACAGTACTCAGTCACATTGCTTTATTTGAGACATAACAACTGGCGATGAGTAATAGATAACAAACCATCATGTGAAAATGCAGAGAACTGTTGGTATCCTGGAGAAATTTTCAGAAGGTGACGATTGGGAAGCCTTCGTGGAGCGACTCAACTAATACTTCGTGGCCAACAAGCTGGAAGGGAATGAGAACGCTGCCAAATAAAGGGCGATCCTCCTCACCGTCTGCGGGGCAACAACCTATGGCCTCATGAAGAATCTTCTTGCTCCGGTGAAACCAACAACCAAATCGTATGAAGAACTGTGTATGCTGGTCTGGGAGCATCTAAATCCGAAGGAGAGCGTTCTGATGTCAAGGTATCGATTTTATACATGTCAATGGTCTGAAGGCCCGGAAGTGGTGAGTTACGTTGCCAAACTAAGGCGGTTTGCGGGACATTGTGAATTTGGTGGATTCCTGGAGCAAATGCTAGGAGACTTTTTTGTGCTTGGCATTGGCCATGAGGTTATTCTTCGCAAACTATTGACTGTTGAAACACCGAACCTGAGCAAAGCTATAACAATAGCCCAGGCATTTATGTCCACCAGCGATAAAACAAAACAAGTTTCGCAGCATAAAGATGCATTGGCAAGTACTGTACACAAAGTAACGGCGTTTTCAGGCAGGAATGCATATGGCAGAACGTACACGCCTGCAGCTGCACGACCTCAGATGACTCAGTGACTCAGAGTCTGCCATCAAGTGTGAATGCGAGATAGTTAACACCTTGTTGGCGCTGCGGAGGTGATCATCAAGCCCATCAATGCTGCTTCAAATACTAAGTGTGCAACGGCTGCAAAACAATGGGACACCTCCAATGAATGTGCAGGCAAGCTGCAAACCCTGCAAACTACCACATTGCAGAGGAAGATCGATCCATGGTGGATCAAGCTGAACTAGAGACTCGAACCGAGGAGGCAGAAGTGTACAGGATACACACCTTCACCACGAAATGTCCACCGATCATGTTAAAAGTTGAACTGAATGGAATTCCAGTATCCATGGAATTGGACATTGGTGCGAGTCAGTCTATCATAAGCAAAAAGGCCTTCGAGAGACTGTGGTGCAACAAGGCACATAGAAACATAGAAACATAGAAAATAGGTGCAGGAGTAGGCCATTCAGCCCTTCGAGCCTGCACCACCATTCAAACAAAGGCCCAAGCTGAGCCCTATTCATACCAAGCTGAGAACTTACACTAAAGAGCTGATCCCTGTAATTGGCAGTGCAGCAGTAAAAGTCTCCTATGATGGAGTGGTGCATGAACTACCACTATGGATTGTACCAGGAGATGGCCCCACACTGTTCGGCAGAAGCTGGCTGGGAAAAATCCGCCGGAACTGGGATGACATCCGAGCACTTTCGTCCGTCGATGATGCCTCATGTGCCCAGGTTTTGAGCAAGTTCCCGTCGTTGTGTGAGTCAGGCATCGGAAATTTCTCTGGGGCGAAGGTGCACTTGATTCCTGGTACACGACCCATCCACCACAAGGCACATGCGGTGCCATACATGATGCAAGAGAAAGTGGAGATCGAGCTGGACAGGCTGCAACAAGAGGGCATCATCGCGCCAGTTGAGTTCAACGAGTGGGCCAGTCCAATTGTTCCGGTTCTCAAGGGCGATGGCACGGTCAGAATTTGTGGGGACTATAAAGTAACGATTAACCGTTTTTCGCTGCAGGACCAGTACCCGCTACCCAAGGCAGAGGACCTATTTGCGACGCTGGCAGGAGGGAAGACGTTCACCAAGTTGGATCTGACCTCTGCCTACATGACGCAGGAGCTGATGGATTCTTCGAAAGGCCTCACCTGCATCAACACGCACAAAGGTCTGTCCATCTACAATAGGTACCCGTTTGGGATTCGATCGGCCACGGCTATTTTTCAAAAGAACATGGAGAGTCTGCTAAAGTTGGTTCCGCGCACCATGTTTTTCCAGGACGACATATTGATCACAGGTCGGGACACCATCGAACACTTGCAGAAACTGGAAGTGTTCTAAGTCGGCTAGATCGTGTGGAACTCAGGTTGAAACGCTCAAAGTGTGTTTTCCTGGCGCCAGAGGTCGAGTTCTTAGGGAGAAGAATCGCAGCAGACGGCATCAGACCCACCAACGCCAAGACGGAGGCCATCAAGAACGCGCTGAGACCAGAGAACGTGATGGAGCTGTGGTCGTTCCTGGGACTCCTCAATTATTTTGGTCATTTCCTACCCGGGTTAAGCACCTTGCTAGAACCTCTACATGTGTTGCTACGCAAGGGAGGTGACTGGGTATGGGGGAAATCACAAGAGACTGCTTTTGAGAAAGCCAGAAATCTGTTATGTTCCAACAAACTGCTTACTCTGTATGACCCGTGTAAACGTTTAGTGCTAGCTTGCGATGCATCTTCGTATGGGGTTGGGTGTGTGTTACAACAAGCAAACGAATCGGGAACATTGCAACCGGTCGCTTATGCGTCCAGGAATTTGTCCAAGGCCGAAAGGGCCTACAGCATGATTGAAAAAGAAGCTCTGGCATGCGTTTATGGGGTGAAAAAAATGCACCAGTATCTGTTTGGGCTTAAGTTCGAGTTAGAAACTGACCATAAGCTGCTCATATCGCTATTCTCAAAGAGCAAAGCTATTAATACCAATGCCTCTGCTCGCATCCAAAGATGGGCGCTCACACTGTCTGCATATAACTATGTAATTCGCCACAGGCCAGGCATAGAGAACTGCGCTGATGCTCTCAGTCGGCTACCATTGCCCACCACCGGGGTGGAAATGGCACAGCCTGCAGACTTGCTCTTGGTGATGGATGCATTTGAAAACGAAAATTCACCCATTACGGCCCGCCAGATCAGAACCTGGACCAGCCAGGATCCTTGACTGTCCCTTGTAAAAAACTGTGTCCTCCATGGGAGCTGGTCCAGCATCCCAGCGGAAATGCAGGAAGAGATCAAGCCATTCCAGCGGTGCAAAGACGAAATGTCCATACAGGCGGACTGTCTTTTGTGGGGTAATCGCGTGGTTTTGCCTAAGAAAGGCAGGGAAACGTTCATACGCGACCTACACAGTACCCACCCAGGCATAGTAATGATGAAAGCTATAGCCAGATCCCATGTGTGGTGGCCCAGCATCGACTCAGATTTGGAATCTTGCGTGCGCCAATGCAACACTTGTTCTCAACTGAGCAATGCACCCAGGGAGGCACCGCTAAGTTTGTGGTCATGGCCTTCCAAACTGTGGTCTAGGATCCATGTTGACTTCGCAGCCCGTTTCTAGGCTAAATGTTCTTGGTTGTTGTGGATGCTTATTCAAAATAGATTGAGTGTGTAATAATGTCTGTAAGCACGTCCACTGCCACCATCGAAAGCCTACAAGCCATGTTTGCCACGCACGGCCTGCCTGATGTCCTTGTCAGCGACAATGGGCCGTGCTTCACCAGCGCTGAATTCAAGGAATTCATGACCCACAATGGATCAAGCACATCACATCTGCCCCGTTCAAGCCCGCATCTAACGGCCAGGCAGAACGGGCAGTCCAAACCATCAAGCAGAGCTTGAAATGCATGTCGGAAGGCTCCCTGCAGACCCGCCTGTCTTGAGTCCTGCTCAGCTACCGCACAAGACCCCACTCGCTCATCGGGGTTCCCCCTGCCGAACTGCTCATGAAAAGGACACTCAAGACAAGGCTCTCTCTAGTCCACCCTAATCTCCATGAACATGTCGAGGGCAGGCGGCATCAACAAGGCATGTACCATGATCGCACAAATTTGTCACGCGATATTGAAGTCAATGACCCTGTATTTGTAATCAATTATGGACATGGCCCCAAATAGCTTGCTGGCACTGTCATAGCCAAAGAAGGGAGTAGGGTGTTTGAGGTCAAACTTGCAAATGGACTAACTTGCAGAAAGCATTTGGACCAAACCAAACTGCGATTCACAGACAGCCACGAGCAACCTGAAGAGGATACCACCAACTTCGACCCTCCGATACACACACAAGTGGCAACCGACATCACGGTTGACCACAAAGCTGAACTCATCATCCCCAGCAGCCCAGCAACGCCAGCTCCCCAGCAGCCCAGCGATGGCCCAACCAACTCACTTGCACCTGTGTTTGTACTGAGACGATCGACTAGAGAGCAGAAAGCCCCAGATTGTCTCACCCTGTAAATAAGTGTACTATTGACTTTGAGGGGGGAGTGATGTTATGTATGCAATATCTTGTAACTAGCATTCTACCGCCACCAGAGGGCGCAACTGTTGGAGTCCCAAGGGATCCCAGCATCCCTTAAGAGCACTGTATATAAGCAGGTCTACCATGCTGTGCCAGCATTCTGGAGTCAGAATAAAGAGATTATGGTCACACTTACTCAAGTCTACAGTACTCAGTCACATTGCTTTATTTGAGACATAACAAATAGGATAACCAACATTATAGACTCATTGAGACAAAGCCTATTTCTGTGTTATAATTTATCTGTAATTCTATGCATATTCCAAAAAGGCATTGTCTGCCTACTCTTCAAAAAGACTGAGTGCCCCTCAGCCACCTTCTACTTTGACCATTGGCTGTGACTATAATTCAGTGAAACAAATTATGATTTATATTTTCCATGGTGTTAATATTACATGTGGAATGTCTTCAAATTAAAAAAAGTTGTGCAAATAAAAATACGTTGTTTTAATGCAAAGATGAAGGAGATTTCCATATGAATGGTGTAACACACACGATGTGAGGATGCATTCAGCACTCGGTGATGACTTGAATATTTGTATTTGGGAAACGCATTGCAAAAAAGCTGATTAAAGGCATGCGATAACATGTGTAGCTTTTTAATGCTGCACAATTGTAAATCTGAATGTGTTGCTTATTTAAAAAGAATAAAATATTATTTCAGTTACTTTATCGCATGTTTGTTTGCAAGACTGATTTTGCCAATCCGTACAACCGAGGCAGTGAAGTGTTGGTCAGCTGTTTTGGAGGAGGTTTCAGCTTTAAATGTGCAAGTGCCCCGGAAGTGCTCCTCTCAGTCTCTTCCACGTGTGGATGTGTTGCAGTCAGCTGCAGCATGCTGCTGCCGGTTGCTTAACTTTCCTGCCATTTTTTTACTGGCCCAGACTGTCCTGCAACGTCCTGTCTCCCTCTCACCTCCCCGGGCGAGGGTCGCTGACAGCATGGAGAACTTCGATTTTCAGTTAGCGTCTCTTCCACTTATTGCCAAGTTAAACGACAAGAGCCGCAGCGAGCTGAACAAGTACTTGGCCAAGCAGGTAAATGCTTGAGAGCTTGGCCCAAGGGGGTGTGGGTTGTGCATCCCCAAAGCTTCATCCAACCTGGCACAGCTTTTGCATTTGGTTGTTTACTTTTTAGTGTTTACATAGATAATGTTGTAACTGCAGATTGCATCTGATTTAATTTAGACAAATGATTTGCAAACTGGCGTGAAAACAGGTTTGTCACCCAGAGATTGGGTTATTACCCTTGTTAAATATCCAATATTTGTTTTAACATTGCTCCTGAGGTGTTGTTCCCAGAGTCAGGAGTCGCTGTTTTATGGTGGGTTATGTCATGTTGGGGTAACATTAGGACCACTGACTGAATAAGTTAAATTCTATTTTTTTTAATGTCCGATTATTACTGACGTTTGAATTCCACGAGGCATCATTATTCTGTGAAACCTATATGAATGTGAAACTTTTATTTGTTTACCTATGTATTTGATAGATTTTAAACAGTAAGGGATGTGAATGCACGGTAAGGTGGATGTCCTGTAACTAGCAGTACTGGGGAGTGGGGTTTGTCTGCAGTGGAGGAGAGCAGCTCTCTGCTGTGGTAGAGGGCCCTAGAATTTGTCCCACGGCACGGCTGTGGAAGAATGGGGAGAAGTTCTTTGGTTTGGCATTATTGTGGTGAGGGAATGAGATTTGGCAGAAGTGGGGGCTAGAACATGGGGTTTGGCCCACTGATGAATTCTTGGTGTCTCCGTATGGAGGGAGGGGATAGAAACATAGAAACATAGAAAATAGGTGCAGGAGCAGGCCATTCAGCCCTTCGAGCCCGCACTGCCATTCAATGAGTTCATGGCTGAACATTCAACTTCAGTACCCCATTCCTGCTTTCTCGCCATACCCCTTGATCCCCCTAGTAGAAAGGGCTACATCTAACTCCTTTTTGAATATATTTAGTGAATTGGCCTCAACAACTTTCTGTGGTAGAGAATTCCACAGGTTCACCACTCTCTGGGTGAAGAAGTTTCTCCTCATCTCGGTTCTAAATGGCTTACCCCTTATCCTTAGACTGTGACCCCTGGTTCTGGCCTTCCCCAACATTGGGAACATTCTTCCTGCATCTAACCTGTCTAAACCCATCAGAATTTTAAACGTTTCTATGAGATCCCCTCTCATTCTTCCGAACACCAGTGAATACAAGCCCAGTTGATCCAGTCTTTCTTGATATGTCAGTTCCGCCATCCTGGGAATCAGTCTGGTGAACCTTCGCTGCACTCCCTCAATAGCAAGAATGTCCTTCCTCAAGTTAGGAGACCAAAACTGTAAACAATACTCCAGGTGTGGCCTCACCAAGGCCCTGAACAACTGTAGTAACATCTCTCTGTCCTCAAATCCCCTCGCTATGAAGGCCAACATGCTATTTGCTTTCTTAACTGCTTGCTGTACCTGCATGCCAACCTTCAATGACTGATGTACCATGACATCCAGGTCTTGTTGCACCTCCCCTTTTCCTAATTTGTCACCATTCAGATAATAGTCTGTCTCTATGTTTTTACCACCAAAGTGGATAACCTCACGTTTATCCACATTATACTTAATCTGCCAATCATTTGCCCACTCACCTAACCTATCCAAGGGATAGAACAGGCAACATGGGTGTAACTTGAAGTGAGCTCTGCCAACATTGAATTCTATTCTTGTTGATCCCTGGCAGGTGGAGGTGGGGAGGGGTTTTTTAATGTAAGTTGGCTCGGTGTTATGAAAGAGCAAAGGGTTTTGAAAGGACATTAAAGGTAGCATCGCGAGTTGATGAGGCCATTTTCATTTTTTTTTAAACTAATGAGGCATCGAATATAAAAGCTATGGCAATGGTAAGCCTATATCAAACCTTAAGACCTTAAAATAGATTCCACTGTCTGAAGCATAATGAGGTTTTAGCTGGGGTACAAAGCAGATTCACTTGGCTGCTGCCTGGTATGAGGAAATATAAATTATTTTATCTGTCAAATGGGGAGAAAGACTTGAAAAATTGAGGCTTTTTTGTTAGAACAATGCAGATTGCGGGGCAATATAATAGAAGTTTTAAAACTTATGACGGGATAACTGGAAGCAATAGTTGAAGAATGAAGGGTCGTAGATGCAAGATTAAATGTAAGATTTAGAATGGAGGGCAGGAGAAACTTTTGAGTTCTGAGGCTGTGTCAATGTTCCATGTTAGATTGAATAGATGGAAGATAGGATCTGGGAACAGGTTGGGTAAATGTGATTAGACCTCGACGTGGACTGGTTGACTCGGCTTGCCTGTTTATGTATTGTAGCTTCTATGTATCCTTGTGTGCCTTCTTGTCTACAGTGTACAATCTGTCTCAACTGTTAAGAATGTTGGTGTGCAGTGGTAAGCTTGGTTGCCTCCTAAGCAGGTGACCTGGGTTCGATTCCCAGCCATCACATCTCTTACTTTCTACTTGAGGATGAATTGATACTCAGATGACTCTGGTTGTAAGCAGTTCTTACAGTAGCATCTCATTGTTTTACTAAAAGAGTTGTAAATATTCCCACATTCTAATTACAGGTTGAACCTCTCTTATCCAGAACTCCCTCATCCAGAACCATTCCCGGCGACCGGGTGGCGCATGCACAGAACTCCGACATGAATAAATTGAAGTCCTTTCTCGCTGCCGACTCCCGCAATCGCTGGCCTGGCCCCGCAATCCACTCCCCCGCCCCCCCCACCCCCCAATGATCTCCCTGCCGCACTCCCAGCCTCAAGCCAGCCAGCCTCAATATCTCCTTGGTCAGTACTTGTACCATCCAATTTAATGTGACCAGCCCTCGTCTGGAAAAATCTCTTATCCAGAACAAACCAGGTCCTGAGGGTTCTGATAAGGGAGGTTCAACTTATACCATCGGCAAGAACTCGTGCTCTCTCAATGGAAAATATTGGCCCGGATTTTGCAGTTGTAATGACGACAAAACTGGCAAAACTGACAGCAACTTCTGCCATCCACATATGCGCAGTTAAACGCAAAAATCCAGAAGTTGCTGTTGTTCACTCCGTGATCCTGCACAAGGCACCCGCAGTCGGCAATCTTTGAAAATTCGCTGAACTGACTAGAGCTTCCCCTTTTACACTGTAATATCACTTGTTGGCCCCAGAAAAAGTTAAGCCTTTTAGTTGTAACTGGGTTTTTAAACAGTACTGGTTACTAAGTCAACTTCTTTGGCCCTGAAAAATGAATTTCACATTTGTGGAATGTCAAATTTTTCCAATATGATAAATTCCATAGGATTTTAATTTAATAAAAAATAATTAAAAAAAAAATGCTATTTCAGCTTCTATCTTAATCCCATGTGTATGTCCCAATCTTTATTTCACTCACTGTAAAAAAAAATCTTTTTTAAAAAGTGAAGGATAATCGGTGCTTTTTACTTCCTGGTTTGTTGTGTGTGAGAATTCTTCAATGTGATTCGCTGCTTAGCCTGCTTACCTGATTGATTATATCACTGTTGCTGGATACCGGAGATCCCCAGACTTGGCACCAGAGTCAAATTAACGTCGGGAAAGGTGAAATCGCCAGATCTTGTGGGTAGCTTTCTTTGAGGTCAGTGGCAAGTGCTGTCACTTCGCCACCGACTGCAAAATCCGGGCAATTGTTTGTTATATTTAAATCTATATTGTGTGTGATTGATTACGTTCTCTCTCTCTCTCTCTCTCTCTCTCTCTCTCTCTCTCTCTCTCTCTCTCTCTCTCTCCAGATTTGGAACAAGCATGATCGCCAATGTATCCTTAATGCCTTAGCCCAGCTACTGTTGGATAAAGAATGCACACTGCTGATTGGGCGACATCTCAGGCCTTTGTTATTGGATCTTCTTGAACGAAATGTGCAGGCGATTAAAGGGTCTGTATTCAACCATGACCTACACGAGAGACTGTGCGTGGCAATGAGCAAGCTTATTGATATCAGCCCTGATGTCATTTCGTAAGTGATTCCTCGTGATTCTAGAGCTTGTAGAATCTAGCTGTTTGAATTGCTGTTGTATAGAATTAGATCAAGTATTAACTTGTTATCCAAATAGCTGTGTTGTAGCAAATAAAATTACAGAACCCCAGGCTCAATTGGGGGAAAAAAATTCTACCCCCTAACTTTCCATCTATTTTACTGATGGTGAGGGGTGATTCCATGGGCCATTGCTGCCCTATGGTGCAACACCCAAATGGTCATTCTTCATTTGTGTGCCTACAGGGTGAGTCTTGGCAGACTGTTCAACATAAAGACCTTTGCTGCTGACGCCCATCCCATCCTTGGGTGATGTCCACATGTATGCACTTTCCAATAGGAGTTATCAGCACAATCTGCAATGGGATCTGTGTCTGGTTCTTTTGCAATCCCTGCTTTCCCAGCACTGGGTATGCTGAGGCCCAACTCTTTACCAATATTCAAGCATACACAAGCCTAATACTTAGCAGAGACACGCCTTTCATCTCTGCCCATTTATTGTCATGGAAACTTATGGTACTTCATTTTGAATATTGGATAAAAATGTCCGCCTATGTATCAAAATGAGGTGATTGCAGAGGGAGAGCAAGCTCAGTAATGAACAAACAACAAGTGTGAAGTGTTCTTGTGCCCATTATGATTGGGTTTTTAAAGATTCATTCTTGGGATGTGGGCATTGCTGGCAAGGCTAACATTTATTGCCCATCCCTAATTGCTCTTGAGAAGGTGGTGGTGCGCCGCCGCCTAGAACCGCTGCAGTCCGTGTGGTGAAGGTACCCCCACAGTGGTGTTCAGGAGGGTGTTCCAGGATTTTGACCCAGTGACAATTAAGGAATGGTGATATACTTCCAAGTCAAGATGGTGTGTGACTTGGGGCTGGATTTTCGGCTCATTTGCGCCCCGTTTAGCGCCTGGGCAGGGTGCAAAAACAATTTTTTTTTTTTGGTTGCAAGACGGGACGCACAACATTTTGCACCCGGGTGTAACTTTCGGCTGTGGTTTTGCAGCGGCCAGCGCCCGCCCGACATGTTGAGCGTTTGGATGACGTCAGCCGGCGTGCAATGCTGTGCTCGTGCCTTGGGCGGAACTTTCGAGCATATCGCCCGATTTAGCGTCCGCCTGGGAACCCGCCAGCAAAAAGCAGTCGGACCCAGGGCGCACCCGGCGCTAACAGCGCCATCCTGAAAACGGAGGTAAAGTTCAGTGCATAAAACAATTGGGAGAAGAAGGCTGCGTTTTTAATAGTGAAGTTGTATCTGAGTTTATAGTTCATTTTAAAAGACATACTATGTCAGCCATTGATGCCCGCTGCTATATTTATATGCCGTTGAGCTGGAAGTAGGCTTATTGATGAGCATTTTAAACGCAATTGAAGAGGTTGCAGGCGTATGGGGAGAAGGCCTTGCCCCCCCACGAGTTTACAGGGAACATCGCTTATACCTGCAGCTCTCTGAGGCACAGTGCATTAGAAGGCTGCGCATCCGTAAAGAAGTGCTGACAGAGATATGCCAGCTCATAAAGGCAGAGCTACCGCCTACCAGCACCACCAGGACTGCACTGCCCGTCGAGGTGAAGGTGACTGCGGCACTTGCCTTCTATGTATCCGGCTCCTTTCAGGCATAAGCAAGGGACATATGCGTCATCTCCCAGCACACTACACATTGCTGCATTCGCCAGGTGACTATTGCACTGTACGCACGCAAGATGGACTTCATAACCTTCCCAATGACCAAAGAGACCCAGAATGAGAGGGCTGTCGGTTTTGGACGATTTGCTGGTTTCCCCAAGGTTTAGGGTGCCCTTGACTATACGTACATCGCCCTGTGAGCACCTTTACACAATCCAGAGGTTTACCGAAACTGAAAGGATTCCACTCCATGAACATACAAATCGTGTGCGACCATACTCAGCGCATCATGGCAGTCAATGCCCAATATCCAGGGAGCATCCATGATGCTTTCATCTTGCATGAGAGCAGTGTCTCATACCTGTTCAAGCATCAGCCACAAGGCCAGAGCTGGATGCTGGGCGACAAAGGTTACGGCCTCGCCACCTGGCTCATGACCCCCCTCCGGAACACTCAGACACAAGCCGAGCATCGTTATAATGACAGCAATATAGCCACATGCAACATCGTCGATCAGACAATTGGAGTGCTCAAGCATTGCTTCTGATGCCTTGACCACTCTGGAGGCTGCCTGCAATACTCCCCTCAGCAGGTCTCGGAGTTCATTGTGGTGTGCTGCATGCTACACAGCTTATCCATCATGAGAGAGAGAGAGACCACTCTAGCCCACCATGTTGACTATTCCCCCTCTTATTCTGCAAATGAGACACTACACAGGAATGGATAAGGTGAACAACAGATTTGATCAAAATTTTAAACTTTTAGAACTTTGTAAATGTTGAAACATTGGAAGCTTTAATAAACATTTAAAACTTTTATAACTCAATATTAACATAACTTGAAAACTTTAAAACTATAATAAAATAACATGTAAGACTTTCACTCCAACTCCTTTTAAGACTGATGGCCTTATCTACGACTTGACCAATATATGGGTCATTCAGGCTCAAGCCTTATCTACGACTTGACCCATATATTGGTCTTCAGGCTCAAGCCTTATCTACGACTTGACCAATGTAAAACTTGTCTTAATTATAAACGGAATCAAAGCTTATATCTAAACTTTGAGTTCGAATTTGTGAGACAAAACAATGCAGGCACAGGTGTTTCTTCAAATTCCCCAAACAAAGGTTCAATCTTTTACTTCGAATAATCAAAAGAAATACAAGCAATACAGATACCATCAAATGCACAATA
Organism: Pristiophorus japonicus; assembly: GCF_044704955.1. Classification (NCBI taxonomy): domain Eukaryota; kingdom Metazoa; phylum Chordata; class Chondrichthyes; family Pristiophoridae; genus Pristiophorus; species Pristiophorus japonicus. The sequence goes on from NC_091983.1 coordinate 167,259,159, forward strand.
ATTTCCTCATTATCAACTTGCACTAAACTATCTTATTAAATTCTTATAACGGTTACAATTGCCTATCCCTTAATGATTCATCTGTTACTTAGCATAATCAAAAGAAATGCAAGCAGTACAGATCAATTGCACGATAAACTCAATCAGCTTGCCCCAACTGGACATTACCCCCAGTCTAAGGGGTTCAATCTTTTACTTCGTATAATCAAAAGAAATACAAGCAATCCACAATAGCATCAAATGCACAATAATCTCTTAATTATTAACTCTCATCAAACTATCTCGTTATTCCCTTTATAACGGTTACCATTGCCTATCCCTGAATGATTCATGAAAAAGCAAAGATACTCATGCCGAGTTAATTTCAGCCGTGATTAGCAATTTGAAAATAACTCTCTTCAGTAACTGATCAGGTTACTGCTTCTCTAAGATTGCAGCCCAGACCCTTTCCCAACTCCCAATAATTATACCGTTTTTCTGGATGTAAACCAAAGGTGTGTACGTAATTGTACAGTTTAAAACAAAGGAAATGTTCTTAAACGAATTCTTCCAATGAATCAGTCTTGTTATTTCCTATCGCCATAGCTTTTTTCACAGTTCGTAGACACTTCAAGGACATCTGCCTGTGGGAAATTCTTTTCGCAGCCGTGGGATTTCTTAAAAGTTCATTTTTGCTTAAAGCATTCTGGGTCATTAAAATGGTCAAGCATGCCGTTATTAGCAGAAAAATGAGGCAAAAATGCTGTAGTCTTACAACCAACAACCTCTGCCCCACAGTCTTTTACCATCGGCTCTTCCCTCCCTCGACTGATGCCCCTACCCAAAGTGGCACCAACAGTTCATGCAGCACGGCGGCCAGAGTCTTGCTGAATTGGCGGGAGAAACATTGGAGACGCCATGTGGGGATCCACTGGAGAAGCTCGGGACACGGAAGAAACATAGAAACATAGAAAATAGGTGCAGGAGTAGGCCATTCGGCCCTTCGAGCCTGCACCACCATTCAATATGATCTTGGCTGATCATTCACCTCAGTCCCCCTTTCCTACTTTCTCCCCATACCCCTTGATCCCTTTAGCCGTAAGGGCCATATCTAACTTCCTCTTGAATATATCTAACGAACTGGCATCAACAACTCTCTGCGGTAGAGAATTCCACAGGTTCACAATTCTCTGAGTGAAGCAGTTTCTCTTCATCTCAGTCCTAAATAGTTTACCCCTTCTCCTTAGACTATGTCCCCTGGTTCTGGACTGAACCAACATTGAGAACATTCTTCCTGCACCATCTAACCTGTCCAGTCCCGTCAGAATTTTATATGCTTCTATGGGAAGGCCCGGCTTCTGACTGGTGAGCCTCTTGCTCAGCATCGCCAGTCACAGGGTCTGCGTGTGACACTGGGGACTGCGTGTCACTGGTGGAGGCCATCAGTAACACGTGGGCATTGACAGCCTCACATGTTTCATGGCTCGTATGGACAATCTGCAACCCTACCTCTGTGAGGGTCGCAGTGAATGTCTCGCTGCTCGTGGGAATCCCACCCAGGACATCGAGGAGCTGTCTGGTGAGCTGGACGCTCTCCCTGGACCATGCCACCATGTCCAGTTCCACGTCTGCCTGTCTGTCAGCAGACTGTCTGCCGACTCGCCCTCTGGGAGAGATGGCTTACGGGATTTGACCCTAGAATTGCGTTGCTACACACCACTAGTCCCAGGAGCCTCGGAGATCTCAAAGCCCGGGAATGTTTCATCATCCTCGGACATGGTGTTTGCCAATGGCAAAAGAGATGTGGAGTGCATCTGCCCCCTTCTCCCCCAGAGTAGGCTGCTCCGTCAGCTCCTCTCCCTCAAATTCCTCCTCCTTCTCCCCCACAGGGTCAAGGATGTCACAGTGCGGACGCAGGGCATTCTGGGGGGAGAGGGTAAACAGCTCGAGGTCGTGGTCCATATCGGGACCAACGACATAGGTAAAAAGAGGGATGAGGTCTTACAGGCAGAATTTAGGGAGCTAGGAAGAAAATTAAAGGCTGGACCGCAAAGGTAGTAATCTCCGGGTTACTACCGATGCCACGTACTAATGAGTACAAGAATAGAATGATAGAGAGGATGAACATGTGGCTGGAAAGTTGGTGTTGGAGGGAGGGCTTTAAATTCTTGAGGCATTGGGACCGATTCTGGGGGAGATGGGACCTGTACAAACTGGACGGGTTGCACCTCAACAGCGCCAGGACCAATATCCTCGTGGGGAGTTTTGCCAGTGCTGTTAGGGAGAGTTTAAACTAGCTTGGCAGGGGGACGGGAATCTGAGAACAAATTCAATAGGGAAGGAAGTCTAGCAGAAAGTGGATAGCAAGAATTATGAAAGTGAATCTGTAAGGCAGGAAACAAGGGTTAGTAAGTCGTAAACAAGGAGGTCTTCCTGTGCTAAATGGTATATACTTTAATGCAAGGAGTATAGCGAATAAGGCAAATGAGCTAAGAGCACAGGTAGACACTTGGGAGTATGACATTATAGCCATTACAGAAACATGGCTGAAAGAGGGGCAGGTTTAGCAGATCAATATTCCTGGTTACAGGAGTTTTGGGGGGGTAAAAAGGTGGGGGCAAGGTGTCGCAGTACTGATTAAATAAATTATTAGTGGTGAGAAGGGATGATACATTAAAGGGATCATCAAATGAGACCATATGGGTCGAATTGAAAAATAAAAAGGGGCAATCACACTGCTGGGCATGTATTATAGACCCCCAAACAGTAGGAGGGAGATAGAGGAGCAAATATGTAGACAAATTGTTGTGTAGCCCAAAAACCATAGGGTAGTAATAGTAGGGGATTTTAACTATCCAAATATTGATTGGGACAAATTTAGTGGGAAGGGTATCGAGGGTGCGGAATTCTTGAAATGCATTTAAGAGAACTTTTTTAGTCCGTATGTAGCAAACCCAACATGAGAGGGGGCGGTTTTGGGGAATGAAGCTGGGCAGGTATTAGTGGGAGAGCACTTGGGTGCCAGTGACCATAATTCAGTCAGATTCAAGTTGGTTATGGATAAAAGTCCCGAATTGGGGAAAAGCTAATTTTGCTAAGTTAAGGAGTGATTTGGCCATAGTGGACTGGAAACAGCTACTTGTGGGTAAATCAGTGTCGGAACAGTGGCAGGGATTCAAGGAGGAGATCTGGAAGGCTCGGGCCAAACGTGTGCCCTGAAAGAAGAAGGGTGGGAATAATAATTCTAGAACCCCCTGGATGTCTAGGGACTTAAAGAGAGGATAAAGAAAAAAAGGGATGCTTATAGAAACATAGAAATTAGATGCAGGAGCAGGTCATTCAGCCCTTCGAGCCTGCATGTCCTATACCAACGGCTAAATACTATAGAATCTTTAGAGGAATATGGAAAGTTAAGAGGCAAATTTAAAAAGGATATTAGGAATGCTAAGCGCGAGCACGAAAAATTCTTGGCTAATAAAATTAAGGCAAACCCTAAGATGTTCTATAAATATATTAAGAGTAAGAGGATAACTAAAGAAAGGGTAGGGCCTATTAGAGACCATGAGGGTAATCTTTGTGTGGAGGCGGAAGATGTTGGTAAGGTTTGTAATAAATACTTTGCATCTGTTTTACAAAGGAAAGGGGCAATGCAGATACTGCTATTGAGGAGGAGTGTGATATTCTGGATGAAATAAATATAGTGAGAGGAAGTATTATGGGGTTTAGCAGCTTTGAAAGTAGATAAGTCCCCAGGCCCGGATGAAATGCATCCCAGGCTATTGAGCGAAGTAAAAGAGGAAATAGCAGAGGCCTTGACCATCATTTCCAGTCCTCTTTTTGAATTTGGGCATGGTGCTAGAGGATTGGAGGACTGCTAATATCGTACCCTTGTTTAAGAAGGGAGAAAGGGCTGGGTCGAGTAACTACAGGCCTGTCAGCCTAACCTCAATTGTGGAAAAAATCCTGAAAGACAGGATAAATCTACATTTGGAAAGGCAAGGATTAATTAGGGACAGTCAGCACGGATTTGTTAAGGGAAGATTGTGTTTGACTAACCTGATTGAATTTTTTGAGGAGGTAACCAGGAGGGTCGATGAGGGTAGTGCATATGATGTAATGTATATGGACTTTAGCAAAGCTTTTGATCAGGTCCCACATGGTAGACTGGTCACGAAGGTTAAAGCCCATGGGATCCAGGGCAAAGTGGCAAGTTGGATCCAAAATTAGCTGAGGTAGGAAGCAAAGGGTAATGGTTGATGGATGTTTTTGTGACCGGAAGGATGTTTTCAGTGGGGTTCCGCAGGGCTCAGTACTGGGTCCCTTGCTTTTTGTGGTATATATCAACGGTTTAGATTTGAATATAGGGAGTATGATCAAGAAGTTTGCAGACAACACTAAAATTGGCTATGTGGTTAATAATGAAGAGGAAAGTCATGGGCTGCAGGAGGATATCAAACTACTGGTCAGGTGGGCAGAACAGTGGCAAATGGAATTTAGTTCAGAGAAGTGTGAGGTAATGCACTTTGGGAGGGCTAAGGAAAAGGTAGGCTACTTAATAGTGTAGATGAGCAAGGGGACCTTTGAGTGCTTGTCCACAGATCCCTGGTGGATAAGGTGGTTAAGAAGGCATACGGAATGCTTGCCTTTATTGGCCGAGGCATAGAATATAAGAGCAGGGAGGTTGTGCTTAAATTGTATAATACTTTGGTTAGGCCACAGCTGGAGTACTGTGTGCCGTTCTGGTCGTGTATTATAGGAAGGACGTGATTGCAATAGAGAGGGTGCAGAGGAGATTTACTAGGATGCTGCCTGGAATGGAGAATCTTAGTTACGAGGATAGATTGGATAGGCTGGGTTTGTTCTCATTGGAACAGAGGAGGTTGAGAGGAGACCTCATTGATGTGTACAAAATATTGAGGGGCCTGGACATAGTGGATAGTAAGGGCCTATTTCCATTGGTGGAGGGGTCTATTATGAGAGGGCATAGTTTTAAAGTGGTTGGAAGGTTTAGAGGGGATTTGAGGGGGGCCTTTATGCAGAGGGTTGTGGGGATCTGGAACTCACTGCCTGGAAGAGTGGTGGATGCAGAAACCCTCACCACTTTTAAGAGATGGTTGGATGGGCATTTAAAGTGCCGTAACCTGCAGGGTTACGGATCTAGAGCTGGTAATTGGGATTAGACGGGATAACATCTTGTTGGCCGGCGCAGATATAATGGTAAGTACTGCACAGAATCGAAGATGGCCAGGGTGATTTCCTGGACTAGTTTCGATCGCCTGCATGGATAGGAGAGGCATTTTCCCAGATTTTTTTTCCACTAATTAGCCTGGGTTATTATCTGTTTTTTTTGCCTCTCCCAGGAGATCATTTGGCTCCGGTTGGGGTGGAGTGTAAAATGTTTCGGTGCAAGGGGTGTCGCAGTTGTGTGCGGCGGACTGGTTGGTCTGGGTGCTCTTTACCTTTCCGTCATTGTTCATAGGTTTATATGTAACCTTCAGGGCTGCTGACCGAGGGCCGTGCGGCTCTTTGTTGGCTGTCGGACACGATGGGCCGAAATGGCCTCCTTCTGCGCTGTAAATTTCTATGTTTCTATGACGGCCTGAGGTGGAGGTTTGCAGTGAGCGATTCGGTGCCTGCGACTCTTCATCTGGAAGTAGAAAACAACAAACGAGTGATTAGCAGCAGGGGAGGGGACAGGATGACATGAGGAAGGTCACATAGCACAGGCTCATTTGAAGGACTGCCGCCACTGCATTATATGTAGTCCACAGACACTATCACATTGCCCCAACCCTACTCCACAAACGCTGCCATCACATTGCCCCAACCCAGCCCAGGGAGTGTGCAGGACCCTCACCTTCCAATTGGGGGTCATCACCCCCACGTGGAGTTGCCCGACTGGAGGCACCGATGAGGCCAGCCACTCGTTCCTCCACGTCGGTGAGTGGCAGGGTGTGAGCCGGAGCGCTGCCTGTTCCTGACGCTGCTCCCAGCGGTTATGCGACTTCTTTGCCTGTAAAGACGAAAATCGGAATGGTTACCTCTGTTCTTGTGGCACACACAGATAGCCACCAAAGCACTTATACCATACTGTGTGAATGTAATACAATCCTCTGTTTAATGGCCTTGGAAGTTGCATGTGGCTCATCAGGAGGACATCAAAGTGCGGAAACATCTGATGAGAGCTCAGAAGTCAATCTTAATAATATGTAAAGATCATTCATGGCAAATAGGGTGCTGAACTAAGCCTACCTATGTGTCATGCTTTTCAGGAGGCAACCCACAGAGCTGTGAGCCAGCAGCAATATGAGAACAAATAGTTTGTCAGATTTATAATTTAAGTAATCAAGGAGTGCATGAATGAAAATAGTACTCACTCTGACGACCCTGGTGAGATTGTTAAATTTCTTTCGACACAGGGTGCTGGTACGGACAACAGTGTCGTAGGCAGAGACCTCCTGTGCTGTCTCCCTCCATATCTTGTTAAAGATAGCTGGGAGTGGTCTAGATCCAACCTCGTATGTAACACTCTCCATCTCCTCTGCAGAGCCCCAACTAGGGCCCCGTTTGCCTTGGGAGTGAACCTCCTAGCACGTTGTCTGTCGTCTTCAATCATACTGTGCTCCATTATCCAAATCGAAAGTAAAATGGCTGATTCAGCCCCGGGTGTACTGCGCATGCGCGGGGGCGCTCCCTGCCTGCATTAGCATTTGCGATCGGACAGCTCACCAGAAGTGCGGCAAAAAAAAACTTTAAAAAAAAATTCACACATGCGCAAAAGGGCCAATTTTTTTCGGGGCGGAAGCTTCAGCTCCGGCGCACAAAATCTGTTGTGCAACGCCAGAGTTAGCGCTAACACTGCGATCATTACTGTTTGCTGAAAGTTGCCCGCTCTGGCGCAAATGCTAACCCGGTGCTGAAACAAAAATTTTGCCGTGATTTGCGCCCAGAAACAGGTGAAATCGCAAAACCTGAAAATCCAGCCCTTTGAGGACAACTTGAAGGTGATGGTGTTCCCATGCATCTATTGTCCTTGTCCTTCTAGTGTTACTGTTTTGGTATGTGCTGTTTATAGAGATATTTAGGGCATGCAGGGGAATTATTTTTGTGTAAAAGCACCTTACTAAATTTAATTTGTAAACTTCTCTAACTTCTTTGTCTCCTGAAGGTTTGCGCTGAGATACTTTAAGGATTCTCCACCAGTATTTCAGAGGTTGTTTTTGGAGAGTTCCGATTCCAGTACAGTCCGCTATGGTCGGAAACGCATGAAACTCCGAGACCTCATGAGTGCAGCATGCAGACTCCTGAAGGAAAACTGGATAATGTTCAGAGAATTGTGGGATTGGAGTGTGTGCATTCCATTGTTGAGAAGCCATGATACCTTAGTCCGCTGGTATGTATAAGCCTCCATAACTGTTCATCACAAGTATTCAACCTGTTGGGTTGTTAACTAAAATCAATCGTTTTAAGTACTGAAATTTTATTGAATAATGCAGAAATGCCCTTGACACACAATTTTTTGCTAACTTTCATTAATGCCTTTATAGAACTTAACGTTGTAGTTGGTGTATTGAAAATTTGGTTAAATGATCGTCGGGTTCGCAGTGAGCTATTCAAATAATCGGAAATGAGTGCATTTGAAAAATTGCAGATGTTTTGCCACAGTATTAAGTGTGTGAGGGCAAAAGAGTTTGGGAGCGCCAATTGGTGTAAGTAGCCAGTTTTTCACTGATTCCTTGTGCAATGAGTGCATTATCTCGGCTACATGGTTAGAGGAGACTTGAAAAGGAAGGCAAAGATTTTCCTACTGAGATCCTGAGTTCACCTGCCTAGATGTCTGGTATCTGGTTACGGACTGCACTGGGAGATGAGTCGGTAGCTTTCTGCTTAGCGAACCCTAGAAGAGGAGAAAGTATCAAATCACTTGACTTGGAGGATTTGGTGCAGTAGTTCACACAATGGCCTTTCACTTCTGTGATTTGGGTTTAAATTTAAACCAGCGTGATGGGATGTCGTCTGCTGGCTGAGTTCTTTCTGAAATGACTCTGGTCAGTATAGAACGAGTTCCGAGTCGATAATGGTCCCATGGCACAAAATCTGCCCTCCAGTTCCTGAATTAAGCACCAAATTGGCCATCTCATTCAGACTCGCATGGTCTTGGAAATGGGAAGTTGTCAAACTAGTGTAGATGTACGTACTCTTTCTGACACTGGTGTCCGAACACCAAGGTGTTTCCTGGAGTACAACATCTACTCCCAAAAAACACAAGTAATCAGTTGATCACAAAAAAGAACTAGAAGCAGAGAGCTGTCCAATACAAGAGAGACAGGTGCCCTTCTTTCTCGCCCTTGATAATTAAACACAGAAATAAATGAGTGCTGTGACAAAATATTTAATGAAATATCCCCTGTCCAAACAGTATCACTCCAAATAGCTTGTGTTGAAATTACGTGCTACTTATTGCAATCCCCTCTCTTTGATACATTGTAGCCTCTAATGTAACATTCTTTGTAATTACATCATTAATGAAAACTGTCCTACACATTGGCCCAGAAATCCTGGTTTCTCCTTCCCGCTGGCGTTCGACTGGATTCTAGAAAAAAGAAGCGCACCTACCTGAAGCTGCTGCACCCACGCGAGATCCCAGTCTGGGGGCCACCCCTGATTGCACATCGCAGCGCGTGCACGTCGGGACGTGCGCAGGCCTGGAGCTGGAGTCACATGGCTCTGGGCAGCCAATTAGGTATAGTATATTCTCATTCGTAGTAATCGGAGTTTCGTAAGTCCGAAACTCCTATTACTATGAATGAGAAACACCTCCAAACAACCAAAAACTACATAAAACATTAAAAAAAAACACCTCACATAAATACACTATAGAAATTAAAGTTGATAGAAATGTTTTTAAGAAAAAAAAAATTGCCGATTTTAAAAGAAAAAATGTTTTAATTATGGTTTAAAATGATCTGAGTGGGTAGGGTTTTTAACAAATGTATTTTTAAATTTTATTTTTTTGATATGTTTTTAAACTCATACGCTGGTAAAACCAGGCGCAAGAGTTTTAAGGACATGAGATGGGCAAATGTCCTCGCTCCCAAGATGCGTGCGATCTGTCAAGCCAGAAACTTGACAGATCAGAAAAGCCGGTTTTCAGCACGTACGCATTGCGCACCGAAAACTGGCTTTTCCGATGCCTTCCCGGGTCCGTGGAAACTCCGTATGGACCCTGGGAGGCCGCGATATCTGGGCCATTACATTTCCAAATGCACTTTAGATGGGGTTTACAACAGAAACAAAGTTGGGAAAATAATTTAAAAGGCTTTTGGAATGCTGGCTTTTATCTTTAGAGGACCAGAATACACCATGGTGGAAGTTATGCTGCAGCTATACAAAACCCTGGTTATGCCACACTTGGAGTACTGAGAGCAGTTCTGGGCATCACACCTTGGAAAGAAAATATTGGCCTTAGAGGGAGGGTCGTGTAGCTGTACCAGAATGATACCGGACTTCAAGAGTTAAGTTACGAGGAGAGATTACACCAATTCGGGTTATATTCCCTAGAATTTAGAAGGTTAAGAGATAAGCTGATTGAAATTTTCAAGATATTGGGCCCAAGTTTTGAGCCGCGCCTAGAACGGTGCAGCCCCGACCTGGACGCCCGTTTTTCGCGCCACAAAGTGCGCCTAAAAAAAACTTACCTATTCTCCGGCTCCCTGCAGGCCCTCTGGAGCTGGGCGCGGCGCAGCACGAGCTGTTGGGGACGGAGCTAGGTCCCTGCGCTGAAAACAGTGCAGGGACCTCTGCACATGCGCGCTACAGTGGGCGCGCATGTGCAGTAGCTCCAGGCGCCCAAAACTGTGTGGGAGGGGCCCGAAGCACGCAGCCCCTCGCCCTGGCCGAATGGCCTCACTGGGGCTGCGTGCATAAGACTGCCTCCCACGCCCAGCTCCTGCTTCCTCCCGACCGGGACCTGACCCGACTTGACTCCCGCTCCCTCACCACCCCCGCCCCTGCCACTGGACCGCCCTCCCGACCCCGACCCCCCCGCTCCCGACCAACCTCTGCTCCTGACCCGACCCTGCCCCCCGACCTCCAAACTAAGTTAGGCCAGAGTAAGTGGCCACTTTTGTTCTGAAAAACCCTGCAGTGAATTAAGAGATCAGCGCAGGTAGCCACCAAATGACTGTGTGTTATGATAGGAATGCTAGTTTTTTTAAAATCCCAAGCAGCGAGACTGGACAGAGTGTAGGTGCTATCAGCCTGATTAAACTGAGTATATTTTTAGTAAAGATAGCTAGATATTAAAGTACTGGAAAATCTTTGAAGATTATTCCCCCCCCCCCCCCACCAACTTATCTCTTATAGCCCTCAGTGTGGGAAAGCAGCAGCAGGCCACTCGGCCCGGTATAGGGGTGGCGAGCATCGGCCCCTCCCACACAGCCTGTATCACACACACTCATTCTGGGGGCTAGGAGCTACTGCGTGCATGTGCAGAGGTCCCGGCACTGTTTTCAGCACCGGGACCTGGCTTCGCCCTGAATCCAGTTGCCACACTATGCCACCATGGAGGAGAGGCTGGGGAGCGGCCAAACCTGGCCCGAAGATTTTTGGCGCCCTTTTTATTCTACAAAAGCGCCGCACCTCTGGTGAGTGCACCAGAAATCTGTATTGGTCAAATTTGGGCCCATAGGGTGGTAGAAGTTTGGAACTCTCTTCCGCAAACGGTAATTGGTGCTAGATCAATTGTTAATTTTAAATCTGAGATTGATAGCTTTTTGTTAACCAAAGGTACTAAGGGATGTGGGCCAAAGGCAGGTATATGGAGTTAGGTCGCAAATCAGCCATGATCTCATTGAATGGCGGAACAGCTCGAGGGGCTGAATGACCCATTCCTGTTCCTATGAAACATTCATTATGCCTGTAAAGCTATTGTCTGGCCATTTGGCAATAAACTTGAGCCCTGTACGACTTAATACCATACAACAAAGTGCATTTGCCTGCTGGAGTGTTATACATAACCATGTTTTTTCTTTCAGGTACACGGCTAGTTGTCTTGCAGTTGTAACAAACATGAGTGATGAACAGAAGAACCATTTCTTCAAGAAAATTCTCACTACAGAAGAACTGACAAATTTTAGACTCCAGTAAGTTCATCATAACAAAATTAAATCAACTGAAATAAAGGAAACTTGCTCCAACTGCTAAATTGGATTTAAATTTTTCAAGTGGATTTTTGATGTGAATTGGTGAATGACTTCAGATTAAGACAGTTGTGAATTTTTGGAGGACTGTTGGCTTAAAAGCTTAATTTTTTGGAACCAGTTTGAGGTTTTTGTATTTCTTGTGTTTAGTTTCTGTTACCATGTAAAATTATGAATGTTACTTGCAACTTTACAATCGTGTGCTGGTCAATGGTATGTTTTATATAACACAATGCAGCAAGATTCACAAATGAAATTGGGTCTTGGGCCCTGAAGAGCCAACTGGGAACTTATTGGCAAGTATATGTGTGCAACGCAGACACATGTAATCTGTAAATGTGCAAAAGGATGTCCTCCCTGAAAAGTAGATCAGGTTTTACACTAATTTTTTGAAACTTTTTTTCAATGTGGGCAAGTTTTAAAACTCTGTATAAAAGATGTTGGAAGTAGAAGATGTAATTTCACCTGACTGGCCTCTGGGAACCATTCCGGTAAAAAAGCTTTTGATAATGAGCGATTTGAATTATTACTTCGAGATTTTGTTTTTGCCAATTAACTTGACGAGCAATAGATTTTTCTTTCCTCTGGAAAAAGTAACTATCCTGAGTTGCTGCACCAGTCGACATGCCTAATTGTGGGGGATTTGAGCAAACACTTGCCAACTTAAGTACCTTAACAAAAGCCCAACTTTTGTCATTTGACTTGTGCCCAAATTGTACTGTAGCAAACAGTGACAGTGGTGCTAGCTGGTACTTGCTTGGTACTGCCTGCTTGCATTAGTGAGTGCAGGACGTTTGATATTCAAATGCACAGAACTCTGCTTTGGATCTTGGTGACAATCTTAATGATTCTCGATTGGTCACTCAATCATTCAGTAGTGCAGCAAGTCATCGGAGTTTACATTTATTGGGTAAGCGCAATATTGATGCCAAATAATTTATTAGTTATTGCAAAATCAGCAACATGTTACTGCACTTGATGTTTTACACTTACATCAAAATCATACTGGTAGGCTGGATCAATAGTCCCTCATAATGGACTATTGTAAATAAAGTTTGTGATCTCAATAATTTGGACTTTTAGATTTTTTAGCTGGACTTAAGTGGTAAGTAGCTTCTTGGTCATCATGTACTGGAACGGTGTAATTTAATCTGGGGTAACTTTCTGTTTGTGATGCATGATTTAATTTTTGCTTTCGTCAGCACAGAATATCAAGTTTAAAAATTATTGCAGAAACAGTGGAGACCAAAAGGTGGTAGAGGGTTGTACACTGTTTGCAACTTTTGACTCTGAAATGAGGGTTCGACCACATATCCGCAGCATAACTAAGACCGCCTATTTACATCTCCGTAACATCGCCCGTCTCAGCCTTTGCCTCAGCTCATCCGCTGCTGAAGCCCTCATCCATGCCTTTGATACCTCTAGACTTGACTTTTCCAATGCACTCCTGGCTGGCCTTCCACATTCAACCCTACGTAAACTAGAGGTGATCGAAAACCCGGCTGCCCATGTCTTAACTCGCACCAAGTCCCGCTCACCCATCACCCCTGTGCTCGCTGACCTACATTGGCTTCCGGTTAAGCAATGCCTCGATTTCAAAATTCTCATCCTTATTTTCAAATCCCTCAATGGCCTCGTCCCTCCCTATCTCTGTAATCTCCTCCAGCTTCCCCGCCCCCCAAAAGATGCCTGCGCTCCTCTAATTCTGCCCTCCCTGAACATCCCTGATTGTAATTGCTCAACCATTGGTTGCTGTACCTTCTGTTGCCTAGGCCCCAAGCTCTGGAACTCACTGCCTAAACCTATCTGCCTCTCTCTCCTCCTTCAAGATGCTCCTTAAAACTTTGAGCAAGCTTTTGGTCACCTGCGCTAATTTCTACTTGCGCGGCTCGGTGTGAAATTTTTATCGCATACAGCTACTGTGAAGTGCCTGGGGACATTTCACTACATTTAAAGATGCTATCTAAATACAAGTTGTTTTATATAAATTTGGCTGTTCTGTTTGCAGTGACATTGCTGTGTATTTCAAGTTCAGAACAATTTTTACTTAAATGAAAGGGAGCTTTGCTTTAAGTTTCTGCCTTCCCTCATGTTGTGTCCATCATTAATACCCCTACAGATGATGTGAAACTTAGATTTCTGTGTTCTGCATTTTTCATTTAATGTGTATTTTGCTTCACAGGTTGTTGGAAGGTGATCTATTGCTGAATGTGGAGAAGGCCTTGGTTCTGGCAAATCCGAAGACAATTCTCTGGCAGAAAGAGAAACAACTAAAATATACACAAGGGCACATAGTGTCTGGAGATCTGTCTGAAAATGTTGTTGCTGTATGTGGAGTAGTGTTGCCACGGAAACAACTCATCCATCAGGACCAGGTTGAACATTCATTGAGCTATATTTATCATTTTAGAATTGTACTTTTTTTAATAATCAGGGTTTTGGGATCTTTATAATGAGGCCAATCCATACTAATCAATGAGTAACATCATGGGAGATGCATTACATTAGTCTTCACTGATCAGAAATGCTGATGTTGTAGAAAATGTTAAGGAAGTGAACATAAATTTTGTGTATGTCAGCCATTATAAATGTGTGTTTAAATATTTGCCAGCTTTGCAGATAAATACATGACCCATTGTGGCACTGAGTCTCAGAGACTAGCAAGATCCAAGGTTAAGTCCTTTTGCCTATGTCAATCTCCTCTCTCATCTTCTGATGGTTCCACAGGGAATATCACATTCTGGTACTTTGATGATGTGGCAGAATTTGTGTGAGCCTTAATGGTGAGCCTCAGGAGGTTATTTAAGCACCAGAGACTTTGCAGCTGACTCCAATCCTGTTCTCATCTGACATCCTCTTACATGCACTTTCCAGCAGACGTCATAAAACTTATAATGTTACTGCACAGAAAAATAAGGCAATTTGACACGTCAGACCTGTGCTACCTCTCTGATGGCTTTATCTACTTGGTCCTATTACCATAGAACCTTTCCAGTGCTCCTAGCATTTGTGCGCATTATTTTAAGACACTTGGCCCCACTCTTCCCTACTCTCCCTGAGCTCTCAGGGTTCATGGTTTTCCATTTTTCCCGCTGATGCTTGAATCGCCCATTTCATCACGTTCCAATGTTGATCTGGACTATCCTCACCCAGGTCACTACTGCTGACCTTGTAGGTATTCCAAGTTATTGTACAACTTCAGGAGCCTAGGGTTTTCTTGCACTTCCTGTCACCTTCTGAATCCTCTAACTCTAACTCTCTAAGGTGACCATTGACTGGGGCATGTGATCCTGAAACACCTCATTCTTCCAGATGTTCTGGAATGCAGAGAGTTGGTGCTCAAGCTCAACAATCTTGCACCTGAGGGATTCCACCCTCGGGCATCTGATTTTAATAAAAAAGACTTGCATTTATATAGTGCCTTTCATGACCAAAGCACTGTACAGCCAATGAAGTGCTTTTTGAAGTGTAGTCACTGTTCTAATGTAAGAAACGCGGCAGCAAATCTGAGCACAGCAAGCTCCCACAAACAGCAATGTGGTAATGACCAGATAATCTTTTTTTTAGTGATGTTGATTGAAGGATATATGTTGGCCAGGATACAGGGGATAACTCTCATACTCTTCTTCGAAATAGTGCCATGGGATCTTTAATGTCAACTTGAGAGAGCAGATGGGGCCTCTGTTTATATATTATCTGAAAGATGACACCCCCTGATAGTGCAGCACTCCCTCAGTACTGCACTGCAGTGTCAAGCCTAGATTTTTGTGCAACTTTCTGGAGCAGGACGTGAACCTACAGCCTTCTGACTCTGAGATGAGGATGCTACCAACTGAGCCACGGCTGACACCGAATGCAGACATACGACCCCGGCATCTTGCATTTCCTGCAGGCCCCTGTCCCCCTCTTTCTAATTATGAACTTGACTGAAAGATAAATGTTTACTCCCTGACTTCTTGCCCAGGTTCTGAAGCAGGCCATGTCACTGGATAGCTAGGAGGGGTTGAACTTTTGCCCAGCTTTCCCTTCTCTAACCGAGGGACCGAGGAGCGACCAGGCACCTGGGATATAATACACCATGTGAGACTTTCGGTTGCAGCTGCAAAAATGTTTTTCGCTTCCCCACGGTGTAGAATTTCCTATTATTGCTGCCCTTCAACTCCCTCTCGGCAACCACTTGCTCCATGGCGGCCTCCTCCAAGTTGTTTCTAGAGTCTAAGAATTCCGTTAGTTCAGCACCCTGCCTCCCATCTCTGTTTTCCCACTCTGATGATCACCCACTTCTTCCTTCACTAACTTGCCCTGTCTCAGGCCCGTCTACCTTTTAGTCTGTGCATCCCAGGAATGCTTCAGTTTCCCATATATGGCCAAGTGCCCCAACTGCTCCTTGAGTTTGGAATCTTTGGGCACGAGCAGTTGGAAACCGAGACTTGAGCACAAAAATCTAAGCTTGACACTCCTGTGCAGTACTGAGGGAGTGTGGCATGTAAATTTAAAGTTTGTCTTGCAGGAAATATCAATTCTATAAATGAATAGGAATTGTAATTTGGACACTGCTAAAATATTGCAATTTTATTTACTGCTGCAGATTATTAATCCACTTTTTTTGGACTGACTGTGATGAGGCCTGCTTATGTACAGATTTGTGCATGCATTAATCATCATTATCATAGGCAGTCCCTCAGAATCGAGGAAGACTTGCTTCCACTCCTGAAGTGAATTTTTTGGTGGCTGAACAGTCCAATACGAGAGCCACAGACTCTGTCACAGGTGGGACAGATATTCGTTGAGGGAAGGGATGGGTGGGACTGATTTGCCACACGCTCCTTCCACTGCCTGCGCTTGACCTCTTCACGCTCTCGGCGTTGAGATTCGAAGAGCTCAACACCCTGCTGGATGCACTTTCTCCACCGAGGGCGTTCTTCAGACAAGGACTCCCAGGTGTCAGTGGTGATGTTGCACTTTATCAGGGAGGCTTTGAGGGTGTCCCTGCAACATTTCCGCTGCCCTCTTTTGGCTCGTTTGCCGCGAAGGAGTTCCGCATAGAGCACTTGCTTAGGGAGTCTCCTCTCTGGCATGCGAATTGTGTGGCCTGCCCAGCGAAGCTGATCGAGTGTGGTCAGTGCTTCAATGCTGGGGATGTTAGCCTGGACGAGGACGCTGATGTTGGTGCGCCTGTCCTCCCAGGGGATTTGCAGGATCTTGCGGAGACATCGTTGGTGATATATCTCCAGCGACTTGAGGTGCCTTCTGTACATCATCCATGCCTCTGATCCATATAGGAGGGCGGTTATTACTACAGCCCTGTAGACCATGAGCTTGGTGGTAGATTTGAGGGCCTGGTCTTCGAACACTTTTTTTTCCTCAGGCGGCCGAAGGCTGCACTGGCGCACTGGAGGTGGTGTTGAATCTCTGCATCAATGTCTGCTTTTGTTGACGAGGCTCCCGAGGTATGGGAAATGGTCCACGTTGTCGAGGGCCGCGCCGTGAATCTTGATGACTGGGGGGCAGTGCTGTGCGGTGAGAACAGGCTGGTGGAGGACCTTTGTCTTACGGATGTTAAGCGTAAGACCTATGTTTTCATATGCCGCGGTAAATACATCGACAATATCCTGGAGTTCAGCCTCAGAGTGTGCGCAGGTGCAGGCGTCGCTTAGAATTTTTAAAGAACTAAATAACTGAATGTCCATTAAATCTTTAAATTACAAAATGGTGTCCTTAATGGCAATCAGTATAATGCAACTTTGATCTCTGGATTTTCTAGAGTTGTGAAATCAGCCCTTTATTGGTGCAGCAAGTTATCACTCCAACTCTTTCTAATGCAACGCCTGCTGATAACTTACTCAAATGGTTTGACCAGCTTTTTATATGTTTTAAAGAATTGCTATTTTTGACGATACTTACTTTTTTTCCCCCTTTCTTCAGTGCATCAGTAAGCCCCTTGTGTTGGTAGCTTCCACCTACAGTTATCTGCAGAACTTGGCCATGGCAGTGGTGTCCCAGAATGCTGTGCTGCTGGAAGGACCAATCGGTTGTGGTAAAACTGCTTTAGTAGAATATTTAGCAGTGCTGACAGGTCGACAAAAGCCACCTGATTTTCTAAAAGTACAGCTTGGAGACCAGACTGATAGCAAGGTACGAAATGTGTAAATTCCTGTTGTTTTTTGTGGAGGGCAGCTGTGTAATTTTGTTTCTGTTCCCAGGCTTCTGTTGCTTCCAGCCTGATTGCCTGAACGTCCACATGAATAGCCTGAGGTGGTGTTCTTTTTCTCCTTCCCCATAATTTTTCCTTGGCTGTGATCAGCAACTCCATCAATATGCGGGGAAATCATGGGTTCAATATTGCAGCACAGCCCAATGATGCTATCACAGTCTTTCTCACATGCACCCCACCTGCGGCAAAAACGAGGCTATGCCTCTGAGTGAGCCGTATTTTCATTTCCTCTCGCAATGCTTAATTAGAGTGAGTCTGGAAAGTACACGAATGGATGATGTCATAAACTTGCATTTGAATGGTTGTTTCCTAATTTTGACTTTAGTGTGTTTTTCTCATCTTATTTCACATCTGAATTTAGAGCACATGATTTTTTTTTTTGGAGGGGGAGCGAAAGTTGCATGTTTTAACAACTCTAATGAACCACTTCTTAACTTCTGTTTCCTAACAATTATTTGTTTGTATATTAGATGTTGCTGGGAATGTATCGCTGTGCGGATGTTCCAGGGGAATTTGTTTGGCAGCCTGGATCCTTGACTCAAGCAGTAACCAATGGATATTGGCTGCTCCTGGAAGACATTGACTATGCACCTTTAGATGTAGTATGTTTCCTCTGAGTATTTTACATTCGAGTGTTAAACATAGTTTTGATAAATATAAAATGGTCCAATTTATAAAATATGCAGTGCAAGGCTACAGAGCTGTTTGCTTACTCTCATGTAGACAGCATTAGCATTATTTTGCTACATGAATCAACAAGACAGTTGTATGCAGAGTGGATCCTTATTGAGTACAGTGGAGTAATTCGATTTATTAATCTACGTTCTGTGCACGACCATTGGTACAATCCTTATGGGCTTCTATCTCATTGGGTTTTATGCTGAGTTGCTATTGGGTATTTACAATCTTTCAGGGACATGCTAACTACCTCGCAGGTCTGACCTGCGTGGTTTAGGTTCATAAGCACAAGGTGTTTCTCGAATTGGGCCTATTCTAAATTAATTCATGATTTTTGTTTTTAAATTTCAATATTAAATTTTGCAAAGCAAGTACTAAACAGTTATGTGTAAATGTGCTAGTAGTTGTAACTTTTACTCGACCAGCTTATTTTCTCAGCAGATGTGTTTATCTGGCTGCTTTCTCATTTTAGTTGTACATTTTCAGGATATTTTACTTTTTTCAATTCTTCATTTGACTGCAATAATTCCTCCTGCATTGCAGATATCAGTGCTGATACCTCTCCTGGAGACTGGAGAGCTCCTGATTCCTGGACGTGGCGATTGTATAAAGGCAGCACCTGGATTCCAATTTTTTGCTACTCGAAGGTCAGACATCACAAACTAGCATTGTCTCAATTGTTTGAGGATATCGAGTATACTAGCACAACAAACCGGATGTTGAAGGATATTGCTTAAAATAAAACATAATGGCGATGATTTCCAACTTGTTGCCCTGGTGTAAAACTAACTGGCATTGTAGATCGGCCAGTTTCAATGAAATCAATGAAAAATCGAACAGTTACTTTTTCAGGCAGCTGATCGGCGATGCCAGTTTTACACCCAGGCGACAGGTTGACAATCTACTCCCAAGTTACTATTGTCAGTTCTACTCCAAGGACTGCATAATCCAGAGTTCAAAATAAAAGGATTTATACCTTTTTTTTTTGTGTGCATATATAAATAAAATTCCATGCTAAGTTTTCCTGCTTCCTACACCCTTCTCCAAGCATAAAACCGGTAAGCAATTGCTCCCAAGCCTGTTGTTTAAAATCATTCTTCACCACTAATGATAGTAATCTCGAGTCCGAGCTGATGAGGGTGATTTGACAGATCCAATCTTCCCCCACCACTTGGGAGACAGTGAGATCTGTAAACTGGTGATTCACGTATCCAGTCACCTATAGTAAGCATTCTTCACACATATCTCTGCAGAATTCTAGCAATTTCATGAGAAACACTCTTGGAAATTAGAGAAATCTTGCTGTGAGAGTACTGTATTTAGTAACTTCAGACTGGATGTGAACTTGCATAATTTATATCTAATGCAGATGAGGACAAATCTTTGTCGGGCACTTTAGCTAAGCTATATGTGCTTGGCCCAGTTGGACAAGACAAAACTGGATTGCTCTGATTTATTGCTGAAGAGAAACTGCTGTTCAACAGGAATTGAACTGTGCCAAATGCTGAAACTGGAGCTATTTTTCTTTCCTTGCCTGCAAGTCACTGGGTTTGCATTTAACCTCTCCAGGTTGTTCAGCAGCAATGCTGGTTGGTATCGACAACAAAACAGTCATGCAACTTTGCTGGACAAACTCTGGACAAAAATCAAGTTGGACAACATGAACAGGGCAGAACTAAACGAAGTGAGTTTATTTTACTTTGATCAAACACTTTCATCAGTTTACTGTTCTGATTCCACTGATATCTTCCTCTTTCTCCTCCCCCCCTCTTTCCCCCCACCCCCGCAAATCTCTCGGTACATTTTGGCACTGAAGTAACAACTGGAACGGATGTAATTCCCCAATCTTCTTTGTGCATTGTGGCCTAACATGCCGTACATTACAGAAGTTTTGCACCTAACTGTCACTGGCTCCATGCAGTCGTGTTTTCCAGTGCCACTGTACATTTGCAGGTGCATCCACGAATGCATCATGCTGTACAATTGGGGCCGTAGCAGTTTTCAACACAGAAGGAGGCCATTCACGCTATAGTATCTGTGCCAACTCTTTGTTGGGGCAATCCGAAGCTAATCCCATTGCCGTACTCACTCCTTTATAGCCCAGTATCTTCCTCTGCTTCAGATGTTTATCCACTTTTCCTTTTAAAAGATGCAATGATTTCTGCCTCAAGTATTTCCCCGCAGCAAAGCATCCATTCTTTATTAACTCTCAGCATTCTTCTAACCTCGCTCCCTGCAGTGACAATTTTAAATTGGCGATCCCTCATCACTGACTCCCTAACCAGAGAAAACAGTTTTTCATATTCACCCCCTCAAAACCCTCATCTTGGTCTTTTCTGCTTCAGTGGAATGGTAAATAGCATCTTCAGTCTCTTTCTTCATAACTGTTCATCATCCCAATGAATCTACACTGCATCATATTTTTATAATGGGCTGTCCAAAAATGCAAACAGAGCAGCAGCTGTGTGGCTTTGATTTCCTTGTACAAATTGATCATAACCCCTTCTCCTGTTTTTTGCCCTTTATTAACCTGCACTTACATTTTCAAGAAATGGTGTTTGATCCCTGAATCTCTCTGCTCATCAATATCCTTCAGAATTTTTGCATTTAATGTATGCTTCCGTTCCTTGTTTTCGTTCCCAGAATGCATCACCACACACTTCTCCACATTAAATTGTACATTGCTGATCATCTCCCTGTGCCCAAGTCCAAATCACTTGTATAGTGAAAACAAAAGTGGGCCCTGCAACCCTTCTCCAGTCTGAGCCACACCTATTAACAACTGTTAACCCTAACCCTTTCTTCCTGTTATAATTTAATGTTTCACTTAAGCCTGCCATGTTACTATGTGGCTGCATCTATTCTTTGTCATATCTGATTTCAGTGTGTTCAATGCTTGAAGCTACATGTAAAATAGGGAAGAATGTTTTCTCTGTGGATGTTGGGGGGCAATGGTTCCTCATCATTGACCATTTATTTAAAATAGTCACTAAATGGTGTGAGGAGAGAGGTTCTGTGCAAAAGTAGTCCCTTCTACAACTGAGATCTTTGACATAATTTGCAGACTCTGGGAAATGTAATGGAAAATTAATCATTTTGGATTATATTCTAATTCCTATTAAGCTATTTTTTAAGTGTTGGCAAATGTAATGAAACATTCTCTTGGGCCAGAGGATAATTCTTCTTTTGGAAAATACATCTAAATATAAACATTGAAACATAGAAAATAGGTGCAGGAGTAGGCCATTTGGCCCTTCAAGCCTACACCACCATTCAATAAGATCATGGCTGATCCTTCACCTTTCCCCTTTCCTGCTTTCTCTCCATACCCCTTGATCCCTTTAGCCGTAAGGGCCATATCTAACTCCCTCTTGAATATATCTAAAGAACTGGCATAAACAACTCTCTGCAGTGGAGAATTCTACAGGTTAACAACTCAGAGTGAAGAAGTTTCTCCTCATCTCAGTCCTAAATGGCTTACCCTTTATCCTTAGACTGTGACCCCTGGTTCTGGACTTCCCCAACATCGGGAACATTATTCCTGCATCTAACCTGTCCAGTCCCATCAGAATTTTATGTTTCTATGAGATCCCCTTTCATTCATCTAAACTCCACTGAATACAGGCCCAGTCGATCCAGTCTCTCCTCCATATGTCAGTCCTGCCATCCCGGGAATCAGTCTGGTGAACCTTCTCTGCGCTCCCTCAATAGCAAGAACGTCCTTCCTCAGATTAGGAGACCAAAACTGAACACACTATTCCAGGTGAGGCCTCATTAAGATCCTGTACAACTACAGTAAGACCTCCCTGCTCCTATACTCAAATCCCCTAGCTATGAAGGCCAACATACCATTTGCCTTCTTCACCGGCTGCTGTACCTGCATGCCAACTTTCAATGACTGATGTACCATGACATCCAGGTCTCGTTGCACCTCCCCTTTTCCGAATCTGCCACCATTCAGATAATATTCTGCCTTCATGTTTTTGCCCCCAAAGTGGATAACCTCATATTTATCTGCATCTGCCATGCATTTGCCCAGTAACCTAACCTGTCCAAGTCACCCTATAGCCTCTTGGCATCCTCCTCACAGCTCACATCGCCACCCAGCTTAGTGTCATTGGCGAACTTGCCGATATTACACTCAATTCGTTCATCTAAGTCATTGATGTATATTGTAAATAGCTGGGGTCCCAGCACTGAGCCTTGTGGCACCCCACTAGTCACTGCCTGCCATTCTGAAAAGGACCCGTTTATCCCGACTCTCTGCTTCCTGTCTGCCAACCAGTTCTCTATCCACGTCAATACATTACCCTCAATACCATGTGCTTTAATTTTGCACACCAATCTCTTGTGTGGGACCTTGTGAAAAGTCCAAATACACCACATCCACTGGTTCTCCCTTGTCGACTACTAGTTACATCCCCAAAAAATTCTAGAAGATTTGTCAAGCATGATTTCCCTTTCATAAATTCATGCTGACTTGGACCGATCCTGTCACATCTTTCCAAATGCGCTGCTATTTCATCTTTAATAATTGATTCCAACATTTTCCCCATGACTGATGTCAGGCTAACCGGTCTATAATTCCCCGTTTTCTCTCTCCCTCCTTTTTTTAAAAAGTGGTGTTACATTAGCTACCTTCCGGTCCATAGGAACTGATCCAGAGTCGATAGACTGTTGGAAAATGATCACCAATGCATCCACTATTTCTAGGGCCACTTCCTTAAGTACTCTGGGATGCAGCCTATCAGGCCCTGGGGATTTATCGGCCTTCAATCCCATCAATTTCCCAAACACAATTTCCTGACTAATAAGGATTTCCTTCAGTTCCTCCTTCTCGCTTGAGCCTCGGTCCCCTAGTATTTTCGGAAGGTTATTTGTGTTTTCCTTCGTGAAGACAGAACCAAAGTATTTGTTCAATTGGTCTGCCATTTCTTTGTTCCCCATTATAAATTCACCTGATTTTGACTGCAAGGGACCTACGTTTGTCTTCACTCATCTTTTCCTCTTCACATATCTATAGAAGCTTTTGCAGTCAGTTTTTATGTTCCCAGCAAGCTTCCTCTCATACTCTATTTTCTCCCTCCTAATTAAACCCTTTGTCCTCCTCTGCTGAATTCTAAATTTCCCCCAATCCTCAGGTTTGCTGCTTTTTCTGGCCAACTTATATGCCTCTTCCTTGGATTTATCACTATCCCTAATTTCCCTTATTAGCCACGGTTGAGCCAACTTCCCCGTTTTTATTTTTACTCCAGACAGGGATGTACAATTGCTCAAGCACATCCATGTGATCTTTAAATGTTTGCCATTGCCTATTCACCGTCAACCCTTTAAGTATCATTCGCCAGTCGATTCTAGCCAATTCACGTCTCATACCATTGAAGTTACCTCTCTAAGTTCAGGACCCTAGTTTCTGAATTAACTGTGTCATTCTCCATCTTAATAAAGAATTCTACCATATGGTCATTCTTCCCCAAGGGGCCTCGCACAACAAGATTGCTAATTAGTCCTTTCTCATTACTAGGCTGACCAGCTTTCCAGTTGGTTCCTCGACATAGTGGTCTAGAAAACCATCCCTAATACACTCCAGGAAATCCTCCTTCACCGTATTGCTACCAGTTTGGTTAGCCCAATCTATATGTAGATTAAAGTTGGCCATGATAACTGCTGTACCTTTATTGCACGCATCTCTAATTTCGTGTTTGATGCTGTCACCATCTTCACTACTACTGTTTGGTGGTCTAGATAAGGGGCAAGATTTTCGGTTTTCAGTGATAGTTTTACTCCAAAATTACTGTTTTCGCTGCACTACCGGTTTTAGGCCTAACTTTTGGCCTTTACATCTGTGCCATGGAAGTCGACGTTGTACGAGGATTCGGGCACAAACCGTGAGTTTAGGCAACTTTAACCCGGGGCCGGTAGTGCCGGGAAAAACAAAAATCAAAAAAATTGCAAAAAAGATTCTCAAAACATTAAAAAAAAACCTTAACTAGTAAAGCGTTGAAAAATAATTAAAAAATAAAAACTTTAACTTACCTTTTTGCAGGTCTTCACACTTACCGCTGCTGGTTTGACCCTGTCTGTATTCTGGGCGCAGAATACGGGTCAGGAGAGTGCCGAAAGTATGACCATAACTCAATCCACGGCGTTGCCTGTCGTTTCACGTCGGTACTCCTCTCCCCGGCAGTACGTGAAAGCGCTGCCGCAAAGAGATCACCGAGGATCCCGCTGACTGAGTTTTCGTCGCGGAGGGTCAAATTGTGGCAAAAACCCGGTTGCAAAGTGGGCGAAAATCTAGGCCAAGGTGTATTTCTGTAAACTAACTTGCACTGTAATCTTGGTATAGGCCTGAAAGCAGTGGACTGGCAGCTATTTTCACTGCAGAGTGGCACATAGGAGAGGGACAGTGATGCACATTTTATGGTGTTGAAGTATTTTTGAATATGAATTTATTCCTGGTTCTGAAACTCGTACATCTTGGTGATTTGGTTTCTTCTTTCAACTTTTACTATCTTACAAACTTCCTGTTTTACAGGTGTTAGTAAACCGGTATCCAAGCCTGGAAATAGTAATAGATCGTCTTTTGGACATTTACTGCCAACTGACTGGCAAGAAACATCACGGGTCACCTATCCACTTGGCTGGAAATCATGGAAACAAACAGGCGCCTGATGAATGTGAAACAAAAACTGAAGATAAAGACTTGTGCCTTGAGGGAAGAGGATTATCATTAAGGTTTGCAACAATTTGTTTTGATTTGTATTAAGTAGTTACTTAGTGTTCTGCTCTGATAATCTAGTGATTAAAACAACGTTGAAGAGAAAGCTTTCATTACTGCAAGCCTGGAATTTTGAATATTCTGCTGCTCAAAGAAAGGTTTGTTTCCCCTGCTTCAACCATTGTCCTTGGCGGGGAGGAGGAAATTGCACTTTCTATCTGTAGCAGGCTGGTTAATGCTGAATACACACATTTCACTTGAAGTTCAGAAATAAATTTAAGACTTGCTCGTGTTGGCCAGTTGCCAGTGCTTGAAGGAATAATTCAGTGGCATGCCAGCCAAACCTTCACATGCAACTTTGAGTAGGTGATCCAAGAATCTTGTTTAAAACCGATCTGTGACAATAACTGTTACAAATTAGTATGTGGTTATGTTGCATGAACTTGTATTCAAGTGATTTTTTAATTTCGCTTCAGTACTGCTTCTTTAAAGAGGGATTCATAGCAACAGGTAACATATACTTTTTTTAAATCAAAAAGCTAATTGCAATAAAAACAGAAAATGCTGGAAATACTCAGCAGGTCAGGTAGTATCCTGCCTGACCTGCTGAGTATTTCCAGCATTTTCGATTTTCTTTCCTAAGTTGAATGCTGATAACCTTGTGGCTGGTGGGGCACTAGTGTGAGGATACTGTTGTGCGTAATGGTGTCCGAGCTGATGAATTACTGTACGGATGTGATGGTCGCATCTTCAATAGTGAATACAGAAAAGCTGGACAATTTTTATTTCAAAATGCATCCTGCACTTTACTGGTGTCTAGTAGGTTCCTGTCACAATGTTTGAGGTTTGAGTTGTGACGTCACAGCCAAGTGGATAAGTGATTGGCTGGTGGATTGGTGAGTATTTTTCTTTTTCCTTTTGGTAGGAAACCTTTGGCATTGTTCTAAGTAGCACCTGCCAGTAAATATATGTGATCTTTATTATCTAAGGAGAGCCAGTTAATTAAATCGGCTGTTTGCTGAGTAGCGGCTGGCTGTGTTGTGCTAAGGTTTAGAATTTAGTTCGACTCGATAGTTGCTAGTGTAACTAGAGGGATGGCAGGGCAGCTCAGTCCCGTGGATTGCACATCCTGTGGCATGTGGGAAGTCCCAGGTGCTTCGCACAGCCGGGGCAACCGTGTGCGCGGGAGGTGTCTCCGGCTGCACCAACTCGAGCTCTGTGTTTTGGAGCTTGAGTGGCAGCTGGGATCACTGTGGTGCATCCGCGAGACTGAGAGCAACGTGGATAGCATGTTTCTAGACGTAGTCACCCCACAGCTTAAGAATGTGCAGGCAGAGAGGGAGTGGGTGACCGCCAGACAGAAGAGGAGGACTAGGCAGGTAGTGCAAGAGTCCACTGAGTCCATCTTGCTCTCCAAGCGGCACTCTATTCTGAGTACCGATGGGGGCGATGGTGGATCTGGGGAGTGCAGCCAGCTGCACGGGGGGCGGAGGCTGGAGGAAGAAGAATGGAAGAGCTATCGTGGGAGGAGATTCAATAGTCAGGGGAACAGAGAGGCGTTTCTGCGGCCACAGACGGTGCGACCAGGATGGTATGTTGCCTCCCTGGTGCCAGGGTCAAGGATGTCACTGAGCAGCTGTAGGGCATTCTGGGGGAGAGGGTGAACAGCCAGAGGTCGTGATCCACATCGGTACCAATGACATAGGTAGGAAGAGCGATGAGGTCGTGCAGGCAGAGTTCAGGGAGCTAGGAGAGAGATTAAAAAGCAGGACCTCAAAGGTAGTAATCTCCCAGTGTCACGAGCTAGTGAGTACAGAAATAGGAGAATCGAGCAGATGACTATGTGGCTGGAGAGATGGTGCAGGTGGGAGGGTGTTAGTTTCCTGAGGCATCGGGACCGCTTCTGGGGGAGGTGGGACCTGTCCAAGCCGGACGGGTTGCACCTCCATGGAGCCGGGAACAATGTCCTCGTGGGGGGGGGGGGGGGTTTGCTAGTGCTGTTGTGGAGGGTTTAAACTAGCTTGGCAGGGGGATGGGAACCTAAAACTAGATTCAGTAGGGAGGGGAGTAAAGCTGGAATTATAAAACAAAAATAAAGGAAGTGAGTTTGAAGGAGAGAGGAAACAAGCAGGAAAAAAGTGTAACGAAACAAACTTAAAGGCATCTTGTCTAAATGCACATAGCATTTGTAACAAGATAGGTGAGTTGACGGCACAAATTGAGACAAATGGGTATGATCTGATAGCCATTACAGAGACGTGGTTGCAAGGTGGCCAGGATTGGGAATTAAATATTCAGGGATATTTGACAATCCGGAAGGACAGACAGAAAGGAAAAGGAGGTGGGGTAGCTCTATTGATAAAGGATGGAATCACTGGAATAGTAAGAAATGATATTGGCTCAAATGATAAGGGTGTTGAAACAGTTTGGATGGAGATAAGGAACAATAAGGGGAAAAAGTCACTGGTGGGCATAGTCTATAGGCTCCCGAACAGTAGCAACTCTGTTGGTCGGAGCATAAACCAGGAAATAGTGGGGGCTTGTAAAAAGGGAACAGCAATAATGGGTGATTTTAACCTCCATATTGATTGGACAAATCAAATTGATCAGGGTAGCCTTGAGGAGGAGTTCATAGAGTGCATAAGGGATGGCTTCCTTGAGCAGTACATAACGGAACCAACCAGGGGGCAGGCTATCTTCGATCTGGTCCTGTGTAATGAGACAGGATTAATAAACAATCTTCTAGTAAAGGATCCCCTTGGAATGAGTGATCATAGCATGATTGAATTTCAAATTCAGATGTAGGTTGAGAAAGTTCGATCTCTAACCAGCGTACTAAGCTTAAATAAAGGAGACTATGAAGGTATGAGGGCAGAGTTGGGTAAAGTGGACTGGGAAAATAGATTAAAGGTTGATGAACAGTGGTGTATATTTAAGGAGATATTTTACATCTCTCAAGAAAAATATATTCCAGTGAGGAGGAAAGGGTCTAAGAGAAAAGATAGCCTTCCGTGGTTGATGGGATTGAAGGCCGATAAATCCCCAGGGCCTGATGGACTGCATCCCAGAGTACTTAAGGAGGTGGCCTTGGAAATAGTGGATGCGTTGACAGTCATTTTCCAACATTCCATTGACTCTGGATCAGTTCCTATGGAGTGGAGGGTAGCCAATGTAACCCCACTTTTTAAAAAAGGAGGGAGAGAGAAAACAGGGAATTATAGACCGGTCAGCCTGACATCGGTAGTGGGTAAAATGATGGAATCAATTATTAAGGATGTCATAGCAGTGCATTTGGAAAGAGGTGACATGATAGGTCCAAGTCAGCATGGATTTGTGAAAGGGAAATCATGCTTGACAAATCTTCTGGAATTTTTTGAGGATGTTTCCAGTAGAGTGGATAAGGGAGAACCAGTTGATGTGGTATATTTGGACTTTCAGAAGGCGTTCGACAAGGTCCCACACAAGAGATTGATGTGCAAAGTTAGAGCACATGGGATTGGGGGTAGTGTACTGACATGGATTGAGAACTGGTTGTCAGACAGGAAGCAAAGAGTAGGAGTAAATGGGTACTTTTCAGAATGGCAGGCAGTGACTAGTGGGGTACCGCAAGGTTCTGTGCTGGGGCCCCAGCTGTTTACACTGTACATTAATGATTTAGATGAGGGGATTAAATGTAGTATCTCCAAATTTGCGGATGACACTAAGTTGGGTGGCAGTGTGAGCTGCGAGGAGGATGCTGTGAGGCTGCAGAGCGACTTGGATAGGTTAGGTGAGTGGGCAAATGCATGGCAGATGAAGTATAATGTGGATAAATGTGAGGTTATCCACTTTGGTGGTAAAAACAGAGAGACAGACTATTATCTGAATGGTGACAGATTAGGAAAAGGGGAGGTGCAAAGAGACCTGGGTGTCATGGTACATCAGTCATTGAAGGTTGGCATGCAGGTGCAGCAGGCGGTTAAGAAAGTAAATGGCATGTTGGCCTTCATAGCAAGGGGATTTGAGTACAGGGGCAGGGAGGTGTTGCTACAGTTGTACAGGGCATTGGTGAGGCCACACCTGGAGTATTGTGTACAGTTTTGGTCTCCTAACCTGAGGAAGGACATTCTTGCTATTGAGGGAGTGCAGCGAAGGTTCACCAGACTGATTCCCGGGATGGCGGGACTGACCTATCAAGAAAGACTGGATCAACTGGGCTTGTATTCACTGGAGTTCAGAAGAATGAGAGGGGACCTCATAGAAACATATAAAATTCTGACGGGGTTAGACAGGTTAGATGCAGGAAGAATGTTCCCAATGTTGGGGAAGTCCAGAACCAGGGGTCACAGTCTAAGGATAAGGGGTAAGCCATTTAGGACCGAGATGCGGAGGAACTTCTTCACCCAGAGAGGGTGAACCTGTGGAATTCTCTACCACAGAAAGTTGTTGAGGCCAATTCACTAAATATATTCAAAAAGGAGTTAGATGAGGTCCTTACTGCTAGGGGGATCAAGGGGTATGGCGAGAAAGCAGGAATGGGGTACTGAAGTTGAATGTTCAGCCATGAACTCATTGAATGGCGGTGCAGGCTAGAAGGGCCGAATGGCCTACTCCTGCACCTATTTTCTATGTTTCTATGTTTCTATGTTTCAGTCATTGAAAGTTGGCATACAGGTGCAGCAAATGGTATGTTGGCCTTCATCGCTAGGGGATTTGAGTATAGGAGCAGGGAGGTCTTATTGCAGTTGTACAGGGCCTTGGTGAGCCCTCACCTGGAATATTGTGTTCAATTTTGGTCTCCTAATCCGAGGAAGGACGTTCTTGCTATTGAGGGAGTGCAGCGAAGGTTCCCCAGACTGATTCCCGGGATGGCCGGACTGACATCTGAGGATCGACTGGGCCTTTATACATTGGAGTTTCGAAGGATGAGAGGGGATCTCATAGAAACATACAAGATTCTGACTGGACGGGACAGGTTAGATGTGGGTAGATTGTTCCTGATGTTGGGGAAGTCCAGAACCAGGGGACACAGTCTTAGGATAAGGGATAGGCCATTTAGGACTGAGATGAGGAGAAACTTCTTTACTCAGAGTTGTTGACCTGTAGAATTCCCTACCGCAGAGAGTTGTTGATGCCAGTTCATTGGATATATTCAAGAGGGAGTTAGATATGGCCCTTACGGCTAAAGGGATCAAAGGGTATGGAGAGAAAGCAGGAAAGGGGTACTGGGGGAATGATTAGCCATGATATTATTGAAGGGCCGAATGGCCTACTCCTGCACCTATTTTCTATGTTTCTATGCTAACTAAAGAAATAAAGGATGGTATCCAATTGAAAACAAGGCCATACAAAGTGACCAAAACTAGTGGGAGAACAGAAGACTGGGAAGCTTTTAAAAGCCAGCAAAGAACGACTAAAAAAAATGATTATGAAAGGGAAGATAGACTATGAAAGTAAACTAGCGCAAAATATAAAAACAGATACAGGCTGAGTGTCTGAAATCTGGAAACCTCTAGACTGAGGCCGTTCCAGATTCCGGGTATTTCTGGATTTTGGAATGTCATTGCCTAGGCCGAGGTAAGTGGGGTCGGGCAGTCAAGGTAAAGGGCGAAGTCGGGCCGGGACGAGGTTGGTCCGCCAAGGGCCAGGGCGAGATAGGGCTGGAGTGAGGTTGGTCCGCCGAGAGCCAGGGCGAGATTGGGCTGGAGCGAGGTTGGGCCGCCGAGGGCCAGGGCGAGATTGGGCTGGAGCGAGGTTGGGCCGCCGAGGGCCAGGGCGAGATCGAGCCTCCTCGGGCCAGAGCGAGGTCGGGCCGCCGAGGCGCGGGGAGTCTGGATTTCGGAACATTTTCCGGTTTCCAGATGACCCTGCCACAGATTGGCCCGGATTCTGAAACATTCCGGATTTCGGACGCTCAACCTGTGGCAAGAGTTTCTATAGCCACCCTTGTCCTTTTTATATACCTAAAGTAAATGTTGGTCCTTTTTATAGGACAAGACCAGGGAATTAGTAATGGGGAACATCGAGATGGCAGAAACGCTGAACAAATATTTTGTATCAGTCTTTATGATAGAGGACACTAACAATATTCCGACAGTGGATAGTCTAGGGCCTATAGGGGGGGAGGAACTTAACACAATCACAATCACTAAGGAGGTGGTACTCAGTAAGATAATGGGACTAAAGGCAGATAAATCCCCTGGACCTGATGGCTTGCATTCTAGGGTCTTAAGGGAAGTAGCGGCAGGGATAGTGGATGCATTGGTTGTAATTTACCAAAATTTCCTGGATTCTGGGGCGGTCCCAGCAGATTGGAAAACTGCAAATGTAATGCCCCTAATTAAAAAAGGAGGCAGCCAAAAAGCAGGAAACTATAGACCAGTTAGCCTAACATCTGTGGTTGGGAAAATGTTGGAGTCCATTATTAAAGAAACAGTAGCAGGACATTTGAGAAAGCAAAATTCGGTCAGGCAGAGTCAGCATGGATTTATGAAGGGGAAGTCATGTTTGGCAAATTTGCTGGAGTCCTTTGAGGATGTAACTAACAGGTTGGATAAAAGGGAACCAGTGGATGTGGTGTATTTGGACTTCCAGATGGCATTTGACAAGGTGCATAAGATAAAAGTTCACAGGGTTGGGGGTAATATATTAGTATGGATAGAGGATTGGCTAACTAACAGAAAACAGAGAGTCTGGATAAATTGTTCATTCTCTGGTTGGAAACCAGTAACTAGTTGGGTGCTGCAGGGATCAGTGCTGGGACCCCAACTATTTACAATCTATATTAACGACTTGGAAGAAGGGACTGAGTGTAACGTAGCCAAGTTTGCTGGTGATACAAAGATGGGAGGAAAAGCAATGTGTGAGGAGGACACACAAAATCTGCAAAAGGACATAGACAGGCTAAGTTGTGGGCAAAAATTTGGCAGATGGAGTATAATGTTGGAAAGTGTGAGGTCATGCACTTTGGCAGTAAAAATCAAAGAGCAAGTTATTATTTAAATGGAGAGATTGTAAAGTGCCACAGTACAGCGGGACCTGGGGGTACTTGTGCATGAAACACAAAAGGTTAGTATGCAGGTACAGAAAGTGATCAGGAAGGCCAATGGTATCTTGGCCTTTATTGCAAAGGGGGTGGAGTATAAAAGCGGGGAAGTCTTGCTACAGTTATACAGGGTATTGGTGAGACCACAGCTGGAATACTGCGTGCAGTTTTGGTTTCCATATTTTACGAAAGGATATATTTGCTTTGGAGGCAGTTCAGAGAAGAATCTCTAGGTTGATTCCAGAGATGAGGGGGTTGATTTATGAGGAAAGGTTGAGTAGATTGGGCCTCTACTCATTGAAATTCAGAAGAATGAGGTGTGATCTTATCGGAACGTATAAGATTATGAGTGGGCTTGACAAGGTGGATGCAGAGAGGATGTTTCCACTGATGGGGGTGACTCGAACTAGACGGCACAATCTTAGAATAAGGTGCTGCCCATTTAAAACCAAGATGAGGAGAAATTTCTTCTGAGGGTTGTAAATCTGTGGAATTCGCTGCCTCCGAGAACTGTGGAAGCTGGGACGTTGAATAAATTTAAGAAAGAAAGAGACAGTTTCTTAAACGATAAGGGAATAAGGGGTTATGGAGAGCGAGCAGGGAAGTGGAGCTGAGTCCATGATCAGATCAGCCATGATATTGAATGGCGGAGCAGGCTCGAGGGGCCGTATGGCCTACTCCTGTTCATATTACTTATGTTCTTATGAGTTAGTCATTTTTATTTATTGATTTTTCTCTTGCCCTTCTGTAACTCAAATGTGTTTTTAATTTAAATAAAAAATGATTTGCCTTGTGAAAGCAAGTCTGGTACAATACTATGCGTTTAATGGTTGCATTTACCATAGTGCTCTCTTGATATGAATGTAGTGTATATGCTACTAGTTTGCATGAAATTGTTTTGCTTTGTTCTGTCTAGAGATTTACTGAAATGGTGTGAGCGAATAATTCCTAATTTTGATGGCACTTCTTCTTCTACGGCTCTCTGCATCTTCCAGGAGGTAAGGACCTACAAGGGAGCAAGCTATCTTAGATCTGGTCCTGTGTAATGAGACAGGAAAAATAAACGATCTCCTAGTAAAAGATCCTCTCGGAATGAGTGATCACAGTATGGTTGAATTTGTAATACAGATTGAGGGTGAGGAAGTTGTGTCAGAAACGAGTGTACTATGCTTAAACAAAGGGGACTACAGTGGGATGAGGGCAGAGTTGGCTAAAGTAGACTGGAAACATAGACTAAACGGTGGCACAATTGAGGAACAGTGGAGGACTTCTAAGGAGCTCTTTCATAGTGCGCAACAAAAATATATTCCAGTGAAAAAGAAGGGTGGTAAGAGAAGGGATAACCAGCCGTGGATAACCAAGGAAATAAAGGAGAGTATCAAATCAAAGACCAATGTGTATAAGGTGGCCAAGGTTAGTGGGAAACTAGAAGATTGGGAAAATTTTAAACAACAGCAAAGAATGACTAAAAAAGCAATAAAGAAAGGAAAGATAGATTACGAAGGTAAACTTGCGCAAAACATAAAAACAGATAGTAAAAGCTTTTACCAATATATAAAACGGAAAAGAGTGACTAAAGTAAATGTTGGTCCCTTAGAAGATGAGAAGGGGGATTTAATAATGGGAAATGTGGAAATGGCTGAGACTTTAAACAATTATTTTGCTTCGGTCTTCACAGTGGAAGACACAAAAACCATGCCAAAAATTGCTGGTCACAGGAATGTGGGAAGGGAGGACCTTGAGACAATCACTATCACGAGGGGGGTAGTGCTGGACAGGCTAATGGGACTCAAGGTAGACAAGTCCCCTGGTCCTGATGAAATGCATCCCAGGGTATTACGAGATGGCGGAAGTTATAACCGATGCATTCGTTATAATCTACCAGAATTCTCTGGACTCTGGGGAGGTACCAGCGGATTGGAAAGCAGCTAATGTAACGCCTCTGTTTAAAAAAGGGGGCAGACAAAAGGCAGGTAACTATAGGCCGGTTAGTTTAACATCTGTAGTGGGGAAAATGCTTGAAGCTATCATTAAGGAAGAAATAGCGGGACGTCTAGATAGGAATAGTGAAATCAAGCAGACACAACATGGATTCATGAAGGGGAAATCATGTTTAACTAATTTACTGGAATTCTTTGAGGATATAACGAGCATGGTGGATAGAGGTGTACCGATGGATGTGGTGTATTTAGATTTCCAAAAGGCATTTGATAAGGTGCTATACAAAAGGTTACTGCAGAAGATAGAAGTGCGCGGAGTCAGAGGAAATGTATTAGCATGGATAGAGAATTGGCTGGCGAACAGAAAGCAGAGAGTCGGGATAAATGGGTCCTTTTCGGGTTGGAAATCGGTGGTTAGTGGTGTGCCACAGGGATCGGTGCTGGGACCACAACTGTTTACAATATACATAGATGACCTGGAAGAGGGGACAGAGTGTAGTGTAACAAAGTTTGCAGATGACACAAAGATTAGTGGGAAAGCGGGTTGTGTAGAGGACACAGAGAGGCTGCAAAGAGATTTAGATAGGTTAAGCGAATGGGCTAAGTTTGGCAGATGGAATACAATGTCGGAAAGTGTGAGGTCATCCACTTTGGAGGGAAAAAACAGTAAAAGGGAATATTATTTGAATGGGAAGAAATTACAACATGCTGCGGTGCAGAGGGTCCTGGGGATCCTTGTGCATGAATCCCAAAAAGTTAGTTTGCAGGTGCAGCAGGTAATCAGGAAGGCGAATGGAATGTTGGCCTTCATTGCGAGAGGGAAGGAGTACAAAAGCAGGGAGGTCCTGCTGCAACTATATAGGGTATTGGTAAGGCCGCACCTGGAGTACTGCGTGCAGTTTTGGTCACCTTACTTAAGGAAGGATATACTTGCTTTGGAGGGGCTACAGAGACGATTCACTAGGCTGATTCCGGAGATGAGGGGGTTACCTTATGATGATAGATTGAGTAGACTGGGTCTTTACTCGTTGGAGTTCAGAAGGATGAGGGGTGATCTTATAGAAACATTTAAAATAATGAAGGGGATAGACAAGATAGAGGCAGAGAGGTTGTTTCCACTGGTCGGGGAGACTAGAACTAGGGGGCACAGCCTCAAAATACGGGGGAGCCAATTTAAAACCGAGTTGAGAAGGAATTTCTTCTCCCAGAGGGTTGTGAATCTGTGGCATTCTCTGCCCAAGGAAGCAGTTGATGCTAGCTCATTGAATGTATTCAAGTCACAGTTAGATAGATTTTTAACCAATAAGGGAATTAAGGGTTACGGGGAGCAGGCAGGTAAGTGGAGCTGAGTCCACGGCCAGATCAGCCATGATCTTGTTGAATGGCAGAGCAGGCTCAAGGGGCTAGATGGCCTACTTCTGTTCCAAATTCTTATGTTCTTATGTTCTTATGTAGAAGGTAAATTTGGATAATCCAGATTGTGAAGGAGATAGGCCGCAACCTGAAACTTTTACCGTTTACCCAGTGACCACCTTGGAGGGGGTGTACAAATGTTAACTTGTCTCTTTTCTCAATGCTGATTTGGATCTGTTGTGTTTCTGTATTTGTTTGACTCCTGGTATTTGTAGCTTTTTGTTACCATATCTACCATCTTCTAACATCGCTCACTGTCCCAGAATCATTCTGGAGTGTAAACATAAACTCTGCTTCCATTCTCTACTGCTAACCGTCTCCTTAAACCTCTCTCCCTGTCTCCACCTTCACCTCCGACAACAACTGTGAGGAGCTCATAGACTTCTTTGTCGCTAAGATTGAGACCATCTGATTCGTTGCCTCTGCCTAGCCTTCCCCTAGCCCACAGGACCAAACATCCTCTAAGGTTCCCCCCTGTCCTAGCCCTGAACTTACATCCTTCTCTAGTTTCTCTCCGATTTCCCCTAATGATCTCCAAGCTCACCCTGTCCATGAGACCCACTTCCTGCTCCCTTGCCCCTATTCCCACCATACTGCTGACCACCCAACTTCCTTTTCTGGCTCCCATGTTAGCTGACATTGTTAACGGTTCTCTCTTCTCGGGTACTGTCCCCCTCTCCCTCAAATCTGCCGACATCATCCCTCTCAAAAAAAAAAACCAACCTTCGACCTCCTCAGTTCTTGCAAACTACCGCCCATCTCTAACCTCCCTTTCCTCTCCAGTCCTTGAACGTGTTGTCTCCTCCCAAATCCGTGCCTATCTTTCCCGCAACTCCATGTTTGAATCCCTCCAATCAGGTTTCCACCCCTGCCACAGTATCAAAATGGCTTTCATCAAAGTCACAAATGACATCCTTTGTGACTGTGACAACAGCAAACTATCCCTCCTCATTCTTATTGACTTGTCTGCAGCCTTTGACATGGTTGACCACTCTCTATCCTTCCCCAACGTCTCTCCACCGTTGTCCAGCTGGGTGGGACTACACTCGCCTGGTTTCATTGCCTGGCTACAATTAGATAGATAACAATCACCTGCAATGGCTTCTCTTCCCGCATCGATACCTCTGGTGTCCTCCAAGGATCTATCTTTGGCCCACTCCTATTTCTCATCTCCATCTTGCCCCTTGGCGACATCATCCGAAAACAAAGCCTCCGTTTCCACATGTACGCTGATGACACCCAGCTCCACCTCACTACCACTTCTCTCCACCCATCCACGGTCTCTAAATTGTCAGCCTGTTTGTCCGACATCCAGTTCTGGATGAGCAGAAATTTTCTCCAATTAAATATATTGTTTTCAGTCCCTGCATCAAACTCTGTTCCCTTGCCACTGAATCTATCCCTCTCCCTAACATCTGTCTGAGGCTGAACCACACTGTTTGCAACCTTGGTGTCATATTTGACCCTGAAATGAGCTTCCGACCATGGTGTCGCACAAGAGGTTATTAAACAAAATTTAGGGCTCATAGGATTGGGGGTAATATATTAGTATGGATTGAGGATTGGCTAATGGACAGAAAACAGAGTAAGAATAAAGTGGATATTTTTGGTATGGCAGGCTGTAACTGGTGGGGTACCGCAAGGATCGTGCTTGGGGCCCCAGCTATTCACAATCTATATCAGGGATTTGGATGAGGGAACCAAATGTAATATATTCAAGTTTGCTGATGATACAAAGCTAGGTGGGAATTTAAGTTATGAGGAGGATGCAAAGAGGCTTCAAGGGGATACAGACAGGCTAAGTGAGTGGGCAAGAACATGGCAAATGGAATATAATGTGGACCAATGTGAAGTTATCCACTTTGGTCGGAAAAGCAGAGTATTTTTTAAATGATGAAAGATTGGGAAATGTTGGTGTTCAGAGGGACCTGGGTCCTTGTACACGAATCACTGAAAGTTAACATACAGGTACAGCAAGCAATTAAGAAAACAAATGGTATGTTGGCCTTTATTGCAAGAGGATTTGAGTATAAGAGTAATGACATCTTACTGCAATTGTATAGGACTCTGGTGAGACTACACCTGGAGTATTGTGTACAGTTTTGGTCTCCTTACCTAAGGAAGGATATACTTGCCATTGAGGAAGTGCAACGAAGATTCACCAGACTGATTCCTGGGATGGGGGATTATCCTATGTGGAGAGATTGAGGAGACTAGGCCTATATTCTCTAGAGTTTAGAAGGATGAGAGGTGATCTAATTGAAACATACAAAATTCTTCCAGGGCTTGACAGGGTAGATGCCGGGAGGATGTTTCCCGGCTGGGGAGTCTAGAATCAGAGGTCACAGTCTCAAAATAAGGGGTTGGCCATTTAGGACTGAGATGAGGAGAAACTTCTTCACTCCGAGAGGTGAATGTTTGGAATTGTCAATCCCAGAGAGCAGAGGTCTTTGAGTAGATTCAAGACCGAGATTGATAGATTTTTGGATATTAAGGGAATCGAGAGATGTGGGGATAGTGCAGGAAAGTGGAGTTGAGGTCGAAGATCAGCCATGATATTATTGAATGTTGGAGCATGCTCGAGGGGCCGAATGGCCTACTCCTGCTCCTATTTCTTAGATCAATTGTATTTGAAAGAATTGTTCTGCTGATTTTAGAAGGCGAATCAACGGATGCTCAATGCAATACAGGTAAGTTGTTCTCTGGTCTGTTTTGATAGTTTAAAAAACAATTCAGTACAACAGAAGAAGGCATTCAAAAGAGAAGAGAGCTATAAAATAGGTAAATGGGCTTAAAACTGAAGTGAGCACAAAATAGGAAATGTTGTGGATGATTACATCCCCCTGAATATTTAGAGGGAAATTGGAAAAACTTGGATTTTCCAACCCAGAAAGAGGACATGTGATGAGTGATCTGTTAGAGCTATAGAGGATAGTTAACCGAATGGAAAATGTATATCATGCTATTAATCTAAACTGAACTGCAATAGTCAGAAAAACATGCACTCATTCTAATTAGTAAAGGGTTAATTCGAACTGAAATTCGGGGGTGGCAGTGGGGTTGGAAGATGGGCCTGATGGCTCTCCTCAACTCTAATCGCCTTGTGATCCTGTACATAGAATGTGTTTTTCTATAATAAATCCCCTATAATAGAGTCCTACGGAGTTTATTGATGAATTAATAACAATAACCTGCTAATTGTTTCTGCTCTGCTGACCGAGTCCTAACTCGCACCAAGTCCCGCTTGCCCATCACCCCTGTACTCACTGACCTACATTGGCTCCCAGTTAAGCAATGCCTCGTTTTAAAAAAAAAAAAAATTCTCATCCTTGTTTTCAAATCCCTCCATGGCTTTGCCCTTGCCTATCTCTGTAATCTCCTCCAGCCCTACAACTCTCCGATATCTGCGTTCCTCCAATTCTGCCCTCTTGAGCATCACCGATTTTAATCGCTCCACCATGGGTGGCTGTGCCATCGCCATAAGCTTTGGAATTCCCTCCTTAAACCTCTCTGCCTCGCTACCTCTCTTTTCTCCTTTTTAAAATGCTCCTTAAAACCTACCTCGTCTGCCCCAATATCTCCTTATGTGGGTTGGTGTCACATTTTATTTGATAACGCTCCTGTAAAACACCTCTGGACGTTTTACTACGTTAAAGGTGCTATATAAATGTAAGTTGTTGTGGCTGATTTTGGAAATATCTGATTGCTTGAGCGAGAGACAGGTCACTCTCAGTGACACTAGAAAGGCATGTCGTAGAGCTTCCTCGAGAAATTACCATTGTGTTTTGTTTTACAGGCGCTAGATTGTTTCACAGCCATGATGTCAAAACGGGGGAGTAGGCAGAAAATGGCCGAAATCATTGGCAGCAAACTGAACATTTCAAGAGAAAAGGTACTGTTTCCTTTAGTGTGGCATTCTCCTTATTGACTGCGTGTAGGCTTAACTGATGATCAGCTATTTTTTTTTTAGTAATTTATGTTTTCCCCTCCAAATTTCAGGTCTGATTTGGATCCACGACTATTGTAGTAAAAGTAGAGTAAAGACATTTTCTGTGTTTAATAATGTGGCTTCACATTGATGTATCCTTAAAACCATTCCTTTGTTAAGGCAGTAGCCAATAAACTATTCTGATTCATCCACATTTACAATGAATATTAGCCTGACTTCCTTTGTTGGTTCAACTTGTTGTGTAATCACTAATTAGGTCACTTTGTTGGGCTGGGCATGTATTTAAAATGTTAATCTGGGTTAGTTTTTATAGTGGGGGACATAGAAAAGCTCACTTTCTGTAGTAGATGACTCATTGGGATATCAGTAAGAGGGAGATAGTTAATTCTCAACCAAACAACTGTGTTGTGAGATATATCATTTTGAATAAAGGCACAGTCTTAGCTACCCAATTTAGTTTTCAGCTCCATTTCTGGAAATTACATTTGGCCTTCATTTACTGGAAGGAATATTGCCTCACATGTACAAATATTTTATTGGGCAATTGACTAAGCACTAAGAAATGTGTTCTTGCCATGGTATTATGACTCTCTTCTAGACTATTTTTACTTTGATTTTCTAAGTATTTGTAACTATCTTACTTGACAATAAATCTAATTATTGGTTTTAGCTTGAACATAAAGGTCTGATTGTGTGGTGTATACTGTAAGTTGGAGCATGTAGGAGAGTGGTGGGCATCCACGTGCACTGTATTGTTCCTGTGGCATGCTGTCCTATTCTCATATATAGTAAGGGTGTAGGTTTTGAATCCCAGAATACTTGGGCAGCATAGAAAATACCTTTTTTATTGCTGTGAACGCAAGATAAAATTGCTAGAATGCCTGAACAATAACAGTTGGCATCTGTTTTCAAGCACTTCAAGTGTGGGTGACCAAATTCTTGGAGAAGTAACTTGGGTTTTCAAGAGCCAATATAGGTCAGTGGGGACTGAGGTGATAAGTGAAAGGGATTTGGCGTGGGATTGGAAACAGGCAGCAGAGTTTTGAGTGAGCTGAAGTTTCGAGAGTGGAAGCCAGCAGAGCGTTTGACTCGGTATGGGTGAGTGTTTCAGCGATAGATGGGCTGGGGTCAAAGTGGGGTATGTATTTGAGGTGGAACTCGGCAGTCTTCGTAATGGAGAAGGCATGGGGCCAGAAGCCCTGTTCTGGGTCGAATAGGATGCTGAGGTTGCGAAAAGTACCTGCTAAACTGAATTCAGTTTTTACCAAACTAGTTGGGTTTGGGACCGAAGATCAATGGCGTTGAATAACCCCGAGTATGCAAGGTGTAAAACGCATGGGGGATAAGGATCTACACGAGCGGAGATTAGAACATTGGTGTCAGTTAATACTATTTGGACTCTGAACACTTGGGGCCCAAGTTTCCACATGATTTGCGCCTGATTTTTAGGAGCAACTGGTGGAGAACGGACTATCTTAGAAATCGCAATTCTCCACATTTTTTTCTGCAGTTCGAGTCAGGTAGAACAGTTCCACTTTGGAACAGGCGTGTCCGGCCACTGACGCCTGATTTGAAAGTTTCCACAGTGAAAACTTACTCCAAACTAACTTAGAATGGAGCAAGTGAAGATTTTTGTAGAACTGAAAAAACCTGTTCTACACATTAAAAATCAGGCGCAGGTTACAAATTAGGCGTCCAGAACGAGGTGGGGAGGGGTGGGGGAGGGGAAGTCATTAAATTCTACAATAAATCCTTATTTATACTTCTACAAATATTATACAAATAAATCCAACCTGAATAAACATTTATAAGCAAAGAAAAGATTAAATAAACCATCTTCCTACCTGTGTGAAAGTGCTTCAGGCACGGAGAATGCTGCAGTCAGCCTGAGGCGCCCGTTCTTCCCGCGGGGGGGGGAGGAGGAGGGAGGAGGAGGAGGCGCCCGTTCTTCCCGCGGGGGGCGGGGAGGAGACAGTGAGAAGGCTGCAAGTGCTGATGTGCTGATGGCAATGTGCTTTTATTAAAAAATGTTCAAAAATTAAACAGCTACAAAGAACTACAAAAATGGCCGAGTGCCAATGTTTCCTTCACACTGCGCATGCGCGAACGCTCCAACGCGCACGCGCAGCGTTGCCGGCAGGAAAAAAACTAATTTAAATAGTACCCGCCCCCTCCCACGTACAAAATCGGCGCGAGTGTAGGCTCCGCCCCCCTGGGCGCCGCGCCAAACAGACAAGGAG
Organism: Pristiophorus japonicus; assembly: GCF_044704955.1. NCBI lineage: Eukaryota > Metazoa > Chordata > Chondrichthyes > Pristiophoridae > Pristiophorus > Pristiophorus japonicus. Next base: position 167,300,515 of record NC_091983.1, read on the forward strand.
CTGCAGAACGCTCCAGAATCGCGCGTTTTTTTTCCGGCACCGTTTTAGGCGCGAAAAACAGGCGCCCAGCTCAGAGGGGCGCCCGTTTTTTATCGTGTGGAAACTTGGGCCCTTGGTGTTGGTACACCCAGGTATTATTTCCAATACAATTATGATGATGAACTGAGAAGGAAAAACTTGGCAAGGGAGAAAAACTGCAGTGGGTACTGAATTCTGCAGCAATTTCTGTCTCCAGCTGTAGAGCATGAAGGACTGTGGTTAAGGGAAAGAGTTTTCCTCTGTTTAGCCCAGGAACACTGAGGTATGTGGCAATCATTGCCCTGATATCACTCGGCTTCGACTAACTGAGCACAAACTAGTGATTGCTTCCAGGTCAGTTTGGCTCAAATTCACATTGTGCTGTATTTTTACTTTAACCGAGCTATCAGGAACTGAGTTATTGATTAAACTTGCAACGATCAACTTCCCCTCCCCTCTTCCAGATGGTTGATATTGAAGTGCAGCATTTCAAGCTGCAGCGTTTTGTTCAGAGACGATGATTCAATGTTACTTGTGTTGCAGGCAGAGTACTTCTGTCAGTTGTATAAACCCGCTGTTGGGTTCAGTGAGGTGGAAGTGACTGTTGGACGCACTGTCCTGCCTCGAAGAAGTAGTGATGTCATCCTGCTGCAATTGTAAGTGCAGTTTTTAAATTGAATATCTCAATTAGTGATTTAACGGTTGGTTTTAATGACGCTCAATTACTATAATCACCAATATCACGCCAATAAATAAATGATTTGAAAAGATCAAGGCTACTGGCTTGCCATGACTGAACAAACTAAGTTCTGTTTTTATGACCATGGGGATTTATTTTAAACTGATGTTTTAGGAATTACCTTCTGGATTCTCTCAGGATGCTAAGAAACATTGCAATTTAATATTGTGCCACTTTTAAAATTTCCTCCTCATTATTCTATTTATTATATTAGTATTGTAATGGTGCTAAAAGACTTGAGGAGGCTGGGAATTTGGGGAAAAAATAATGTGATTTGATGCAGAAACTGCCAAGCAAGAGTCAGTGTTTCGATAATTTAAAAAAAATCTTAGTTACCTCACCCTTGCGGGGTCTGTTTGGTCGTGTTTTATGGCATTTGGGCCATCTGGGAAAAAGTAGAATGTTTTAATGTAGTAGTCCCTGAAGATGAGACTGAGGCAGTGGAGCAAAAACTCAGCAGCAGGGAGGGCACTTTCTCTGCGCAAAATTTTACTTCCCAATGTCATACATTTGTCAACCTTTTCCATTATAAATTCCTATGGGAATATTTGGAAGATCAAAGCCGTTGTCTTAAGTCCCTGTCACAAACTGTGTTTGCACACCACCAATTACATCCCTATCCCTGGCCACTGCCTGAGGCTGAATCAGACCTTTTGCAACCTTGGTGTCCTTTTTGACCCTGAGATTAGCTTCTGACCCCCACATCTTCTCCATCACCAAGACCTCCTACTTCCATATCTGTAACATTGCTCGACTCCGACCCTGCCTCAGCTCAAAAACATAAGAAATAGGAGCAGGAGGAGGCTACCTGGCACCTCAAGCCTCCTCTGCCATTTAATATCATGGCTGATTTGATCTTGGCCTCAACTCTACTTCCCTGCCCGCTCCCCATAACCCTTGACTCCCTTATCGTTCAGAAATCTGTCTATATCCACCTTAAATATATTCAAAGACCCAGCCTCCACAGCTCTCTGGGGTAGAGAATTCCAAAGATTCACGACCCTCTGAGAGAAGAAATTCCTCCTCATTTCCGTTTCAAATGGGTGACCCCTTATTCTGAAACTGTAGCCCCTAGTTCTAGATTCCCCCATGAGGGGAAACATCCTCTTTGCACTACTCTGTCTAGCTCCCTCAGAATCTTGTATGTTTCATCCGCTGCTGCAACCCTCATCCATGCCTTTGTTATCTCTAGACTCGACTATTCCAATGCTCTCCTGACCGGCCTCCCACATTCTAAACTATGTAAACTTGAGGTCATCCAAAATTCTGCTGCCTGTATCCTAACCCACACCAAGTCCCATTCACCCATCATCCCTGTGCTCACTGACCTAACTTGGCTCCTGATCTGGCAATGCCTCGTTTATAAAAAAAAATGTAAAAAAATTCCTATCCTTGATTTCAAATCCTTCCATGGCCTCGCTCTTCCCTATCTCTCCAGCCCTGCAAGCCGTCAAGATCTCTGCACTCCTCCAATTCTGGCTTTTTGTACATCCCCGATTTTAATCGCTCCACTATTGGTTGCTGTGCCTTCAGCTGTCTTGGCCTTGAGCTCTGGAATTCCTTCCCTAAGCCTCTCTGCCTTTCTTTTTTAAGATACTCTATAAAAATTGCCTCTTTGACCAATCTTTTTGTTAGGTGTGCGAATATCACCTTGTATATTGGCTCGGAGTCAAATTTGGTTCACTAACGCTCCTGTGAAGCGCCTTGGGATGTTTTACTATGTTAAAGGAGCTATATAAATACAAGTTGTCAAAATCTCTAATGGAAACTGCCTCTATAAACGTCATTTTGCAATTGCACAATTTGACCACTGGGTGGCACTACCAGTCATAAATTGCTCCATCCTTTCTAAAAAATGCGATGCCGTTGACCTGTTCTGATGGTGGAGGTGGATATTAACAGTGGCTTCTTTCCAAAGAGTAGTTAGTTCTCCTGCTCGATATTCTTCCCTCCACCAACACTATTTTAAAACTGATTATCTTGCCTCTGGTGCTGGCTTATAGTATTTTGTGTGTGGGGTTAGTAGCGGGAGAACTAAAAACAAAGACATACATACCACTTGTTAAGTGGGTTTGCAATCTGCTACTTTTGCTGATTTTATAATGGTGGCTAACTGTGGCAAATGTCTTTGTCGCTGCACATGTGGGATTAAAGAAGTTTGTCACAGGAAATTGGTCAGTTTTCTTGTGACACATCCATTCAATTCAAATACAAACATCATATAGGTTTGCTAAACAGCCCTGATAGAGTTGATAAGTATTTAAATTTCTGAAAGCATATTTCTGTCTGGTCCCAATTCAGTTGTCTAAAGCCATCGGAGAGATACAGATAGATCAAAGCAAATTTGCATGGTCGGCAGCAAATCACCATTTGATGAGGGGTCTGGGGCCAGATCCAGTTCACATTGGGTAGCATAGCAGAGGTTATTGCTACTTTGTGTATTTGAAATGCTTTTTAAGCTGTTAGTTACTGCCCTGGTACTTCGATTAAGCAAGCATGACTTGGATTAGTATTGTGAACTTGTTCAGGAGTAAATGGATTGTATGTTTTTACCATCAGTCACGATTTTTCTGAATAGTTTGATCTTCATGAATAGCCATTCCAATGTGCCCATCGGTGACTGTGAGGTATTTGACTTGAGTTTTCAAATGTTTAGTGTAATTTTCAGTCACCAATCTACAATCACAAGACCATATCTCTGCATTGTAATTGATCCCCATTTACTTAATACTTTGCTAATGAGCATTTTTAACGAGGATGCTTTGTTTTTTATTTTGCGTGACGGAAATTGTTGTACTTTTTTTTAAGGGAAACGCAGACCTTTTCAGCCACGCGACCCTCCTCTCTGCTCCTGGAGCAGCTGGCTGTTTGTCTGAGTAAAGAGGAGCCTGTCCTATTGGTTGGTGAAACAGGCACTGGAAAAACCTCTACTGTCCAGTACCTTGCCAGAGTTACAGGTTGGTGGAACAATGTCTGTTGAATGCACTTCATCTTACTATGTGGAATAAGGTTAAATATTTCTTATGATGAAAGAAACATAGAAAATAGGTGCAGGAGTAGGCCATTTGGCCCTTCGAGCCTGCACCACCATTCAATAAGATCATGGCTGATCATTCACCTCAGTACCCCTTTCCTGCTTTCTCTCCGTACCCCTTTCCTGCTTTCTCACCATACCCCTTGATCCCTTTAGCCGTAAGGGCCATATCTAACTCTCCCTTGAATATATCCAATGAACTGGCATCAACAACTCTCTGCGGTAGGGAATTCCATAGGTTAACAACTCTGAGTGAAGAAGTTTCTCCTCATCTCGGTTCTAAATGGCTTACCCCTTATCCTTAGACTGTGTCCCCTGGTTCTGGACTTCCCCAACTTCGGGAACATTCTTCCTGTATCTAACCTGTCCAGTCCCATCAGAATTTTATGTTTCTATGAGATCCCCTCTTATCCTTCTAAATTCCAGTGAATACAGGCCCAGTTGATCCAGTCTCTCCTCATGTCAGTCCAGTCACCCCAGGAATCGGTCTGGTGGACCTTTGCTGCACTCCCTCAATAGCAAGAACATCCTTCCTCAGATGATATAGTGGGAAAGCCAAGTACCTGTAGCGAAAGAGATACTCTGTGGAAGGCTCATAAATTAGCTGATGAAGGCATCGTGTTTGACTTCTGGTCTGTGCTCAATGGAAAGTGTTTTTTTTTAAAAAAAGAGAATGCCACCAATTATAGTGTCTGCTAAAATTTTAACAAAAAAAAAATCACATTTGTTTGTCTTCCTTCATGAACTGACATACAACATTTGTAGCATCTTGCTGTATAAAGCATGATTGCATTTACAACCATTCCAATTCTAGAGAGCCAAATGCAACAGAACGGGTGAACACAAAAGTTCAGCGTTCCCCACTTCAGCACCCAGCTAAGTACAGACTTCTCATAACTTATTTCAGAAGTATGTTCTATACAGTTCAACTTCCCACCAGCCCAAAAAATAACCTTGGATTAATGTGCCTCCTGTTTGTTCACCTTGTTTTGGGTTTTTGTTCAAGGCCAACATTGTCTATCAATTATAATATACAAATTTAAAGCACAAGCAGAATATTTGGATGATTTTCTAATTATTAGCTAACTCGTTTTGAATTTATTTCTTGGCAACAAACCATGGGTGAAGTTTCCTATGTAGCAACATTTTGGCAAATACATGTAAACTGTCAATTTAGGTGTGTGCTTAATGATGACCTTGGGCAGTTCTGTTCTTGTGTTCAGTATTCTGGTGTATTTTGTCATTTCAGGCCACAAACTAAGGGTGGTAAATATGAACCAACAGAGCGATGCCGCAGACTTGCTTGGAGGGTGAGTGTTGCATTTGAGGGGCTGTCTTGAGGATTCTAATGGAAAGACGCTGGTAGCTGAACTATTAGCTGAGTGCATACATAGCGATTTCTTGTCCTTATTTGTTATTTGGTGGCTCATTTCCTTGCAGTTCCAAAAAAAAATCTAATTTAAATTACTAATGACCAACCTGAGAGATGATGGATAGCTGATTAAAAATGCAATATTTCAAAATTTGGAATCTGTACTTTGTCGGGCCTTGTACTCTCAATGGGTAGTTAACTAATTACGTCCTAATTGAATCTCTCAGATTCTTTGCATTGCTATCTGTGTTTCGCTATGAGTAATTAAAATGTTTACATTTTCTTGTGACGGAGATGCACGCAACTATCTCGGAAACAATTATAAAACACCAAGTTCAATTGTTAGAGAGAACCCTTAGAAAGCCACAAACCAATGCTGCCAGACCTGACATCCCTCTCTCACTGCTGTCTGGGCCAGGCCCTGCCTCTCCTCCTCATTGACGTTGGAACCCAGGAATCAACCCGTGCTTCACCATTCAAACCCCAGGTTCCCCCCCCCTTGTGTTGCTCAGCCCTAAATATGCCAAAGAACATCTAGTGTGAAAAAGAGGAGCGTGCCACAATTACAGTAGCAAACTATAAATGGACATTTAACGATTTAGGATTTAATTTTTTTTCAATTCATTCACAGGATGTGGGTGTGTCTCTGGCATGGCCAGCATTTATTGTCCTTCAGAAGGTGGTGGTGAGCCGCCGACTTGAACTGCAGCAGATACTCCCACAGTGCTGACTTTGTTGTAGCGGTCTTTGTACAATGGAGTTGCTTGCTAGGCCATTTTAGAGGGCAGTTAAGAGTCAACCACATTGTGGGCTGGAGTCACATATAGGCCAGACCGGGTAAGGACGGTGGATTTCCTTCCCTAAAGGACATTACTGAACCACATGGGTTTTAAAATTCCAGATTTGTTTAATTAACTGAATTCAAATCCCCCAGTGGCCAAGGTAGGATTTGAACACTCATCTATTTGTCCAGGCCTCTGGATTACTAGTCCAATAACATAACCACTATGCCCCTTTAATAAATAAGCCCACTGTCTTTAACTATTAGGTTCGGGGTATACTTTAAATACAGGGTATACCATAATAAGAGGAAAAATGAGCACATGGATAAAATTGGTGCACTTCCTGGTGGCAATGCCAAGAGTAACATCAGCATTCTTTCAAGAGAAGGTTTCACTTTTGACCCATTCTCATGGGAGTAGGTGGCACGTGCCACAGAAAGAGACCAGTGAGGGAGGGATGAAAGTAAAATAAACCAACGTAGGTGCCCCATAGAAGGGTACCTTTACTTCAGGTAGCGTTAGTCAGCAGTCTAAATTTGACTTTCAGTACTTGCACGCCAAACTCCCTGGTGAAGTTCTCCACTCTGGGTATATGAGTTCCCTCAGGGGGATGACGCTACTATTAAGTTCAGAAAGTACTTGAACAGAAGGGTTTCTTTTCTTTCGATCATAGTTTTTGATCATCTTGAGAACCGGCATTCCTCTGATTTTAAATCTCCGAAACCGATCACTTTTTAAAGTAAGATGCAGCATCAGTTACTCTAAGTACCCTCAAAGCCTCCCTGGTGAAGTGCGACATCACCACTGACACCTGGGAGACCCTGGCCGAAGACCGCCCCAGGTGGAGAAAGTACATCCGGGAGGGTGTTGAGCTCTTCGAATCTCAACGCTGCGAGCGTGAAGAGGTCAGGTGCAGGCAGCGGAAGGAGCGTGTGGTAAATCCGTGCCACCGCCCTCTTTCTTCCCTCCCCCCCCCCCCCCCTTCCCCCGACTAATATCTGTCCCACATGTGACCGGGTCTGTGGCTCTTGTGTTGGACTGTTCAGCCAACAAAGAACTCCCTTTAGGAGTGGTAGCAAGTCTTGCTCGATTCCGAGGGACTGCCAATGATGATGAATATGGCATTAGTTTTGATTTTAACTAACCTGTGGGATTTGTACTTGTTTCTGTTCAGGTACAAGCCTATAGACCGTAGACTTATTATGCTGCCTTTGCGAGAAACATTTGAAGAGCTTTTCATTCAGACCTACTCTCGGAAGCAAAACACGACTTTTTTGGGCCATATCCAAACATGCTGCAAACAGAAGCGCTGGCAAGATTTACTCCGACTGATGCTACACGTCTACAAAACCGCCATCAATAAGGAACTGAAATCTAACGAAGAGAGTAAGACTTTTTAAAAATGCGTTTGTTGCATTTATGCATTAGATTTCTGTGGTGAGAAAGGTTGAGAAAGGGAATCGATTTTGAGAAGTACAGTTGTCCATTGCTGCTTCTAGCAAATGGCCATTTTAAAGCTGTGAAGTAATAATGGATGGAAAAACACACAATGCCTTCTCCCAAATGTCCTGTTCCATTGTAATCCACATTCTCTAATGCCATAATAATTTTTGTGTAACAATTGTACACTGGAAACTTGTCTCAATTGTCAGCAAAATTGACCCTAAAAACGTGGCTTATTTTGTCATGACAGATGCACGCATGATTTGTCATTGAAATTAAGTTCACTTTTTTTTTATGGAGTGCGAGGATTGTCGTACTGTACAAAGTTAGCTATACTGTGCATGTGTTTCAAAATGGCAGTGGCGAAACAACTTAACATCTGAATTTTTTTTTGTAACTACATATAGACCCAGATTTTGCTGGAATGTGCTGTTAGTTTGTGCACGTTTAGGTTCTAAATAATTTTGCCCACAAATTTGCTGGCAGTGCAAGCTGATAATGGTGCAGTGAGGGCAGAGGGGCATCTGGGACCTTGGTGAACAATGGGACCAACAGTCTATCTCCTTAATGAGGCTAAATGATTGAGAAATAAACAGGAAGGACTGAGGGGGAGGTGGGTGAATTCAATGTCAAATTGGGTATAGTGAGAAATGGAGAAGAGTTTGGATTGAGAAAAGAGGCAGAAAGGAAAAGTAAGAAACATTTGTTTAATTTGACATTTAAAAAAAAAAATCTCCAATAATTCACTACCTGAAGGAATGTGTCGCCACACTTTTTTAATTGTTCACTTCCTGGGCAAGGAAAATTGAAAAGTCATTAATGTTGTCAACATAGTACTTGCACTGTTGATTATTAGACATAACTTCCTGTGCCACAATTAATGTGCAAATGCAGTAACTTTATGAAAATCACGGGGAGGTGAAGAGCGAGATGCAGTTTTTGCAAAGCTGACTGTGGAGCAATGCAAACCAGCCAGCAACTTGTGGCGACCTGCAGTTCGTTGTGTATCTTTTGCTGGCTGATTGCACATTAATAACTGTGAATGTCACTCAGATACCGTTATTTCTTTCAGCATAATCTGGACCATAGTTTGACAGTAAAATTTGGAGTCTTGTATCTGAAACGTATTTTGTTTTTGTATAAAAGCTGATGTTCTAAGGGCAGCAAACGGTGGTTTTTTTTGATTACTGCATAATTCACATCTGAAGAAGCTGACTATCTGAATTATTTTCTGCAAATTTTTCTTCCATTTTTTTTTTAAACAATCGCACTTGTATTTTATTTTAGAAGCCTGGCTGAGAGAGAAATGGGAATTACTTGGTCTTCGTCTGAGTCAGGCTCAGCAACAAATGAAACTGACTGAATCGACACTGGTATTTGCCTTTGTGGAGGTAAGGTGCGAGAGTGATTGATGTCTCAGTTTGCCACCCAGCACTTGGAGTGATTCTAGAAGAGGGTCTTGCAATAGTGGCTTGTTGCAAAGTTCTTCATCAGTACTGTTAAGATTGTGGAAACTATATTGCTTGTTTTCAAAATATTGAAGCCAGATATATTATAGTAAATTCTGGCCCATTGTATTGTAATTATCATCCTTGACTTTTGATCAAAAATTCAGGGCTTCCTGATTGTAATTGTTTTTCTGTAATATTCCTGATTGTATATGTGACTAAGTATGGGAATGGCCCTCTCCCAAGTTATAATAATCAGCCTAATGTACAAGTCAGCAGAGTGCCAGTGAAAGCCACTGAGCAATCAATGGTGAAGTTACTGTCTAGATGCCGCGAGCACACAGTTTCTGTTTCTGCCCTGAGTGTAAAGCTGGCTCATTCTTCGGGAGCAATCTACTCTAATTACATTTCCCTGCTCTTTCTCCGTGCCCTTTTTTTAGTATTTCTTCTGTTTAAATTACATCTGAAGCATTATGGTTGGCCACAATAGGTACTTGTTAATATTCTAATGTACAACATTTTTCTAATTTGCCTTTGGCGTTAGTACATTCATTGGCCAACGGGAACAATCTTTTACTGTATTAAAATTTTACCCCCAGCCACTTTTAATTATACAGGTGCAGTGTAGAAAATCCAGAGTTCCAGAATGTTCCGGAATCTGGACTCCGGACTGATGGGTGGCAGGGTCGTCCAGAATCCGTAAAATGTTCCGGAATCTGGACCCTGCCAACCTCGGTGTCCTGCCACTGCCTGACCTCTGGCCTCGCCGCCGCTGCCCTGACCTCGGGGCCTCCTCGCCGGCCCGCCTGAACATCTCTGCGACAGGGCCGGCAGGCCCCAACAGCTCCCCCGCCCCACCCCACTTCCGACGTTCCTGGGCTTGTGTGTTTCCGGATTCATGATGTCAGAAAGACGATCGAAAATCCGGAACGGCCTCGATCCTGAGGGTTCTGGATTCTGGACACTGCACCTGTATGTGAGCCTGGCTGTGGTGGAGTGGCGGGGGGGACGACACAAGAAAAGTAGCACAGCTGAACATTATGCTGCTTTCATTGAACATCCACACACGCACTTTCCAACAACGATCGCCCAATAGTAATCAGGATTGGGAACCTCATTGATTTTTCTTATCCCTAAGCTAAAGGCCCTGAACCTAACTGTAGCACAATATTGCCACCCAACTGAAATTAGCCACTCTGTGCAGACCAGAGAAATGTTTCTGGCTCAGTCAATCTTTTGACAATATAATAAAAAAATTTTTTTTAGGGTACTTTAGCACAGGCTGTGAAGAAAGGGGAGTGGATCTTGTTGGATGAGATCAACTTGGCGTCAGCAGAGACGCTGGAATGCCTGAGTGGACTATTGGAAGGGAATACAAGCTCTCTCGTGCTGCTCGACCGAGGAGATACAGGTACAAGAAATTATTGCCTCATATCCAACATTATCTCTAAAGTAACATTTCTTTTGTTCTACAAAACTTGAGGCTTCCAGGTTGGTTTTCCACTTCTGTTGCTTTTCTTCCTTTCCGATGGGTGTCAAAACGCTACTGCTGCCACCAACACACCCAACAGGCATGCCAAGTAAAATGTGGTCACCTGGCAGCAGATTGATTCCTGGGATGGCAGGATTGACATATGAGGAGAGACTGGGCTTGTAGCCACTGGAGTTTAGAAGAATGAGAGGGGATCTCATAGAAACATATAAAATTCTGACGGGACTGGACAGGTTAGATGCAGGAAGAATGTTCCCAATGTTGGGGAAGTCCAGAACCAGGGGTCACAGCCTAAGAATAAGGGGTAGGCCATTTAGGACCGAGATGAGGAGAAACTTCTTCACTCAGAGAGTGGTTAACCTGTGGAATTCCCTACTGCAGAGAATTGTTGAGGCCAGTTTGTTAGATATATTCAAAAGGGAGTTGGATATGGCCCTTACGGCCAAAGCGATCAAGGGGTATGGAGAGAAAGCAGGAAAGGGGTACTGAGGTGAATGATCAGCCATGATCTTATTGAATGGCGGTGCAGGCACGAATGGCCTGCTCCTGCACCTAATTTCTATGTTAATCATTTGGGGAGAAATGGTAGTTTTTTTCCCCCTATACTTTATTTTCTCATGCCATATCTAGATAGGGAGGAGATCGCCTTCCAGATCTCTGCCTGGGCTACTTTAACTTGTGGAAGATGCGCAGCAAGGTGGTCGGTGGCTTGTTAAACTGTCTGATCCTCCTTTTTTACAGGAAGCACTTTGCATCTCCCTGAAACGTGTGTTTGAGATAGTGAACCGGATTGAGTGGAATTTTATAGGTTGGAACTCACATCTTGCCATTTATCCATGACTTGTTTCAGAAGTTTAGTATAGCATGTTTACAGCAGATAGTTGGCAGAAACCCTGGTGGTTCGAGATTTGGGAAATGGAGTAATTTGTGTTTGGGACAGCCACTTGATAATTATGCAAGCAAAATGCTCTCATTCTGCACGTAATTGTTCATTATTTTTGCAATGCACATTACTAACTTGGTTTATCCTGTCAGAGCCCATACACCGTGACCCAGAGTTTCGCTTGTTTGCCTGCATGAATCCAGCAACAGATGTGGGAAAGAAAAACTTGCCACCAGGCATAAGGAACCGGTAACTAAAACTCCTTCTGTCTCTCTTCCCCTCGGCACCTCTCAAAGAAGGGCCTACAAATTTTAGTTCTACAAAGTGGTTTGCAATTTATTTCAGTTGCGTAGCAGCAAATTGCAATTTGAGTAGTACACACTTAACAGACACTCGTTGAGAGAGCATAATAACATGCATGGTAAAATATACAAGAGGCACTCTGAAACCATGGACGCTCACAAATTGCAACCTAAAGGCAGTCTTCAGTCCACCAAGTCCTTTTACAAGTTAAGACACTGGGCACAGCCTGTTGCAAAGCTGCTGTATTTGGCACGTTCCCTGATTTGGGATCATTGCCGCTTGCTTCCTTTGTGCCACCAAATTCTCATGAGGTCATTGTATACCAGTCGGGGCGAGGCACCAGGGGGTTTTGTGAAAGAAACAGCTTTGTGGAATGAGGAGCCGTTTAGCCAGCATATCTTGGGATTGTATGCTTGCATGGTGGTTTCTCTCCAGCAAATTGGAAGCATTCTTTGGTCATCATCAATTGGTGCCATGGGATCTTTCATGCTCACCTTAGAATGGCAAATGACACCTCAGTGTATTGCCCCACTAAAAGAAGGCACCTTTTGTAATGCAGCACTCCTTCACCACTGCACTGAAGTGTCAGCTTAGAATATATGCTCCAATGGCGCTTGAACATAACATAAGAAATAGGAACAGGAGTCGGCCATACGGCCCCTCGAGCCTGCTCCGCCATTCAATAAGATCATGGCTGATCTGATCATGGACTCAGTTCCACTTCCCCGCCCACTCCCCATAACCCCTTTATCCCCTTATCGATTTAAGAAACCGTCTATTTCAATCTTAAATTTATTCAGTATCCCAGCTTCCACTGCTCTCTGAGGCACTGAATTCCACAGATTCACAACCTCAGAAGAAATTTCTCCTCATCTTTGTTTTAAACGGGCAGCTCCTTATTCTAAGATTATGCCCTCTCGTTCTAGTCTCCCCCATCAGTGGAAACATCCTCTCTGCATCCACCTTGTCAAACCCCCTCATAATTTTATACATTTCTATAAGATCACCTCTCATTCTTCTGAACTCCAATGAGTAGAGACCCAACCTACTCGACCTTTCCTTATAAGTCAACCCCCTCATCTCCGGAATCAACCTAGTGAACCTTCTCTGAACTGCCTCCAAAGCAAGTATACAACCTCTCCATATATTCTAATGAGCTTTTGTGTGCAAACCAGTGCTACCAGCCAAGTCAAGCTGACACTTAGACAACTGTTCCTTTTTGTATTTAGATCTAGTGCTGCTTGTTCCTTTAACCAAATAGTCTCTCACTTTCTTTCTCCTTGCCTGATTCTGAAGTCTGCATTTGAGTCATATTTAACTAGGCCTTGTCCACAAAGCTTTGGGTTTATAAAATAAATCTAAATTAATTAGCCTTATTTGATCCATTCATTTAAAATATGTTAATCATGTTCCCTTTCAGTCTATTTGTTTTCACATCCAATAAGAATACATGCCTGCCAACCTAGAAAGCTAGCCAAAACTGAACAGTATCTAAAAACAGTGTAACTGTTTGTACTGTACTTATTTTGACAGACATGTGTTCTGTCAAAATAAATACAGTACAAACTCACTATTCACTTTATACCCAATAAACCTGTTAACAATCCGTACACAATGCCTGCCCCATCTATGGTGGAGTGGGGGTTGGGGGCGGTGGAGGCGAGGGGGAAGGATGTACTTGGACTGGGGTAAGGCACTTTGGTTCGCCCTTGTTGTCTTCTGGGGAGCTCTGTCCTCTGTCGCTTCAGGAAGTCAAAGTGCATCGAGTTACAATTTTCAGTCAGTGAGACCTTGGGAAGGGTGATTCCAGTTATACATTCCTGTGAAACTTCAGGGTGTGGCTTATCCTCCAAGGGGACCAATCATAGACAAAATGGGTGGAGTATGATGGCCATTTTTGCAGTACAAATAAGCGCATCTATCAAAAAAACCTGGCTCCTTAGAAATGGCCCTCCATCGACGAGTAGTAACATGGGCTTTGCACATTCTTTCTCGTATTTATTTTTTTCTCCAATACACGAAAGCCTGGAGGAGGAAATCCAAATGTTGATGGCACTGGAAAATTTTCAACTTCTAAATATAAAAATGATAGGTTCTGAATAATATTGAGCTTAACGTATTTAGGGGGCTAAATTGGGTCGTACAATTTGAATTAAGTGAAGATTTTGCACCCGGCGAGATGGGCTGCTAAATCTTGCTAAATTGGGCACTTAGAAAGAGAAAAGGTTGCGGGATGGCATTGGAGGCAGAAATGACCTCCGCGGGGGCGGTAGTGGGGTGCGACACAGATGCATCACAACGATTACGTCATCGCCGTGTGCACCTCCGCCTGGGGCAAAAAGTACGGGCCGCAGTGCCGACACATTTTCGCCCGCAGATGCCAATTCTCGGGGGGAGGGGTGCGCTCTGGCCGCTGAGCCCGGGTGATAAAAAATTACTGTCCTGTTATAACAGGCCTTTCCCAAAGGGGCAATTTCGCCTGCTTAATCTCCAAGAAACAAAGTGACACTTGGATTTCAAACAGAACAACCAGAAGTTAGAGTCACGGTCCCAGTTCCACCCCAGTGTATCCACCCCACTCCTCTATTTGTGCAACTAATTTTTAAAAAATGATCTAATAGTTCGCTCATTTCTTTGGGTGGAGGTTCAAAGGCACCTGCTTCACATGTTCTGTAAGCGTACATGCTTCACTGAATTCTGCAGGTTAGAGTTCTGAATGGAAATAACTCGATCTGAAATTTGTCCGCAGGTCATTTGTGATGACTGGTATGAACAATTTGTCTGCCATTTACCAATTCTCTGATTAATAATAATAATTTTAAAGATTTATCTTGACTTAACAATGTTTAATACTTGCCTTAAATTTATTTGGACATATCTTGTCTGTAGGCTGCGCTCATGTTGTCAGTTTCACTGTCAACCCTCATTTTAGTTATCCTCAACTGATTGAGTAAAAATTGAAGTTGTCTTTGTGCTGATATTTTTACTGGTTTCTATTGGCAGGTTTACAGAACTGTACGTGGAGGAACTAGAAGTTGAAGGAGATCTCCGAATCCTCATCTCCGATTATCTAAAGGGATTAAATGTCAGCAAGAAAACAATTCAAGGGATCATTGAGTAAGAATAACTTGGTGATTCTGGCATCTAGATTTTGAAATCTCTGAAAGAAAGACGGTGGTTGCAATAAATGTTATCAATGGAGATAATTTTAAACACTTCCTATTGATAAAATTAGTTTTGTGGGGGGAGGAGATAGTTTGACTACATTCCATGGGTCAGATTTTATTGCAGCTGTCACTTCATGTCGGGTGCAATAAATTGCGGTGTTAAAGTCACACTCTACATTCACCACTGAACTTTGGTTCATTTGCCATAGCTTTTTAATTCCCTGCTTGGCCCTTGGGTTTGAATGTGTAATGACTTTCGATGCTTTTATTCAAAACTTGTAACAAAACTATACAACCTTTTAATTTTTCAGGAAGCTACATGGAGGTTTATTTTATTCACTTTGTGTGTTGTCATCTTTTGAGATCTTGATATGATCACTATCAACTTCATTATATTCAGTTATCCGAATCAAGTGGCCAAAGTTATGCCTTGTTCTTCCTTTCTGGTCTCCTGCACTTCCCACCACCTTGGTCATCTTTTCACAGCTGAGATGCATTCCATCTTCTGCTGTACAATACTCGCCATTTTCATTACAATCTTCTCCCGATTCTGCTGCTGCACTGGCTACTCTCCTCATTTTACTGTTGATGAACTCGTTTCTCCACATTTCTACTAAGCCATCCTGACTCGATTGTGTTCCTAAAGCATCTGCCTCCGCTGCTTCAAGGTTCAGCTCTTGGCACTGTTGAGTCCTGTGGCAAACTGGACCATGGGCCTGTTGCTACAGTGCAATGTTGTGATTGTTAAACAAATGCTGAGGCTCAGCTATCCATGGTGAGGGGACCTCGTTGACTGCTTGCTTGATGTCTTGCTGTGCTGTTCATGCTGGCCAGCATTTTATAAGCCAGCACCAATAACAACATTAGTAATCAAGTGGTCAAAGAGGTACACGGTCAAAAAAGGGATTCTAGAGACAATGCATGGTCAACCAGTACACCCACATGGGTGTTAATCCCGAGCCTGGATTTATAAAACAGGACACCCCCACCCACCCCAGACAACCGGATAGGTCTGTCATTACTATATGGAGAATTGACTGGATTCTAGCCTTTAACATGCTTTTCTTCACATTCTTTTACATGGCTCTCTTCCTCTAGAGCAGCTGTCAGTTTGTTAAAATGCTTCCAACTGGAGCACTGAGCGAATTCATCTTTTATTCTTGCATTTCCCTTGGTGTAAAATGACTTGCCCATTTGAAGGCTGAATGCTCCAAGGGTGGAGATTGTTCTGGTTTAGTCAATTTATTCCCTTTCACTGCATATTGTCTCTCAGATCATGTTATTATAAATATTTGGAGTCCAACAGCATATTGCAGGGACCCATCAGGGATAGTAGTTCTTTATTGTGCATCTGTATTCGCATCTTCCTCTGAAAACGTGTCATTTTTTGTTAGGTTTTACTTGTCTGTGCGTAAGGAGGCAGATGTCAAGTTAATGGATGGTACAGGCCACAGGCCCCACTACAGCCTTCGGACTCTCTGTCGCGCTCTTAGGTTTGCAGCATTGAACTCGTGCAACAGCATTCAACGCTCATTATATGAGGTAAATGATGAATCTCAACATTGTCCGACTTAGTTACAATAAATGTTACTACACATAATTAAGAATGTTTTATTACACCCATCATGTAGGTAACCATTATGATGTATATACTGCACCTGTAGTGTTTTATTTGGCTCCCAAAATGTGCACTTCTTATTAAGAGGTGCTTTTTGCCCTCATAGAAACACTGTTTATAATTAGCAGAGGAGCTTGAACCATACTGCAAATGTATTGCAGTTCCTACATTTAAAGGTTTAAAAGCTGGAATTAAGTGTAGGGGAGAGTACAATAAATCCTATGCAATTTGCTCTTGTTTATTTACTCTCCTCACTCCCATTCCCACTTTATATTTGTTTAAAATTCCTAATTAACTACAGACCAGGAACTTGAGTTGCATATCTAAAATAATTTTCAAATTTTACAGGGTTTCTGTATGAGTTTCCTCACTCAACTGGATCGCATATCTCACCCGATCGTTGAGAAATTGATCTGTCGTCATATTGTTGGCACCAATGCCAAGGCTGTTCTCCAGCAGGTATCTCGCTCTCATTTTGCCGGTGAATGTTCTGCGTTCTGAAGTACTAATGATCATATATTTCTAAACCAATCTGGGATGAGGGCTTATTTTATAGTAATTAGTTGTAGAAATAGCATCATGTAATGAAAATGAACTGTTTCCAAAAATGATATAAAATGAGCAGTCTGGAATCTAATCAATTTAATAACTTGAAGTGATTAAGGCAGAACTTAAAATAAGCTTAATTTGATCTCCAGCTAATATTTTTAATGAATTCTTGATGTGTGTGTCGCCGGCGTTATTACCCATCCCTAGTTGCCCTGAGAAGGCAGTTTAGCAATGTGATGTAACTGAGAGGCTTGCTTGGCTACTTCGGAGGACAGTTATGTCAACCACGTTGGTGTGGGACTGGAGCCACATAAGCGCTAAGTACCGTATCCCTGCACTCGAGTGGAAGCTTCAGGATATCACATTACAATCTACGTTTTGAGTAGTGACTGGATAAGCACTATCCCAGCCATCTTGGTGAAGAAATGAGCAATGTACTGTTGCAGTATTTCAGATTTTTAGTGTGCAGTTGCATTTGGGTAAAATGGTGAAATCAACTCCCCGTTTCTGAATAAGGAGAAATACTGGATTTGAAAACTGGTAAACGGTAACTCCATTTTTTCTTTAATATTTCAGCCCATCCCAGAACCAAAAGGAGGACGGTCAGTACAGATTGAAGGCTACTGGATTGCAACAGGAGATAAGGACCCTGCAATTGACAAGTTCTATATTCTCACGCCCTCTGTCAAACTTAACCTAAGGGATCTAGTCAGAGTAGTTGCCGCAGGGTAGGAATCTGTAATTTTCAGTCTACTAAATGAATTGAGGATCTTCGGTTTGAATAAGTTGACGCACGCACGCGCCCACACACACACTTTTGGGGACAGAGGGGATATGTACTTGGCAACCTAGAATAGTAATCCTGAGCCAATGGAGCAGTCAGATGGGATCCTGGCTTAACACTTTGAAAGTGCAGCCCTACCTCCGTACCCAAGAGTATGTGTTCAAGTCCTGGAGTGAGGCTTGAACCCACAACCTTCTGATTCATTGGTGTGTGTCTTACCAACTGAGCCAATTTGACACACCAAGTCCAAGTGTTAAAATAATGCCTATTTCCTGCTGAGTATGAAAAACAGGTGGTTTTAATATTCCTTTTTAACAGATAAATCATTCATATATATTTTTTAAATGCTACAGAACAGGTTTCTAGTTCCTATTGGCATCCCAAATTTTGTGGCTTTCTCGCTCCTCCATTACCCATTCTTCGACATGATACTTACCACCTAACCTTGAAACACTAACAGATATTCAATATTTTACCATTTTCTTTGGAAAATGAGCATGCTGGGTACTTTGTATGTTCAACCAACTGTAGTTCATACTGATTTGTCATTTTTATTTTATTTTTGTTAATTGCTGAAGAATAGTCAAATGTCACTACTTCACCAATGTTTTTATTTACAATACAACCTCTGACGTTTCACTTAAAGGATTCATCCAGTGCTTATTCAAGGAGAGACGTCGGTTGGTAAAACCAGTCTGATCAGCTGGTTGGCATCTGCGACTGGAAACTATTGCGTACGGATCAATAATCACGAACACACAGACATTCAGGAATATATTGGCTGCTATGCGTCCGATGAAACAGGAAAACTGGTATTTAAGGAAGGTTTGTACAATTGTTTTTTCTTTTGAGATAAAAATAATATAACGTAGTTCACAATCTTTCCATAGCTGAGCTTGACTAATACTTGCTGAATTTGTGGTGTGGGTCTACTTGCACAATACTGATGTTTGCAGTCTGGATACTTTCACTGCACAGACACAACTTGGTTAATTATTGTGACCAATTAACCCCCCGCTTCCTTTTGAAGGGTGCATCTGATTCCGTGGACTCTGGCAGCCAAGAGGCTGTATGACAACAAGTGGTATAGAATAGCTGCTCAATTGGATAGCAATCAGGAATGGGAGTCTTTACTTTGTCTTTATCTTTGCCCCTCCCTGGCTTCCCTTCCTAGTACCTAACCAACCTGGAACCGTTCCGTTCTGTATGGCTTGAAAATTAATTTATTGTTGGAGGTTAGAATGTTGGGTTTAGCTCAAATCAGGTGAGGTTTTCAGTTACAGATTAAATAGACACCCATTTAATAATTACAAAAATGTCTTTCATTAGCTTTTTACTGTCTCTAATTTGTTTCTCCCCCTTTCTCTGTCCTTTTTCTCTCCAGTGCTCCTCTCGTGCTTTCTACTTCAGTGTGCTGCAGTTTTTAATGTTGAACTTGACAGCCCAGTATGACTCCCAGACAGTACATGGTTATGCTACTACCTGGTCCAATGCTCCAGCAATTGATAGTTTTCAATGAGATTAAATCGTTTTGAACTGACCAGTAGCTTTTGTTCAGGCTTCAAAAAAGCTGACTTGTGATTCATCTGATGCACTGTAATATTAGCCCTAGAAACATAGAAACTTACAGCGCAGAAGGAGGCCATTTCAGCCCATCGTGTCCGCGCCGGCCGCCAAGGAGCCACATGGCCCTTGGTCAGCCGCCCTAAAGGTTACATATAAACCTATGAACAATGACGGAAAGGCAAAGAGCACCCAGCCCAACCAGTCTGCCTCACCACAACTGCGACACCCCTTATACTAAAACATTCTACGCTCCACCCCAACCGGAGCCATGTGATCCCCTGGGAGAGGCAAAAACCAGATTAAAAACCCAAGCCAATTTAGGGAGAAAAAATCTGGGAAAATTCAGCTCTGACGCATCCAGGCGATCGAAACTAGTCCAGGAGATCATCCTCACCGTATTTTATTCCTTGCAGTGCTTGCCATTTACTTCTGCTCCGTCGAACAAAAAGTCATCCAGTCTAATCCTAATTACCAGCTCTAGGTCCGTAACCCTGCAGGTTGCTGCACTTTAAGTGCCCATCCAACCATCTCAAGTGGTGAGGGTTTCTGCATCCACCACTCTTCCAGGCATTGGGAGTGATTTTTGTGTCTCCATCGCTCCATATTTCAGCGGAGAATGGGGCAGCAGTGAGACCAAAATTGCCACAAATGACTTGCTGGCATTTTCTCACCTGAGGACTGCCTGCTGCTATTTTTGAGCAGCCTTTAAAATAGGCTTTCTGCCGGAACAAGAGCGAGCCACGTTACTATGACGTCCTGTGACTTGGATCGGATCTCAGTGGCATTTTTGAACTAAAACCTGTGGTACCTGTACTGCACAATCCTTACCCACTGGTTCCAAAGCCTATATTCTACCATTCTATGTACGGTGTTGTACGTGTCTCATTACAGTATCATCTGGAACATTGACCCAGATTTTGCGGTGGGTAATGACGGCAAACTACCAGTGTTCACGTTCATTACAGCTCTTAAACTGACTGCAACTTCAGGGTTTAGCGAATGTGCAACTAAACATGAAATTCTGAAGTTGTGGTCAGTCATTGACTGCTCCAACACTGGCTGCACTGTGGAACTCCCCCCGCCCTCCCTCCCTCCGCCCCCTCACCTCAGCTCTCCACCCTCCCCGGCCATAACCGGCAATCAATGTAATCCGTGAAACTGAGGAAAACTTGGGCTGTTAAATACCCAATTAAATGTTAAACCTTGTTAGAATAGGTATAACAGGGGTTTTAACAGCATATTGACTGGTAAACAAATTTTCTAGCCTTGAAAAACTAAATTTATATTTAGAGTGTCGAATTTCTCCATTATGATTTAAAAATTACAAATTAAAAAAAAATGTGTTCATGATATTTCCGCTTCCATCTTATCCCCATGTGAGAGTCCCGATCTTTATTTTTTGCTCTCATCGTTTTAAATGAACAACAACTTGTATTTATATAGTGCCTTTTAACATAGTGAAACATCCCTCGGCACTTCACGGGAGTGTTATGCGACAAAACAATTTGACACCGAGCCGCATAAGTAGAAGTTAGTGCACGTGACTCAAAGTTTGGTTGAAGAGGTAGGTTTTAAGGAGCGTCTTGAAGGAGGAAAAAGAGGTAGAGAAGTGGAGAGGTTTAGGCAGGGAGTTCCAGAATAAAGTCCGGATAAAAGCAGCTTCTCATTTCCTGGTTTCTTGTCTTGAGAATTCTGCAATGTGATTGGCTGCTTAGACAGCTTGTTGATGTCACAGCAGCGTCACACTAGACATACCCATTACAAGACCCTGAAATTAATTGAAGGTCGAAAAAGGCAAACTTCTCGCCACAGAGATCTCTGTGGGCAGTTTTTTTCGGGGCCATGTTTTATAATAAATGGCTTTTGTTGGAATAAATATCAGTAGTTAAAACTGAAATTTCCTATTTGTGACCAAAGTGCCTTTATTTTTCATTATTATATAGGTGTGCTTATTAATGCCATGCGAAAGGGCCACTGGATTATCCTGGATGAATTGAATTTAGCCCCCACTGATGTTTTGGAAGCGCTTAATCGACTGCTTGATGACAATCGCGAGCTCTTCATAACGGAGACCCAGGAGGTCGTAAAAGCACACCCAAGATTCATGCTTTTTGCAACCCAGAACCCTCCTGGACTATATGGAGGCAGAAAGGTCTGTGTTTATCTGATTTGGTTTTCTTATTTGCAGGGTGGGAGAGGTGGGCCATGGGTTGGGAGTGTCCCAGATGGACAATGTGAATGCTTGTTTTAATTGGAGCTTTGTACATACTTCTGAATTGTTCCTGAATTTTTTGCTTTATTTGAAAAGCAGAATCCGTTGCATTCCTCCAGCTGTGCAAAGCAGGATGTCATTGACTCTGACATCGTATCATGATTCTTTTATTTGTTCTATTTTTTTTTTATATAACTCATGTCTACAGATTTGTTCATGACTCCAAAAATGTCAGCTATGCATTATGATGTGAGTTAAGGAAGTGTTGGGTAATATAGGGTTGTATCCTCCACCAGTCCTGTAGTCGTTGGGTCTGCATTTGGCTCCAGGCTGATAGACTAGTGTAGGATTTATTTTATTTATATATTTTTTTAATTACCTTTTCTAACTCTGACTTTAAATCCTATTTCCAGGTGTTGTCGAGAGCTTTCAGGAACCGTTTTGTGGAGCTGCATTTTGATGAGCTTCCAAGTGGTGAATTAGAAATTATCCTTCACAAGAGATGCTGTTTGCCTCCATCGTATTGTAAAAGGCTGGTTAAAGTTATGCTGGATCTTCAGGTATTTCAGGAAGCAATGTTTCTTTTTAATCTGTTGCTTTTTGAAAGGGTTTTCTGTAATTAAAGAATAATCCCCTGTAATAAAAAATGTTCCACAATTATTTTTAAAGTCTTAATGGCCTCCTAAAGCAGGAAGTAAATGATGCAGCTTTCAGCCTGAATCAAGCTGAAGGCTGCGAGAAGTTTATTGTTCATGGTATTTTAACACCTGTTTCTTAAAACAGTCATATCGTAGAGGATCGAGTGTTTTTGCTGGAAAACATGGCTTCATTACCCTGAGAGAACTATTTCGATGGGCTGAACGCTACAGGTTGGCTGATCAAACTGTGCAAACTTACGACTGGATTAGGCATATCGCCACTGATGGTGAGATTCTTTGCGAGTTCCTTTTTTATTTTTATTTCACTTTTTTTCCCTCTTGAGGTCATTCAGTGCTACGTAGCTTCCTTGTCCAAGGAATAGTCTTGAAAAGTATCTGTATGCTTACAGTAATAGGGATGAATGACCCAAGGTGATTTGACCTTCATTTTCTTTCCTTTGGAGAAACATCTGACCTTTACTTGTCTTCCCATGATGATGTGACTGAGGTGGGGAATACAGTTAGGGAAAATCACAGATGTGGATGCTTCCTACCGCTCTGTTAAAGCTCCAACTTACCTTGCCATCCTCCGTGTGATGGTGTTTGTCTTTGCTCCTTTTTTCCCCAGGGAACGGTAACATAGTGGTTATGTTACTTGACGAGTAATTCAAAGGCCTGAACTAATGATTCAGAGACGTGAGCAGCAACAGAATTGTATTCCACTACAATCTGTAACCTCGTGGCCTGGCCTATCCCTTAGCCTACCATTACCATGAAGCCAGGGGACCAAATATCACCAGCCTGTTTTGCAAAATGTTGCTGCTTGGAGTTTGCCTGAAGTACAATTACCATTACAGATCAGTGGTAATTGTTTCAAGTTGCTGAAGTTGGATGGAGAATAATATTGCAACAACTTGTATTTTACATCAGAAGCTCCATCCTGCTCACCCAGGGCATGAGCTGGTGTCGACAGCGACATCAACTCCCTGTGCGCGCACAAAACTCTAAGCGAGGCAAAGTATCAGTATTTTGTTTTGAAAGAGGAAAAATTGTTTTGCATGTGTAAACAAAGCTATGTTGATATAAAGGGGGTGAAATTGCCCTGCGACCTAATTGGGGGCGGTAGCCCGCTTGGGGCGGGATTTCTTGTGCCCGGCGCAGAAGTCCCGCCCCAGGGCTGAAATGGGCTCGCTGCCCCTCAAAGGAAGTAGAGTGCAATCTCGCACGCTCCACTTCCGTTAGGTTCCAGCAGTGCTAACTGGGTGAGTTGTGCAGCACTACGTAGATGCTCCGCATAGCTCTGACGTGTTTCAATGCCCCTCCCCTTCGCTTAAAGGCCTGCAGCCCGACACCCAAAACTGAGTGCTGGGCTGCACGATGGCGGCCCGGACCAGAAAGAAAAACAGGTAGGCTGCCAACCAGAGAGTCGGCAAATAAGCGAAGTTCGCGGGGCGCTGGCGACCTCCCCTTTAACTTGCACTCCGCGAGCGGCAGCCTTTCTCCTACGGGGCACAGAGGTTGGCGCGTGGCACTGAGGGGTCGCTGCGCATACCAATGTCCTCGGCAGTCGCGCGACGGCCCCGGGGTACTACCTGTGGGGCGTGGTGCTGGTATGCCAGCGCCGCCACAAACTCACGGGCACTTTCCCGGGGTGAAGGTGTCTTGTGCCCCATTAGCACCCCCCCCCCCCCCGGAGGTGCTAACGGGCCTCTCAAAATGGGGCAATTTCGCCCCCAAAGTGTTTTTGTAGTGTCAACCATGCTGTTTTTTTAAGCTCTGCTTGATTGAAGCAATCATGATTGCGTGGTTGCATTAAATAATGGATGATGTTGCACTGTTCTTAATTTTAAATTGTTCTGGCAGCTTTTATGCTCTTGGCCGGCCGTGTGAGAAAAGAAGAAGAAGTAGCTGTCATTCGCCGTATCCTTGAAAAAGAATTTAAAAAGAGACTAGTTCCGGAAGTTATATTCTCAAAAGAAAATCTTGAGAAAAAATTGAGTAAGTATTGACAGAAAATACTTGAGTGATCGCCTTAAATGATG
Organism: Pristiophorus japonicus; assembly: GCF_044704955.1. Lineage (NCBI taxonomy): Eukaryota > Metazoa > Chordata > Chondrichthyes > Pristiophoridae > Pristiophorus > Pristiophorus japonicus. Next base: position 167,324,605 of record NC_091983.1, read on the forward strand.
TACACTAAATTGCGCTGGTTCAGACTGATTGCTTATTTTTAAAAACCTATTGGTATTTGACCGTTAGCTGGACTGGCAGCTTCGTGTGTCGGCTCACCAGTGCTCCACAGCCCTGGCAGTAGGCCCTTCACCTATAGTTTCTCACCTGAGCTTCTGATCTTGCCATCATTTTGTGTAGTTGAAGACATTTTCTGAATCACTTTTCCATCCATAACTTAGTGGGTATTCATTCCTATATTAGTAAATTGTGCTTTAACGTAGTTACTGCTTGACATGATTGAGCAAAGCAACAACTTTTAAACTCTCATACAAAAGATTTAAAAACAGAAAATGCTGGAAATACTCAGCAGGTCAGGCAGCATCTGTGGAGAGAGAAACCGAGTTAATCTGAAACAATAACTCTCTTTCTCTCTCCACAGATGCTGCCTGACCTGTTGAGTATTTCCAGCATTTTCTGTTTTTATTTTAACTTTTGAACACTAACTTATTACCTTATTTCACTTTGTGTCCCACTGTGCAGGTCAGTGGTCAAGTCTGCAGTCAGCCATGTCTGATGACTTTCGCCATGTTGTGTGGACATATGGGATGCGGAAGTTGGCAATTCTGGTGGGACAAGCTTTGCAATTTGGAGAAGCTGTGCTCCTTGTTGGAGAAACTGGGTAATTATCAGCAATTTGAATTAAATTCTCAGATCTCCACAAGTCTGTGGAAGTATTTCTGCCATCGTGAGTCTAAGGTGAAGTAATGAAACCCCAGAGGAATTTAACATCAAGTATTCTGAATTTCAAGCAACACTCGTATAAAAACAAAGTGAAATAAAATTACATTGGTTGGGGTAATTGGAGCAGAATGTAAATGTATGTATCGAGTGATTCATTTTGCAATTCAGGCATAGCACCATCATACAGCTCAGCTCTGGTTTTGTACTGATTCAGCTTGCCAATGCATTTATCACTGCTGGCAGTTTGTAATGCTATATATGCTTTAAGTAAAATTATACTTTACTGCAGCATTTTTCCCCTGGTTAGATTAATTATTGGCCAATTCATCATGCCCACCTTTTACTGTAACCAGACATTGACCGTTCAGTATTAAAATGCATTACAGTGAGTAGCTATCAGGATTTAATTCCTCGCCATTTAATACATAGCCAACTTGAAAGCATAGCCACGTTACTTGGTTGTTTCACTCATTTACAAAGTCGCAAAAGTAACCTTTCATCTCTGAAATCCCAGTGAATTCTAGCTACACCTTCCCTATTACTTTCATATCTTTGCTATAATGGACTGCTCAAAACTGCATACAGTATTCCAGGTGTTTGTGCATTCCATGCCTTTAGATACAAAACCAACGATTTGGATAGGCGTATTTCTTTTAATGGACTTCTCTATTCGCACTGCCACTTCTGAATTGTATGCAAGTTCTTTCTACCCCATTTAAAATCTTATTATGTAATGTGTACTTCCTCTTCGTCTTGCTTCCGAAATGTATTCTTTCACGATTTTCTACATTGAGCTGCATCTGCCACTGATCTGCTCATCCTCTTGGCCTATCCATGTCCTCCTGCAATCTTTCACAATCCTGGTCACCATTTGCCATGCCCTTCAATTGTGGTGTCTTCAGCAAAGTTTTCCCTCCATTGCCAAGTCCAGATCAATTGTGTATATTGTAAGTAAGAGTGGCCCCAACACAGACTGAGTGAAACGCCACTCGCCTCGACTTTCCAGTCAGAAATTTCCTCTTTACCATTTCCTTGAGCCTATTTTATGTGATACTTTATTAAATGCATTTTGAAAATCCATATAGCCTACATCCCATTTTTAAAAAAAAAAGAATTCCATAAGTTTCAATGAAGAATTTAAAAAAAAAAACAAGATTAAAGAATCATGTGTAGACTAAATTGTCTCAATGCTCTGCTTTCTTGTCACCCTATGTCATCAATTTGAGGAATTTGTGCTAGATGTCTTTTCCGATTCAGCATTCCAGGTCACTTTTGTAAACCAACCTCATTCCCAATGCTCTTGAGTGTACATGTTCCTCCCAATATCCAGGTAAAACAAAGGCATGATCCGGGATCATAACTGAGCGCTGTTGCTCTACACCAGCTCCTTGATAGTCGCATGCTGCTACATGACTTCATGTTTTTGTGGGTGGCAGAATGAATAAGCACTCTTACTGAAACGCGACACTGGCTTAAATTAACACATGGTTTTACTTGTACTGTTCATTTGTCTAACACATGCATCATTTTCACCATGAAATATATTTTCCCTGTAGTTCTTGTTATAAAGTAACAGACCAAACTTGCCTTTTCTGTAAATAGATTCTCTGACCACGTGTTTATTTGCTATAACCTCAGAATAGCCAGATTGTTGCTGGTCAGGTTGGCAAGGGGCTTTAAACTAGCCAGCCTCACCGTGGTAACTGCAAATTACAAACATGGTCACTGCATTTACTTCTGTTTCTCTCAAACTCCCACATTGAAGTCTGAGATGAAGTCTGCTCACTAAGCTGTCAATCACTAAAGCAAATCAAGGACTAGCTGTCTTTAAAGAGCTCCTAGCTGTCAATTGAAGTAGCTACTCCTGGATTGAGGGCCGAGCCTTGAGTGCACCCTGGGAGCCTCCAGGAGTGTGCTTGACTGCGCTCCCGTGCTGTGGAAATTGACTAGTGACACTTTGAGGAGTAAGGTGTGGTACTTCGGCGTGACAATGGGGCCACCTGTAACAGTGGAATTATAAATAACCCATTGACACCCAAATCCTGTCCCGTGCCCCCAAATCCCCAAACACATCAAATTTAAAATCCTCACTTAGATACTCTTCTACTGCCTTGCCCACCCTACATCTGAATCCGTTTCCAGCCTCGTGTTTCCTGTGCCAACCAGTCCTCTCTCTGGCATTCCCTCTCCTGCTTCTCTATTGTTGGTGGGGGCTTCAGCCACCTATAGAACTTCCTGTCTGCTTTTAAAAGCCTTCTCAAAACATATTTCTTCCAACAAGTTTTCAATCGCCTCGCCTAACTCTTCAAGGACTGTGTTGCTTTCGACTTCTGTAATGTAATTTGAGGTATTCTTCTACAGCAAAGGCACTACACAACTGCTTTTTAATACTGCACAAAGTGAGGTCTGACCAGTGTGTAATAAAACCTTGCATTCTGTTCGCTTTTTAGGTTCTTCTCCACATTGTTTCAACACTAGGCCATAAATTTACTTCAAACAACTCCGCTCCCCACCCCTGACATTGCGCATTCTACAAGTATTTTTTCTCCTCATTTTGCATTTAACTTGTTATTCAGTATCGTGCTCTAACCTGGATTTGCATGTTTTAGTTTTATTAATTTTCTATGGTATGGAACTTTGTTGAAGTTTTTTTTCTAAAAATCCAAATAAACTGTATTCATAGGGAGTTCATTCATGACCTCCTTCAAAATCTATATTGGTGGTTATGCTGTTGCTAAATCGGTTGCAATTATTTTGCCCTCTATTGATAGGATAACCAAATTTGGGATGTGTTTTTTCCTGGTAGGTGTGGCAAGACTACAATCTGCCAGATGTTTGCTGCCTTGTTCAATCAGAAGCTGCACACAGTAAACTGTCACCTGCACCTGGAGACATCAGACGTCCTTGGAGGTCTAAGGCCTGTCAGACATGGTTCCAGTGAAAGTGTAAGTCTACTGTTGGAACTGGGAGTTAAAACCAGTAATCCACTTGTCTCCTTGTCTAGGAATCTGTTGATGGATTTTAAGTGGGCATGTGGGTGTCAGAAATTGTTGCAGTGATGTTGAACCTGTAGGCGCATTTTAAATACTTGCAACATGAGAATTTGTGTTGTATTTCATGTGACAACTTATACTCTCTGCTATTGAGCACTTGTATTATATAAAATGTTCTCCAATTTAATTTTTTTTCAATTACATTGCCTAAAAAAAATCTGCAGCACATTCCAACCGGAAAAACATTGAGCCACAGCCACCATTCCACTGGATGGTCCAAAAAGTAAAATGAATCATATGACCAGAAAATTATCCATAATGTTAGCTTTGACAGTTTTTTCCCCCATTTTTTTTTACACACATGCTACGATGCACTGCATCTGGGCCTCAACATTGTGGAACTTGGGTACATCCTCTTTCTCTTTCTTCCCCCCCCCCCCCCCCCCCCCCCACAACACTTGACCGTGTCCAGCTGGTGGCACAAATCCCCCAATGAGACTGCAAATCTCAGGAGCCCAAGGATGACTCCAGTATGTGTACCAGACTGACTCTCAAAATTTGACAGCCTCTGGTGCTTGGGCAAGTTTGCCAAATGAATCCTGATAACATTACAATTTCCAGATGTCACGATATCTGAGGCCCACTAGCTCCTGAAGTTTAGACGTTCGTCCCCTCCCACAAATGCTACCAACACATTCGCAAATTGGCTGCCGGAATTCCCGACCTGAATTATCTTTTGAACCACATGGTTGAGGCAAATAATTGCAAGCAGAGCTGTATAGAGAGTAAACCAGAAGAATTACACTTGTATCGCAAATCAAGTTGTGTGACAGCTTTGGAGTGGAGAGCGCACGTTAGGAAATGAGCTCGTATTAAGAGAAGCAAGACTTTGAGGAAGAGGGTGTAAGATTGAAGGGAGAAAAACTCGTATTCTGATTATGAATTGAGGCTTGGCCATCTTCTGCAGCGAGAACAGATAATCTGCATTATATTTGTGAATAGTGCCATGAGATGCATAGATATATGCATAAATATTGATGTTTGGTCATGGGGGTGCTCTGTGACGACCCATTTTGTAATGTTGGCACAGTAACAAAATAGATTTTAAATTCTGCCCAGTATAGCCCAAGAGATGGGATACTACAAGAATAACTTGTTTTTAATATAGAACCCCCCCCCCCCTCCCCCCAAGCCATGGGGCTTCACAGAAGTGAAATCAGACAAAAATGACAGAGGCAAGACAGCAAGGAGAGTCTTAAAGTAGCAGAGGGAGGTGGAGAGGCAATGGGGTTTAGGGAGGGAATTTCTACATGGGGCCGTGCAACTGAAGGCACAGCCACTATTTCGAAGCTTACATGAATAAAAATAAAGGTAACCACGTGGAATACATTTACTGTAATACTTTATATTGTAGGGAATTGTCCATTCAAGTGGTTTGCTCTTTCAGTTATTTATTCCAGTCAGTAATGTGAGGGCAGTGTTGTTCATAACAAATACAAACTGCATCAAAAAGGAGGCAATCCATGCAAGGAAATGAAATCCAAACGAAATTTCTCCATGTGCACCTGTTGGCAATATTTGTGTGGGTGAGTCCTGAAAGGAATATGGGAATAGGTGTAGGCCATTCAGCCCCTCAGGCCTGTTCCAGCATGTTATTGGCTGATGCTTTGTGTGGGAAAAAGTGCTTTCTCATCTCACTCCTAAAATTGTCTAGCTCTAATTTTAAGACTAGACCCTCTTGTCTGGATACCCTCAGCAGAGGAAATACTTTCTCTGTATCTACCCCATCGAATCCCTTTGTCATTTTAAACACCTCAATTAGATCACCTCTCAACCTTCTAAATTAACCCTTTTAGGTCCTGGTCTCATTCTGGTGAATCTGTGCTGTAACCCTTCCAAGGCTAATGTATCTTTCCTGAGTTTGGTGCCCAAAGCTGAACACGGGGTTCCAGGTGGGGTTTGACTCTCTGGTAAGCGACCCATCTGCAATCGTCTAAAATAATGTGAATTAAAGGTTTCATTGACTTGTTTAGTGATGGACTTTCAGGCATTTCTAACCTAGTTAAGTAAAGAACGGATTTAATTGTGTGTAAAATACTGAGGTCATGGGAGAACGAGCTATAGATGTGAATTGATCAGGGATTGAGACAAGTTAGCGTTCAAGTGCCTCACAGAACTAGTTGGCACATGAGATAAACATAAGAACATAATATACTGGAATGTACCAAATTTAATCCCCAATCTGGGTTTTTCTAGATGGTAAGATTTACAAGAATGGTTCTATGGATGAGGGACTTCAATTACGTGGAGTTGCTGGGGTTCTCCTTGGAGCAGAGAAGGTTGAGAGGAGATTTGATAGAGGTGCTCAAAATCATGAGGGGTCTCGACAGAGTAGATAGAGAAACTGTTCCCATTGGCGAAAGGGTAGAGAAGCAGAGGACACAGATTTAAGGTGATTGGCAGAACTAAAGACGAGGGGGAAAAAAATTGCACAGCGAGTGTTTATGATGTGGAATGCACTGCCTGAAAGGGTGGTGGAGGCAGATTCAATCGTGGCATTCAAAAGGGAATTGGATAAGTACCTGAAGGAAAAAAAATTGAGGGGAAAGGGCAGGGAAGTGGGACTAGTTGAAGTTCTCTTGCAGAGAGCCGGTACGGGCTTGACAGGCTGAATGGTTACAGCACAGAAGGAGGCCATTCTATGATTCTAATAAACTTACATGAAAGCTCATCACACATGCTGCTTGCTGTTCTTAAGTTTTTTTTTTCTGAATAAGGATAAGACTGCACTTAGAGTTAAGAAATGCATCTTAAATTATTAGGATGGTACCAACCCCGGCAGACTGTTTGAGTGGCACGACGGACCTCTTGTGCTTGCCATGAAGGAAGATAGCATGTTCCTGATGGATGAAATCTCATTGGCAGATGACTCAGTTTTGGAGAGACTGAACAGGTGAAGTTCCAATCAAATTCATGAGTTAATATTTAGATTTTAAGTACAGGAATAAGCTTGTTTCTAAACCTTTCATTAGTTGTTTCACTCTTCCATTTTGTGTTGACTAACTAAATGTATTATGCAGTGTCCTGGAAGATGAACAGACACTCTTGCTTGCAGAAAAAGGAAGTGGGAAAGATGATCGTGTGGAGCTCATAACTGCTGGAAAGAAATTTAGAATACTTGCAACCATGAACCCTGGAGGTGATTTTGGGAAGAAAGAGGTGAGCATTTAGTTTGAGGTGTGGTACAGTAATATCAATGTACTATGAATTGAAATGGCATGCTGCAATTAATTCTCTTGGTCTCCATATGGACAGTTTATGACTTTGGCAATAAGAAAAATGAACTTGTATTGATATAGAGCCTTCATGATCTCTGGGCATCCGATGCGCTTTACAACCAATGAAATACATTTTGAAGTGTAGTCACTTGTAATGTACAAAATGCGGCAGCCAATTTACACACACCAAGCTCCCACAAACTGCAATGTGATAATGACCAGATTATCTGTTTTTGTGATATTGGTTGAGGGATAAATATTGGCTGGCAACAAGGAGGAAAATGTCCCTGCTCCTCTTTGAAATAGTGCCATGGGATCTTTTCCATCCACCTGAGAGGGTCTCTGTTTAACGTCTCATCCGAAAGATGGCACCTCCGATGGTGCAGCATTCCATCAACATTGCACTTGGTGTTAGCCTGGATAATGTTCACAAGTCTCTGGAGTGAGACTTGAACCCACAACCTTTGGACTCTGAGGTGAGAGTGCTGCCACGGCTGACACTGTGCGGTTACAAGAGTTGCCTTCGCAAGAAACATTGAACAGCTAGGTACCTGGGTTGCTGTTTAGATAGAATAACACAAAATATACAGCACAGAAACAGGACATTCAGCCCAACTAGTCTGCTGGTGTTTACTCCACACAAGTCTCCTCCCATTCCATCTACCTCATCTCAGCCTGTCAGCATCAATGTTCCCTGTAATTTTGTTTGGTTGGTGCTGCAGCGCCCTGTTAAGGGCTGCGCGGGCCATTTAAAATGCCGCGCATGTTCGATTTTTCTCATTGTAAAGCCGGCTGCACTGAGGCCTTGGAGTGCCGTGCCGCACAGCTTACAGGGAACATTGCTCAGCATATCTTTCTATTCCTTTTTCTCTCGTACTCGTCTTGTTTCCTTTTGAAAGCATCTAAGCTATTTGCCTCAACCACTTCCTGTAGTAATGAGTTCCACATTCTAACCACTCATGAGTAACGAAATTGCTCCTTATTTCCCGATTGGATTTATTAGTAACTATCTTGTATTTGTGGCCCCTAATTTGGGATTCTCTCAAGTGGAAACATTTTCTCCACATCGACCCTATCGAACCCATTTATAATTTAAAGACCGCTATCAGTATTTTTTTTCTAAAGAAACAAACCCAACTTGTTTCGATCTTTGCTGATTGCTGTAATCGCTCAGCTCTGGTATCATCCTTGTAATCATTTTTGTACCTTCTCCGGTGTTTCTATGTCCTTTTTTTTTTATAGTATGGAGACCAGAACTGTGCGCAGTAATTGCTAGATGCAGCCTGACCAGGGTCCGATGCAAGTTCAGCATCACTTCACTACTTTTAAATTTTATACCCCCAGAAATAAATCCCAGTGCTTTGTTGGCATTTTTGAATGCTTCGCTAATTTGCAATGCTACTTTTAATGATTTGTTCACCTGTATCCCTAGATCCCTGTGCTCTTCTACCGCATTCAGTTTCTGATTTTCTAAGGTGTATTTTCTATTTTTCCGACCAATGTTTAGCTCTTCCTCTGTTTGAGAGTGGCAGGGTATTAAAATGTGTGTTGTGGGGGACTGGTTGGCGCACTGACTTTGAAAACTGTCCCTGCCCTGTTAATCTGGGTTTGAACTCCATGAAAAGTGATGGTGAATGAATTTGGACAGCCTTGTTATTTTAGAGAGATTCGGGGCTGCAATTGTCTATTGCACTGGTTGGGAGCGGTAACCTTTCTGGAGCCGGGCATTCTGTGCCCGGCGCAGAAGTCCCGTCCCAGAAGTGAAATTCCGGTTACCGTCCCTCACCGAAAGTGGGGCGCACTGTTGCGTGCTGCACTTCCTTTCGGGGCAGGATCGGCGCATTGCGGAGCGCTACGCGGCCTCTCCATGTATCACTGATGCGTTTCAGTGCCCCCCCTCCCCTTCCTTCAAAAGGGAGGGAAGCTGCGAGCTTTGCCGGCCCTTTGATGGCCTTCTCTGGGCCACCACCACCAGGGATGCAGGATGCTGTGGCCGCAGCCTGGCACCAAAACTGAGTGCCGTGCTTGACGACGCAGCCTGGATCCCTCGACATCGATGGACAATGGCCCGATCAGTAAGGGGGTTAGAAAAATATATATGGCGTCGCACGGGACAGCGCACCTCCACTTTAACTTTTGACCCGCGAGGGGTGTGTGGCGTGGGCATTGCCCATGGCGTACTCACGGCACTGCCCAATTTCTGCCATGGAGCGAAAAGGGGCTGCCGTGCACCGCGATGACATCATCGCCAGAGGCGCAGCGGCTCAGGGCGCTACCAGCGGGACGCAGTGCTACTGCATTCGCGTCACCGCTAAATCCCGCACTCCCTCCCTCTGGTGCATCATAATATTCCAGCATGCTACACACACTCTCTCACACAACCTTCTCCCACCCACCCACCCATCACTAAATTCCAATCCAGAATGCCCAGCTCCCAATTATGCAACTGCTCCTCAGCCCCATTTGCAATGACAGTGGGACAAAATTTCCAGAGTACATCTCCAACCTGAGAGAATATGAAAGGACCTGGTGGCTCGAGCGCTACAGAGTCTTTGGGTGCTGGGCCTGCAGCGTAAAGGCCCACGGATCCCAAGGACGCAGGTGGTTCGGAAGCATCCGTGGGGTCACGTGGACCAGGCCAACCAATTAGAATGGGGGAATTCCTCCATAAGCTTATGAGAAATCCCCAAATAAATAAATAATGAACACAATTCTAATTTAAAAACATTCCCATGTTCAAAATTAATTAAAAGATCCTTTGATTAAGCATTTAAATTAAAAATAAAATTGTTTGTAAAATAATAAATCCGTCCCAAAATTTACATGAAGTAATTTTAAATGGTTTTGTATGTTTTAATCATTTAAAAAAATTTAATTTAGCATTTATTTTAAATCTTGCACTGGTAAAAGAAGGCCCTATGTCTGCTTTTACCAGGCGTGAGGGTATTTGTGGGGCTAATAGCCCAACTCTGCACCCGCGATTGGGGTTCATGCAGATGATCTGTCAAGGAGAAACTTGGATTGCAAGTTCTGCGTTTTTGAGCATGTGGAAACCCGGAACTTGCGGGGCCTTTCTGTGGGCTTTCGCTGGCGTACGCCATCATCGGCCCTTGTCTCTATTTGTGACATTGTCCCTATTTCCTTCAAACTTGCTGTTATCACCCCCTCAAAACTATTGGTACGTTCATCCTTTCCATTTACTATCCCATTTTTTTTCTCGCTCTGGACCATGTTGATGTACAATGAGGCTCTCACATTATTCAAGACTCTTTGATCGATTTCTAATGCTGCCCACTGTGTTGAGTGCTGGTCTAAGTCATGAGTGAACATTGTTGCTGTGGTTCGACTCCGTGTTATCCTCTCTGCTGTCTTGGACACAGTGGCCACTCCATCCTCCTCCATCGTCTCTCCTCTGTAGTCTACCTCCGCGATACTACTTTCTCATGGTTCCACTTGTAACTATTGCATTGTAGACATTGCAACTCCTTCAGTGACCTCTCTTCTGCCCGCATTGTTACTGTGATCGAGAAATCATAGAATTCAGTGGATGGGTGAGCTAAATCGGTTTATTGGCTTTGCTTATCTGGCTTGTCTTTTGTGATCTTTGTCACCTCTAGTATTACAAGGCTCTATCCTTGGTTCTCCTCCTTCACCTTCGGTGGGCAATCTTTTTGTTGATATGTCCTTGCCATCTGAAAGTCCTTCCTTGCTTTCAAAAACTTCCAAACTCACATCTTTTCAAGAGTGCTTTTGCTCTCACGCCAACTTCATTTCCCATTCTTGGTGCTGTTGAAGATCTCTTTTGACATCCATTCTGAATTGTCTATGTATGGGGCACTTTAGAATCGCTAGTTGTTGCATCATTTGTCTTAAATCTGCTATTTTATATAGGAACTATTGGGCTAACAAAATACCATTGTTGATGGGTATATGCTAGGTTGAGGTGGGGTGGGGAGAGAGAAATAGGAAATTTTAAAATCTAAAGCCATCTACTCTTGTAAAATCAATTGATCCTTTTTGTTAAATGTTTCAGCTTTCGCCAGCCCTGAGGAACAGATTTACTGAGATCTGGTGCCCACCGAGCAATCTCCGTGATGATATGATGGAGATCATTCAACATAACCTATGCCCTGGACTTTCTTTAGATGGGCAAGATAATAAAGGTCGGATATGCTGCTGACTTGTATATCCTTTTTATTTTTTGTAAGTTTTGTCCTTGTTGAGGAATATTGTTGGATGTGAGCGGGGAGGGGTGAGAACATTCTGCTGTCAAAAGGACACATATTAATATCCACTGCACCAGAAGCTAGGATAGGAGACAATTAGTGTCCATTGTACATTATGCATATAGAGTAGGGTTTACTTTTTTCCTGATTGTGTCTCTACACAGTAAATCTTAGATTGGGGCAGGTGGGAGAGGGGGGGGTGGGGTGGGGAGAGGTACTAACTAGAGGAGGGAAAATGGAAAGCTGAGTCAACTTGTGCTCCAGCGTATACTTGGAATAGGCTCAAGGGCAATAATATCCAAGGACTGAGATTAGCTTATCAACAGTCCTTGTTCCAGGAATGGTGTATATGTTGGGAGATCTAAGGAACAGGGAGGTAAATAAGAGATGCGATTTAAACTGATCATTTAAAACAAAATGTGAATGGTGATTATTCTGGAATCACTATTTTGGGAAAAGGAATTAAGACCAAAATAACTTGATATTCTGTGCATTACAGGCAAAGATATAGCCGAACTCATTATGGATTTCATTGACTGGTTAAAGAATCAAGAGTTTGGGTGTCGATGTGTATTGAGTATCCGTGATATCCTATCTTGGGTGAACTTCATGAATGTTACAACGAAGAATACCACTTCAGAAGACATGGATTTGGATGGAAGCAGTGGGTTTCAGCTTGATCCTGTCACTGGATTCATACATGCAGCCTGCCTCATCTGTATCGATGGACTTGGATCAGGTATGCATTAGTTTGAAATAAAAACAGAAAATGCTGGCAATCTCAGCGGGTCAGGCAGCATCTGCGGAGAGAAAGCAGAGATAATGTTTCGGATCGATGACCCTTCGTCAGAACTGACGCCAAAATGAAGAAATCCATTGGGCCCTCAAAAAACGGGTGTAACTCTTCAAGTACACCAAAAAAAAGCTTTGGGGAAAATTGAGCTCTTGGATTTATATAGTGCCTTTCACGACCACCGGACATCTCAAACCACTTTACAGCCAATGAAGAACTTTTGGTGTGCAGTCACTGTTGTAATGTGCGATGTAATTGGAGTAGAATCTAAAATTCCAGCAACAAAATTAGGCCTGTTCATGCTTCACTGTTTAATGACCCCAGTGTGTTTGAAAATGTTCCTGTTAAAATGGCCAATTGAAAAAGCTACGCATTTGTTATTTTACAAATAGTTGAACATGGCCATTGATTATTTTTAATCTTTTGCACTTCTGATTCAAGCAATCACATGTTTGATTATGGACGCCTTTAAATGCATTAAACTACGTAGAATTACGTAGAAATTATAACATAGAAACAGGCCATTCAGCCCAGCTGGTCTCTGCTGATTTAAAAAAATAAATTGCGATAAGTTCTGCTTAGGGAAGAAAGTATTGGAAAAATATGGATTTTAAATAATTTCTTGGATGGGAATCTGTTTGTTTAAAATTGGATGTGTCTGTTTGTACTGCCCTTGTCTCTGATTTCACTACACCGATTGCTGATTGGTCCCCTTTGGAGGATAAGCCACACCTTGAATTTTCTGTGGAGTGTGTCAATGGAACCGCCCAGCCCAAGTTCTGACTGATTTCGCAAATTGTAACTCAATCCATTTTGACTTCAGAAGCTACAGAGGATAGATCTCCCCAAAAGCCACCAAGTGCCAGCCGAAGTCCCCTACCCCAGCGCAAATGCATAGCCCCCTTCTCCACCGCCCCCCCCCCTCTCCACCATAGGTGGAACATTGCGTGCGTATTGTTAGCAGGTTTATTGGGTATGAAGTGAATAGCAACAGTGTCATGACTTCTGGATTGTAAGAACCTCTTTCCTCTTCGATCCTCTGCTCTTCCCCCCCCCCCCCCTCTCTCCCCCCCTCTCTCCCCCCCTCTCTCCCCCCCTCTCTCCCCCCCTCTCTCCCCCCCTCTCTTCCCCCCCTCTCTCCCCCCCTCTCTCCCCCCCTCTCTCCCCCCCTCTCTCCCCCCCTCTCTCCCCCCCTCTCTCCCCCCCTCTCTCCCCCCCTCTCTCCCCCCCTCTCTCCCCCCCTCTCTCCCCCCCTCCCTCCCCCCCCCTCCCTCCCCGCTCAGGGAGGAATCAACAACGTGGTCGAGTCAGAGGAGCAGACTCACTCACGGAGGTTTAGCATCTACAATGTGGTCGGACTGATTGCAGGGGCCCACTTTCGGTTTCGGGCAGGAAACATCTTTGGGAGTTAAAACTGAATTCAGCAATTTGAGGTTGCACGCTAAAATCAGCACTCAGGTGGTGACACTGCCTCAAAAATGGCCATAACCAATTTCGACCCCTAAATGTGGTACAAGTTTGATCCTTTTGACTTTTTATTCCCTTCCAGGGTCTACATTTTGTGCTCCAGAAGCTACTTTGGCCGCACGCAAAGCATGCTTGAACTTCCTTTTCGATAAACTGTCCAAGATCACAAAGTTGAAAAAACATATGTGGAGTATGCTAAACAGTTACGATCAGAAAAGAAAACGGAAAGTTCTATGGACTAAACGCTATTTTGGAATTCATCCATTCTACATTCCCATAGGTAAGCACGAGTGAATGGAGAATGATTGCAGGGGATTGAAAATGATTGATTTCTGTGCCTCTCTCCCCCCCCGCCCCCCCCCCCCCCCCCCCGATCCTGTGTCAAAATACCAACGCTCCTTTTGCACTGTTTTACTGATCGGTTTTCTAAATAAGACTTTTCTACCACCTCACATGGGAAGGGGGAAAAGAGCTAGTTAGCTCGAGTGAACACTTCCACAGTTCTGAGAATTGTTTCCACTTTCGGACAGAGTCGGGGCCATCTTCCCAGTTTACCACCACTTTTTTTTTAAAAAAAAGGACATGTGGAGGTAGCAGTAGTGATAACAATAGTGTACTCCGCCACTAGTCCTTTTAACTTTGCTTTACTGATGGTCTGTAGTGGCTAGATTGGCCCATGTAACATACTTGAGAGTCTGACCATTTGGATGCTGTTGGCTTGTTCGTACATCAAAACACTTGCCTTTTCCTAACCTTACTAAATGATGTACGTTACGAGTAATTGGAGATAAAACATATGATAAGCCTATTATGCTTGTGAGGAACAGGTGACTTTGGACCAAGGTTTCCAAAGTGCTTTTTTAATACGTTGTGAAGTAATAAATTAGTTCAGATGAAGTTAGTGGGCCTCTTGCACCATTTACCAATGTGTGCCATACCATGTAATATGTGCATCCCTGATAGGGGGCATAGTCTTTAAAAATTAGAGCCAGACCTTTCAGGAGTGAAGTTAGGAAATACTTCTACACACAAAGGGTGGTAGAAGTTTGGAACTCTCTTCCACAAACGGCAATTGATGCTAGATCAATTAATTTTAAATCTGAGATTGATAGATTTTTGCTAGCCAACGGTATTAAGGGCCCATATGGAGTTAGGTCACAGACCAGCCATGATCTCATTGAATGGTGAAACAGGCTCGAGGGACTAAATGGTCGTCTCCTCGTTCCTATGATGCAACTTCATATGAATCTATGGTTCCCAAAGTTCTCCACCACTGGGGTTTTCCTTGCCTCGTGTCTGGTTCTGTTGGAGACTAATTCATGGAGATTGATTGCTGTGATTAGTCAACAACTCCATTATTGTAACAGCAATGTCATATTTTGGAGTAGCATCTATAATGTGTTTTATTGGCAATACTATAGTAAAATCCAAACTCTCTTCCCTTCTTTTCTTGAATTTCAATTTCTTGCCTGTCCCATTTGCCCTAATTAAACTTGCCTGTTTTTCTGCCAATCTACCAGCAGCAAAGCCACATCACTTAAAACATTTAGGAAAAATCGATCAGATTGCATCATCTGAACAATTCTGGAAGAGGGGTGGTGTGTTGCCTTATTAAGCACTCTTATTACTGAGTAAAGGGTTTAAATAACGTTGTATTTTTTACTGTTTTCAGTCGGGGCTATTGGAGAGAAAGTTGCACTTACAGACTATGCACTGAATGCTGGCACAACAGCAATGAATGCTCAGAGACTGCTGCGAGCCCTGAAGTTAAACAGGCCAATCCTATTGGAGGGATCACCAGGAGTTGGCAAGACGAGCTTGGTAGCAGCTCTGGCAAAGGCTTCTGGAAACCAACTTGTCCGAATCAACCTTTCGGAGCAAACAGTAAGTTAGTATGAAAGCACTTGAAGTCTTGTTACCTGCAACTGAACTTTTTCAAGCAGTAATTTTTTCCCCAACCCCGGGTCTATTTTTGGGTTGTGTTCTGATGAAACTACTTGGAATGTACCATTCAGAGATTTTTGGGGACATGTGCTTTCTGCACTAAGCAGCAGGATTTCGATATATTGATGGTGCTGGGTACAGAAGATAGAAAGTTAGATTTATATCTGGGCGGCCAAGAGTGACTCTCTCCCAAATGAATTAACTTTTAAGTGCAGTTAGTGTTGTAATGTGGGAAACATGACACTCAATTTGCAAGCACACAGCAATGAGATAAATGAGCAGATAATCTGTTGTGGTGAGGTTAGTTGAGGGATAAATGTTAGCCAGGACACCTGAAGAATTGATGGATATAATGTGGTTGATGTTTCTCAACGCTCACTGTTGTGCCTCCAGCCACTGCTTAAAATATGCTGAATTAAATTTAGCTGGAAATGATTAGGGTGAGGTTGAGTTTTTACTGACTGTTAGACATCATGATATGGGCCCAATCTAACTTCTAATTGTCAATATAAATCAGATAACCGATGATTACAATTGTCGACTTAGAAGCCAGTTGCTCTAAAGATGTGATTGTTCCGTGCTGTAAATGGTGTGGTTTGTTGGAACGCTCATTATGACCAGATCAACTTCCTCCTCTGTCTGCAGCCACAGAGATTGCTACATCATGTGAATGACAGAAGATTGTGTTTTGAGGCAGTACTTTAGTTGCTCATTTCTAACATTGAACACTGAGTTCTGTTCCTGTAGGATGTGACTGACTTGTTTGGGACAGACCTGCCTGTTGAGGGGGGTAAAGGAGGAGAATTTGCCTGGCGTGATGGTCCTCTGCTCGCAGCCCTGAAGGCTGGACATTGGATTGTTTTGGATGAGGTGAGTGCTATTGAATTGTTTTGATGAACTCCTCACTGTGTGCTTTGACTTGACCAGCTTCATGACTTTAAAATTACCACAGATCTGCGCTCTTTTTGGGTGAGTTCTGATGTGGACACTAGGTTCCTGTTATCTTTGGAGCAAGTACTAGTAGTAGCAGTGGATGTCCACACTGTCTAAAGGACTTCAGTAATACTGTGTATCCATTAATGAAAGCTGAAATGAATCAAATAGAAGTGCTGCATTTCATGACTTCTTTGCACCTTTTCATATGTTGGGTTTTTGCTCCCCACAATTGCCCTTTGAATGGCCAGACAGATGGTGTGTTTGCAGCTCTCAAGTTAGCCCATCGCAAATCCATGACTGCTGAATAGGTGTATTTGCTTTTTAGCTTTCTCACCCGCTTTGTCCATGTGGAAGGCTTCTTCCTAATAAAGGGCTGGCTTTCATCAGGAATTCAATGTGTGAGGGGTTATAGATACAAACCTGTGCTCTGCTGCTTTCCTGCACAATGACTTTAGAACATAAGAACATAAGAACAGGAGTAGGCCATCTAGCCCCTCGAGCCTGTTCCACCATTCAACACGATCATGGCTGATCTGGCCGTGGACTCAGCTCCACTTACCCGCCCGCTCCCTGTAACCCTTAATTCCCTTATTGGTTAAAAATCTATCTATCTGTGATTTGAATACATTCAATGAGCTATCCTCAACTGCTTCCTTGGGCAGAGAATTCTACAGATTCACAACCCTCTGGGAGAAGAAATTCCTTCTCAACTCGGTTTTAAATTGGCTCCCCCGTATTTTGAGGCTGTGCCCCCTAGTTCTAGTCTCCCTGACCAGTGGAAACAACCTCTCTGCCTCTATCTTGTCTATCCCTTTCATTATTTTAAATGTTTCTATAAGATCATCCCTCATCCTTCTGAACTCCAAGGAGTAAAGACCCAGTCTACTCAATCTCTCATCATAAGGTAGCCCTCTCATCTCCGGAATCAGCCTAGTGGATCGTCTCTGTACCCCCTCCAGAGCTAGTATATCCTTCCTTAAGTAAGGTGACCAAAACTGCATGCAGTGCAGCAACCTGACGTTACAGTTATGAAACTTCTTGGAAGTCCAAGGAAGCTGTTGAAACCTTTACTTTTCTTTTCTTTCCCCTCACTTTACTCCTACCCCCACCAAAAATATTGTATATGATTTGTTTCCGTACAGTAGAATAGGGGGCATGTACTAATTATTTTCTGTTAACTTAATTTTTTTTAAAATGAAATAGTATGATATACTGTATAATCAGCCAGGAATTAAAAAGGTTGTACTGGTAATGTCTTTCGCTCTTGAGCTCTGGTATGACTAATCTTTGAAATATAATAGACGCTACCTCTTAGAATCACTTTGTTTTGCTGCTCATGTTCTTAAGTTGTTTTCAACATCCTCTGCTTGTTGGTTTGTGTCACTAAATATCTGAGGATTGTGTATCTCCCACCTGCAGTGCTTGGCAGATTTTGAACCCAATAGCTGGACAGTAACATCTCCCTATCTCCAGTAACAAGGTATTGCATGTTTTTAATGAGGAAGAAAGCAACTGGAACTGATTTTTTTTTTCCAGTTAAACCTGGCTTCTCAGTCTGTGCTGGAGGGACTGAATGCCTGCTTTGACCACCGTGCTGAGATTTTTGTCCCTGAGCTGGGACTTCGCTTCAGTGTGCAACATGAGAGGACCAAGATCTTTGGTTGTCAGAATCCTTATCGACAAGGAGGTGGAAGAAAAGGCCTCCCCAAGTCATTCCTCAACAGGTTCACACAGGTGAGGAAGGACAACAAGTGCTGGTTACTGTAGTTATTGCAACAAGAATGGGTCATCAGCCAGCGTGAGTGGGTAGAGCAATTTATGAAGTCTTCTGCCTAGAAGCCTAAAAATTACATTTGTTACTGACTTTATAAACCACTGTAATCAATTACTCAGTGTAATCAGGTAAGTGACTTGCAAATTCTTAGCTGGTGAGCTTTTGTTTTGGTTGGAAGGGGAAGTAGTTCATTTAATAAGTGATTAGCTTGTGGGGAAAGGACTTTAGTTTGATACTTTCTGGTCCCATTGACAACCGTAAGAGCCAGAGTACGCCTCGCGCATCTGGGGTGAGGTGCTTTTTTTCCTATGCTTTCGTTGAGGGGAGCTTACATAAGAAATAGGAGTAGCAGTAGACCATTTGGCCCCTTGAGCCTGCTCCGCCATTTAATAAGGTCATGGCTGATCTGATCATGGACTCAGCTCCACTTCCCTGCCCACTCCCCATAACCCTTTATTCCCTTATCGCTCAAAAATCTGTCTATCTCCACCTTTAATATATTCAATGACCCAGCCTCCACAGCTCTCTGGGCAAAGAATTCCACAGATTTACAACCCTCGGAAGAAATTCTGCCTCATCTCAGTTTTAAATGTGCAGCCCCTTATTCTAAGACTAGGGCCCAAATTTTTTTTTGGAGCAACTTGATTTTTCTGGAGTATCTTAAAAATCCCCATTCTGCACATTTAATTTGCGCTAGTGTAAGTGAGTTAGTTAGGATTTTTTTTAGTTTTAGTTTTTTTTTTCAAAAGGGGTCATTACCAGCCACCTGCGCCTGTTTTGGCCATTTAAGCCACTTTCGACAGCTAATAGTTGCTCCAAACTAACTTAGGCCAGCATATGTGGCCACTTGTGGCTGCACAGAAAACCCTTGCGGAGAGAGAAGAAATCAGCGCAGGTAGCCAGAAATAGGGGGGAGAAGGGAAACGGAGAGGACCTTGAAAAGCACTAAACACCTTCACAACAACATTCAAGAAGCATAAAAACCATCAATAATAAACAAATAATAAAACTCAAGTCCTACCTTCCTAACTTGGCCCGGGAAGTCAGCGGGCCGAGTCCGAGTCCCCCGAGGGACTGCACCGCACGTCTCCGATGGAAGGCAACGGCCGGCCTGTGCGGCAGGCCACTCTGTCTGGGATAGGGACGGGACGCGTTGGGTCCCACGCTGCAGGCACGCATCATCACAATCATGGGAGGAGCTACTGTGCATGCGCGAACGCTCTACTGCGCATGCGGACAGCTGCCAGCACATTCTTAGGCGCAGGGCCCCAAGTTCCCTGGTTTTAGTTTCCCCTATGAATGGAAATATCCCCTCTGCATCTACCTTGTCAAGCCCCCTCATTATCTTATAAGTTTCAATAAGATCACCTCTCATTCTTCTGAAATCCAATGTGTATAGGCCCAACCTACTCAACTTATCTTCTAGTACTCTAGGTGTGGCCTCACCAATACCCTGTACAGTTGTAGCAGGACTTCTCTGCTTTTATACTCCATCCCCCTTGCAATAAAGGCCAATATTCCATTTGCCTTCCTGATTACTTGCTGTACCTGCATACTAACATTGTGTTTCATGCACAAGGACCCCCAGGTCCCTCTGTACTGCAGCACTTTGCAGTTTTTCTCCATTTAAATTATAATGTGCCTTTTTATTATTTCTGCCAAAATGGATAACCTCACATTTTCCCACATTATACTCCATCTGCCAAATTTTTGCCCACTCACTTAGCCTGTCTATTATCCCTTTGCAGATTTTTTGTGCATTCTTCACAATTTGCTTTCCCACAAATCTTTGTATCATCAGCAAACTTGGCTACATTACACTTGGTCCCTTCATCCAAGTCATTAATATAGATTGTAAATAGTTGAGGATCCAGTAGCGATTCCTGCGGCACCCCACTAGTCACCTTTGCCAACCGGAAAATAAACCATTTATCCCGACTCTCTGTTTTCTGTTCGTTAGCCAATCCTCTATCCATGCTAATATATTGCCCCCAACCCCGTGAGCTTTTATCTTGTGCAGTAACCTTTTATGTGGCGCCTTAGCGAATGCCTTCTGGAAATCCAAATATACCACATCCACTGGTTCCCCCTTATCCACCCTGTTCAGTACATTCTCAAAAAACCCCAGCAGATATGTCAAACATGATGTCCCTTTCATAAAATCATGCAGTCACAAATGACATCCTTTGTGACTGTGACAAAGGTAAACTATCCCTCCTCGTCCTTCTCTACCTTTCTGCAGCCGTTGCCATGATTGACCACTTCATCCGCCTCAAACGCCTCTCCACCATCGTCCAGCTGGGTGGGACTGCAATCGCCTGGTTCCATTCTTATCTATCTAATTGTAACCAGAAAATCACCTGCAATGGCTTCTCTTCCCACTCCCACATCGTTACCTCTGGTGTCTTTCAAGGACTGGATAGTCCCTGCCACAATCCGCGTTCCCTAGCCACTGACTCCATCCCTCTCCCTAGCATCTGTCTAAGGCTGAACCAGACTGTTTGCAACCTAGGTGTCCTATTTGACCCTGAAATGAGCTTCTGGCCACATAGCCGCAGCATAACCAAAACTGCCTATTTCCACCTCCGTAACAATGCCCGTCTCTGCCCCTGCCTCAGCTCTTCTGCTGCTGAAACCCTCATCCATGCCTTTGTTACCTCTAAACTCGACTTCTCCAATGGCTGGCCTCCCACATTCTACCCTACGTAAACTTCAGGTCATCCAAAACTCATTAGCCCGTGTCCTAACTTGCACCGTCCCGCTCACCCATCATCCCTGTCCTTGCTAACCCAGTTAAGCAACGCCTCGATTTCAAAATTCTCATCCTTGTTTACAAATCCCTCCATGGCCTCGTGCCTCCCTATTTCTGTAATCGCCTTCAGCCTCAATACTGCCCCCCCCCCCCCCCTCCGCGATGTCTGCGCTCCTCAGATTCTGCCCTTTTTAGCATCCCTCATTATAACTGCTCAGCCTTTGGTGGCCATGCCTTCAGCTGCCTGGGCCCTAAGCTCTGGAACTCCCTCCCTAAAACTCTCCGCCTCACTATCTCTCTTTCCTTCTTTAAGTCGCTCCTTAAAGCCTAACTTTTTGACCACGCTTTTGGTCATCTGCCATAATTTCTTATGTGGCTTGGAGTCAAATTTATTTATTTTGTCTTATAACACTCCTGTGATGCGCCTCAGGACATTTTACTACGTTAAAGGCGCTATATAAATACAAGTTGTTTTTGTTGCCTCGAAGCGCCCGAAGAGAGGCTTACCTGGGGAAAAAAATTGCCAATACCTTGCTCACCCCACATCGCTAAAATAAAACAAAAAAAACATAATCACACTTGCCTCCAGTCATTCCTTCCCTCACTGCCACCAGAACAGCTCGGATCGCCAGCTTTCCCAGACGGGGCACTACGGGTCCCACTCAAACCAAATTTCTGCACGCTGTCGCAACCGGGGGCATTGCACACCAGCTCAATGCTCCCGGACGGTACTGCTCAGCACCCCCGCAAAACCGCCACCAAATTTCCCGGCAAGAAGCAGGCTGCCCGGCCAGAACTCATTTGCATACCCATTACCGCCCTTCCGGGGCATCAGTAGTCGCATGCCCAACAAAAATCCAGCCCGATATCTTCAGAAATTATATGAAAGAATATATGTTTAAAATAGCCTTCTCTTGTTAGTTACCTTGCAAGTTGAAAGATTTCCTGACATTTCATCTTTACTTTTTTTATTCAGTGACTTCTACAAAGCTTTCCATTTCCTGAATCCTAACGTAACATTCCAGAATACTGTAAGAAAGAACTTGCATTTATACAGTGCCTTTCACAAACTGAGGACATCTCATAGAGCTTCATAATCCATGAAGTACTTCTGAAGTATAACCAGTGTTGTAATGTAGGGAAATGTGGCAGCCAATTTGTGCACAGCAAGGTCCCACAAATAACAAGATAAATGACCCGGATGACCTGTTTTTGGATATGTTTGTTGAGAGGTAAAGATTGGCTGGGACACGGAATTCCCTTGCTCGTTAACGAATGCCATGGGATCATCTATGTCCAGCTGAAGGCAGGCGGTGCCAAAATGTAACTTCTCATCTAAAATACTACACTTTTGCCCATGGAGCACTCCTTCAGTCCAGCCTAGACATTGTGTTTAAATACTGCAATGGGGCTTGTGCCCAAAGATGAGCTATGGTTGACATTCTTTGTGCAGCACTTAAATGTTCATTTTTTGAGATTTGCACAATGCTATTTAGTTGTTTGTCAATGCATCCAAAGGGCATTTGATGCATGCAATTCAACAGTGCAAAAAGTAATGTCTCATTTACCTGAAATAATTTCTGTGCTGCTTCTTGGCATTTGACAGCTACCATTTTGTGTGCAATGCTTGAAATACTTTGGAGGCTAATATTGGTTTTGTACTGTAGGTTTATGTGGATCAGCTTTCAGTTACAGACATGGAGTACATTGCTGACACCATCTTTCCTGCTATTGGTAAAAATATCATCAGTAAAATGGTTCGTTTTAACCACAAGGTAAAGGATCCTTTTTGTTTGTTTCTTTAGAAGACAAGATTGGATGAAAAGTTCAGAGCATTCATAGCAGTTACTAATTTAATTGCTTTTGTTCTTGAAGATTAACCAAGAAGTAATGGTGGAAAGGAAATGGGGACAGAAAGGAGGACCGTGGGAGTTTAACTTGCGCGATCTCTTCCGGTGGTGCCAGCTGATGTTGGTCGATCAGATGCCAGGGTGTTATGATCCAGGCCAACATGTTGCTTTGGTGTATGCAGACCGAATGCGAACTGAAGCAGACAGGAACAATGTAAGAAAGCCAGCTGAGCTGCTTTCTGTTGATAGTTGCTTTATTCTCAATTTCCAGTCGATTCTTGCAGTAAATCTTGGCTATGGCAAGATCTGTACTCTCTTTGGTCAGGGAGCTACGTTGGCCGCAAGCGTACCCTTTTTCAGAATGACCTATTCATTTAATGAAAAATTTTGCGATATGTTACATCAGTACTTGGAAGTATTCTTCTAGGAATTCTTCACCTCTTCTCCTCTGAGGATACCTAGCCCTCTAAATTCGCTCTTTGATCAACTTGCCTTTCAAGATTAAAAATTCTGTAATGAAATAGTGTTATGTCATAGAAACATAGAAATTTACAGCATAGAAGGAGGCCATTTCAGCCCATCGTGTCCGCGCCGGCTGACAGAGCCGCACGGCCCTTGGTCAGCAGCCTTAAAGGTTACATATAAACCTATGAACAATGACGGAAAGGCAAAGAGCACCGAGCTCAACCAGTCTGCCTCACACAACTGCGACACCCCTTATACTGAAACATTCTACACTCCACCCCAACTGAAGCCATGTGATCTCCTGGGAGAGGCAAAACCTCAGGCCAATTTAGGGAGAAAAAATCTGGGAAAATTCCTCTCCGACCCGTCCAGGAGATCATCCTGGCCGTATTCTATTCCCTGCACTACTTACCATTGTATCTGCGCCGTCCAACAAAAGGTCATCCAGTCTAATCCCAATTACCAGCTCTAGATCCATAACCCTGCAGGTTACTGCACTTCAAGTGCCCATCCAACCATCTCCTACTAAAAGTGGTGAGGGTTTCTGCATCCACCACTCTTCCAGGCAGCAAGTTTCAGATCCCCACAACCCTCTGCGTAAAGAAGCCCCCCCCCCCCCCTCTAATCCTCTCCTAAACCTTCCACCAACCACCGTAATACTATGCCCCCTTGTAATAGACCCCTCCACCAATGGAAATAGACCCTTACTATCCACTATGTCCAGGCCCCTCAATATTTTGTACACCTCAATGAGGTTTCCTCTCAACCTCCTCTGTTCCAATGAGAACAAACCCAGCCTATCCAATCTGTCCTCATAACTAAGATTCTCCATTCCAGGCAGCATTCCAGCAAATCTCCTCTGCACCCTCTCTAGTGCAATCACGTCCTTCTTGTAATATGGCGACCAGAACTGCACACAATACTCCAGCTGTGGCCTAACCAAAGTATTATACAATTTAAGCATAACCTCCCTGCTCTTATATTCTATGCCTTGGCCAATAAAGGCAAGCATTCCATATGTCTTCTTGACCACCTTATCCACCTGGTCTGCTACTTTCAGGGATCTGTGGACAAGCACGCCAAGGTCCCTTTGTTCATCTACATTATTAAGTGACCTACCATTTAATGTGTATACCCTTTCCTTATTAGCCCTCCCAAAGTGCATCATCTCACACTTCTCTGAATTAAATTCCATTTGCCACTGCTGTGCCCACCTGACCAATAGATTGATATCCTCCTGCAGCCCATGAGTTTCCTCTTCATTATCAGCCACACAGCTAATTTTAGTGCTGTCTGCAAACTTCTTGATCATATTCCTTATATTCAAATCTAAATTGTTGATATATACCACAAAAAGCAAGGGACCCAGTACTGAGCCCTGTGGAACCCCACTGGAAACATCCTTCCAGTCACAAAAACATCCATCAATCATTACCCTTTGCTTCCTACCTCCAACCAATTTTGGATCCAACTTGCCACTTTGCCCTGTATCTCATGAGCTTTAACCTTCATGACCCAGTCTACCATGTGGGACCTTATCAAAAGCCTTGCTAAAGTCCATACATCGTACGCGCTACCCTCATCGACCCTCTTGGTTACCTTCTCAAAAAATTCAATCAGGTTAGTGAAACACAATCTTCCCTTAACAAATCCGTGCTGACTGCCCCTAATTAATCCCCTTGCCTTTCCAAATGCAGATTTATTCTGTCTTTCAGGATTTTTTCCAATAATTTTCCCACCACTGAGGTTAGGCTGACAGGCCTGTAATTACTCGGCCTATCTCTTTTTCCCTTCTTAGACAAGGGTATTACATTAGCAGTCCTCCGGCACCATGCCCAGATCCAAAGAGGACTGGAAAATGATGGTCAAGGCCTCTGCTATTTTCTCTTTTACTTCCCTCAACAGCCTAGGATGCATTTCATCTGGGTCTGGGGACCTTTCAATGCTGCTAAACCCCTTAATACTTCCTCTCTCACTCTCTTTATTTCATCCAGAATATCACACTCCTCCTCGATAGCAGTATCTGCATTGCCTCTTTCCTTTGTGAAAACCGATGCAAAGTATTCGTGAAGTACCCTACCAGCATTTTACACCTCCACACAAAGATTACCCTCATGGTCTCTAACAGGCCCTACCCTTTCTTTAGTTACCCTCTTACTCTTAATATATTTATGGAATATCTTAGGGTTTTTCTTAATTTTAATGGCCAAGAATTTCTCGTGCATTCTCTTAGCATTCCTAATAACCTTTTTAATTTTGCCTCTTATCTTCCTATATTCCTCAAGATTCTAAAGTATTTAGCCGATGATATTTGACATAAGCGTCCCTTTTTTTCTTAATCCTCCCCTGTAAGTCTGTGGACATCCAGGGAGCTCTAGAATTATTTTTCCCACCCTTTTTCTTTAAGGGCACATGTTTGGCCTGAGCCTTCCGGATCACCTCCTTGAATGCTTCCCACTGTTCCGACACTGATTTACCCACAAGTAGCTGTTTCCAGTCCACTATGGCCAAATCACTCCTTAACTTAGCAAAATTAGCTTTTCCCCAATTTGGAACTTTTATTCCAGGCCTATTCTTGTCCTTATCCATAACCAACTTGAATCTGACTGAATTATGGTCACTGGCACACAAGTGCTCTCCCACTAATACCCCTTCAACCTGCCCAGCTTCATTCCCCAAAACTAAATCCAAGACTGCCCCCTCTCGTGTTGGGCTTGCTACATACTGACTAAAAAAGTTCTCTTGAATGCATTTCAAGAATTCCGCACCCTCTATACCCTTCACACTAAATTTGTCCCAGTCAATATTTGGATAGTTAAAATCCGCTACTATTACTTACCCTATGGTTTTTGGACTTCACACAAACTTGCCTACATATTGGCTTCTCTATCTCCCTCCCACTGCTTGGGCGTCTATAATACATGCCCTGCAGTGTGATTGCCCTTTTTTTATTTTTCTATTTGACTCATATGGCCTCATTTGATGGTCCCTCTAACATATCATCCCTCCTCACGGCTGTAATAGTTTTTTTTTAAACAGTACTGCAACCCCCCCCCATTTTACACCCCTTTCTGTTGTCTAAAAATCCTGTAGCCAGGAATATTGATTTGCCAAACCTGCCCCTCTTTCAGCTATGTTTCTGTAATGGCTATCATGTCATACTCCCAAGTGTCTACCTGTGCTCTTAGCTCAGCCGCTTTATTCGTTATACTCCTTGCATTAAAGTATATACCGTTCCGCACAGGAAGACCTCCTTGCTTACTACATACTAAGCCCTGTTTCCTCTGTCTTACAGATTCGCTTTCTAGATTCTTGCTATCCTTTTTCTGCTTTACTTCCTTCCCTTTTGAATTCGTTCTCAGGTTCCCATTGTCAAGCAAATGCAGTTTTAAAGATGAGTAACTGAGTTGCAAAGTCATAGTGAATTACTGTTAGTTGTAAGTTGTTCTTTACGCTGGAGTGTAATTGCATTTGAGGTGATAATTGGTAAATGCATTGCAAATTGAAATTAAGGCACATTGGCTCAATTTGAGACTGGCTTATTTCTTTTAGTTACCATAATATCACTTTACAAAAATTGGGTGTTGAAATTGCCCTTGTGCAGAAGAAACTCTAATATGTTGGTTTGGCTATTTAATATGTGCATTTCTTCTTTCCTTCCAAGATGTTTGCTGTATTTAAAGGCATATTTCATTCAAAATGTGATGACATTCAATCACATGCCTACACTGGGTCCAGAAAATTCCACATCACACCACAGCAGGTTCAGGTTTGTGACTTAGCAAGAGATTACCCAACAGTATGCAAAGCTAAGATTCTGTGCAAAAAAAAAAGTGATCAACCTTTCAGTTATTGTTAAAAGTGAGCAGTTGGTAACGGTTGCTGTTGTCCTCTGTTTTAGGTTGGTTATTCTATCCTTTCTCGTAGTGCGTTCACCGTTCCCATGTCGAGTAAGCAGCTGTCCATTCTTCATCATTCGCTTCAGCCACTAGAGTCGGTTATGAAGTGTACACAGATGAGTTGGATGGTAATTCTGGTGGGGCCTGCTGCCAGTGGGAAAACTAGCCTAATCCAGCTCTTGGCTCTTCTAACAGGTCAAAGTTTAAAAGTTATGGCAATGAACAGCGCCATGGACACAACAGAACTTCTTGGTGGATTTGAGCAGGTGAGATATTGAACAGAACAATTGAGTTTTCAATTTATTTAGCCTGCCTATGTGTCTTGTACATAGATTTCGGTTGCTCGTGATTATTGTGTTAAAGCTTGGTGCTCATTAGCATGAGGAGGAGCTTTTCTGTTTTGTAGCAGCATTTGTACAAACGATTCCAATTCATACATCTGTCACATAATGTGTAGAAATTACAATGTTGGCGAGTGTTCTTTTATTTATTATATGTCTCATTTTGCTTTTAACCAATTCAGGATTTGTGTCCTATCCACATTACTCTATTGCCAACTTACTCTGAGCACAGTGTTTGCCTTTATTGTGACTTTAAACACATTAATGCTGCAAATTCCTTGTGTATATAGAGCCAAAGCAGCTTGCAGCACCTAGAGGCTATTCGGCCCATGTTTTTTGTGCTGGTTCACTGTGGACCAATAAAACTACTCCCACAGCCCTACTCTTTCCCAATAGACATGCATCAACCTGTTTTTAGCGAATTTTCCCTTGGAAGATCCAATGGTCGCTACCTCGATCAGTCCTTCTGGTGAAGTATTTTGTGCTCCAACAACCAGCTATGTACAGAACTCTCCCCTAATCTGTCTCTTGACTCTCCATGACTGTTTTAAATTGATGACCCTCTTCACATATTCCAGAACCAGAGGAAATACTCTGTCCCTTGTCACTCTATCGGAAATCTTCCTAATAAAATACCTCTAAATCTATTCTTGGCTTTCTCTGCTCCAGACAGCCAGATACACATCTCCATTTTCATCCAGTGTTGGACAGTGTTCCATTTTATATCTGTCTCTGCAGTGCACTTCAGGCATTTGTATGGCTATAGTTGATTTATTCAAGGTTGTTAATGCTAATAGTAAAAGAAAACTTGACCTTTAGCAATGTGGGTGTATTTTTGTTGGCAGGATAAGGTATTGGCCTGGATTTTACGGGGCATATGCTGGCATAAGTGCACCGCAAATTCCGGGTTTCTACACTGCACTGCGCATGCACCAAAACCTGGGACTTGCGATCTGTCAAGTTTCAGCTTGATCGATCGTCCTCATCTGCAGGAAATGGATATTCGCTGGCGGGGAGTACTGCCCAGCGAATGTCCACAAAACTCTTGCGCCCAGTAAAAGCAGGCGTAGGTAGGGCCTTCTTTTACAAGCTTATGGGTTTAAATAAATATTAAAATTCAAATTTTAAAATCATTTAAACATTCTAAAACTTTGAGTTTAGGTTATTTTTGGCTCCTTTAAAAAATTTTGAAATTTATTTTTCAAAAAATAAAATTTTGGTTTGATTTTGAATTAAATTGTATTTTAATTAATTTTAAACGTGGTTTATTTTTATTTAGATTGCGCGAGAGTGTTTTTTATGTCATCCTTTTACTAATGGGGATTCCGTACGTAAATGGAATCTCCATAAGCATAATGGGAATCCCCCTTTGTCATTGGTTGGCCTGGCCCGCATCATTTCAAGGATGCTTGCGAACCGCCTTGGCCTTTACACAGGCGTATGCCTGCAGGCCCAGGACTGCAAGAGTCCCAAGATGCGGAGGCACAGGTAGGTGCGTAATTTTTTTGCGGATCGGAAGCACTCACCCGCAGGAAGCCTCCGACTGCAGTTTCGGGGCCAATGTGTTTCGCACTGCTGTGGTCATGCATTCAAATCTTGGCAGATGCTCTCATGTCTAATCCATCAATTTTCTCAGTTTATCATAATTTGTATATTTAGCATCTAACTGCGAGTCAAAGGTGCATAATGGTCAATGCACTCGTTCACCTCTCCGGCTGAAAGATGGAAGATAATAAAAGAGGAGCAAGCAAAATTGACGGGTTTCATGTGTGTTTGCAGGTTGATATTTTACGCCCCTGGCAGAGTTTAGTTGGGAAGGTGAAGGATGTCATCAGTGCTGTCACCAGAGATGTTCTGCTCTCTCTGGACACTTTCCCCGATGGTGGTGTCCTTCTCAAACTCTGGAATTCATTCCTGATCAGTCATTCACGTTGCCTCAATGAAGATCGTAGTTCTGGCATTTCCTCTGATGCAATGAACAAACTAGAGAGTTTGCTCATTCTTCTTCAGCGCTTCAATAACAAATTGAACACTCTCTCTTCATCAGGTATGCATTTCTAAATACAGGGACATGATTTGTGAGAATTTCCCCCAAAAAAGTATTCAATTGCCTTTTTAAAAAAAAAACACACTATTTAAAAAAAAAAAGTTGACCAAATAAAATAGTTTAGATTCCACAATGTTCACACACTACAAAAGTCTGTATCCGAGTAAAATTAAACATGCTATTAGCTACAAAATTGAAATGTTTGCAATTTTTTAGACTGGGTGATAGGCATTCCTTGTGTGTCCTAAGAAGCGTTCTTCTTCCCACCCCCCCCACTCCGGCAATAATTTTATACCCCACTGAAGATGTTGACTTCTCTGGGGAATGGTTCCACTGATTGCCCTCCCATACTTTGACAGATCACATATGTTGGTGGGCATTTGATGACGGATCTGACAACACATGCAGTATTTCAGCGGGGTAAATTCACTGGATAATGAGTGGGAGCCTCAGTTTTTTGGGTTTGTGATCTCCAACCTTAATGTGTATGTTGGATGTGGTGGGAGAGTTGCATTTCTGCCTGAATTGAATAAATGTACTGTCAAAACTTCATTGAGTTCTTTAGAAGTCATGTTTCCTTTTGAGTAATTGTCAGTAATGATCCATTTCTTACCTTTTCAATTGTAGAATTTTCAGAATTGATCACAGAATTCCAGCGCTTTAAGCGCCAGCGAAGTCAATCTTTGGATGGCCAAAGCCGTGGCACTTTCGAGTGGGTTGATGGGATGCTTGTACAGGCTTTGAATTCGGGTGATTGGCTGCTGCTGGACAATGTTAACTTCTGCAGGTGAGTCGATTACCTAGAAAGTACATTCCAGTGCTCTGTAGTTGTGCAGGTTCTAACGCTTCTTGTAAGAACATAAGAACATAAGAATTAGGAACAGGAGTAGGCCATCTAGCCCCCCGAGCCTGCTCCGCCATTCAACAAGATCATGGCTGATCTGGCCGTGGACTCAGCTCCACTTACCCGCCCGCTGACCGTAACCCTTAATTCCCTTATTGGTTAAAAATCTATCTATCTGTGACTTGAATACATTCAATGAGCTAGCCTCAACTGCTTCCTTGGGCAGAGAATTCCACAGATTCACAACCCTCTGGGAGAAGAAATTCTTTCTCAACTCTGTTTTAAATTGGCTCCCCTGTATTTTGAGGCTGTGCCCCCTAGTTCTAGTCTCCCCGACCAGTGGAAACAACCTCTCTGCCTCTATCTTGTCTATCTCTTTCATTATTTCAAATGTTTCTATAAGATCACCCCTCATCCTTTTGAACTCCAACGAGTAAAGACCCAGTCTATTTAATCGATCATCATAAGGTAATCCCCTCATCTCAGGACTCAGCCTAGTGAATCGTCTCTGTACCCCCTCCAAAGCTAGTATATCCTTTCTTAAGTAAGGTGACCAAAACTGCACGCAGTAATCCAGGTGCGGCCTCACCAATACCCTATGCAGTTGCAGCAGGACCTCCCTGCTTTTGTACTCCATCCCTCTCGCAATGAAGGCCAACATGCCATTCGCCTTCCTGATTACCTGCTGCACCTGCAAACTAACTTTTTGGGATTCATGCACAAGGACCCCCAGGTCCCTCTGCACCGCAGCATGTTGTAATTTCTCCCCATTCAAATAATATTCCCTTTTACTGTTTTTTTCCAAGGTGGATGACCTCACATCTTCCGACATTGTGTTCCATCTGCCAAACTTTAGCCCATTCGCTTAACCTATCTAAATCTCTTTGCAGCCTTTCTGTGTCCTCTACACAACCCGATTTCCCACTAATCTTTGTGTCATCTGCAAATTTTGTTACACTACACTCTGTCCCCTCTTCCAGGTCATCTATGTATATTGTAAACAGTTGTGGTCCCAACACCGATCCCAACCCGAAAAGGACCCATTTATCCCGACTCTCTGCTTTCTGTTAGCCAGCCAATTCTCTATCCATGCTAATACATTTCCTCTGACTCCACGTACCTTTATCTTCTGCAGTAACCTTTTGTGTGGCACCTTATCGAATGCCTTTTGGAAATCTAAATACACCACATCCATCGGTACACCTCTATCCACTATGCTCGTTATATCCTCAAAGAATTCCAGTAAATGCTCGTTATATTCTCAAAGAATTCCAATAACGTTGTGCTCAAATGAATGAATTAATTGCTGCTCAATGTAAAGTCAGTGTTTCTATAAAATGCTGGAATGGGATTGACTCACTGATGCATAGAGGAGACTGTTGGGTTAAAATGTATATTTAGCCATTTGTTTGTTGTGTGATACATTCAATACTTATTTTTATTTAGTCCTTCTGTGCTTGATCGTCTAAATGCTCTTTTGGAACCTGGAGGAGTCCTCACCATTGGTGAAAGAGGAGTGATTGATGGCACCAGTCCAACAATTGTCCCACACCCAAATTTCAGGTATGCCATCAAGATGTTTGGTAGTAATTCAGGGCTATGGAAATGCACAGATTTTGTTTGAGTATTTCCAGATGTTTTGACATCTGTTGACGAGGTAGAAAAGTTCAAAACTTTTTTTTTGTTCATGGTCATCGCTGGTAAGGCCAGCATTTATCGCCCATCCCTAATTGCCCTGGAGAAGTGGTGGTGAGCCGCCGCCTTGAATCACTGCCGTCCTTGTGGTGAAGGTTCTCCCACAGTGCTGTTAGGGAGGGAGTTCCAGGATTTTGACCCAGCGACGATAAAGATTGTGTACATGACATTCCATTCAAAATGCATTGGAAGATCCAATATCAACCTCTATCAATTGCATTTTTCATATTAACTAACCACAATTATCTGTTATGCCTATGGGAATTTTAATGTTGCATATCACAATGTTGATTGCTATTTTAAACTGGGGTTTCTTGTGTGCAGCTGAAAATTAATATACCTTGTTCCTTTTGGGTTTTTTTAAACTCATTTTCATTAAAATAAATCGGGCCAAATCTTCCCACTCACAGGCACTTGTGTTCTAGAACATGATGGGAAGCAAAACCTAGAAACTGAGGCAAATCAAACCAGTTTTCATTTATTTAAAAGAAAATATTTAGAAATAAAGGGAAGGGAGGCTGTTTTTAACAAACCTTGTGGTTTCTAACCACAAAAATGAGGGTTTGGGAATCAAAACTTCACAAACTCTCATTCATTCCTCGAATGTTTCAGCCCCACCAGGCTGCAAACAAACTACAACCAGTATCAAGCCATATCCAATCTGATTACTCACCAGGATTTTTTTGTGCTCATTTCCCTCCGCCTCATTCTGCCGTACACAGGCTCTGAAATTTCTGTAAATACCAACAGACATTGATTCCCCTCTGCTTTTCACGGAGAAAAAAAACATTCGCCTCCCAGTAACCTTTGCCTCTGCAGTTCAGTGTTTCTTTTATCAGCTGTATTTTAGCAATGAAGGCGGCTTTGTTTGTGAAGTTCAGGGTGATTCATCATGTAGCACGACATGCTCCTCAGCCCAGCCCATTCAATAGCCCAGGTGTTTGAAACACCTTGCATTGACTTCAGGGCTTCCTTCGCACAACACAACATTGGATCATGTAGAAAGGCACGAACGTTTGCATTTACTTCTATCGATGCTTAATATGAAAGTTCCAATTTAGTGGCAATCACAGCAAGAAGCACTGTGTCCCCTAGCAGCCATCGAAAGGAGTAATAAACCACATGAACATTCAAGAAACTAAGTATTATATTTTCTCTTGGTAACGCTGAAACCTTCTGAGAAGTGGTGAAGTTGGATTTTTTTCTCTCGTAAGGTCAGAATAGAGCCCATGCTCCATTGCAAAACTGTGCCAGCCCCTCTATCACACTTCATCTGCCCGTACCCTCCTCCACCCCCCCCCCCCCCCCCCCCCCCAAACTCTCACCCAGTATTCTCTGTAAATCTTATTCTCCCTCCACTGAATCACATTACCAGCCACGTCCCTCTTAAGGTCGTCTGTGCCTCGCCCTCCGTCCAATTATCCCCCTGCCTTATACTATGGAAGAGCAATTACTATTAATATTTGGTACTTCTAAACACTGCTTTTCATATTCCCCTAATGAGCACATGCGCCTTTTTAAAAAGTATGCTTTCCATTAACTGGCATAAACTGCATTTAAAAATAAGGTTGTTCTAAAGATAAAATATCATTAGCTAGTACTGGAGTTTTCATGTTTAACTGTCTTTTTTAACTAGGCTATTTATGACCATGGATCCATCACATGGAGAAATTTCTCGGGCCATGAGAAATCGTGGGATTGAAATTTATATTGCAGGCGAGCACAGTGCGGACCCTTTGGATAAACAGGATATTAAAACACTGCTACATGGGCTTGGCTTTATGGGAGACCATCCATGTACTGAGTTAATGGCCTTGTATTCAGAAATAAAAGAAATTACAGCAGGTAAACTTAACATTTTAAATCAATCAACTTCGGGGTTTTTGGTAAACTGGTTCTAGCTGGATTGTCGGGCAAGAACAGAATGTTCCTGTTTAATTGGAGCTGTTACACTTGTCCAAATGCTCAGGTTTATTATATTTGTTTTTAGTGGAGCTGGAAATGTAAAATCTAGTTCTGGTGACTGTAAGTTAAGGACTTGTGTGGAGAAATGCTGGTTTGAATGCCTTTGATTTGCCGCTTTAACTATTTTTTTTTTCCTTTTTTGTTTTTGAAAATAGGTAGTTCTTCCTCCATCTCTCTACTACTTCATGCTGCTGTTCTTATTGTTCAGCAGCTGAAGCGTGGTCTCAACTTGACAGAGGCATTCCATCGAGCTTGCTCGCAAGTGTTTGTCCTTTCACAGACTTCTCAAGCTCACCAGCAGGTAAGGGTTAAGGACTCGTTTTTGAAGGGAGTTCACAATTTCTAGCAATTTAGATTGAAGGAATTTAACGGCCCAGATTTTGCGAGAGCCGATGATGGCGTACGCTGGTTTTGGGTTTCCGCATCCGCGAAAAACCAGAGCTTGCCTTGATGGATCTAACTGCACCGACCCAAAAGTTGCCGGAGTTGGGCTGTTTGCTCAGTACTGCCCCGCAAATGTCCCACAAAACCCTTGGGCCTGCTTTCACCAGCGTAAGGGTTAATATAAATCTTAAATTAAAATAAAAAAATCATGCACAAACACTTAAAATTATTTTGTCAATTTTGGCCCGGATTAAAATGTTGAGAATTATTTTTCAAAATAAATGTTTTATCGTAAATGCTTCATTGAAGGACTTTTATTTAAATTGGAAAATGGGAACATTTATTTTTATTCCAGTTGTATAAATTATTTTGGAATTCCTCATATGCTAAAGGGATTCTGTTCGTAAATGGAATTCCCATAAGCATTTTAGGAATTCTCTTTTCTGATTGGAGTAACTGACCCACGTGATCCCAGCAACGCTTCCGAGCCGCCTGCGTCTCTGGGATCCATGGGCCTTTAAGCAGGCATGTGCCTGGAGCCAAAGTCTTCAAAGCCCAGGAGCCTGAAGGTAGGTGTGGATTTAAAAAAATTGGTTCGGAGGAATACTCCGGAGGTAGGCCTCCGACCACAAGTTACATTGAGTGAAGAAAGCTATGTGTGCGTACGTTAATTTTATACAATTGTCATACGCACTGTAGTACTGACACAACTAAGCAGACATATTTAAATAGTCTTATACCTGTGAAGTTATCTTGATTGTTCTGCCTTCTTATTTATTACATTCTTAAGTTGAAAGTAAAAGCATTTAAGTAAGACATCGGTCATTTAAGAGCCATAATGATCTTTTGTGTTGCAGCAAGTACAAGAACGAGTGGAGAAGCACAAACTCACATTGGCGACGCTTAAATCCTCGGCTCATTGCTTGATCTCTTTAGGGCTGTGGCCCGATTCTATTCCATCGGCGGTGCTTACAGCAGAAGACTCCATGCTGTCCATGGTCCATCGCGATGGACAGCTCCTTGCCTACTGTTTGAACCAACTGAGCCTCAGTAACAACAGGTGGGCTGAAGGCACGATTATATGCAGACATTTAGGAAAAGACTTAAGTTATGTCCACTAAACATCAAATTTGTTTAGATCAAATTTTGCTTCATACACAGTTGTAACCTGACATACTGTCATTATTTCATGTTTTGAAAACATTTGCTCGCAGCAAAACCATCACCAGCCAAGAATGGAGACAGACGGTATTAACAACAACTTGTATTTATATGGTGCCTTTAACGTATCAAACCATCCCAAGGCGCATCACAGGAGTGTTGTAAAATCAAATTTGACACCGGGCCACATGAGATATTAGGGCAGATTACCAAAAGCTTGGTCCAAAGGATGGGTTTTAAGGAGCGCCTTAAAGGAGGAAAGAGAAGTAGAGAGGCTACTGGGTTACTTCCAGTGTAACTCTAATTGGCTACTGGGAGGCATATACTTCGTATCTCCCCATGAAATGTTTTCCCTGTAATTTTATGACCAAACCGAGGAGTAATACAGGTGCAGAGCTGGCTTCTTGCGTTCCGTGGCACACCGCACAGGAACTCCACCGAGAAGTTCCGCGCTTAAGGGGCCTTCTGCAAGTTACTTCGTGCTGGATGAAAATCTTATTTAATCCAGAAAAAACATTGGTGCATGCCCCCATTCAGAGTACAGAATGAATTCCATGCAGAGGAGAATGATTTGACAACATGAACATCAGTTCAAAAAAGAAGAAAATAAAATCCACATGGAGTGGTTGAGGCAAATCGCACGGATGCCTTTAAGCTAGATAAGTACATGAGGGACCAAGGATAGAAAAAAAGAAAGACTTGGATTTATATAGTTCCTTTCACGACCACTGGATGTCTCCAAGCACTTTACAGCCAATTAAGTGCTTTTTTGGAGTGTAGTCTCTGTTGTAATGTGGGAAACGTGGCAGCCAATTTGCGCACAAGCGAGCTCCCACAAACAGCAATAGAAGGATATGTTGTTCGATGGACGAGGCTCGTGTGGAGCATAAACACTGGCATAGACCAGTTGGCCTGTCGCTGTGCTTTAGGCTCTATGTAATTCTTATGAAACAGCTGGTTTTGCTCCCTATCAACATATTTAACTGCCATGCATCCTTGATGCAGAGTATGCACCTTGGGTTCGATGAAGACCACCTGTTCACCATGCATATGAAAATATGATTCAGATAGGCCATACCACATGTGGTCTTTTGCATCATAGCTTTGTTATTGTGTCAGTTTGTTTATGGCCAGCTAATGGTTCTTTTCTTGCATCAGATCGATCTCTGCTCATTGCCAAAGTCTGGGGCAGAGTTTCCAGCCCCTATACAGGAGTAAATTAGATACGTGACAATAGAGTATCCAAAGCAATATGATCAGTCCAGGTTTCTAGATGTTTGCCGGACTGGAGGAGGATTTGGGGCGCATTGTGTCTGCCAGCTAGAGCAAACCAAACTGAATCCCCCTGCCCCATGCTCTCCCTTTTACCATGTATCTTCCTCAGGTTATTATTATATCTCAGGAAATATTTATCCATTTTCCCTTAAAAGATGCAATGGTCTTTGCCTTAACCATTCCCTGTGGCAAAGCATTCTGTCCTCCAGCAACCAGCTGTGCAGAGAAAGTTTTCCTAACCTATCTCTTCATTCTCTTAGTAACCATTTGAAATTCATGACTTGCCACCAAAATAAATAACCTTTCCCTATTCACTATCAAAATCCCTCATAATTTCAAAAACCTTGATTAAATCTCCTCTTGGCATTCTCTATAGTCCCAGTATCTCTAGTCTTATCTCATATCTAGAACATCCTATCTTAGCAAATCTGTGCTAAATGCTCTCTCGGGCTGTAATCTTCTTTCTGTAATGGAGCACTCAAATCTGTACATGATATCCAAATCCATATACACTACATCTACTGCATTCCCTTTATCTAGCCAATCAGTCACTTCTTCTTCAAAACACCATTACCTTGAACAAATCCTTGTCCTTGATTAATGTAGATTTTTAAGTGGTTTTATTTTTCCGCTTTCCCAGCAGCTTGAGATTTATGCACCACCAGTTAACCTCCCAAAAATATACTAGGTTGTACAAGCAGACAGAAGAAATAAGTTCTGCCCCTTTCAGTTGTAGCGAATATGAAATCCAATCCAGTGCTCCCTCGGCAGCCACAAAGTAAATGGAGCAGACAGAAGTAAGAGCATTGGCATACAAGAGGCTAAGACACACATTGGAATTTACACAATGCAAAGAGTGCCATAGCGAGGCTGTAATCATTCAGTGCACCATTTGGCATAGACCGATCCAATACTTTGCCTGCATTAAAACAAACCAATTGCCTCAGTAATTGGGTGAGCATTTCTGCAGCAACATCTGTCAAAGGCCCGTTCATGATTGGTGTATAAAATGCCCAAACATGACATTGTGACTTCCACACTCGTCTCTTGCTGATGAAATGCATCAGTTTAGAAAAATTTCACTAAAAGAAAGGGCAGAAAAGTCAAAGGGAGCATAGCTTCATAGGGATGGGAAACTGTAGGGGTGAGACAGAAGGAAAAGTTGTGTGCAAGAGGCAGATTGGGAGCGGGTTAGATAGAAGGGAAGGAAAAGCAGCTTGCTAGAAAGTGTATCATTAAAGATTTGTGTTTATCTCTTAGAGCCGGTTATTTTATTTTTAAAAAGTAAATATTTTGGGAACGACTGAATTTGATTGTCACAGTTGATGGTGTGAGTGAACCATGAGAGAACATGGATTTATTAAAAAGAAAAATTTGCTCCAGCAAAATTAGATGTACAGGTATATGTTTCTGGAAAGCAATATTTGTAACGGATGTGTGTTTTCTTTCCCTTCCTTGATTCAGGTCTCGACCTTTGACCCTGACTGATCTCGAGCTAGTTTTGCAGTCCTGTAACATGGACGGTCTTTTATTCAATGGCGACAAGACAGCACTCGCGACCGATGAGGTCTGTATGGTTCCTGCTGCTATCAGGCTGGTCGCGGAGAAAGCATCTAATCAGGATTGGCTGTTAAGGGCCAGGTGGTTGTGTCACATAGCAAAAACCCACAAACAGCTACCAGGTAGAGTTCAGCTCTCTCTAAACTTGATTATACAATTTCGGTGTCATGCTGGTTGATGAAATCATTCAGTTAGCGACTTTTTTCTTTTTGCATAAATATGGTTATCAGTTGACACTATGTACTGAAGATTCAAATGCCAGTTGACAGTCAGTGTAATGGCCTCTTGTGCACAAAGTTGAATTTAAATTTGTATCCTATGTTATGTGTAGCTTTTAAAATTTGCATCACAAGTGCACTTGTGTATAGATTATCAGCATTGTTTATACATTTAATCTTTGCACACTCCTGTGTTTAATGGGTATACAATATGCATGATAGTATGACTTAGAAATATGATTTTACACTTTAAAAAAAAAATCACAGCACAGAGCACTGACTATGAGTTATAAAGGCATTAGAGCCTTATAAAGACAATATGCAGCAATAAAAGATGACTTTCACTGAATGTGCATTGTCTTGGTTGCTGACAAATAACAGCTCAAAATAGATGTAAAATGTTCCCTGTAAGTGAGATTCTTAATCATTTGTCACCGTGGTTAATATATATGGCTCTTTTTCTTTACCTACAGAGTTGGTGTATGCACAACTGGAGGCAGCGGCTAAAGCTCTTAATGTAGTTTACTCCAGTGTACTGCCTTCAGGGATGAAAGGAGTTATGCAGCAACTACAACTTGATGCAAATGGTAACATGCTCTGAGCAATGGGAACATTGGCTTTTTGTTTAGTTTTAACATCTGTTAAATTGTATTTTCAGGTGAACTGGTTACATCATTGGGGAATGGGAAGAAGTTGCATGGCTTTAAATATGAATGATTAGCATTAAATTAGATCCTTTAACTATAAAGTAGATGCATATTAATGGCATTTCTTTGCTCTGAGAGAAGTGGCATGTTTATGGACCGTGTTTGAGCTTCTGCATTCAAGTTGGGGGAAAAAAATTAACATTTTAAAATTAAAGACAATGGAAATGTGCAAACCTACAAAAGTGTTGGGAGGGAAAAAGACATAAATGTAATAGGTTAGCACACCTGTCAGCATAGTCTGCTTTTTCTGCAAAACTTTAGAAAGGTTGCAGAAGAGTAGGCATACCATAGAATATTATAGGATGTGCAGATACGGTTCGATGAAGTAGGGTGGGCGGAGGCTTACATCGACCCGTTTGTGTTGTAAATTCTAGTCGTTCTAGAACCACAGGCGTTGCAGCTCCGAATGAGACCATTTAACTCATTGGCGTAGAATTTCAATTTGCTGAGGCATAAAACTAGCTTTGTGGATCGGCTGCCCATTGTGGAAACCACCTCAAGTGAATTTAAATCAATGCAAATTAAATGAAAA
The DNA here is from genome assembly GCF_044704955.1 of Pristiophorus japonicus. Lineage (NCBI taxonomy): Eukaryota > Metazoa > Chordata > Chondrichthyes > Pristiophoridae > Pristiophorus > Pristiophorus japonicus. Next base: position 167,364,432 of record NC_091983.1, read on the forward strand.
CCAAATCTTTCAGTAACAGGTAGCTGATCCTTAATGCCAATTTAACATCCAGGTGACGAGTTGAAAATCTACCTCATTGTGCCAGCTCTCTGCTGCCTCGCTCTCTTCCCATAGCCCTGTATCTTCCTCTGCTTGTTATTTTTAAAAATTGCAATATTCTATGTCCAAACCAGTCCCTGTGGCAAAACATTCCATACTCCAGCATCCCTCTGTATAAAGGCATTTCTTAGTTTCTCTCCTCATTCTCTTTGTTGTTATATGTTTTACATTTATGATGCTCCCCACCCCCCCCACAAATCACTGAATCCCCAAATCTTTCTATTCACACTCATTAAAACCCACAATCTCTCTGGAATCTTTTCTTGGCCTTCTCTGTTCCACTGGAAGTAGTTCCAGTATCTCCTCATAACTCTACTTTCCCCTCCCGTGTATCCGTGCTCTCTCGGGCTTTAATTTATTTTCATAATGGGGCACCCAAAACTGGACATAGTACCTGAACTGTTTCTGAACCAATATTTTTGGTGAAACATTTTCACTGCTTCCTTTACTTTTTTTAATTCGTTCTTGGGCTGTGGGCGTTGCTGGCAAGGCCAGCATTTATTGCCCATCCCTAATTGTTCTTGAAAAGGTGGTGGTGAGCCGCCGCCTTGAACCGCTGCAGTCCGTGTGGTGAGGGAGGGAGTTCCAGGATTTTGATCCAGCGACGATGAAGGAATGGTGATATACTTCCAAGTCAGGATGGTGTGTGACTTGGAGGGAATTTGGAGGTGGTGGTGTTCCCATGTGCCTGCTACCCATGTCCTTCTAGGTGGTATAGGTCGTGGGTTTGGGAGGTGCTGCTGAAGAAGCCTTGGTGAGTTGCTGCAGTGCATCTTGTAGATGGTACACACTGCAGCCACAGTACGTCGGTGGTGGAGGGAATGAATGTTTAAGGTGGTGGTAGGGCTGCCAATCAAACGGGCTGCTTTGTCCTGGATGGTGTCGAGCTTCTTGTTGTGTTGGAGCTGCACTCATCCAGGCAAGTGGAGAGTATTCCATCACACTTCTGACTTGTGCCTTGAACATGGTGGAGTTGCTTTGGGGAGTCAGGAGGTGAGACACCCACTGCAGAATATCCAACTTCTGACCTGTTCTTGTTGCCACAGTGTTTATGTGGCTAGTCCAGTTAAGCTTCTGGTCAATGGTGACCACCAGGATGTTAATGGTGGGGGTTTTGGCGATGGTAATGCCGTTGAATGTCAAGGGGAGGTGGTTAGACTCTCACTTGGTGGAGATAGTCATTGCCTGGCACTTGTGTGGCGCGCATGTTACTTACCACATATCAGCCCAAGCCTGAATGTCATCCAGGTCTTGCTGCATGTGGGCATGGACTGCTCCATTATCTGAGGAGTTGCAAATGGCACTGAACACTGCAGTAATCATCGAACATCCTCACTTCTGACCTTATGATGGAGGGAAGGTCATTGATGAAGCAGCTGAAGATGGTTGGGCCTCGGATACTGCCCTGAGGAACTCTTGCAGTGATGTCCTGGGGCTGTGATGATTGACCTCCAACCATCACAACCATCCTTTGTGCTAGGTATGACTCCAGCCAGTGGAGAGTTTTCCCTGATTCCCATTGACTTCAGTTTTATTAGGACTCCTTGATATCACACACTGTCAAATGCTGCCTTGATGTCAAGGGCAGTCATTCTCACCTCACCTCTGGAATTCAGCTCTTTTGTCCATGTTTGGACCAAGGCTGTAATGAGGTCTGGGGCCGAGTGGTCCTGGCAGAACCCAAACTGGGCATCGGTGAGCAGGTTATTGGTGAGTAAGTGCTGCTTGATAGCACTGCTGACAACGCCTTCCATCACTTTGCCGATGATTGATTGAGAGTAGACTGATGGGGGATAATTGGCCGGATTGTCCTGCTTTTTATGGCTAGGACATACCTGGGCAGTTTTCCCACATTGCCAGATAGATGCCAGTGTTATAGCTGTACTGGAACAGCTTGGCTAAAAGCACGGCTAGTTCTGGAGCTGTCTTCAGCACGACAGCCGGGTTGTTGTCGGGGTCCATAGCCTTTGCTGTATCCAGTGCGCTCAGCCTTTTCTTGATATCACGTGGAGTGAACCAAATTGGTTGAAGACTGGCTTCTGTGATGGGGGGGACCTCAGGAGGAGGCCGATATGGATCATCCACTTGGCACTTCTGGCACTCCTATACAACAATTGTCCATCCCTGTGTGGTGTAAGATTAAAAAAGGGAAAGTGGCTCAACTGTGGCTAACAAGGGAAATTAGGGAAAGTGTTAAATCCAAGGAAGAGGCATATAAATTGGCCAGAAAAAGCAGCAAACCTGAGGACTGGAGAAATTTAGAATTCAGCAGAGGAGGACTAAGGGTTTAATTAGGAGGGGGAAAATAGAGTATGAGAGTAAGCTTGCAGGGAACATAAAAACTGACTGCAAACGCTTCTATAGATACGTGAAGAGAAAAAGATTAGTGAAGCCTAATGTAGGTCCCTTGCAGTCAGAATCAGGTGAATTCATAATGGGGAACAAGGAAATGCCAGACCAATTTGAACAAATACTTTGGTTCTGTCTTCACTAAATAAGACACGAATAATCTCCTGAAAATATTAGGTGACCGAGGGTCCAGTGAGAAGGGGGAACTGAGGGAAATCCTTATTAGTCAGGAATTGGTGTTGGGGAAATTGAAGGGACTGAAGGCCGATAAATCCCCAGGGCCTGATAGTCTGCATCCCAGGGTACTTAAGGAAGTGGCCCTAGAAATAGTAGATGCATTGGTGGTCATTTTCCAACATTCCATGGACTCTGGATCAGTTCCTATGGACTGGAAGGTAGCTAATGTACCCCCACTTTTTTAAAAAAAAAGGTGGGAGAGAGAAAACAGGGAATTATAAACCGGTTAGCCTGACATCGGTGGTGGGGAAAATGCTGGAATCAATTATTAAAGATGTAATAGCAGCGCATTTGGAAAGCAGTGACGGGATCGGTCCAAGTCAGCATGGATTTATGAAAGGGAAATCATGCTTGACAAATCTTCTGGAGTTTTTGAGGATGTAACTAGTAGAGTGGACAAGGGAGAATCAGTGGATGTGTTGTATTTGAACTTTCAAAAAGCTTTTGACAAGGTCCCACACGAGATTAGTGTGCAAATTTAAAGCACATGGTATTGGGGGTAATGTATTGAAGTGGATAGAGAACTGGGTGGCAGACAGGAAGCAAAGAATGGGAATAAACGGGTCTTTTTCAGAATGGCTGGCAGTGACTCGTGTGGTGCCGCAGGGTTCAGTGCTGGGGCCCCAGCTATTTACAATATACATTAATGAGTTAGACGAAGGAATTGAATGTAATATCTCCAAGTTTGCAGATGACACTAAGCTGGGTGGCAGTGCGAGCTGCGAGGAGGATGCTCTGAGGATGCAGGGGGACTTGGACAGGTTAGGTGAATGGGCAAATGCATGGCAGATGCAGTATAATGTGGATAAGTTTGAGGTTATCCACTTAGGTGGCAAAAACAGGAAGGCAGATTATTATCTGGTGACAGATTATTAAAAGGGGAGGTGCAATGAGACCTGGGTGTCATGGTACATCAGTCATTGAAGGTAGGCATGCAGGTACAGCAGGTAGTAAAGAAAGCTAATGGCATGATGGCTTTCATAGCAAGGGGATTTGAGTATAGGAGCAGGGAGGTCTTACTGCAGCTGTACAGGACCTTGGTGAGACCACATCTTGAGTATTGTGTGCAGTTTTGGTCTCCTAAGCTGAGGAAGGACATTCTTGCTATTGAGGGAGTGCAGCGAAGGTTCACCAGATTGATTCCCAGATGGGACTGATATATGAAGAAAGACTGGATCGACGAGGCTTATATTCACTGGAATTTAGAAGAATGAGAGGAGATCTCATAGAAACACACAAACTTCTGACGGGATTGGACAGGTTAGATGCAGGAAGAATGTTCCCGAAGTTGGGGAAGTCCAGAATCAAGGATCACAGTCTAAGGATAAGGGGTAAGCCATTTAGGACTGAGATGAGGAGAAACTTCTTCACTCAGAATTGTGAACTTGTGGAATATCTACCACAGAAAGTTGTTGAGGCTAGTTCGTTAGATATATTCAAAAGGGAGTTAGATGTGGCCATTACGACTAAAGGGATCAAGTGGTATGGAAAGAAAGCAGGAACACAGGGTACTGAAGTTGCATGATCAGCCATGATCATATTGAATGGTGGTGCAGGCTCGAAGGGCCAAATGGCCTACTCCTGCTCCTATTTTCTATGTTTCTAATGTTGTAAATGTTTCAGCCTTGTCTTTTGCACTCGCATACTGGACTCCGCCATCATTGAGAATGGGGATATTCATGGAGCCGTCTCCTCCTGTTAGTTTAATGGTCCAACACCATTCATTGACTGACTGTGGCAGGACTGCAGAGTTTTGATCTGATCCGTTGGTTGTGCGATCGCTTAGCTTTGTCTATAGCATGCTGCTCCGCTGTTTAGCATGTATGCCGTCCTGTGTTTCAGCTTCCCCAGGTTGGCACTTCATTTTTAGGTACACCTGGTGCTGCTCCTGGCATGCTCTTCTACACTCTTCATTGAACCAGGGTTGGTCTCCTGCTTTGACGGTAATGGTAGTGTGAGGGAAATGCTGGGCCATGAAATTACAGATTGTGGTGGAGTACAATTCTGCTGCTGCTGTTGGTGCACAGCGCCTCCTGGATGCCCAGTTTTGAGCTGCTAGATCCGTTCTGAATCTATCCCATTTAGCACGGTGGTAGTGCCACACAACACGATGGATGGTGTTCAGTATGAAGACAGGTTTTCGTCTCCACAATGACTGTTCGGTGATCACTATTACCAGTGCTGTCATGGACAGATGCATCTGCGACAAGTAGGTTTTTCCCTCGTGTTGGCTCTTTCACCACCGGCTGCAGGCCCAGTCTGGCAAATATGTCCTTCAGGGCTTGGTCAGTAGTAGTGCTACCGAGCCACTCTTGTAATGTTCGCTGCTATTTAATAAACCCAAAACATATTTTTATGGCTTTGGCTACCTGTGTACTCACACGTTCACTTAATTAAGATAATAAGCGGTGGGAGCCAGCAGTAGAGAACAAATTATAGTTTCCTTTAAATCTGCACTTTACAACCCTGCACTTTACAACCCTGCACTTTACAATCCTCAAGTCAATGGAGATATATCACCAACGATGTCTCCACAAGATCCTGCAAATCCCCTGGGAGGACTGACAATCCCCAGTATTGAAGCACTGACCACACTCGGATCAGCTTCGCTGGGCAGGCCACATAGTACGCATGCCAGATACGAGACTCCCTAAGCAAATGCTTTATGCGGAGCTCCTTCATGGTAAACGAGCCAAAGGAGGACAGCGGAAACGTTATAAGGACACCCTCAAAGCCTCCTTGGTAAAGTGCAACATCACCACTGACACCTGGGAGGCCCTGGCTGCAGACTGCTCGAGGTGGAGAAAGTCCATCCGGGAGGGCGTTGAGCTCTTCGAGTCTCAATGCAAAGAGCATGAAGAAGCCAAGTGCAGGCAGCGGAAGGAGCGTGCAGCAAACCAGCCCTACCGACCCCCTCCCCCAACGAATGTCTGTCCCACCTGTAACAGAGTCTGTGGCTCTCGTATCGCACTGTTCAGCCATCAAAGATCTCACTTTGGGAGTGGAAGCAAGTCTTCCTCGATTCCGAGAGACTGCCTATGATGATTACAATCCTGTACTGTCGTCTGTTGGGCTTGATGTTTTTCTATCTTTGAATGACATCAAAATCTACACTGTGGCTGTGTTCCCTGGAAACATCACTAACACTTTTCCACAGGACTCTTGTCATTTGGCACAAGGCAAAGGTTGACCAAGGTTTTATATTATTGCTATCACTCTACATTGATAAAAGCACTTCAATAAACATAAACATATATTAAAAATCTTAGAAATACTTAGAAACCTTTCAATAACCAGAGACGACAAATGCCTTCCCCCACTCACCAAGAAAATGCGGCACATATACAACATGAATTAATGTGAAATACATCCTACAATTTTCTATTCTTTTAGCAAACGTTGTCACCAACGAATTAACTTATGCTCCTGAACATTTCTTTCTCTGTTTTTCATTATTTCTTACATATCAGTCACATTCATTTATGTAGCTCCTGATCTTGTTTCTAATAACATCTCTAAAGCTTCATCTCTAATGAATTAATATCTTGGAGTTTAGTCTCTGGGTAAGCGTGGCACCTAATGTCGACATGATAAAGTCCCATAAACAGCAAATGCCAAGTCTTTGGTGGTGTTGTTTGAGTTGAATGTTGACCAACACACTGGGAGAACTCCCTATTCTTCAAATAGTATAATGGGATCTTTTACATTCACCTGAACAATTGCAGTGGCAGATGAGGGCCTTGTATGCAAGATGCTACCTCCAAAATGCAGCACTACTCCTTATTGTAAGTGTCAGCCTGGGTTATGTGCTTAAATCCTAGCGTGGGGCTTAAAGCTATGACCTGACTGGTGAGAATGCTACTGATTAAACCAAGCCGACACTCTTAAATTCACACATTCTGAAGTGCCCCTCTTCAGTATGTCCATGCATAAACCCAATAAAATAGCAGTGTGTTAGGTATTTTTCTATTGAGATATCTGATGCACTGCCCCCCCCTCTCCCCCAACCCCCCAAAAATCTTGGGCACAAAAGTTGTGTTAAGTGATCTAAAGCTTCTTTTCTTTTGCAGAGAATGCCTCAATTCCTTTGGATCCACGATGGAACCAGCAGTATTTGGATATTCTGCTCAATTCTGTGGCATATTCTGGGGATTTTGAAACTGGGCTGCAGTGTTCGAAAGAGCTTCAAGCGCAGCTCGGCTCCATTGCTAACAGGTAAACAGAATTACTTTAATTCAAACTTTTTGTTTCACTAATTGAAGCCAAGGAATGTCCGTTCTCTTCCTTGCTACTGAACCTGCTCACCGATGCTCAGTTTGGATTCCACCAGAATTACTCGGCTCCAGACCTCATTACAGCCTTGGTCCAAACATAGACAAAAGACTGAATTCCAGAGATGAGGTAAGAGTGACTGCCCTTGACATCAAGGCAGCATTTGACCAAGTGTGGCATCAAGGAGCCCTAGTAAAACTGAAGTCAATGGGAATCGGGGTGGGGGAACTCTCCACTGGCTGGAGTCATACCTAGCACAAAGGAAGATGGTTGTAGTTGTTGGAGGTCAATCATCACAGCCACATGACATCGCTGCAGGTGTTCCTTAGAGTAGTGTCCTAGGCCCAACCATCTTCAGCTACTTCATCAATGACCTTCCCTCCATCATAAGGTCAGGAGTGGGGATGTTCGCTGATGACTGCAGTGTTCAGGTTCAGTTCCATTTGACATTTCTTAGATAATGAAGCAGTTAGTGTCTGCATACAGCAATACCAGGGCAACATCCAGGTTTGAGCTGATAAGTGGCAAGTAATATTTGTGCCAGGTAATGATTATCTCCAACAAGAGAGAAACTAACCACCGCCCCTTGACATTCAGTGGTATTATCATTGCCGAATCCCCCACCATCAACATCCCAGGAGTCATCATTGACCAGGAACTGAACACAACATAAATGCTGTGGCTACTAGCGATGTTCAGAGGCTGGGTATTCTGTGGAGTGTGTCTCACCACCTGATTCCCCAAATCCTCTACCATCTACAAGCCACAATTCAGGAGTGTGATGGAATACTCTCCACTTGCCTGGATGAGTGCAGCTTCAACAATGCTCATGAAGCTGGACACCATCCAGGACAAAGCAATCTGCTTGATTGTTCATTGAATCTACTTACTCTGCAGTTGAATGTTCTGACAGATTTTGAGCAGATACTTTAATGTGTCTCGGAACCTTTGTGAAATGATAGTCCTCTGTACACTCGTTCTGCATACAGAATGTTCCATGTTTGTTTTGGTTCAATTTTGTAGGATGGCACTTCTGATGAACAGAGAGGAAAGAGGATATATGGAGAAGACAACAGTGGCTTCTGATGCTGCAAAAAAATCAGGCAGGCGCAGCGCTTTGAGAATATCCATTGCATTCCGTAAAGGTAAGCAAACAAAAACTCCTGTGAAATGGGACCTCGTGTTTCATGACATTTTCTTCAGCTTTTATAATGAAATTAAATTTGATTTACTGATTTGAATACATACATGTCTTGTGAACTGTCCAAACATGGGGCATTGTACCTGCTGTATTTCATTGGGTACATTGCATGGAGGAAAATCGGGCGAGAAAGATCTGTTATCTGTACGAAAGCCAGCCTGATTTTCCATCCGTTAATTCAAGTGGGTTACCTTCGGTGTGTATGATCCTCCCCTTCTGATTTTCCTCTCTGCATGATGCCTAGGTGCAGTAACAGGAGAATCTGTCACGTTATCACTCTGTCTGCCTGACCTTTGCTGTGAGCTCTTGAGGAGAATCTCTGTTGATGAAAAGTCATGCCTAAACTGCTGTTAATACAGAATGAAACTAGATTGTGTAAAGCTAGCTGTGCTGATTGATTAACCCTGTTGCTTATGTTTAGAGTATTTCTTGTGGCAATCGGATACTTGGTGTAAAAATAGTTCTATAGAAATTATCTCGACACAGCTAAATGCAAGCAAAATAAATGCTTTAGCCTAAAATTCTAAAGAAGTTTTTGTTTCACGATAGGAATGATAAACTTGGATAATCTGCCTCACCCAGTCTTGGCTCACCTTGCTGCTTTCTTTGAAGTCTGGGATGCCTGTGTGGTGCAGTGCATAAAGTCTCAGTTTTCCGACCTGGAAGATGATGTCTTCAATGAGGCAAGTATTACTCGCTGTCTTTGGCTTGCATCTTGTACTCGTGTTCATCTGTTGCTGGCTTTGAAACCTGTTCACTTGGAAAGATGTAGTGTGCGAAACGGGCCAACTGATGCCTCTTCAGGATTGCCAAGTGTGAGCAAGGATAATTGCATTCTGCAACTACCGTGCAGTTTCCGATGAAGTTCCACCCCAAACCTCAGTTGTATCTGTAATGTTGAATATTGACTACTCGATCTCCCATGGCATTGTACATGGGGTGTTGAGGCCAACTACAGGCTACAGGTTCGAGGGCAGGGTATAATTCGATGAGGGTGTACAGGTGTAATTAATTGCCATTTTAAAGTCACATTTGGTCTTTATTTTTGTGTAGTATTTTGGTTTTATATCTGCAATTAAATAGCAAAATGTTATAGTTTGGGAAGCAGAGAAGTCAAGTTGGTTGGAGCACAATGATTTCACTGCAGTACAGGCTGAGGAGCTGGGAGAAACCAGACTAACACTACAATGCCACAACTGTAGGGAAGGTGTAATTACAATACGATTTTGTTAGTTTCTATTAGGATTGTGGATTGCAGTTTAAAATGGATGTGCATGGTGATGTAAGATTTGAAAAATATTAGACATATGTTTGAACAGGTACAGGTGCAGGCACTATGACTTTGTTGAAGTATATAATAGGTAGTGTTCCAGAAGTGAGACACAAAACTTGTATCTCTATTACATGACCAGCCTCAATAATGGGACACTCTCCAGTGGCAGTAACTATTTTCTGATTTCCTTAGGTGCTGTGCAACACTTTGTGGCGGGATCGGTTCTGGGTGGTCTCGGACAGAGTCACTTCAGATGCTGAGGGCATAGCGCTGCTGTCACTCCACTGGCATTGGGTCAGGAAACACCTCCTGAAAGATGTTCTCCGACAGCTGTCTGGCTTTTCCCCGTACGAATAAGTATAATTTGTATCTGGAATCTTGACCCTTTGACTGTATAAACGATTCTGTTAATGTATTCCATATTTGGTAGCTTTTTCCTCAGTCAAAATAGCGCTTAATAAGCTTGAACTGTTCAGTTGGCAGCATTCGTGCCTTGAGTTATAATGGATAAAGCAGTTAAGAGGCTGCAGACGTTCTGACTCTGGTATCTTCTGTTCTTGGACATGACTTTCGACAAGGTCCCACACAAGAGATTAATGTGCAAAGTTAAAGCACATGGGATTGGGGGTAGTGTGCTGACATGGATTGAGAACTGGTTGTCAGACAGGAAGCAAAGAGTAGGAGTAAATGGGGACTTTTCAGAATGGCAGGCAGTGACTAGTGGGGTACCGCAAGGTTCTGTGCTGGGGCCCCAGCTGTTTACATTGTACATTAATGATTTAGACGAGGGGATTAAATGTAGTATCTCCAAATTTGCGGATGACACTAAGTTGGGTGGCAGTGTGAGCTGCGAGGAGGATGCTGTGAGGCTGCAGAGCGACTTGGATAGGTTAGGCGAGTGGGCAAATGCATGGCAGATGAAGTATAATATGGATAAATGTGAGGTTATCCACTTTGGTGGTTAAAAACAGAGACAGACTATTATCTGAATGGTGACAGATTAGGAAAAGGGGAGGTGTACCGAGACCTGGGTGTCATGGTACATCAGTCACTGAAGGTTGGCATGCAGGTACAGCAGGCGGTTAAGAAAGCAAATGGCATGTTGGCCTTCATAGCGAGGGGATTTGAGTACAGGGGCAGGGAGGTGTTGCTACAGTTGTACAGGGCCTTGGTGAGGCCACACCTGGAGTATTATGTACAGTTTTGGTCTCCTAACCTGAGGAAGGACATTCTTGCTATTGAGGGAGTGCAGCGAAGGTTCACCAGACTGATTCCAGGGATGGCGGGACTGACCTATCAAGAAAGACTGGATCAACTGAGCTTGTATTCACTGGAGTTGAGAAGAATGAGAGGGGACCTCATAGAAACGTTTAAAATTCTAATGGGTTTAGACAGGTTAGATGCAGGAAGAATGTTCCCAATGTTGGGGAAGTCCAGAACCAGGGGTCACAGTCTGAGGATAAGGGGTAAGCCATTTAGGACCGAGATGAGGAGAAACTTTTTCACCCAGAGAGTGGTGAACCTGTGGAATTCTCTACCACAGAAAGTTGTTGAGGCCAATTCACTGAATATATTCAAAAAGGAGTTAGATGAGGTCCTTACTACTCGGGGAATCAAGGGGTATGGCGAGAAAGCATGAATGGGGTACTGAAGTTGCATGTTCAGCCATGAACTCATTGAATGGCGGTGCAGGCTGGAAGGGCCGAATGGCCTGCTCCTGCACCTATTTTCTATGTTTCTATGTTTTTTGCATTCCAAATTAACAGCGCTGCACTTGTTTATTTTCCATTTGGATTGACATTTGCAATGTGATGGGCAGGAATTGCATGTTAAGCACCGTGTTATAAGTCGATAATAGCAAACAAATTAAAATTTGACACATGTAGGCCACAGGATTGGCAGCAATGCCATTCTGTCACGAGCACTTTGCCAATTAAAAAAAAATAGCGCCAAGATTTAGTGGCAACCTGAACCAGAGATAATAAAAAGTAGAGAACAACCAAACCCAGAAAATTCCAAAATGGCTGACCCAGTAATTTGCAAAGCAAGCCCTGGCTATGCCCAGGACCTTGTGAAACACCCGTCATCATCATATCTACTTTGTAGTTGACACGTGCAAACTCCAGATGGTATGGGTAACTGTGTCATATATTTTCTAGTTGCTCTAGAGCTACACATTCCTTCTTGCCTGACCAGAAATTATAGGCATCCCTTACTAAAGTTGAGCTTGATGTAGATGTGAGTTGATTTGAGTCTTTAAAAAAATTAATATTGATGTACATGGCTCCTTCTTAGCTCTTTCTCCCACAAAACTTCTCAAATAGTGTGTTTTGTCGAGTTATTGGTGAATGTTACTATTGCCTGTTAGTAAGCCAATATGGTGCTGTGCAAAATGGAAAAATTATTAAAATGAAATATTGTGCAATTGTAACGTTTTGTTTGAACAAATAGGTAATGCTATTAGGAGGACATTTATCATATTATTCCTGAATGTTGAGGGAGAGTTAGCTCTGTATTGTACAATTCAAGTTGGATGTTATCCATCATCCCTAAAGGGAAAACAGCCATTATACAATGGTTTGCTCTTGTTAAACAGTATGAGTAAACTCTCCCTCCTACTGTATGAAAAGAAAAAAGAAAAACTTGCATTTATGTAACTCCTTTCACAACCAACAAACGTCTCAAAGCGCATTACAGCCAATTAAATACTTTTGGAATGTAGTCACTATTGTAATGTAGGAAACGCGGCAGCCAATTTGCACACAGCAAGTCCCACAAACAGCAATGTGATAATGACCCGATAAACTGTTTTTTTGTTATGTTGATTGAGGGATAAATATTGGCCAGGACACTGGGGATAACTCCCCTGCTCTTCGAAATAGTGCCATAGGATCTTTTACGTCCACCTGAGAGGGCAGACAGGGCCTCGGTTTAACATTGCATCCGAAAGACGGCACCTCTGACTGTGCAGCACTCCCTCAGCACTGCACTAGATTTATCTGCTCAAGTTCCTGGAGTGGAACTTGAACCCACAACCTTCTGACTTGGAGGCGAGTGTTCTACCTACTGAGCCACAGCTGATATCAACATGTAGACAGTAACGAAATAAATTAGATTATAATCAGCTTGTGATGAGGGCAGTGAGGTTAAGGCTCAGCAATCAGAAGTGCTGGTCAATGGAAACTGCCAATATAGTGCAAGAAAAAGACAGAAGGTGAGATCGAAGAAACATGTAATGCAGCATAAAACGGAGACCAAGCAATGTCGAGAAAGCTGGACAACAGTAAAACCAAAGCATGAAATAAGTGAACAAGCAAAGCACAGAGGTAGGATAGAAAACACAAAGAAAAGAGGCATAAAGAACATGAAATATGCAAAAGACATGGAAACAGGAAAATTATAAACTGAGAGAAAGTTTGGGGTAAAAATCAATGACGAGATAGTTGAGAGCTATGGTAAATGGTCGAGTAAATGTCAGTTTTATTGGCAGCCATACAATATGAAGTTTGGAGGAGTCAACTACAAAGGAGATATGATGAAGGGTGTTTCGCAAGGTCCTGTTATAGTCAGGGCTTGCTTTACAAATTTCTGGGCCAGCCATTTTGGACGTCGCTGGGTTTGGTTGGTTGTCCGCTACTTTTTTTGATACTAATTTGCTCCTCCTGGTATGAGCACTCCTCCTTCGTGCATACGAAGAGTTGTTTCCACCCCTCCCCAACCTCTGCCCCACCCTTAGTTGTTCTTCATGGCTCAGGTCCAAACTACCTATGATCTAAGCCACAGGGGACGTAGTACTTGCAATCACATTTGGATTTAATTTTTGCCACCATTAAACTGAAGTATGTTGTCTTGGAGTCTAGGAATTTAATTCTCTTTCAAAATGTTCATGTATAACTAAACACCTTATTTGTGGTGTAATTTGTCATCTTTTCTCATCAGAATTTCCCAAGAGATTCATGCAATTTCAGTTAACCTGCAGAGCCATCTGGCTAGTCCTAGTGGAAGAACTGCCAGTGTGAAGGGAATGCAGAAATCATTGGGTCGCCCTCTTCCATTCAAGGTTAGTGAAATCCAAGTTATCAAAACTAACTTTTGCTGAAGTTCCACAAAAAAACCCTGGTTATAAACCACCAAGTGGGAATGATCAGCAACTTTTTCAGATTCAGAGGAAATTTTTCTGGTATTGCAGAATCCAATGAAAGTTGAAGTGATACATTTAGAATGTTTGAAAATTGTTTAGTAACCAGGATCAGTCCTATTCTATAATAAGTACACGAGCCGCAATCAGCACTGAGAGGAGCGAACTCCACATCCCTGATGCTGAGAGGTTGTTTCTCCTGGCTGGAGAGTCTAGAACATGGGGTCACCGTCTCAGGATAAGGGGTCGGCCATTCAGGATTGAGATGAGGAGGAATTTCTTCATTCAGAGGATTGTGAATCTCGAATTCTCTACCTCAAAAGGCTATGGATGCTCAGTCGTTGAGTATATTCAAGGCTGAGATCGATAGATTTTTGGACTCTAGGGGAATCGAGGGATATACGGATCGGGCGGGAAAGTGGAGTTGATGTCAAAGATCAGGCATGATATTGAATGGAGAAGCAGGCTCAAGGGGCCGTATGGCCTACTCCTGCTCCTACTTGTGTTCTTATTAACCCAGCCTGCAGAGATGTAATGTGTGTGGTCGGGGAGGAAACCTGAAGCAAATGAGAACATGCACTCTTTGTGCACCTGCCTTTCCACAATGAAATGCATTATAAAATTGGGTTACTTGGTTTTATAAATGGAGGAGCAGAATATAAAGGCAGAGAGATAATGCTAGAACTTTGTAAATCACAGGAGTATTGTGGACAGTTCTAGGCACCACACTTCAGGAAAGAGGTAAAGACGTTAGAAAGGGTACAGAGGAGGTTTACCAGGATGTTACCAGAGATGAGGGACTTCAGTTATAAGAAGAGATTGGTAAAGTTAGGACTCTTCTTGGAATAGAGAAGGTTAAGAGGTGATCTAATGGAAGTTTTTGAGATGATGAGATGTTTTGATAGAGTAAATAGGGGAAAAATATTTCCTCTGGCGAGTGGATCAATAACTAGATGTCAGAGATTTTAAATCATTGGGAAAAAAAAAAATCTGGAGGGGAAATGAGTAGAAATTTTTTGTTGGGATCTGGAATGTTCCACCTGAAAAGGTGGTGGAAGCTGATTCCATAAATAATGTGGGACTAAGCGTGACTGCTCTTTCAAAGAGCCAGCACAGGCACGACAGGCCGAATGGCAAGTTTCTAGGAATCTAAATTTGGCTCTTCTGTCTAGAAAAGAGGAAGCTGAGCGGTGACTTAATGGAGATCTTTATAAAGGGATTTGATAAGATAGATGTAGAGAAGATGTTTCCACTTGTGGGCAAGTCCAAAGCTCGGAGCCATATATATAAGGTAGTCATTAATAAATCCAGTGAGAAATGTATTTACCCAGAGTGTGGTTAGAATGTGGAATTTCTTACCACAAGGAGTCGTTGAGGGCGAATAGCATAGATGCATTTAAGGGGAAGTTAGCTAAGTACGAGGGGGAAATGAATGATGGGATGAGATGAAGTCGTGTGGGGAGAGGCTCGTGTGGAGCATCAACACTGGCAGGGACCAGTTGGGCTGAATGGCCTGTTTCTGTTCTGTAAGTACTTCTAATACTATAGATTTGAATCAAATTACTGCACCGCCTGAAATGTTTAAAATGCTATAAATCTTCCACTCTAATGTGCACTTCTCTGTGCTCCACTACATTAAAAGAGGGGGGAGGGCAGTGGGTGAAATGTATACAGATAAATAAAATAAAATATAAACTTTTTACATGAGACTCAAATGGTTACAGCAATCTTTTCCTATTAAATTATTCCGTAAATCTGAGAAATTTGCTTACCATCTGCACTCAACTTTTCTTTGCCAAATGCACTTCTTTTATTTTCCAGCAAAGGATAGTGTCAGTCACCTGGAACTCTTGCCCATAGTCAAATGCACTGAGACATAGGACAATCTCGTGTCTTCCTGCTGCACCGAAGCTCTTGAGGTTACCGGATCAAAATATTTCAATCAGACCTAAAGTACAGGGTGGAAAGAGGATTGAGGCATATTATACATAAACAGTACCTTTTTTCTTTAAAAAAAAAAATTGCTGTCTGAAGTGGGAGAGGTATAATCTACTGGGTATATTCCTCATTTGAAAAATAATACTTTTCCAAGATATGGTCTTTTCTAAGCAAAGTAGTTCAACTTTATTGCAAATTTAAGGGAGTTGCAAAGTAAGGTCTCTTTGAATTGTGGTGTAGTTGACTACAAAGGACTGGAAGAAATACCCTGTATATGCCAGGTTTGCAATGAGCATTTGTTATGTGCATAATTTTTTCATTTCTTGGAAACAGCTGGGAGACGTTCCAGTATTCAATTTTATTAATTGCACAAAACTGCTGGCTTAGTTCATAAATCTATGAACTGATTACATGATGGATGTTGGGTGCCCCTTTAACACTCCATTTGGCCAACTGGTTCGCTGTCCTTTCTTGCATTGCTAAAATAGTGCAGTCAGCTTGGCTGTCGGAGAACAGTAACTTTTCACTTCACAAATTCCCGCATTTTATTATCGGCTTTTAATCACAGTTTGTTTAGAATTCCTCCATCTACACACACACATGGGGATGCTTTCCATTCCCCAGGCACTAAAAGTTGTGGCCTTTAGTACAGAAAAGAAGTGCTGAGGGGGAAACATGAGGGTGCCAAGTTTCATTATCTTCACTAATCTGGTACAACTGTCTTCTGTTTATCCTTTGTCAATATTTGTGTTAGGTAGGCTAGAGGAATTGAAGTAGTGGTAAAATATTACGTACCTGCGTAAGAAAAAGGCTATCTTGTTTTCTGAAGTGATAGAAGCAAAATAATTTCAGAATAAAGGAGGAGTTCCCCAGAAGTAGCTTGTTGTACCCCCTCCCCTGCCCCTTCAGTGTTGCGTTTGGCTGGTAAAACTGAAGGGTAACATAAGAACATAAATAAGAGCATGAGAAGGCCATATGGCCCTTTGATCTTCGACCTCAACGCCACCATCACGCACTATCCCATATCCCTTGATTCCCTTAGTATCCAAAAATCTATCAATCTCATCGACTCAGCATCCACAGCGTCTGGTGTAGAGAATTCCAAAGATTCACAACCTTATGAAGAAATTTCTCCTTATCTCAGCCCTAAAAGGGAAAACATTTCTACTTTGACCACAAGGAGAGTTCATCTGAGATTGTCGCTGTGAGACAAACTCATGACGTTGTCATGGGGAATTCCACGGAGAGGTGGCCTTGTAAAACTGAGGGAAGTTGTCTTGTGAATACAGCTTACTTTTGTAGTAAACTGAAGTAATTATGAAGTTGAAGCAGCCTCCAATATCTCCTATAGCAGTAGTATGTGGTCATAATGCTGTAAAATTATGTTGTCTCAGTTATAAACTGAACCTGCAGATTTTTTTGTGTTCCAGTCTATTTAGAAAAAAGACCAACCCTTTACTAGGTGCTCTACTAGCAGATCATTTGTTTTGGACTGACTCAATTACTTGATACAGAAAGATAAATTAAATTTGGTAAAATTAGCCCGATTTGGTGGGGGGTGGGGTGCAGGAAGAGATTGTGTACAAGGTTAGCTTAATCCATTGGAGTGATTAACTACTCTGCTAATAAAGAAATATTCCCATAGTATGCAAGGCTGTGATACTATAAAAGTTGATACATTGAGTAAGATACTGTTTTTCTTTAGGTTGAATCTGTTGTGGAATGTGCATCTAGACTCAAGATAATCAGTTCTGTCCTGGATGTGCTGACACTGAGGCCTAAAATGACAGAAATGACCTGGAAAGAACAACTTTATAGAATACAAGCAGCTGCCACCGATTGGAATATCAAGCAACGCTTGCTGTTAGCTTGGGGTCTCGTACTTCGAGCAAATCACGTCGCAGAATCTGACACTGGTATGGTATGCTTCATTTAAAAAAAAAATCTACGCACCAGAATATCTTGAAAATTAATGTTAAGCACTAACTATTTAAAATCTAATCCAGGTATGATCAAGAAGTTGCATGCCCCATTCGACACATCATTTGAAGGAGGTGTAGTAGCTCTTGTGCCAGAGTAGGTTTTAAATGTGGATTCCAAGATCCAGGCAAGGAGCTTGGCAAGGGTACAGAAAGGTGGCAGCTCTGATTGCTATTGCTGCCTTCTGGCTGATACTGATGGAGCTGTACTCTCCTGTTTGATAAGGGTAGGATGTTGTCTTTGGGTGAAGGAGACTGTTGGAAGGTTTGCAGCCTTCAATTCATAGGGCCTCCCTTGAGAATCAGAGGAGTGCTTTTTCAAGATAGTTAGTCTTGTCTGCTCCAAGAAGTGTTTGGTCCCAGAGCTGAGATAATTTCTGCTGTGTGGGCCAGGAAAACTGGAGATTCTGCTTCCATTTCCATTTTTTATAATCTTTAAGAGGGTACTCTTTTTTTTGACTTGTCTGGAACGGAATGTTTTGATACCATTCATTCCAAAAGGGATGATTAGGATAAAACTGCAGATAATTCAGGTGTTGTGTTAAGATGACTGGCAGATAGCAGTGGAGCTCAAAGGGTGCATACTTTCCCTACATTACAACAGTGATTACACTTCAAAAGTAACTAATTTGGCTGGCCTGGGATTGCGATGTCCTGACTTAGTGAAAGACACTTTTTATTATTTCTTCTTCCTTTACTTTGGCATTCAACAGCCCCACAACTTGTATCCAAAGCTGAATGTAGAGTAAGTTCATTGCCTGTACAAGATTCTTCCATTTGGCCTGACGCCTGTACCCAAACTGTCTGTTTGCAGTGGTAGCCTTCGTACTGCAGCAGAAAACTTGATTAGATGAAAGAATTGTTTTGTACGTTTCTGGGATGTGGGCATCGCTGGCTAGGTCAGCATTTATTGTCAATCCTTAATCGCCCTTGAGAAGGTGGTGGTGAGCTGGCATGTCCTTCTACACACTCCTCCATTGATGAAAGATTCATGGGAACATAAGACTGCAGCTCCTGTTTGCTGGTTTTGAGTTTACTATTGAGATCAAGCCTCCTAATGGATCAAGATGAGTCTCCGCCATTGCAGTACCTAACCTTTACAGAGACCTGGTTTCACACTGTTGAGCATCATCTTGGAACCATTGGATTGTATCAAGACCACTCAATTTGTATATTTCAACCTCTTGGTAGGATTTGGGTTCTTCATTATATGTGAAGCTGGGAGTTGACGGCAGCAGTCATTTTAATAACTCGTACAAGGTGTTGTGCATTGGACCATTCTAACCTCACCATATGATGGTCCCTGAGGCACTTTCCATTGTCTGGTTCAACCAGGAGATGACCTGCCTTAAGATAGTCATCTGAAGACAAATTTGTTGA
Organism: Pristiophorus japonicus; assembly: GCF_044704955.1. Taxonomy (NCBI): domain Eukaryota; kingdom Metazoa; phylum Chordata; class Chondrichthyes; family Pristiophoridae; genus Pristiophorus; species Pristiophorus japonicus. Next base: position 167,383,298 of record NC_091983.1, read on the forward strand.
ACAAACTGACTCAATTTACAGCACTCTGCTCTCACCGTGCTGACTAATGCCTCTTGAGTATTGTGGACACAGCCCGTCGATCTACCACTTTACATGGCTCAACGGCTGTTTACTGGTGAGTTCTGCCTTTCCAAGAATGGAATCATACTGGCCCGGATTTTGCAGTCAACGGCGAAGTGACGGTCTTCGCCACTGACCTCGAAGAAAGCTGCCCACAAAGATGCAGCGATTTCTGTGGCATGTGTTTCACTTTTCCAGGTGTTACATTTGTTTCTGGCACCATGTCTGGGGGATCTCTGGTGTCCAGCAAGTGATGTCATCAAGCAGGCTAAACAGCCAATCACATTGAAGAATTCTCAGACAGCAAATCAGCAAGTAAACTGATTATCCGTTTACTTTTTATAAATTTTACAGGGAGCGAAATAAAGATTAGGACATACACATGGGGTTACAATAGAAGCTGAAATATCAAACTTTAAAAAAATTGACATTCCACAAATATAAAATTATTTTTTCAAGGCCAGAGTGATTGTTCAGCAGTAGTTATGACTTAGTACGCCATTAAAAACCCAGTTACACCTCATTCAAATAGCTTAACGTTTTGGAAGGTTTTTAAGAGCAATGTTACAGCATAAAATAGGGAGGTTCTTGTACATTTAGTGATTTCTAAAGATTGCCATCTCCGGGAACTTCTACAGTGCACCCAGTGGAGCAGCAGGACTGACGGCAACTTCAGGATTTCCGCATTTAACTACGCATGGATTTCTGAGTTTATCTGCGCATTTGCGAACGCCAGAAGTCACTTGTCCGTTTCAGAGTAATGGCGGTGAATGTTGACGGCAAAACTGTCATTACAACCACAAAATCCGGGCCCATTGTATTAGTGACCTTGTTGCAGTGATCACCGTAAAACAAACCATGTGGAACCGAATCACATGACTCTGCCATGTCAATAGTACAGGTACATCTGAAAATCTGGCAACTTCGGGACAGAGTTTGTGCCGGTTTTTGGGTTTTGCCAGATTTCGGACCTCCTTGCCACCCGCCGATTCTCACCGCCTGTGCCCCCCCCCCCCCCCAGCGCTGTGTTTTTTTTTACCGGTTTCCTCATCCCTCGCCGCCCGATGTCGCCAGCTTGGCCGCCTCAAAAATGTCCGGTTTTCGGACAATTCTGGATTCGGGACATTGTACCTGTAGTATTTGTCCTCATTTCATATCTGGTTCTTTTGCCAATCGTCTTAAATCTGTGCCCTCTGGTTATTGGCCAACTTGCCGGGTTTAAATTTTCCATTTCCGGATTAGCCGCTGAGTAAGATTGCTGAATTGTGGATAATATGTTCTTTTACGGAGTTGTGTTAATCTGGTAGTGCAGGTTGATGAACAAAGAACATCAAACACCACATCTGATTCATCTCTCCACCAGAAATCTCACTGCTTGATTTCTCCAGTATTTTTGTCGCCAGTCTGACTAGTTCTACCCTAATTTAAACTCCGACTCATTCAGAACTCTGGGACTGGTATCCTATCCCATAAAGGGTGTCGTACACATTTCCCCTGTCCTTGCCGAAGTCCATTGGCTTTCATTTAAAATCGGCAACTTCACACTCTACCCCAGGGTGATGCCAAGCAGCAAATGAAGAAATATAAATGGCCAAATCAAAGACATGGGTCAGAAATTTAGATTTTTAAAGAGGTCTTTGAAGACATGTGACAATGGTAGAATGACCTGGCAAGTGAATTCCAGAAGACTGATCTATCATGGCTGAAAGGCTTGTTGCTGATGAAGGACAGGCAAGTTATCTGAATTCTGAGATTCCTATATTAAAGAAGATCAATGCTGCAAATGTTCTTTTGAAATTAATGTGCTCAGCTGTTAATTTTAAATAGCTATGGCATAATGTATTTTGTTACAGATGTATTACAGTGTGTGGTAGACTCCCAAACATCAGTGATGAAATCTCAGGGTCTTCTAAACTCTTCAGACTCGAAAGGCCCTGAGGTAAGTCTACCTCAGTTGGATGGAGCCTGTTTGACTCTGGTATCGAGCCGGGTTCAGCTGTGGCCTGCACTGGAGTATCTGGCATTACTCTGCAAGTTTAAAGCAGTGGCAGACCTTCTGGATCTATCATTAGTCTCTAGGTAAGCAAAAGAAAGAGTTTCTTCAATAGCTGCTAAACCCACTTCCCATGAACTGCTACAAATCAGAAGGCTGTAAAAAGCAGGGAGGTAGAGGAGACTTGGTAGTAAACCAGTCAATAGGGAATTTATTACCAGAAGTACATCTTCCATAGTTCACGGTAAGTCACCTCTCCACCAGAAATCTCACTGCTTGATTTCTCCAGTTAAAATGGAGCGGAGCATTTGCCCAGTCCATTCCCTCCCCGATTGCCGGGGGTGTTACCCAGTCCATTCCCTCCCCGATTGCCGGGGGTGTTACCCAGTCCATTCCCTCCCCGATTGCCGGGGGTGTTACCCAGTCCATTCCCTCCCCGATCTGCCGGGGGTGTTGGCCAGTCCATTCCCTCCCTGATCTGCCGGGGGTGTTGGCCAGTCCATTCCCTCCCTGATCTGCCGGGGGTGTTACCCAGTCCATTCCCTCCCCGATCTGCCGGGGGTGTTACCCAGTCCATTCCCTCCCCGATCTGGTGGGGGTGTTACCCAGTCCATTCCCTCCCCGATTGCCGGGGGTGTTACCCAGTCCATTCCCTCCCTGATCTGCCGGCGGTGTTACCCAGTCCATTCCCTCCCCGATCTGGTGGGGGTGTTACCCAGTCCATTCCCTCCCCGATCTGCCGGGGGTGTTACCCAGTCCATTCCCTCCCTGATCTGCCGGGGGTGTTGCCCAGTCCATTCCCTCCCTGATCTGGTGGGGGTGTTACCCAGTCCATTCCCTCCCTGATCTGCCGGCGGTGTTGCCCAGTCCATTCCCTCCCCGATCTGGTGGGGGTGTTGCCCAGTCCATTCCCTCCCTGATCTGCCGGGGGTGTTACCCAGTCCATTCCCTCTCCGATTGCCGGGGGTGTTACCCAGTCCATTCCCTCCCCGATCTGCCGGGGGTGTTACCCAGTCCATTCCCTCTCCGATTGCCGGGGGTGTTACCCAGCCCATTCCCTCCCCGATCTGCCGGCGGTGTTACCCAGCCCATTCTCTCCCCGATCTGCCGGCGGTGTTACCCAGTCCATTCCCTCCCCGATCTGGCAGCCTCCAATTTTAAACATACTAAGTTCTCCATGTGTTATCTCCAACAGTAGCAGGACTAAACCAGCTCGGTCCATGATGCGTGCTGAACTTCGTCAGCTACTAACATTCTGCTTGAGATCCACTCCAGCTGCTGTCCGAGATCTTCGAGCATTCTGGTACTTGGCACAGGTTGATGAGGTGAGCACAGAGACAGTTGGTCAAATTCCACTTTCAAATACTCTGATGTAATTCTGTTTTGTTATCTTTACCTGGGCATCAGAAGAAGCATTTTGTTTCACTTGTCAGGACCTTTTGTCCTGGTTCTTTATGCAATGTAGAAATGATTCATATTATAGTGCTGGATTTTGAGGGGAGAGAAATGGGGAAAATGGGAGGGAGGGGAAATGCACCTCTTTTTGAGCATGAGCTTGGTGCTTTATGTTACATTTGGAATTTTACTTTCCATCTGGCTGTGCAGTACCTGACCTGGGAGTTCTTGATGTCAGCGATTAGGTTCTGAAAAGTGTTAGTTCTCCAGCACTGATGCTCAAGCAAAAAAAGCCGTACAAAAGTTTGAATACCTTTTTGTGTAAATCATCATCATAGGCGGTCCCTCGAAACGATGATGAGTTGCTTCCATGTTGAAAATGGATGAGTTCACTGGTGTTTCAATCATATTCCAGATCCCGAACTGCATCCTTGAAGGGTGGAAGATCCTGTGCGTGGATTTTGTTTAAGGTGTGGTGGCCGTTGCAGCCACCACATATATCTGGATGACAACAGACAATTAAAATGGAGGCTGTTGATCATTGACTCATCCTTTGTTCTAATTAAAGGGTCAGTGTATAACTGACTCCTGCTAATAGTCACAGTACATCACCACAGAAAGTTATGGACTGACCTGAATTGGTTGGAGAGAAAATTTGCCTCCTGTTTTAATTGTTTTTTCACCATATTGCTGCACTGTAGTATTATGAACTAAAATCAGTTAACCTTGACAACATGGCAGATTTGGCTACCTAGCTGATTCACTTATACCCACTTTAACCAATTGGATGATTGAGTTTGGATCCTCACTGTCCAATTGGCATGTTATCTTGCAAATTAATTCCTGTAACATCTAGTGTTCAAGGCATCCAGAGTGCTATATTTTATTGTCTAACCAATGTAACCTTGCCAGGTCAGTGAAAATACTCTACTGTAGATTTTATATCTATATAAATTTGGGCATGTGCACATAAACAATAATGGACCTGAATTTGCAGTCAAGGCTTCCTGCAGTCGGATGCCTCCGAACCGCAATAAAAGTATGCACCTATCTGATGGCCCTGGATCCATGGAGACTCGCGCACCTGAGCCTCTAGGCGTAGGTCTGTGTAGAGGCCCACGTATCCCAGGGGTGCAGGCGGTTTGCAAGTGTCCCTGGGATCACATGGGTCAGCCCAACCAATCTGGAAGGGGATTCCCATTATGCTTATGATTCCATTTACATACGGAATCCTCAGCAGCTTAATAGGAATCGTCCAAAAAACACATTTTTACAGCACTGAAATAAAAAAATCATTACATGTTTAAAATTAATTAAAATACAATTTAATCGAACATTTAAAACAAACATTAAAATTTTTTGAACAATAAATTTAAACATTTTTCAAGGGGCCAAAATAACAAGCTTATTTTGACGGTTTTTGAATGTTAAAATGATTAAAATTTATTTTAATATTTATTTTCACCCATAAGCTAATCAAAGAAGACCTTGCATCTGCTTTTAAAAGGCGTAAGAGTTTCATGGGAATTCGCTGGGCAACTGGGCAAATTGCCCAAATCTGTGCCAGCGAATGTCCATTTCCTGGGTATGTGGAGGATCTGTCAAGAAGATTCTTGACAGATTTAAGGGCTCAAGTTTCGGGCCAAGCCTAGAACGGCACAGCCCCGACCTGGACTCCCGTTTTTCGCGCCTGAAAGTGCGTCAAAAAAATACCTTCAGATTCTCCGGCTCCCTGCAGGTCCTTTGGAGCTCGGTGCAGCGCAGCACGAGCTGTGGGGGGGCGGAGCCAGGTCCCTGCGCTGAAATTAGTGCCAGGACCGCGGCACAGGCACGCTACAGTGGGCACGCATGTGCAGTAGTTCCAGGCGCCCGAAACTGTGTGGGAGGGGCCCGAAGCACGCAGCCCTGAGCCCTGGCCGAATGGCCTCACTGGGGTGGCAAAGATCAGGCTGCACTTTCCTCGTCCAGCTCCTGCTCTGGCTCCAACTTCCTCCCCTGTTCAGCTCTCTCTCTCTCTCTCTCTCTCTCTCTCTCTCTCTCTCTCTCTCTCTCTCTCTCTCTCTCTCTCTCTCTCTCTCAACACCCCAAGCTCCCGCTCCACTCCCCACCCCCCCCAGCTCCCGCTTCCCCTGGCCACCTACCTTTAACTCCGGTCCGCTCCCTCTTCCTTTGGTGGGGCGGGCCCCGCCCGAAGTCTTGGGCCCGGCTTCTTCACGTCGGCCGGGCCCGTTCAGCCTCTTCTCTCTCCTCTCTCTCCTCTCCTCTCCTCTCCTCTCCCCCTCCCTTCTCTCCACTTGCTGTCAGAGACACACTGACAGAGACAGAGAGAGACACACTGGGGGGGGGCCCCGTCCCAGCACGCTGTTGGAGGACTCCTGGTGCTGCAGTCAGTGAATAGAAAATTTTTTATTTATTGATTTTTAAATTTTTATTATTTTTTTGATTGATTTATTGATTTATTTATCATTTATTATTGATGATGGCTCTTTGTAAACTTCCTTTTAAACCCCCCCCCCCCCATTCCCTACGCCTGATTTGTAACCTACGCCTGATTTTCTAAGTGTAGGCAAGGTTTTTCTGAGCGTACAAAAATCTACACTTACTCCATTCTAAGTTAGTTTGGAGTAAGTTTTCACTGCCTAAACTTTCAAAATGGGCGTAAGTGGCCGGACATGCCCCCTTTTGGGAAAAAAAAATCTGTTCCAAACTGAAACTGTTCTAACTGACTAGAACTGGAGCAAACTAAATGCAGAGAATTGCAATTTCTAAGATACTCCATTCTAAACCAGTTGCTCCAAAAAAACAGGAGCAACTCGGGCCGAAACTTGGCCCCCAAGTTCTGGGTTTTCACGCATGCGCAGCGTATGCGTAAACCCAGAACTTGCAAGGCACTTACGGTCACGTACGTGGTCATCGGCCCTGGAAAATCTGGGCCATTGTTAGTGAAAGAATGAGGAAAACATTTGCTTATGGTTATTTGCAGAGATTCGGCTTCTAAAATCTACTTTTATGTTTGTTCACATCCCAGCTGTCTCCTGAAGAATTAAATTTGCTGTGTTCAGAACTGATGTTGACTATATTTGGAGCGTTCTGGACTAGTTCTGTGACAACAGATCCTGACTATTGGTTGACATGGAAACCCCCAGTGGCTGTAGGAGATGACTGGGCACCAGAAACTATTGTTATGGACAAATCCTTAAAGGTTTGTTTCTTTCTTTTGTAAGTTAAATAACTTGTGTGGACACTAGATTTATGATATTGCAGCCTATCAAAATGAATAGTGTATGCACTGAGATTTGATAAGTGAGTGGTTGCAAAAATGATGCTCATATTAAAGCTGTAATTCCCAACAGTGTATTCAAGAGCAGCAATGTCAGGCAATAGAGCCCTGGACCAGGGGTATGATGCCTATTATGTGAAGTGAACAACATCATTCTCTCCAAATATGATCATGGTGCTTTATCTTTACTCTTCAACTTCCCCGTAGTGTTTAACATGGTTGATCAGGCCCTATTCCTCTGTTCCTCCCCTTTACTTGATTTTACTCTTGGCTATCTGAATGTAGCCAAAGGATCTCCAACATTGGCTTCTCTTCCCATCTTGCACTATTGCCTCCAAAGTCCCTCAAGGATTCATCCTTTGCCTTCGCTTGTTTCTTACCTACATGAAGCCCCTTGGCAGCATTATCTTTCCAGCGTTTACATGTTTGCTGATAATCCAGCTCCTCCTTGACCCTTGACTAACTGTGTACTGTCCAGTTGCTTGTCTGACTTCCAGTCACTGCCCAGATCTCTGCTGCGTGTATTATGTCCCACCGACACATCACCAGTCCTTGCTGACCCACCTTGTTGGTTTCAATTCGTCTACAGCCCTCCCCTATCTTCGCAGTCTCTCGCCAATTTTCTATCCTATCTTTGCACCCTTTCCCCGCCCCCCTGTCAATTCTCTGTTCATCTGACTCTGGACTCTTCTGCATCCTTTCCTCTCTTCATCCCACCATTACGTGTAGCAACTTCAACCGCTGAGTCCCAATCTCTGGAATTCCCTATTTCAACAATTCTGTCTCTCCGCCACTTTCCTCCTTTATAAAAAAAACAACCTCTTTAATCAGCTTTTGATTACCACTGCAAATCTCTCATTTTTTGACACTTTTTTCCCATATGCTGCCTTTGAAGTACCTTGTGTTATTTTATGTTCAAGACAATAAATAATAGCCGAGCAAATGCGGCCGGAGGCTTGCCTCCGGAGTACACCACCGACCCGCAAAACAATTCCGGAAGTAACTCCCGGCACCCAGGCTTCAGAGTTGTGGTCTCCAGGCGGGCGGCAGTGTAAAGGCCCAGGGGCGCAGGCGGTTCGGAAGTGTCCCTGGGATCACATGGGCCCGGTCCTCCAATGACACAGGAGGATTCCATTGCAATCATTTACAAAGAGAATCCCCAAATTGTATGCAATGGGATCCCCAAATAATTATACAATGTACATAATTCTAATAATTATACAATGTACATAATTCTAATAATTATACAATGTACAGAATTTCAATTTTATTCATAAGTTCCTTCATTGCACCAACTGCAATAAAAATTAAATTTTGATAACATTTTAACTATCTTAATCTGGACCAATATTTGCATAAACTTATTTAAAATGTGTGGGCATAATTTTGGATTTTTAGATGTTTTATTTAACCCTTTTATAGATATACATACACTTACGCTGATGTAAGTAGGCCCTATGCCTGCTTTTACCAGCTGTAAGTGTTGCGTGGGCAATTGTTGGGCAAATAGCCCAACTCTGTGCCAGCAATACTCATTTTTCAGGGGATGTGTTAATTTGCAACACCTAAAGCTCTGATTGGGCCCCATTGATGACAAATCCTAATTGCTGATCGGTCCCCTTGGAGGATAAGACACCCAGCAGTTTGTCTGGAATGTGTAACTAGATCAAGCCTGCCTACGTAATCAGTGACTTTGAAAAGTGTACTTCGAGCCATTCTGACTGTCGACTCCAGACAGAACAGATCTCACTTGGAACAGACAGGGCTCACTCTCATGGGTTAAGACCTTCACCCACCCCAGCCCAAGTTCCCGACCTCTTCCCCCGATTTCCTCGTGCTCGCCGATCCCAGTCTCGATCTTCCCCTCTTTCCCGCCGCCCCCTCTTTTTCCACCCCCCCCTCCCCCATCTCGATCTTCCCCTCTTTTCCCCCCCCCCGGTCTTTCTCTCTCTCACGCTCTCTCTCTCTCTCGCGCTCTCGCGCTCTCTCTCTCTCTCTCTCTCTCTCTCTCTCTCTCTCTCTCTCCATGGACCTAGTGGGTGGCCCACGCTGCACTGCAGCTGTAACTGTGGGCACTGCGCATGCGGGGCATGTGTGGTTGCACTTTTGATCCTATGTAGTGGCTTTCCTGATCTCTAGGTAGTGTATGGAATCGTGCTGATGGGGACCTGGGAATGGATTGCCTGTTTTCTTGGCTGCAGATGGTGCATTGTAGAGGGAATGCAAGAAAGTAAAAACTACCTTTTTAAACAGAAGGCAACCTTGTGCAAGCACAATATAATCAAATTGTAATGATTGCTTGATAATTGAAACCAGTTTTTGAAAATGTGTTTTATGTCCAGAGAATATTTTTATTTTCCTCTGATAGGGGCCTGGCATTTTGTGTAGAGCTGTCCAGTCAAAGTGTTTCTTCGAGATTCTGACGAACAGCAATCAAAGCACTTATGGGGCTGTCGGTGGAATTGATGTGATGATGGCATCCCATGTGACTCTGGGGGGGTGGCTGGAGCGGACTCGGCAATTGCAAGAAGTCAGCTCAGTGTTGTGGACCAACATGGCTGTTGGTACATTTGCAGAATTCAGGTATGTCATAGAAATGGCATCTTTACTTCTGGCTCGTTTTACATCAGAAGAATTATTTGAAAATAACATGAGCATTCCTATTATGGTTTCATTGATTAGGCTATTTTCAAAGGTGTTTCAGAACAAAGTTGATCAAAACAAATAACTGAACTGGAGTGAAAATAAATCTCTCCCACAATGGTTGGTGAGGGATTGTCTCTGGTCTTTTTTAGATAAACTCCCAATCCCAGCTATGCCATCAGTGGAAGCATATGGTGGAAGTAGGGGGAGGCAAAGGGAAAGTCACCCACCTCCGGAACACCCACCAGGTGTCAACTGGTGTCCAGCCAGCTGCTTTAGTTACAGGACATGCATGGTGCAGAGAAATAATCTCGTGAGGGAATGAGAAGTACATTTTTAAAATTCCTTCTCTTTCTCCCACCCCCCCCCCGGTCTGCATTGCTTCTTCTGACACTAACCTTTTGCGCTTAGTTAACTTTAAGTTTAGGCTGGCTCGGGCATTGTTCTGATTGTTCAATTGTCTGTAGAGCAAAGGTTTTGATAACTCATGTTACAAACTTCATGCTGTACTGTGCAGAATTCCAGTGGAAAATGAAGGGTGAAACAAGGTAAACAGTTAGGTTCTGGTTAGAAGATTCATGATGTGGCCTCAAGCTCTGATCTGCTCATTGTTCTGTACCAAGGTGCTTCAGTGAATTGTAAATCCCCAGGGGGTTAACTCTAAAGGCACTGATAAAGTCAAAGGTATATTCTAAAGTACACCAGTGCAACTTTTAAAAGTGACTTTTTGCTTTGCTGCTTCTCAACTGTCAGATGTACCACAAACATTCATGAACAACCAGTTTTGACTTTTTATTGCCTTACTACATGGAAGGAGAGGGCCTATTAAGTACTGAAATAAAAGTTTCTGGAATTGTTGGCTTTCTATTTAGTTTGCATTGCTTTGCACTAAGCCAATTTGTTGTAACGACTGTGCTCTATTACAGTGTTGGGAAATTGAACATTTGCTTCACTCCCAATAATAAACTCAGGCAGATTAGCTCAGAGTGCAACTGCTCAATGTTTCCTTGAGATCCCTCTGCCTCAGTCCCCATAACTATCATTTGTATCGCCAACTATTCAGAATTCTCCAAGTGAAGTTGCCTAGTTTTATGGTGTGAATTTTTTTTTAAATGTTAATTTTGCGTTGCAAGGTGAGGAATGTTTTTTCAGGTAATTATCCTAATTGAAATTAGCTTTGAACAGTGTATTTCTGTGTGGCATAGTGGCACACTTTCCCTTTACTCTGGGACCTGTATTGTAATTTACCTCCAGATAATATAAAATCCAGCGCAAGTGTCATAACCCTCTTCACCATTTGTTACTATTCGGAAGGCAGTGCACATGTGGGACTGTTCACTGATATTGACGCAGGCCTAATGTGTAGGCTTTATTTTTGACCAGAAAATGAGCATCGATGCTAATAATGGGCACTCCTGAACACATTTTGTAATAAAGAAGGGGGGGGAGGGAAAGGAGAAGGGGGGTGGGGGGAAGGCTGAACGGGCCGGGCCCGTCCACAGCACCAGATTTACAGGTAGGTGGTGTTGGGTCGGGTTGGGTTCCGGGGGAGCACGGGTCCAGTCCGGGGTGGGGGGGGGCGGTCGGGAGCACGGGTTGGGTCGGAGGAGGGAGGTCAGGTTGGTTCGCGTCGGGAGGGAGCGCGGGGGTCGGTTCGGTTCGGGGTGGGGGGGGGGGGGGGGCAGAGGGAGGTCGGTTCGTGTCGGGGGCGAGGGGAGGGAGGTCAGGTTTGGTCCGGGTCAGGGGGGTGGTGGGAGGGAGTTCGGGTCGCGGGGGGGGAGGGAGAGGGAGGTCCAGTTGGATGGGGGGAGCGGGGGTCGGGTCAGGTCCGGGTGGGGAGCGGGAGTCGAGTCGGGTCGGGAGGAAGCAGGAGCTGGGCGTGGGAGGCAGCCTTATTCACACAGCCCCAGTGAGGCCATTCGGCCAGGGCTAGGGACTGTGTGCTTCGGGTCCCTCCCACAAAGTTTTGGGCGCCTGGAGCTACTGCACATGTGTGCCCACTGTAGCGCGCATGTGCAGAAGTCCCGGCACTGTTTTCAGCGCAGAGACCTGGCTCCGCCCCCTACAGCTCGTGCTGCGCAGCGCCCAACTCCAGAGGACCAACAGGGAGCCGGAGAATCTTAAGTTTTTTTTTTAGGCGCACTTTGTGGCGCGAAAAACGAGTGTCCAGGTTGGGGCTGCGCCGTTCTAGGCGCGGCCCGAAACTTGGGCCCTATAAGTTTAAGGACGAAATAATGTCATTTCAAATGTAATTCGCATGTTTTGAAATACTTGACAGGATTTGGTGTTTTGTTTGCAGGTCCACTGATTCCAGATTGCAGCGCATATTGTTGCTTAAACAGCTCCATGCAATAAAGGATCTTTTGCCAAGAGAACTTCAGGAGGAATATTTACAGACGTGTGACCAACTTGCCTTTGACAAAGATAGCACTGCCAGTTGCCGTATTCAGAGTTTGCTCAATGACCTTGCGGGGCAGGGAGTAATGCCCGAAGATGTTGTTTCACTTCTTGTGACCTGCATACAGGAGTTTGTGGGTAAAGATAAGGATTTTGGAAGCCTTTCAGAGCAGGTGCAGAGCGGCTGTGTATGGGTAAACTTGGGATTGCTACAGATTCAGATTTGGATTCCGCAGACCAAGTTTGATCCTGCTGTCAAAAAGCTGTACAAGTTGAATTACATCAATGAGGAGGTCAGTCTTCATGGTGTGTTGTTTTGACATTGTTCACTTATTGAAATAGGTGAATGTCACAAGTTAATTCCTGTCCCAACAATATTGATATTTTTCATTTGCACCTGCAAGTTACCACTTGGCTAAGCCTAGAGAATCAACGGGACAGTTGTGCCCGTAATGCCCTTTGAGATGTTGAGCATTTGTGATGTTACAACATTGTGGCATTTATCCCAGTGACACTCACTCTTGTGCTTTAAAGTCATGGTCCTCGGGTACGCTGGTGCTTTGTCTTTCTAGCCTGCTCTATCTACAAGTTTATCTTTCATTTTCGTGTCTTATTTGAGTTACTCAAATTGACAGAGAATTATTTATAGAGAAAAGAACCTAGTCTGTTCAATCTTTCCTAATGATGATTGTAATCTCTCAGTTCTAGTATAATTCTCGTAGATCCTTTCCAGTGCCTCTATATCCTTTTTATAATATGGAGACTGGAATTCTTCACATTACTCCAAGTGTGGTCTAACAAAGATTCGATACAAGTTTAACATAACCTCTGCTTTTCAATTCTATCCCTCTGGAAATGAACCCCAATGCTTTGTTTGTGTTCGAAATGGCCTTAATTATCCTGCGTTGCGACTTTTAGTGATCTGTGTATCTGTACCCCCAGATCCCTCTATTGCATTTAGACGCTTATTTTCCAAGGATAATGTGGTCTCCTTACTCTTCCTACCCAAATGTATTACCTCGCACTTGTCTATAATGACCTCGTACTTGTCATTTGCCAGAGGTCACTACTCTTAACTCATTGCATGGAAGACACTTGTGAATGATTCAGGCGCATTAAAATCCGTAGCTCCTGTTATGTTCTGCGTGGTTGAATAGCTTGGTAAAAGCAGATATTTAGCTGTTTGTTTTATTATCATTGATGTTGTCTCTGCCTTGATGTTTTGCAACATTAAAGGTGCTATATAAATGCAAGTTGTTAGTGCCTACTAATAATAGCTTTTTTTCTTCTCAGTTGCAACAGTTGCAGAGTGAGTGGAAGAGCCGGAGCCTGTCTGAACAGTTATTGACTGGTCGAGAACTATTACAGGAAGGAGAGAACTGGCATTGTCACCCTCGAATTAGGTGCCTAATTAAATATCTTTCAGTATCAGCCAATCTGCTAGTATAGATCAGTGCTTGCATTAGTCCACAACTTCCTTTCTGTGGTGTCTCAGGCCCTACACTTTTCCCAGTCAAGCAGACTGGCTTGAATACCTGTTTCAGGTTGCTTCTGGGTGTAGCTGAGCGGGTTGAGAAAGTGACCCTGTGATCCATTATCCCCAGTAAGGATTGCCTGGCTGTGTTACGGCAGTACGATGAGGTTGGGAACTACCTGTATTGAGAATTATGGACTTGTGTATGTGAGATTTTGCTCATAAGTTTAAAAACAGTGGGAACTAACTGAGTAAAGTAATTTCTCAATGTAATGGGAGTCTGTGTATGTGTGAGTCAACTCATTATATAAATAGATACAAGATTTAGAGGGTACCTCCATGGAGTTTTTTAAGCAACGTTTTTCTGAGAGCAGATATGTTTGGATGTTGAGCAAGTAAAGGTTATCTGCAGCACATGCACTTGAAAGCGTTGTGTATGGGGGCAATGCTCGGGTTTATGGACTTTTTCTAGCCTTGTGGCAGCATTGTTAAATGTTACAGGACTAGTAATCCAAAGGCCTGAACTAATGATCTGGAGACATAAGTTCAAATCCCACCAAGGCAGCTGGGAAATTCAGTTAATTAAATAAATCTGGAATTAAAAAAAGCTAGTAATGGACCATGAAACGACCAGATTGTCATTAAAAACCCACCTGGTTCACTAATATCTTTTGGGGAAGGAAATCTGCCGTCCTTACCCAGTCTGGCCTGTACCTGACTCCAGAGCCACAGCAATGTGGTTGACTCTTAACTGCCCTCTGAAATGGCCTAGCAAGCCATTCCATTGTATCAAAGGGCAGTTTGGGATGGGCAATAAATGCTGGCATTGCCAGCAGTGTTCACATCCCGTGAATGAACGGAAAAAAAGTCACCCAAAACTTCTTTCCTGCACCATTGATTAACATAGAGGGCCAAAGCCCATAATGCAGGAAACCGCTAAGATTGATGGGAAAATGAGGTAAATCAAAGTGGGGATTAGGTGACCAGCAAACTTTGGTTTGAAAACCTAGAGGAGGAATGTAATACCATGAGTTGGATCATTTTGAGCTCCTGGTGCTGTTAGCAACATGATTGGCAGATTTCTGAGAAGACACTTGATGGTGGGCTGTTTGTGACTCGAGGGCACCTAAATGCGAGGTTTTTTTTAATGGGTGTGGTGGGGACAAAAGCTTAAGTTAATTTGTCTTTTAAATCTAAAATATAATACCAAAAGCTGATTTGAATGTCTTTCGATACCATAGAATATTTTGTGTGATACTCTACACCATTAAATGAGACCTGGCCAATTGCTTTATTCTCCCGTGTTCCACCAACTCGACAAGTAAAGTAGTATTTTTGTTTTACCTGACCTAGGTTTTTGCAACAAAGAATCAATTACCTGAAAGAGCAGATTGCGGTACTTTCCAGAAAACAAGCTCACCGTCCTAAAGTGCCTCCGTATAATTACCTCTACCAGGATATCCACCACTATGTGAATAGTATTGCACAGAGCTCCAAAGTTAAAGCTCTCCTCTCTCGACTGCTGCAACTCTTACTGGCAAAGCGATCGAAATCGCGTCAGACCATCCAGACCGTACTCCATGAAGAGGCAGCTTGGCAGCAATCCCATCACCAGTTCAGGAGACGAATCGCCGAAGAGTTCGATCAATATCCTGATGTCATAGATCCCCTGAATGCTGCCATTTTGCAGATGCAACATGGCATGAGACTTTTGGCAGCCGAGGTTCATCTGTCATTAAATAATAAGCTTGTTAAGCAGGCTGACCTCACTAGACTGGTCACTTGCCTTTTGGCCTTCCCTTCCATCAGCCTTTCATTCCCGACCTACCTTGCTCATGCAGATGCGTTATGTTCAAAGACCTCCATGGACACCCTCCGAGGACTTAATCAGTTCTTGAGTAAGAACTTGTCAGTATCATTAGATGAGAAGTCTCTGGCTAAGGAACAAGGGTCGCTGCCAACACAAGAGGAGCTGCTGATGAATGCTCTGCTGTATCTGCGTTGTCACGTACTTTCAGTGGGAGAACTGGATCAGGCGTCACTGCAACTTCTCCGGCACATCTGTCAAGTAATTCGAATTTGATCCTTTTACAAACACCTATAAGTTTGCATGTTGGGAAATGAAAATACCAAAGTGCACATTGTCCACAAAATAGTTTGAGAGAATCTTGTCTCTATGTCTCATAGTTTTATCAAATCAACAAAATCTTTCCAGTTCCTTTCTTCCTGCTTTCCTACTTCCCTACTCCCACTCATCTCCTTCCCTCCCTCCACCCCCCTTCTCACTTTCTTCCCCCTTTTCTTGGCGGCGACTTGTACACCAACAATTCTCTGGTACGTCACCCATTTGTCTGTTCTCCATGTGTCAACCTGTGCAGTAAATGCTGATGGATATCACAGCTGCACCCATACCTGGCCTTGCCAACCTCCACATGCAATTTCAGCTATGATCATTAAATAGTGATGAGCAGAAATCCTAACTGATTTTTCCCATCTCTTCCCTTATTCCCCACTCAGTTATTGTGTGTTAATTTTTTTTTTGAGCTGTAAGTTCAAAAGATTTCTCATGGTTTAATTTCTGTTGAAATTTTGGAACTTGATGTGATGCACATACAAACATAATCTTAATGCCTTGAATATTTTTAGATAGCAAGGCCTATCTGATAGTCAAGTGTTTAAGCGATACAGATCAAGAAGGTCTCTGGTCTTGAGAGTTGATTGGGGAACTAAATTTGACATCAATATCCCCACACTTTTTTGATGGCTGCAGTAGCCTGGTTGTTATGGTACTGGACTAGCGATCCAGAGGTTGAGTTCAAATCCCACCACATCAAGTTGTGCAATTTAATTCAATAAATCTGGTGATTTGTAAGCCAACACCAGAAAATAACCATGAAAGCTGCTGGATTGTTGTAAAAATCCAATTGATTCACTGCCTTTCAGGCCAGGGAACCTGTCACCTCTACCTGGTTTAGCCTACAGTCACACTATGTGGATGACTGAATGCCTTCAGGGCAACTAAGAATAGATAATAAATACTGGCTTCTCCACATCCAAAGAACAATATTTATTTATTTTATTTAATAAAAAAGCAAAATTTTTTTTTTCCTGACCACTGTCCAGGAAACCTTGCATGTAGATATTGGAGACTGAGGCCGAACTGTCAGCCTCCCGGGACAAGCTAACCTGCAAATTCTCCTTGCTTAGGCTCATGTGAAGAATGATCACTGAGTAAGGTGGCATCACACTTGCCATGATTCACTGCTTTTAGAAGCTGAATGAGAGACACTGATGAGATAAGAGACAAAATTGGTTATTTTGCCATTACTATTGATCTTAAAGGTGATTTGTGTTATTAGACAGTTGTATTTGTGTTCTTCTGATCATCTTGGTTACATTTAGTAAATGTGATGGTAATACTGCAGGATGGGTGGTAATGTGTTTAATATTATATTGTAAAAACAAGAGGTGAAAATTGCAAGCTTGAACAAAGCACCAGACAAGGAGAAAAATATTGCGGTTTTAAACCTAATTTAAGCCAAAATTAGACAGCACTGTAGTGGCATTTTTCTTGGTAAATGCTGGTTTAATACGACAGTCCCAAGAGATTGGGTGATGCTATGGTTTCAGCATTGTCCTTTCACCTCTGGTTTAAATACAGCTGAGGTCAATGGTTTGAAGCTGTCTTTCTGCTGGTTACAAGGCAACAATTGAAATTAATTTGGTTAGTCTCAACCTAGAGTTAGTCGGCATGAGCGCACAATTCTCCATTTGCCAAAAAGTGGTGTAAAATATGTAATTAAACTTCAGCCATGAGATTGACTGACTGTGACGGGAAGTAATACTGCCAGTGCAGTAAGGAAAGTTTTTGTGAGGTTGGGTTAAGATGTGCAGCTCGGGACAGAATAAACAAAGGTGTCTAAAATGTGTATCAGTCTACGAGTACAAAACTGGAGGATTGTACTTATTATAGTTGGCAGGTAATGGAACAATATAACTGGAGTGTTGGGTGCTCCTTATAGTTGAACAATATAATGTACAAAAAGTTAAAGTTTTATTTCATTCTGTTCTGTATTAAAGGCAATGGTAAATGCCTGGGATGAGCAGGAAGAGCGTAGGAGAGTGAAAGAGGAACAGGAAGCTAGCCTGTACCGGTACAAGAGCAAGCAGCATGGATCAGGCCTGACTGAGGAGGAGGAAGAGGAAAGGGAATTCAGACAGAATTTCCCGCAATATGCTACGGTAATGTGAAAGATTATGTTTTTTCCCCAAGTTTTATTTTGAGTTTTAATGAAGAGGCCATTGTGCACACTGAGACTCTGCATTTCTATTGGATTATTGTAACATTTTTCAAAAGGTCAGTTTACTTTCCATGCTTTCAGTCATAATTTATCTCATCTTACATTTTCAGGTTGGCAATCAGTGGTTAGTTGTGTGCCACAGGGATCGGTGCTGGGACCACAACTGTTTACAATATACATAGATGACCTGGAAGAGGGGGCAGAGTGTAGTGTAACAAAATTTGCAGACAACGCAAAGATTAGTGGGAAAGCGGGTTGTGTAGAGGACACAGAGAGGCTGCAAAGAGATTTAGATAGGTTAAGCGAATGGGCTTAGGTTTGGCAGATGGAATACAATGTCGTAAAATGTGAGGTCATCCACCTTGTGGGTGGGGGGGGAAACAGTAAAAGGGAATATTATTTGAATGGGGAGAAATTACAACATGCTGTGGTGCAGAGGGTCCTGGGGGTCCTTGTGCATGAACCTTGTGCATGAATCCCAAAAAGTTAGTTTGCAGGTGCAGCAGGTAATCAGGAAGGCAAATGGAATGTTGGCCTTCATTGCGAGAGGGATGGAGTACAAAAACAGGGAGGTCCTGCTGCAACTGTATAGGGTATTAGTGAGGCCGCACCTGGAGTGCTGCATGCGGTTTTGGTCACCTTACATAAGGAAGGATATACTAGCTTTGGAGGGGTACAGAGATGATTCACTCGGCTGATTCCGGAGATGAGGGGGTTACCTTATGATGATAGATTGAGTAGACTGGGTCTTTACTCGTTGGAGTTCAGAAGGATGAGGGGTGATCTTATAGAAACATTTAAAATAATGAAAGGGATAGACAAAATAGAGGCAGAGAGGTTGTTTCCACTTGTCGGGGAGACTAGAACTAGGGGGCACAGCCTCAAAATACGGGGGAGCCAATTTAAAACCGAATTGAGAAGGAATTTCTTCTCCCAGAGGGTTGTGAATCTCTGCCCAAGGAAGCAGTTGAGGCTAGCTCATTGAATGTATTCAAATCACAGATAGATAGATTTTTAACCAATAAGGGAATTAAGGGTTATGGGGAGCGGGCGGGTAAGTGGAGCTGAGTCCACGGCCAGATCAACCATGATCTTATTGAATGGCGGAGCAGGCTCGAGGGGCTAGATGGCCTACTCCTGTTCCTAATTCTTATATTCTAAGTTGGATAGTTTTGAACTGCACCGGCTTAAAATGGTGGTCTCTGAATCAAACTTAAGAAATTCAGGGCCCAATTTTGGCCAACCCGTTTTTTTGGCGCACTGACCCTTTATGCGCCGACTTTGTGCACTGGAAAGGGCGCCAAAAAACTTTTAGTATCCTGGCCCCTCTGCCGAGTGTCCCGGGTCCTGGCAAGGCATCCATGGTGGAGTGGGGGGTGCGGAGCTACAGCCCTGCGCTGAAAACACTGCCGGCAGCTGTCGCATGCACAGTGCAGTCTCCGCGCATGCTCCTTGCCCTCCCAGTGTGTCCTGCAAGCTGTCGGCAGGACCCGATGTTCGCCACCATGGCCGAATGGTCGCCAGCGTCTGAGTGCAGCCCAGGCTGCCAGAACCCTACCCGAGATGCTGCCGAGCCCAGCCTCCCTCCCTCCCTCCCTCCCTCCCTCCCTCCCCTCCCTCCCTCCCTCCCTCCCTCTCTCTCTCCCTCTCTCCCTCTCTCCCTCTCTCCCTCTCTCCCTCTCTCCCTCTCTCCCTCTCTCCCTCTCGGCAATGGCAGACATTTAGAGACCGCATGGATGAATTACAACAATTGTACATTCCTGTCTGGCGTAAAAATTAAAAAGGGAAGGTGGCTCAACCGTAGCTATCTAGGGAAATCAGGGATAGTATTAAAGCCAAGGAAGTGGCATACAAATTGGCCAGAAATAGCAGCGAACCTGGGGACTGGGAGAAATTTAGAACTCAGCAGAGGAGGACAAAGGGTTTGATTAGGGCAGGGAAAATGGAGTACGAGAAGAAGCTTGCAGGGAACATTAAGGCGGATTGCAAAAGTTTCTATTGGTATGTAAAGAGAAAAAGGTTAGTAAAGACAAACGTGGGTCCCCTGCAGTCAGAATCAGGGGAAGTCATAACGGGGAACAAAGAAATGGCAGACCAATTGAACAAGTACTTTGGTTCAGTATTCACTAAGGAGGACACAAATAACCTTCCGGCTATAAAAGGGGTCAGAGGGTCTAGTAAGGAGGAGGAACTGAGGGAAATCTTTATTAGTCGGGAAATTGTGTTGGGGAAATTGATGGGATTGAAGGCCGATAAATCCCCAGGGCCTGATGGACTGCATCCCAGAGTACTTAAGGAGCTGGCCTTGGAAATAGCGGATGCATTGACAGTCATTTTCCAACATTCCATTGACTCTGGATCAGTTCCTATCGAGTGGAGGGTAGCCAATGTAACCCCACTTTTTAAAAAAGGAGGGAGAGAGAAAGCAGGGAATTATAGACCGGTCAGCCTGACCTCAGTAGTGGGTAAAATGATGGAATCAATTATTAAGGATGTCATAGCAGCGCATTTGGAAAATGGTGACATGATAGGTCCAAGTCAGCATGGATTTGTGAAAGGGAGATCATGCTTGACAAATCTTCTGGAATTTTTTGAGGATGTTTCCAGTAAAGTGGACAAAGGAGAACCAGTTGATGTGGTATATTTGGACTTTCAGAAGGCTTTCGACAAGGTCCCACACAGGAGATTAATGTGCAAAGTTAAAGCACATGGGATTGGGGGTAGTGTGCTGACGTGGATTGAGAACTGGTTGTCAGACAGGAAGCAAAGAGTAGGAGTAAATGGGTACTTTTCAGAATGGCAGGCAGTGACTAGTGGGGTACGGCAAGGTTCTGTGCTGGGGCCCCAGCTGTTTACATTGTACATTAATGATTTAGACGAGGGGATTAAATGTAGTATCTCCAAATTTGCGGATGACACTAAGTTGGGTGGCAGTGTGAGCTGCGAGGAGGATGCGATGAGGCTGCAGAGTGACTTGGATAGGTTAGGTGAGTGGGCAAATGCGTGGCAGATGAAGTATAATGTGGATAAATGTGAGGTTATCCACTTTGGTGGTAAAAACAGAGAGACAGACTATTATCTGAATGGTGACAGATTAGGAAAAGGGAAGGTGCAACGAGACCTGGGTGTCATGGTACATCAGTCATTGAAGGTTGGCATGCAGGTACAGCAGGCGGTTAAGAAAGCAAATGGCATGTTGGCCTTCATAGCGAGGGGATTTGAGTACAGGGGCAGGGAGGTGTTGCTACAGTTGTACAGGGCCTTGGTGAGGCCACACCTGGAGTATTGTGTACAGTTTTGGTCTCCTAACTTGAGGAAGGACATTCTTGCTATTGAGGGAGTGCAGCGAAGATTCACCAGACTGATTCCCGGGATGGTGGGACTGACCTATCAAGAAAGACTGGATCAACTGGGCTTGTATTCACTGGAGTTCAGAAGAGTGAGAGGGGACCTCATAGAAACGTTTAGGATTCTGACGGGTTTGGACAGGTTGGATGCAGGAAGAATGTTCCCAATGTTGGAAGTCCAGAACCAGAGGTCACAGTCCAAGGATAAGGGGTAAGCCATTTAGGACCGAGATGAGGAGAAACTTCTTCACCCAGAGAGTGGTGAACCTGTGGAATTCTCTACCACAGAAAGTAGTTGAGGCCAATTCACTAAATATATTCAAAAGGGAGTTAGATGAAGTCCTTACTACTCGGGGGATCAAGGGGTATGGCGAGAAAGCAGGAAGGGGGTACTGAAGTTTCATGTTCAGCCATGAACTCATTGAATGGCAGTGCAGGCTAGAAGGGCTGAATGGCCTGCTCCTGCACCTATTTTCTATGTTTCTATGTTTCTCTCTCTCTTCCCACTCCCCCGCCACCCCTGATGCCGTTGAGCCCAGCCTTTCCTCTCCTTCCCTTCCCCCCCGACCTGCCTTTCCTCTCCCTTCCTCCCCAGTCTCCCGATGAGTCTTTGCCGGCCGCCCCTATCCCACGCCGAATGGCCTCCCGTACAGGCTGGCCCACTGCCTTCCCTGGCCCAAGGTAGGATTTACTTCAAATATTTAAAAGTTAATCAATTGTTTACCTGAGTTCTTTATTTTTATTTAGTTATTTTAACTTTTATTTGTAATGTTTGGTGCTTGGGTGCAGGTACTTACTTGCGCGATTTCTTAACTGCCCGCAACGTTTTTCAGAGCTGGCCACATACGCTGACCTAAGTCAATTTGGTGCAAGTATTAGCTGGCCAAAGTGGCATAAATGGCCAAAATTGGCCTAAGTGTCTGGGAATGCCCCTCCTTTGGAAAAAAAAACTGAACTTTAAAAAAAAAAAATCGTACCTCACTAAGTTCCTCTGGAGCAAGTTTATTGGGGAAAATCGGGTTTTTTAACTTGCGCCAGAAAAACCAACTTACTCCAAAAAAATTGATGCAAGTCATGGCCAAAATTGGGCCCTCAGTCTCTTGGGTTCTGTACAACAAGCGCAACTGAAATTCTGAAACATTCTGCTCTTCAAAACAATATTTTTGCTTTCTGCAGGATTTTTCTGATATCATATCCCAGCCCAGTCTTGAACAAGAAGCGATGGACTCTGAAGTCGAGAGCACAGTGATTAAAACGGCTGACGCTGCTCCCATATTGCAGAGTTCAATTCAGATGGTCATAAAAATTCATCAGCAAATGTATTTGGGATTTGCACAAACTGTGTGGTACCGCCAGACTGCGCCAGCACATCAGTGTAGCGATTACCTTCGGGCTTTTGTGTCCTCTTACCGCACAGCTGCCGTGCTAATTACCCGGTTCTATTCTTTAATTGGTGAGTGTGCTGAATTATTTCAGAATTGTGTTTTGCAATATATTTTCAGATATTGTACAGGCTATTTTTCAAATCTGTAAAAAGGAAAGTACTGTGATGCCAGCGCAGTGTGATGTTGGGTGCGTGAGGCAGTGGGAATTTGTTGGCTGAAATGAGCCTGGTGCTTGAAAAGGAGCAGGAGAAAATTGCAACTCACCTAATATGTGAGCAGCACTATTTGTAACAAAGACTAGGTGTCCCACTTGTCTGTTTGGCTTAATAAGGTTGTGAGGAAGAAAAGAGGAAAAGAAAATAAATTGCAAAAGGAGAAAATGTTCTTTCTGGCTCATTAATTTATATATAAATTATTATAAATTATATATCACAATTATCTGGGACAGGCTGGCTGGATCAGACGGTCTCCTCTTGTCCGCCTTTGTTCATATGTTCATCATTCAATTTTTACCATTTAAAAAAATTGCTTTCATAACCACTGGAGGCATTAAAGCCAGAACACACACGGGAGTGGAATTAAAGTTGATGAGCCCTCTCAGCTTTGCTCAATTGGTGGCACTCGCCTCCCAAGATAGAAAGTTGTGGGTTCAGTCTGCACTTGAGAATATGATGTAGGTCGACAGCCCAGTGCTACATTGCAAGGTGTTGCCTTTTGGGTTTAGAGCCAAACTGAGATCCCTTCTGCGTGTTCGTGGTTAAGATGAGTATAGAAGATCTGAGTATAGAAGAACTGAGTACAGTTCTGTTGGCCTCCGTACAGAAAGGATATTGCAGCTATTGAGGAGATACAGAAAAAAGTTACCAGAATCACTGGAAGAGATTGAGAGGTGATATGATTGGTGCTTTTAACATTCTAAGTGGACTAGATATTGTAGACCAAGATATTTCATCTTGGCCAGAACAGCAGAACCAGCGCTTGTAGGTGGGTAAATTCAAAACTAATCTGCAGAAACAATATTTGCATGGCAATTCTATGGAACAGACTCCCCACGGAGATGTTGGAAGCAGACGGGTATTAATTAATTCAAATGCAAATTAGATTTCTTTCTGACAATAATTTGGGATGCAGTGTGTGAATAATTGAAATCATGACATAGGGCAAGTGTAGCGCGCTTGGGAGGAGCAAGTGACTGGTTGACAAATTTCTCCACCACTGATGTTTCTCGCTTCGTGCCCGAGTTTGTTGTTGACTAATGAATCGAGATTGATTGCTCTGAATAGTGCACAGCTCCATTTCCGTTGTATCATCTGACTACCATGATGGTGGAAGGTGGATTAGATGGACCTTAGTATATTTTAATCTAGCAATTCGCATGTTTCTCCCTCAACAAATTTCATCAAAAACAATTTAATTATCACCCAGTCTCGGTTTATGAGATCTTGTGTGGAAAATGACTGTTGTGTTTGCCACATAAGTACCTGCGTTTTAACGCTTTCCATTATACGGAAAGTGCTTTGATAATTTCTTGTTATAATTAAATGCTTTTATAAATGCATATTTTTTTCACTTTTTTCACTAATTGATCCAGATGTTTGAAAATATTTGTCACTGCCTAATTACTGTACTTATTTATAAAATGTATACCTAGTTATGGAGATAACACTGACTGTCTAATGAACATACAGAGCACAAGATTTCTGGAATAGAATTTCTGTGCCATTATTTCTCCAGAATTGTAAACAAACGTGATTTTAAAAATTGAAGTAAACTTGGGACCTTGATCTGGAAATGTTACAGTTGTAATATTTTTGTTATTGGCCATAAATGGTTAATTGTATTGTACTCATTTCAGTGTAATATCGGTTTACTTTTGGGTTAGATGCTTCCTTGAGTGGGCAGCTTCATGGCAGTCAGTTGCTGGTCAGTTCCCTCATCCAAAACTCTGTTGGAGAAGAAAGCTCTGAGCTCATTCTGCCACAGGAAGATATTTATGACTTCTATCAACATCCAAATATCCAGGAGGCCAAAAAATGTCAGCCTGTCCTGAGAAACTTCACCCAAAAGGTGAAAGAATTGCTGGTTGATTGGCCTGACCATCCAGCTCTGCTGCAGGTAAGGAGAATCCATTCCGCACTCTTCTTGTTGGACTTTAGCCCAGCTTGTCATCGTGAATGTGCTGAGTGTGCACATGAAAATGTCGTTCTGATGTTTAACATGATCTTGGAACACGTTGCCTCCAGATCCCATGTCAAGGTCCCGGATCTGTGCCATTGCACTTGTTCGCTTTTCTCCAGCCAGTGGATCTTTTCTCCTCATGTCAGACATTGCCATGTGACGGGGATAAAGCACAGCTTTCGTTTTAAAGTGGGGAAAAATAAACAAATTGCAATTAGCATGGAATGGGCAAAAGCGCAATTTGGAATTTTCCACTTTGCACAGTGTGTACCACAGTTTAGTTCTGGTCATATAGTGTGCCCTTCGGCACTGACCCATGCAGTGCATTGCTGCATCAAAGTAAACCAAGTGCCTTTGTAGTGGGGCTAGTGTGTAAGCACCAACATTTGTTTTAGGATTCAAATAATGTGCAAAATGCCCCTTCAGTACTGAGGAAAAGCTGCGCAGAACAACATAAATGAGCACTGTAAGCTTTAGAAATTCAACCATGCCCAGTCAGGCATGCCTGATTACACGTCGGTTTATCCCTTTTTGAACCGATATGTTACCATGACACCACTTCAGTTCTCTGGTCCAACTTCCATATTCAACAATATTTGAAATATTGTGATCCCAGGCTCTGCTTTTCCTCCAATTTCCCTTGGCTTTCTAGGATGCATGCCATCTGGGCTTGGTGTCTTTTCAACTTTAGAGTTCCTGTAATTTATCCTGTTTAATTGCTCCACTTCCTCTCTCGAACCCTTTCATTCCCACTACCACATTCTGTGGAAAAGAGAGGCAAAGTGCTCGGTATTTTTACCATTCCTTCATAAGAATTCTGATCTTCAGATGAGGGTTGGCAGAACTGGGAATGAAATCGGCTACTTTCGGCACTCTGTCGGCATTCCAGGGTCAAATAGGAGGGTTTTCTGCAGAGTAAAGCTCTTCCTATTGTGCGCCTGGAGCGTACCTGAGGAGAGCACTCACCAGTATGGAAGTTTGCCATCATTGTAGCCTTTTTAGTGCTATCAAGTTGTTGGAAGCTTTGTGCCATAGTCTCACCCAATAAGAGCTGGCTTAGATTACTTAATTTTACTTTGACCATTAATTGTGGTATGAAGGGACATACCTCAGCAGTCTGAATCATAGTGGTTTCTGAAATTTTATTTCACTCAGTAGAAAAGCTAAACAAAGACTCTTGGTAGAAATGGTTGCGTGAGAAAAAGGAATGAGCTATTATAGCAGCAAAAAAGAATTGACAACTGCAACATTATTGTCTTTATTAGTTAAGGTGGAAATACGCAATGGTCCGATTTTGCGGTTGTAATGACGGCGAAAATGCCAGCATTTGCCATCATTACTTTGAAACTGACAGCAACTTCTGGCGTCCACGCTTGCGCAGTTAAACGCAATAATCCAGAAGTTGCTGTCTGTGATTCCCTGCTCCTCCACAGAGTGCACTGTTGAAGTTCCTGCAGATGGCAATCTTTAGAAATCACTTGAATGGACATGAATTTCCCCTTTTACGCTGTACTATCACTGTTTTAAAAACCACGAAAAAGTTAAACCTTGTTAAATGAGGTGTAACCGGCTTTTTAACGGTAGACTAAGTAATAACTACAACTGAACAACCTCTCTGGCCCTGAAAAACGAATTTTATATTGGTGGAATGTCAAATTTTTCCATTGATAAAAATTCCATATGTTTTTAATTATAATAAAAATAATGGTTATTTTAGCTTCGATCTTAATCCCATGTGTAAGTTCCAATCTTTATTTCGCTCTCTGTAAAAATTTATAAAACGTGAAGAATAACCAGTGCATTTTACTTCCTGGTTTTCTGTCTGAGAATTCTTCAATGTGATTGGTTGCTTAGCCTGTTGATGACATCAATGTTGCTGGACACCGGAGATCCCCTAGAGTTAGCACCAGAATCATACTACCGTCGGGAAAGGTGAAATCCATGCCGCAGAGATCGCTCGATCTTTGTGGGTAGCTTTCTTTGAGGTCTGTGGTGAACGGCGTCACTTTACCGCTGGCCACAAAATCCAGGCCAGCATCTGCAGAGAAAATATGAACATTTCAGAGTGAACCCCTTCATAAGAACTATATCTGGTAATGAGTTTCAACTCGAAGTCTTCATCTGCTGTGTGCTTCTAGCAGTTGATGCCATGTTTTCAATTTTCTTCCGATGCTTTGTTTAATTGCCCCTAGTGACACATAATTTATTAGGAGCCTTTGAGCCTCAATTTGGCAGCAGGAGATTAGAATATTTTGCCTTGCTTTGTGTGGTCTGAAGTTTTTCGCGTGAAGTTCAGTACAGTATGATTTTTTGTTTAAAGCTGCTGGTCGTAATGGACAGAATTAGAAGCTTTCCTGTTTCGAGCGCTTTGGCGAAATTCTTAAATGGTATGGAGATCCTCCTGAGCAAATCCCAGGTAAGCCATTCCTCTCCTCATTGTCCTTCCCCTCCAATCCAACAAAACCAGTGGTGGTTAATCTCTGGACAATCTTCAACTCATTCTGAAAGAACCAACCATTTCTATTTTGTAGGACTGGGAAGAGAATGCAAGTCGATCTGTGTCCTTACGGCAGCACCTCGATACAGTCAGCCAACTAATCATCCAGTGGCGCAAACTAGAGCTGAAGTAAGTATCACGATAAAGGTTCAGCACTTTAGACAAATGATGATCTATGTCTTAGTTTGATGTACTTTTTCCCATAGCAGCGTTTTGCTGGGAATTGAAGTGATGCAAAATGCATTTTATGTCTTAAAACCCTTGTGTAGAATCTACCATCACTGCAGTAATAACATTAGAAGTAATCCTCTTTCCAATCTCATTATTTTCCCATAATCGGCTTTTAAACCATCAATGATTCTGGTCCTGTAAAGGTGGTTTGATCAAGAAGACTTTCCTAGTCATTATTGCAACCTAATATTGTACTAAAGCTTGAGTATAGTTCATCTGGATTTGTGTTTTTTAGTTCTAATGCATAATAGGATGACATAGAAATCATGAAGGAAAAACATTCTTTATAGTGTATTTTCTTTTCTACCAGTTTTTCACCACTTCTAAAGTTTTCAGACATGTGTTGGAAGACTCCAGTTTGCAAATGCCAGTTTTATATTTAAAAAAAAATTAATCCTGTTAGATTCTTGCATTGTTTTAAATATGAGCTAAGAGTCTGAGCATCGTTCCCCAGCCTTCAATAAATCATGACGTTTACATTTGATCTCTGTCCACAGTTGCTGGTCTAGTAGTCTTAACAATGTGATGAAAAGGCACACGGAGAAATCAAACAAGCATTGGTTTTCATTATACCAGTTAATTGAAAAATACCTTCAGGAACAAGCGGAAGAACATTTGCAAGGTATTGCAGCATTGCATTTATTTTCTTGAATAAAGTGATGAAATTCAGAAGGCAATTCATGAATGTATGGGCGCTTCAGAGCCACCTCAGTTTACAGTGTTCAAGTTAAGCATTTCAGTCTGCAGAATTTAATATTTGAAACTGCCATCACATGCAAGTTATGGATTTGATCAGATAACTCTGTAATTGAACTGTTTGATTATGTTAAATTAAGATTGTCTTGGGTGAGGTGATGTGTACTGTTAACTGTTTTTAATTATCAGTTTAAAAAAAAAATCAAACATAACTGGTTCTAGTGAACAGTATTATGAGATTGTCAAGATTTCTGTTTGAATTTACAGAATATAAGTTGCTATGAATATGTAATCAGCATCACAAGTGCTTTTTGGATAAGGTTTGTTATGCCAGTACATGCTTTGCGAACATTTAACCATTTTAAATTTAAAAGGCTACATGTTCTTGAGCAGATTATGTTTAGTTGGCTGAAAATGAAGTGCTGAATTGCCAACTACCATGTAAAACCATATTTCACAATTTATCAGTTGCCATCTCTTAAAGGGTTGTTCAAGCTTTTTGTCTTGTGGAGCTTCAGGGCCACATGTAAAAATTTATGTCCATGTTCTTATTAATTTTGAAGATATTTTAAGCTGCTGGTATTAATAGATCTTGGTGTTCCATTGGCTCCCTTGCTCCACCCACTGGAATTCCTTCCCTCATCATTTTTGCCCTGCCACCCCTCTCGGTGCCTTCAGAAATGTCCTCCACTTCAGCTATGCTTTTGCCCTCCCTGACACATTTCCACTGTTTGGACACCCTGACTGACTTGAGGCCTTGAATGGAGGTTCCCAGTAGAAAAGCTACCTGTAAAAGTTGGCAAAAGTTACCTGTACAAGTTAACTCTTGTATTGATGCATTCACAAATTTCCGTTGTCATCAGGAATTTAAAAATAAGCCTTGCTTTAGGGCCAAGTTGTGACAGGTGTATGAATTGTGCTGGCAATGCTGAGTTGTTGATGTCCTCCCCGGATGCCAGAAGTATCGCAGAGTGCACCATCTTTGATTTCTAATGAAGGGACTGCATTGACTGTCTTGCTTAACTTCCAAAGTCTCCTGTCACTGCAATGGCGTGGCTTGCATTGTTCCGCCCTTCCAGCAAAATGCACATTGAGCAGACATGAGAGAGGCAAATGACCAAGTTAGCTCTTCCATTAAAATAGCAGGGAGAGGAATTTAGGCTACGAGTGTCGGTGTTTCTGTGATATGATTGCCAACAGTGATTTGTATTCTTGTATGTAGTCACATTAATTTAAAAAAAAAAAGAAAAACCCAATGAAATAAACCTATGGTTCCATCTTCCTGAAAATCTTGTATTCAATATAGTGCACAAGCAAGGATTCTTTTTAAACTTGTGCTTTTATTACTCTGAACAGAGGTGGAAGAGCAGATGAAACTGCCGGTAGTGATCAGCACATTGCAAGCTTTCATTGAAGGAGCTACCGTGGGAGAGTTTCATTTTCGCCTGTCAATGCTATTGGCGTTCCATTGTCATGTTTTGGCAGTGCCAGAGCAGGAGGGAAAAGGTAGTTATTTACATCCCTTTTTGCAAGGGATTTCTTTAAAAGTGTTTGGGTAAATGGGTCTCAATGTATTTTTTCTTCTATTAAAGAGCAACATAGCATTACAGGCAGTAGATAGCTTGTCTCCTGACCAGAAAGTCATGGATTCAATGACAACTTAGATTCAAATAGCACCTTGTGTAACAAAATGTCTCCAAATTACATTACACAGGACAGTGGCGTGGGAATTGGAAGACTAGTTAAGGGACAGAACCAGAGGCATAGTTCAAGAGATGTGGTTTTTTTAGGTTTTTGAAGGTTGGGAGACTGATGATTTAGAAAGAGTTATCGAAACATATAAGATAATGAGGGGGCTCGACAAGGTGGATGCAGAAAGGATTTTTCCACTCATAGGGGAAACTAAAACTAGGGGACATAGTCTCAGAAAAAGGGCCGCCCATTTAAAACTGAGATGAGGGGGAATAATTTCTTTGAGGGTTGTAAATCTATGCAATTCTCTGCCCCAGAGAGCTGTGGAGGCTGGGTCTTTGAATATATTTTAAGACGGAGATAGATTTTTGAGCCAAAAGATTTTTGAGCGATAAGGGAGTAAGGGGTTACGAGGAGCGGGCAGGGAAGTGGAACGGAGTCCATAATCAGATCAGCCGTGATCTTATTGAATGGCGGAGCAGGCTCGATGGGTCGAATGGCCTAATCCTGCTCCTATTTCTATGTTCTTCTGTTAGCTCAAGTGTTGAGGCTCTTTCACCAATTGTGGAGAAAAAAACGGGTGGGAGACGCACAGCAGATAGATAGCTTGTCTCCTGACCAGAAAGTCATGGATTCAATGACAACTTAGATTCAAATAGCACCTTGTGTAACAAAATGTCTCCAAATTACATTACACAGGACAGTGACGTGGGAAATGGAAGACTAGATAAGGGACAGGACTAGACATAGTTCAAGAGATGAGGACTTTTTCTTCAGGTTTTTGAAAGTTGGAAGACTGAAGATGATTAGAAAGCATTATCAAGTCATATAAGATAATGAGGGGGCTCGACAAGGTGGATGCAGAATTTGAAGAGCAGAGGATATATGTTGGGTGGTAGGGCTGGAGTGTATTGAAGACATGAAGTGGAACAAGACTATGGAAGGATTTGAAGACGATTAGGCTTTCGAAGTCCATGTGCTTGAGGACAGGAAGCCAGTTGAGGTCTGGGTGAAGGGTGTGTAGAACTTTATGTGGGATGGAATGTGAACAGTGGAGTTCTGCATGAATCATAGTTTATGTAAGATGGAGCTCATGAAGCTGG
This sequence comes from Pristiophorus japonicus, assembly GCF_044704955.1. NCBI lineage: Eukaryota > Metazoa > Chordata > Chondrichthyes > Pristiophoridae > Pristiophorus > Pristiophorus japonicus. The sequence continues at coordinate 167,413,970 of NC_091983.1, forward strand.
GGAGGAAGCCATTGGAGAGTTGATGAAGGCACAGTTCAATGCTTCAGTGGCAGTGAGGGTGAAGTATGGGTGTACAAGGTAATTTTACAAAGGTGGAATTAAACATTTGAGCTGCCTATTTCTTGAATCTCTATCCTAAATAGATAAGTTTTTTTTGTCTTGAGTGAGAAAATAGAAAGAATGGAGAGAAGAAAGGCAAATATTAATATTTAATTTCTCTTTTTTGATGTACGGGCTATTTGTGACTGAGGTGCAAATATGTGTGTTTTTTTTTAACATTTCTTTAGTTACAACTAAGTAATGTGAAGAAGTTCAGAATTTTAACCAGAAAATTATTTTGTCTCAGATGTCTTGTGCAGTTTACTCTGGAATTTATACAACTACTACAAGCAATTTTCTGAAAGTGTTCAAGCTAAAATAACTGAACTCCGTCATCCTATAGAGAAAGAATTGAAGGTAACAATGAGAGACTGGTGAAAAAACAGTGCTGCTTTAATGTGACGATTTCTTTAAGTGCTTATTTAAAGCAGATGATTAGCGTGTCTGCTGGCTCAGACAGTTAACTGCAATCGGAAGGTAATAGGTTTCTAGTCTCGGGCTAGGTGCTGACGCTTGCTTCGTTCCAGACAGCCAGCTTGGGTGGGTTAGTAAATTAGGTGAATTGCTTCTCTTTTTTTTTTTTTTTCCCCCTCCTTTTTGGGTATATTTAGTGCCTAAAATGCCCATTTAAAAATCTTCCAAGAGGTAATTTTTTGCTCGTGTTTTATAAATATAAATAAAGTTCTCCCCACTCTTCTTAAATTGCGTGTCTTTGTTCACCAGACCCAACACTGATGGCCAAGACTGCTGGCAGTGACCAGTACCCTGGTAGCAGCCACTAGGGATCACCCAAGTGTGCATCTTTCCCTCTCCACTTCCCCCCTCAACATAGCTGGAAAAAACGACACCTTCAACCTGCATCTCTTTTCAAACATGATTAAGAACAGGAATTGAGTGGAGTGAAACTTGAACTTGTGTCCCGTCCCCCCCCATTCCCCGGCCCACACCCCACCTTTTAATAAGGAGACATTTTATTCAACTTTACAAACCTCTGGCGGGGCAGGGGGGATGGGGCGGCTTATGTCCAGTTTTCACAATGATGCTGATTTATTTATGAGATTGACAAATAATAATGTACTTTGAATGAAACCTGTTGATTCAATGCATTGCATAGTGGCGGATGTATTTTGGGTGGGCTGGTTACTTTTAAGTATCTGGTATTTTTAATTTATGTTAGTGTAATTATAAACTGACTTGTAATTAATCTTTTGCATGTGATTCAGGAGCCTCAAAAATACTAAAAGGCTTCTGACCACCTAATGTGACTTCCATGTCTGTCTACCGTACGATTAAATGTTTTCCTTCTGGGTTTAAAAGTATTGGCCTGTTTGATGAACTTGTCCTCCGAATTCTCCTTCTAATTCAGTCATGTCTGCCTGCAGGACTTTGTTAAGATCAGCCGATGGAATGATGTCAGCTTCTGGTCCATGAAACAGTCAGTGGAAAAAACACACAGGTAAATCAGAGAGTCTCCTGGAAAGAAAGCGCTGGGTGCTGATAAGTGGATAGCAAGTCAACAAAAATCAAACCAGTTTTCAGAAAGTCAGAAACTACTTGTACATCTGACCCAAAAAGCTTACCAAGAGTTGAGTGCCCTTTATATCAGCCTCCTGACACAAAACGAGGAAGTAAACTGAAAATACAGTGAAAAATAGGTTGACTGCCCATAAAATAAGTTGCAGATGTACACAGTCACTTTTCTGGCATGGAAAAAACCTGCCATGTTTTTTTTTATTCATTCCTGGGATGTGAGCATCGCTGGCAAAGCCGGCAGGTGGACAGTATTCCATCGCACTCCTGACTTGTGTCTTGTAGAAGGTGGAAAGGCTTTGGGGGGGTCAGGAGGTGAGACACTCTCCACAGAATACCCAGCCTCTGACCCACTCTTGTAGCCACAATATTTATGTGGCTGGTCCAGTTAGGTTTCCAGCATGGTAGCACTGAAATCTGTCTGGATTCATTACATATTCCTTCAGCTAAGATTTTTTATTTTCCAACACTTTTTTTCTGAGGAAATAATTACTGAGCTAATACAGTGCCACTATATTATGTGACATGAGTATTTTGGATGAGTACTAGATTATACTGAACACACCAGAAGACAACGCCCTCAATCCATTTTGTTAGTTCCTGAGTAGGCCACAAGGTGGGACAATTTGTATTAGCAAAATCCATCATAAGGATCAGCAACCATGATCAGTCCTGTCCTAGAAGAAGCACATGACCCACAGTCATCACTGAGGGGAGAGCTCCATGAGCCAGTCTGTGGAGAGTGCCGTCGAATAGGAAACCTGAAGCAAATGAGAACTTGCGCTCTTTGTGCATCTGCCTTTCCACAATGTAATGCATTATTGAATGTGGTTCTTCTCTCCAGAAAAGAGAAGACTGAAGGGTGATCTAATAGAGATTACAAAGGGGTTTGATAGGGTAAACGTAGAGATGTGCCCACTTGTTGGGGAAACCAAAACTAGGGGCCATAAATCTAAGGTAGTCACAAATAAATCCAGAGAGAAATTCAGGAGAAACTTCTTCACCCAAAGCGTGGTTAGAATGTGGAACTTGCTACCACATGGAGTAGTTGAGGTGAATAGCATTGATGCATTTATGGGGAAGCTAGATAAACACATGCGGGAGAAAGGGATAGAAGGTTTTACTGATGGGGTTAGATGAAGAGGGGTGTGAGGAGGCTCATGTAGAGCATAAACACTGGCATGGACCTGTTGGCCTGTTTCTGTGCTGTACATTGGATGTAATGTTGACCATAAATTTTGATACTTTTCTGCTTTGTTGGCTGATGGCACAGCATGTTGAAGCACCGCCCCATTATGCTGCAGGGTGGGCATATGTTCATTACCATAATTCTCCACCACATCAATTGTGTTCCCAATCCCTGCAACACCATCAGTTGAAGGCCAGGTTTCTCCAGAGAGGGAAACTTCAGAGGGTGAGGTTGATGTTGCTGTGAGCAACATTGATAAGAGGTCTGGGAGCCCTTTTGGCTGGGCCTTTAGATATTTTTGGGTGGGGATAAAAATAAATGACCAACTGCTTCTTTAAAACATTTCCAGGCTGCTGTTGAACATAAATGGCAAAGGAAAGTCCTTGTTTTAAAACTTCACTGAAGAACTGTTTCTTGCAACGTTACCTTTTGTTTAATTGCATTTATAAATATGTATTGTGCAATCCAAAAAGGAGGATGTGGTTCTTATAAATATCCATAGGAATAGGATAAGGCCATTCAGCCCCTCAATCCCATTTACTCAGCTTTGTTTCGTACCCCTTGATAGCCTTGTCTAATCACATAGTATAAAAAATCTCTCAATCTTTCAATTGACCCAGCATCCATAGCCTTTTGAGGAAGTGAGTTCCAGATTTCCCCTACCCTTTGTGTGGGGGAAAAAAAGTGCTTCCTGACTTCACTCCTAAATGACCTAACTCTAATTTTAAGATTACACCCTCTTGTTCTGAATTCCCCTATCACAGAAAACTATCAAATCCTTTAATCATTCTAATGACCTTGATTTTAGATTACCCCTCAACTGTGTAAACTCAAGGGAATAAAAGCCAAATTTATGCAACATGTTCTCTCAATGTAACCATTTAAGCCCTAGTAGTTTGGCGAATCTACACCGTTCCCCTTCCAAAGTCAATATTGCTCCCGAGGTTCAGTACCCAAACTGGACTCTCCAATAATCTGTTTCATTATGTAATTTATTTTATAACGTGTATCCACAGAACACTCTTTAAGTATATGAAGAAGTTTGAAGCTGCTCTCAACAGTCCATGCCAGCCTGCATTAACAGAGATGGGAAGCGCTGGGAACTTGGATAGTGTGGATAAACAGAAACAGACCAAGATGGAGAAGCTGAATTGTGTGCTTAGAAAATTTTCTAAAGAAAAATGTGATGTAACACAGGTATATAAATGCAAGTTATTGTAGTACCAGTATATGAATATGCTGTACATTGATCAGTAATGTAGTAAAAAGGAACTATGGCATAGGTGTTGTTGCAAATAATTATTTGCTACAATTGGCATGCTATTCTAGAAATTGAGGCAACTGAGTATGAGGATTTCATCTTTGATTTATGACAAATTAAACATCATAATTTGAATTCTTTGGCTTTCTTAAGCATAAAATTAAGCATTTAAAAAATCTTTACATTTTAACATTAAACTTCTGAAGTTTGGAGACACTTGTTTGTACTACAAAATAAAATGGTCTGCACCTTGTATTGCTTAATATGACATTTACAAGCCATCTGCTCTTCTGTAATGCTTTTCACCTTATTGTTTCCAATTATTCCTTGGGTTTTCCTAAAAAGCATAATCCCTTCAGGTCGAATGGCCTACTCCTGCTCCTATTTCTTATGTTCTTGATCCCTTTGCCTCCTATTAAATCATTGCTCATTGCAGACTTGCTGGTACAGTCCAGGCCTGCAGGAATGCTCTACTGCCACTGTGTAATCCTGTCCTGCTTTAAAAGCTGTGTACAGCTCACTAAAATGCAATCAACTTTTGGTTGCTGAGCATTTGATTATGTATTAAATTATTTTTCTGCTCTCTCCTTGCCATATACTGTTCTTTGCTAAGAGGACATTTTAAAGGTCTTGTCTTGTTACTTGATAGCCAGCTGCTGACCAGATTGTTACTAGCCCGTTGTTTAAATTTTTCCCTCCTCTCCGTGTTGAAGTGAATGACCTCACTGCTTGGGGATTTGTTGACACAAACATGGCGTCCTGTCACCTGTATCTGTTGTAGTGTTTTTAAATGCTGTAAGTGGTCTTCAGGCGTAATAAATGTAATGTATTTTCTTGTGTCTGTGGGCTAGTTTTTAGATTATCTTTCTTGACCCCCCCCCGCCCCCACACTTCCAAATGAGATTAATTTCTTCAGTCTAGCAGTTTCTATTTCCCTCCATGTAAGTATCTGCCATTTGCCAGCTGGAAACCTGGGTTTGGGATGGGAATGCTGCAGCCTGCTTAGTCTGTCCACGTACAAAAAAGTGACTCTTGCTATTTTTTTTACAAAAATATTAAACTGTTTGCAGATTGGTGGTTTTCTGTGTTAAATTAACATATAAAACTTTCTAAATTGCTGAAGCTTTGACACACATTGATGTGAATCACTGTTGGGGGAAGATCACTTTTTGTGAAATTTATTAAAACATAAAATTTGTAGTATTCACAAGTCTAGAAGACGTGAACTTGTGATGCTGGATTTTTAAATGCTCTTCAATGGCTGATTATAAACCCAGCTCCTGTCGAACACCATAGTCATTTTGAGAGCTAGATATTGTAGCATATGTAAGAGTTTATTTTCTAGAGACAGTGAGGATTTTTTAAAAACCTTATTAAGTCAATGTATTATATAACTTTGTCTTAAACTTTCTCGATATTCTAATCACTACCAAATGATATTGCAGGTAATTTTTCCTGACTTTGGAGAAGGTAGTGTCTCAATGGAAGGGAGTTCTCTTCAGAGCCGTCTCCCAGCGCTTGGAAAACGAATGAGGAAAATGTGCCTGAAGCTCATGACGACGAATTCTCTTCCCGGTTTTGTGGAAAGTCTGGATCAATTTACAGGTATCAAAAGACGTGAAGCTAAGCATTGCCAGCCCATGCACTCCGTAAGCACTGATCCACTGTGGTCCGAATGTAGTTCTAACTGCAAGCAACCAAACATTTAAAAAATAAACCGGTTGTTCAATTGCTGGAATTTACTTGATTTTATACACCGGGTTTAAATAGGAACGAATACCTAGAGCTGATGAGGCGGTAAACTGATCAGGTGATAGAGGTCAGTAGAAATCTTTTTGCAGAGGGCCATTAGGAAATAAAATGCCCAACAGAATCCGAGGTGGAAGGAAAATCCCTAACATTTTCTTTAAAGGATATGGATAAATATTTGAAAAATAATTTTTTTAAAAGGGGGCATGGGTATAGCTCTTCAGTAGAGCCAGCACAGGCACAATCAGCTGGAGGACCTCTGTGGTGCTGTTCATGTTGGTAATTCCATCAATTTGCCACATTCAAGGATTAAATCCTTTGATCACTGACCTGAGATTATAGTCTTGAATTTGCTGCAGAATTCTTATTCATACATACTATAAAGTTCATGGGGAAAACAAAACATTGTAGAGGATGATAAATCTGGAATAAAAATAGAAACAAAATGGTGACAACATTCAGCAGGTCAGGCAGCATCTGTGGAGACAAGTTCGTGTTAGCGTTTCATGTCGATGGCCTTTGGTCAGGTGACTATGATGAAATGTCATCGACCAGAAACATTAATCTTACCTTTCTCTCTTCACAGATGCTGCCTGATCTGCTGAGTGTTTCAATATTTTCTGTTTTCATTTATGAAGTTTATGTGATTCCTTGAATTCAGTTGTACTTTCTTGTTGATGGCAGTTGATATGATTGCCCATGTACACGTTATTGTTGGCTACAGTAATGGTCTGAAAAAGAGTAAATTGGCATGCTGGTAAACTTGTACTTTGTAGTCGAGGAACTATTAGCAGTTGTTAACAATGGATATCTATCAGTGGTGGGATTGGAGAAATCCCAAGATGTCCCTATTATTAACTGCTGTGGAGCCTTCCCATTAAAGCCTGAAAGATTACAAGTTCTGTTTTGACACTTGCAGGTGATGTCATCACTGCTGTACAAGATCTCCAGACTCTTGCAGTTGACCAGACGGCAGATAAAGACAAGCAGAAGTCTGAAGTCAAACATATTTTGATGCAGAAGCAGAGGGCCTTGGCAGACCTCTTCAAACACCTCACGGAGATTGGTAAGTGCTGTATATCACATCAATATATAAAGGTTTTGTACAAATTCTCCACCCTTCAGATGGCATTTAGCTGTCATTTCATGTTGGTTTCTTCTGACCTGGATTTACAAACACCTGCCAACTTCCCTCACCGGCCTCAATAAAACCTCTAAATGATATTGGTATTTATACCACTGAGACATCGTGGTATAAAGGGACAGCGCAGTTGAAACGCAGATACAGTGTTAGAATATTCAAACACACTAACAGTAGAATAATATATTGGGTATTACATGGTACAGTACTTCTGTTATAAAGCAGTGTGTCAGCTGACTTGCCTTAATTGATGTCACGAGGGACCCGTGAGTTATAATTAATGCTGTGTGTTAAATACACCGGGTATTTCACGGTTGCATTGCAACAAAACTGGATTGGAAAGAAAGAAAGGCGTGCATTTCATGACCACCAGACGTCTTGAAGCACTTTACAATCAGTGAAGTACTTTTGAAGTGTAGTCACTGTTGAAATGTGGCAGCCAATTTGCACACAGCAAGCTCCCACAAACAGCACTGTAATAATGACCAGATAATCTGCTTTTGTTATGTTGATTGAGGGATAAATATTGGCCAGGACACCAGGGATAACTTCCCTGCTAACTTTCAAAATAGTGCCATGGGATCTTTTACGTCCACCTGAGAGAGCAGACAGTGCCTCGGTTTAACGTCTCATCCGAAAGACAGCACCTCTGACAGTGCAGCACTGGAGTGTCAGTGTAGATATTTGAGCTGAAGTCCCTGGAGTGGGACTTGAACCCACAACCTTCGGATTCGGAGGCAAGAGTGCTACCCACTGAGCCACAGCTGATACGGTGTTAGGTGGATTAGGTGTTAAATGGCATCAGTATGACTTCAATCTTTAAATTCAACCCACATTTCCATCTTGTAATTCTCGGTGTGTTGGTTTAAAGAATTGAAACCTGATTTGTTCAAAGCAATGCCTCAATTTACAAAATAAACTAGTCAAAAAATGATGCTCTGACTATTTACTAAAACATCACGTTTCTTATTGACGTTGCGATCTTGATTCACTGCCATGTTGTCCATGGGACGTCATTGTTGAAGAGTGTCTTAAGGTGGCTTCATAGAGAACGGTGAGGGAAGGGGGGTGGGACCATGAGTTCAAATGGCCTGAAACATACTCTGGAGCTTTCCTCAGCTCAGAAACTACTCTAAACTGGGGCTACGGATTTCTTCAATATGGTGCAATGTATTTCATGCTTTTACCTCTTGCGTTCCTCTTCTCTTTTCAGGTCTGTCTTACCGCAAAGGACTAGCTTGGTCACGAACAGAAGATCCTCAAGACACTCTTTGTCTGCACCCACTTGATGTGAAGGCGGCAGTAAATGTGGTTGAGAGCAGTGATGAGCTGGATAACATGTACGCCACTAACAGTTTCTGGGGAAGTTAAAATGGGAATAGTTTGAGCTTCCAAGTTTGTTGCAAACACACAATTGTACATTTCTTTTTTTAAATCAACAAAATTCTGAATATTCCAGGGGAGGGGTGGGAGATGATGACTACCAGCATGCCGTGCCATGGATTGGTGAGATATAGGCGGAGTCCCTAACGGAGTCCCTAATGTCTGTTCTGTTGCCATGTGATGTTGAAGAGTGGAAGCTGGGCACTGCCCGAGTGTGGGTGGGAGGAGAAATCGGAGGAACCGGTTGTTAGTGACCCTCCCACACCTCAGTGGCCGGCTAAGGAGTTCTTTTAGGAGAGCCCTGCGAGCAATGTTCCCGCTAAGTTGCACGGATGCGCAGTAATCTGAAGGATCCCGTGCAGGCCGCTCACCGGCTTTTACATTGTGAATACCGCGCATGCGCAGAAATTTAAAGGGACCACGCATTAAAGAAACAGGCCGTGCAGAACAAAGCGCAGCTTACAGGGAACGTTGCCTGTGAGACACTCTCTCGGCTGCAGGAAATGCCATGGTTAGGGATTTCAGAAAGAGGAGAAATGTTGGTTTGGGGTAAAATTGGAGAGTAATATTAGTATATAAAAAACCCCCCACTGGTTTTCAGACTACGAGTTTTTTATTATCGCTGTTTTTATTTAGTGTGGAAAGCTAAGTGTGTGTGTTCATCTTCATCAAGGGTGTACTTTCCTGAATTCTTCACCCTTGCAAATTCCAAAGAAACAACAAACTGCTCTAACATTCTTAAACTCTACAATGGTGACTTTTCCCCCTCGTGGAAAATATGTTTTAGCAGTGTTTAATTGTGATAGTGCTTATTTTGTTACTGAGGATGAAAGTTTACAAAATTAAGAATTAAAATTTTACTCCAGTGAGCTTCTCATAAGAGAAATAAACTTTCACTCTAAACTATTCCTGAATAGATGTCATTATCATTCCCTAGTTATTGAATAGCAAGTAATATCTACACCAGTAATGCTGGAAAGTGGTTACATTTTAGCACTTTTAGATCATTAATTCTTGGACTGATGACATCAAGGAGTCATTTTGTGTTCTTTGAAATGCTGCTGTTTGACTTGTCCAGAATTGATGTTTGTTTTTGTTGCAGGTTGCTTGTGGAAGTTTCTGCTGCATGGGAGGGCTGTCAAAAGTATTTCTATCAGTCTCTTGCTCGGCAAGTTGCCCTCCAGGCAGCGATGCGCACTCCTGCGAAGGTAATCATGATCACAGCAGCTTAAATCTGCCCGCTGATGTCCAGCGTAGTTGTCATTGACCACAGTAATTTTCATGCTTTTTTTTAAGTTGGGGGGGGATGGGTGACGGGAGGAATATTCCAGTAATTAATTTGTCGTCTTAGCACCTGGGTAGATAGATCCACATTGGTAAGTGTCAAATAAGCTAAGTATTACTAAAAAGATGAAAAAGTTATTGGTGCGATTTGTTAAATAACAGTATTATCACGCTGTAGTACGCTATATAAAAAAAAATGTTAAATTCATTCACGGCCGGTATTTATTCCTCATCCCTAATTGCCCTCAAGAAGGTGGTAGTGAGCCGCTGCTTGAACCATTGCACTCTGTGTGGTGAAGGTACTCCCACAGTGCAGACTTTGTTGTAGCAGTTTTTTATGACAATCTTGTAGTTTCATTGGCCCCAAGTTTCCACACGCGGCAAAACAGGCGCCCCTCCGAGCTGGGCGCCCGTTTTTCGCGCCGAAAAGGGCGCCTGAAAAAAAACGCGCTATTCTTGAGTGCTTTACAGCTCGATGTCTGCCTGGCGCGGCGCCCAGGGGGCGGAGCCTACCACTCACGCCGATTTTGTAAGTAGGAGGGGGCGGGTACCATTTAAATGAGTTTTTTTTCGTGCTAGCAACCGTGCGTGTTGGAGCGTTCGTGCACGCGCAGTGTGAAGGAAACATTGGCACTCGGCCATTTTTGTAGTTCTTTGTAGCTGTTCAATTTTTAACATTTTTTTAATAAAACCACATTGCCCTTCCATGATCAGCACTGAGGCTTCTTGCAGCAGTGAGAAGGCTGCAGGTAGCCTCAGAAGTTGAGGCAGCCGTTTCCCGACGGGCCCTCCCCTGCCGTCGGGAATGGCTGCCTCAACTTGAGGCTTCCTGCAGCCTTCTCCCTGCCTGAAGCACTTTCACACAGGTAGGAACATGGTTTATTTAATCTTTTCTTTGCTTATAAATTTTTATTCAGGTTGGAATTATTTATATAAGTATAACTAAGGATTTATTGTAGAATGTAATGACTTCCCTTGCCCCCCACCCCCCCACCTCGTTCCGGACGCCTAATTTGTAACCTGCGCCTGATTTTTTTTAATGTGTAGACAAGGTTTTTTCAGGCCTACAAAAATCTTCACTTGCTCCATAGTTTGGAGTACGTTTTCACTGTGGAAACTTTCAAATCAGGCGTCAGTGGCTGGACACGCCCCCTTTTGAAAAAAAAATTCTGTTCCAAAGTGAAACTGTTCTACCTGACTAGAACTGGAGCAAACTAAATGTGGAGAATTGCGATTTCTAAGATACTCCGTTCTCCACCAGTTGCTCCTAAAAATCGGGAGCAAATCATGTGGAAACTTGGGGCCATTGTCACCATTACTGATACACCTAGTACTAGCTTTTTAATTCCAATTTTATTTAATTAACTGCCGTGGTAGGATCTGAACTCGTGTCTCCGGATCATTGGTCCAGGCCTCTGGATTACTAGTCCAGTGTCATAACCACTATGCTAACTTACCCCTCGTAACTTGTAATGATAAATAGTTGTGTGTGAGAATAGATCCATAAAATGCAGGGATATAGCAGTCTACTGTTTATGGTACTGGACTAGCAACCCAGAGATTGAGAGTTCAAATCTCACCATAGCAAGCTGTGAAATTGAATACAATAAAGCTGGTAATTTTATGAGCTGGCACCACAAAAATGAATCATAAAAGCTTGCCGGGTTGTTGTAAAAATCCAACTGGTCCATTTAGGGACGGAACCTCTCGTTTCTACCTATTCTGTCTACACATGACTCCCACTACATGGGTGACTAACTCTCAGGGCAATGAGGGCTGAGCTGTAAATACTGCCTTGCCATTGCCAGCCATATCCCAAATATAAATTTGGTAATTTTTTTAATTGCAAATGTATGATGCCAACCTCAAAGTTCTTGTGGAGTATTGTCTAATTAGTTCCAACAATTTAAAAACAGTGGAAAGAATTTGTAGCAGGGTAACAAAGATTATGTGTAAAATTTAAATCGCTGCACTGGAAAAATTGAATTTGTGCTTTTGGAGGGGGAAAAAGATTGGCGTTACAGGCAAGGCGATCCAATTTTTTAAGTAATGTAAGTTGATGAAGGTCGTGTATCAAATCCAGAATAGAGGAATCTAGGCACTTAATTATTAGCCATGAATTGAATTTAACTTGAAGAAAAACTTGTTAAAACTTGAGAGTAGGTTAACTTGAGAAATTGCCACCCCGGCAAGTAGATACTGGTCTTATCCCTTTCTATATTCTTCAGTTTGTTTCTATTCATTGCCGAGATATATCCTTATTCATGAAATTTCATCTTCTGTTTTTCAGATTTAGTTTTAATGACGTTTGTTTGGCTTTTGTAGGAACTTGGCCTGGGTAATGTTGAACGTTGTCGAGGGTTTGCAGCTCATCTTCTGAAACTGCTGATCAGACAGAGGCAGCGACTAACTGGGTTAACTGAGCAGTGGGTCGGCTTCAGGTACATTGTGTGAAAATGCCGCTTAAAATGTTTCTTGAAATGGTACATTTTTAGTGATGTGCAGAAATTACAATCTTCCAAATGTGCTTTATTTGAGCAGTCCTAGATAGTAACTTCACTGGGACAGTACAAGTTATCTATTAAAAATCACAATGATTGTCATAACTCTGTGTACTGTTTACCTACTTTTAAAGTCAAATGGCATGCTGCCTAACTCTTATGCTTGAATCCTTTTTTATTTCTGTTTATCTATACCAGACATCTGATTAAAAGCGTACAGGAGATTCAGAAAAGGCTGGCAGGGCTCAAGGATCATGATGTGGCTCTTCCACCTCAGGATGGCATCAAGCTTTGGATGGACCAACTGTGCACCCTGTCTATGAAGTTCATCATGACCTTGGAGCAGCTTTTATGGTTTTTGCAGTGTTGCCCAAGAGACCAGCCATCTGAAGTGCATGATGAGGTGCAGGAGAAACCAACCAGTACTGAGCAGAAGGTCAGCTGCAAAGGGGACTCGGGAAATGCAGAAATGGCAGCAGCATCTTCACCTGAGGATTTTGTCCAGTCGCATTTGACATTCCCCACACCCTTGGTTGCAGATTGCTTGCCCGATGCTTGTAAAATGCGACAAGGAGATCCTACATGGCAACAAGTAACTCACCAGGTTGCAAACATGTTGAAAGAGGTTAAGGCAGTGAAGGCAGAAGTGGATGAAATGAATCACCAAACTAGTAAAACCTTGCTGTATTCATGGTAAGTCTTTCCATTTAAAAAAAAAACATCAAATAATAACGGTGGCCCAGTACTTAATGTGCGTTCGCAGAGAATGTGGGTTCATGCACTTTATTTCTGCACACACAAGCTCCTCGAGCTAAGCCATTTCATCTGGAAGAGGTGCCAAATAAAGACTAGAGGGGAGAAATTCGGGAGCTGCAGGCTCTGCAAGGGGAAAAACTTGCATGCTTCCCGAGGGCAGCCGTGATCCAGCCCGACCAGCAGAGTGCCATGCTGATCGATCACGTCGAAAACCATCAAAACAAATTGACAGAGCATTTCATCATTGTTTTCACCAACCTCAGCCACCTCGCCTTTAAGCATCGCCCCTGAAGTGCCTGGCCTCCCGATGAACACCTCCTGCAGCAGCTGGTGTTTTAGCCCGGCAATGCTGCAGGGGGCAGAACCAAAGTTCGGGTCCGGGGCGATGTGCACGGCGATGACGTCACGATCTCCAGGCGAAGGAGATCGGGGCGTAACGACATATTGCCGCTGCAAACTTCCTGCCGAATATAGAGCGAGTCGATCTTGTTGTCGTGCCCAGTCGGAAAGTGCTTAGTGCCCCAATATCGCCCCCCCCCCCGGAGGCGCTAAGGAGACCAATTTCTAGGCCCTGGTGCTTCTGAATAGTGGGGGCAGGAAAAATGATGCTTCTGCTGGTATGTTGCAGGAGAAAGTACCTTGCCTAAGTGGCCGCACCAAATGCATTTTCTTTTGGAGTCAATAAATGGTAATTAGAAGCAGGGGGCCCATTTTCCTCCCTGTGATTAGCTATTTAACGCAGACTGATAATTGAACCCAGAACATGACTAGTCTTGGTGACTCTGTTGCTCACTTGGTAAACTCACTGAGCTGTTGGGGAAGCGCTGTTTTCTAGTTTTTAACTTAAATTAAAAGGTCTTGCATTCATAAAGTGCTATTCATGACCTCAGGACATCCCAAAGCGCTTTACAGCCAATTAAATACCTTTTGAAATGTGGTCCCTGTTGTATTGTATTAAAAAAATAGTATAATGATGCAAGGGTTCTGGTTCAGTAAACCATTTTTCCTGAATGAAAACATAATGCGATTCCTTTTTTTTGTTTTGTCAGGACATGTTTTGAGACTTGTTCATCGGGGATTGGTTGTTTGAGTAGGACCATCGTTCAGCTGCAAGATGTACAGGCCCTGTTCACTGCTCCTGCCTCCAGGAACACTTCTTGCTGCCCAGCACTGTTCAGGAGTCTAGAATATATTAAGGAGGAAGTCAGTTGTGCAGTGACTGAATTTACAACCTGGGAAAAAGAACTACTGAATCTGACATTTGATGGTAAGAATGAAATGTGTGCAAAAGTGAAACATCATCTAAATTATATTTTATTTTTCTGTAATAAATTAAAACTTGGCCATGAAATTCATTGTGACTTAACTCTTGCTTTTTGTGTTCCTTGAAAATAGAAGATTCCAGCGTGAGTTCAGCAGGGGACTTCTCCCTGCAAGTGGAGCCAGCTATTAACACGATACTTTGTGCTGTGCAGACTGTAGTAAAGAGGCAGAAAGAGGAGAATGAACAGGAGAAAATCACTGGTAGGCATTGGTGTTAGTTTGCAGCTATGTCTTCAATTTTTAAATAATTAATGCTTTATTTAAAGGAGAATGGTAATGGGGAGGGGGTGGGGGGCGGGGAAGGGACTGACAGGAGAGAATACTATCATACTTAGACAGAGGTACTATAATTTACCTCTACCAACACCAGTGAGACCGGTCACCTTTTGAGTTTCCGCTCAGCAGGAGGTTGCTCTGATGCCTCCTGTTACATCCAGGAGTGCTCAAAGGGGAAAGCTGGAAATTGCTGCTTTGAGATCAGTATTGATGGCTACCTGAAGCCACTCGAGTCGATAACAGCCGAGTACACAGGAATGGTCGGTTTAGATCTAAGTTCTTTTAAATATTGGGGTAGGTTCAGTTTTTTTTTGTACCTTGACAATGTCATAACACCAAATAGCCAGTGTATTCTATATAGTTTGTTAAATTACATGCATGCTAAAAATAGATTGTTGCTGGTTACCAGGAAATAGTCACTACATATTAATGCTGATGTTTTAATTGACTGTAGGAAATGAAGGCAATGAGGATAAGGAGGAGGTGCAGACAGTTTGGTCTGGATATCTGAGTAAATGTTTGGAGCAGCAACTGGCGAGCGACATTACTTCTTTAAATCTGCCGAAAGTAACTGCTGTCATTTCTGAGCTTCTGGAAAAGCTAATGGATTATCGTCAGGAGTGCACATTAGAACAGTACCCGGTTGGTTATATGTTAAAACTTACCCTTTTTATTTATAGGTACTGAGATTAAATATAAGATTATGCCCTAGAAATCTGGGTCATTTGCCCCTCGCTGGAGGGGTGGGGGGGAGCACAAACGACTTTTCACCCAGACCCGGCGCTGCTAATGTCTCCCGCTAAATTCTGCGGGAGTTTATCGCCGGTGGTAACACATATCGACCCGTTTCACTGTGCTGGCAATGACTAGGTCATCACCGTGCACAGTGCCCTGGTATCTCCCCCTGAAACTGCGCCGAGCAAACTGGGCGGCAGGCCGCTCGCGTGGTGATAGATGAAGGGGAGGAGTTGGCCATTTAAAAAAAAAAAAAAAATTTATTAAAATTTTGCCGAGTGCCCCTTTGCCGCTTTAAATGCGGGGTCCGTGCCGCGATTGGTCAGCCCGGTACTCTGCTTGAGTGCTGGGCTGTTGGCACGGCATCCCCACTCCCCGGTGGTCCAAGTAGGCCCATTTTTATACTGCAGAGTTTGGAGCTTGGGCCCTTCCTTTTAATCAGGGAAGAGCCCCTCCTACGTGGCCCAGTGCGTAGCGCTGCGTCACACTCCCGACGCGTCCGCCCCGTTACCATCCCAGAAAGGAAGTGAAGCGCGCTCTTTTGCATCCACTTCCGTTCGGGGGCGGTAACCTGAATTTAGCAAGCAGGGCAGAATTTCTGTGCCTGTCGCGTACTGTCGCGTACTGTCCCGCCTCCCGGATGTTACCGCCCCCTAAACTGGGCACGACAGAATTTTTCTCCCTATGTCTTTAACTATATTTGAACTTCAGAAGTAACCAAGTTCCTGCTGAGCACATTTTCTTAGAAAAAAGCTTACTCGTGTATAATTAATAATATAATTTAAGTTTATTCATTCTTGGGGACAGAAGATGATGAGTAATCCCTTGGTTTGAATTATAAGAACATAAGAAATAGGAGCAGGAGTAGGCCATTTGGCCCCTCGAGCCTGCTCTGCCATTTAATAAGATCACATCCACTGGCTCCCCTTGTCCACCCTGCTCATTACATCCTCAAAGAACTCCAGCAAATTTGTCAAACATGATTTCCCTTTCATAAAACCATGTTGACTCTGCCTGATTGAATCATGTTTTTCCAAATGTCCTGCTACTGTTTCCTTAATTATGGACTCCAGCATTTTCCCAACGTCAGATGTTAGGCTAACTGGTCTATAGTTTCCTGCTTTTTATCTGCCTCCTTTTTTAAATAGGGGCGTTATATTTGCGGTTTTCCAATCCGCTGGGAACGCCCCAGAATCCAGGGAATTTTGGTAGATTACAACCAATGCATCCACTATCTCTGCAGCCACTTCTTTTAAGACCCTAGGATGCAAACCATCAGGTCCAGTGGACTTGTCCGCCTTTTGCCCCGTTATTTTACCAAGTACTACTTCTTTAGTGATTGTCCTCCCTCCCTATAGTCCGTTGATTATCCACCATTGGGATGTTTTTAGTGTCTTCTACTGTGAACAAAATATTTGTTCAAAGTCCATGCCTGGCTGAAATAATCGGATGGACTCTCGTCAATATACAAAAGAGCTCTCCATTAGAATTCATTTTGCCACAAGATCCTCCATGGGAAGTGTTGAAAACCTACCATTATTGTGGTCATGTTTGCAAAGAGCGCAATTCTCTTGGTACCAATTTAATTGAAATGTTTTTGCAATTTGGCATCGAACGATTGTTCCTTCCTGGTTTTCCCAGAAAGGATTGATACTGGATGCTGAATCCATACACCGTACTTAAAATAACTTTAGTAAAAGTAGAACTGTAATAAAATAATTTCAGTTCAATTCACTTTAGATTTGGGAACATTTTTCACTTTGTTATCTTCAACAGCATTTTGAACAACCTAAGCAGTAAGCAGGCTAAAAGAAAATGGAAAGATCGCTGACCCTTAGAGGTTTTAGCTTTGCTTGGCAAATTCACATCCTTGTGCCAAGTAACTCTGTGCTCGCAATCACTGAAACACATTTCTTTGGTGTGGTATCGGTGACTTGACCCGGCACAAGCTCCTGCTGTGCTCTCATTGGTCAATGTGACAACGAGCTAGGAGCTCTGAATTTTGTTCTCAATTTTGCGAGTTTAAAAGTTGCCAATGAGATTGATGACTTCCAAATCGCGATTTGATAAACATGGTTTTTCATTTATTTAGCAAACGACTGCTCCTGTTAGTACTGAAAAGAAACCGATGTATGGGAATTCCAGTTCAGCGTCTGATTTTTCTCTTCCTTAGTTGTTCAATCAAAGCTGCTGCTGCATTGTGCGACTCCTTCCTCTACTGACTACCTACTCCGACCTGGTCCTGTACTACCTAACTGTTTCCATGGCTACTCACCGGAGCAGTGGAAAATTGCTGTCCATTTTAGCTCATTTATTCACAGACCTTGCTGTGCAGGTATGGTTAAGCATTAAAGTTTCTTATGCTCTTACTAAAATGGGTTTACATTTCTGAATTATCACATTTAAAATCATTTGTTTCTGATTATAAAATTATCTCCAACACCATATTTTCTGGCCTTTCTTCCTTCATTCCCCTCACTTTCAAATCTCTCCCTGCCCCCCACCCCTACCCCACAAAGAAATACTTTACATCTGCAATGTTTCCCTGTGTCAGTCCTTCGGAAAAGTAAAAGTAAAGGAAACTGAATATTCTGAAGATAGAGGTTTGACTATAAAATTCTTCCATGTTTACTGTGACGTTTATAAAAAAAAATTAAACTTGTATAATTTTCAACAAAGTTTGTCTTTGTTGTAAACTATCCTTTAAGCACAAATACTTGAAATATTTTAGGGGTATGAATTATATTTTATTACAACATTGGGATTGTATGTTATCACCAAATGTCATAAATTTAGCAGTGCAAGTGTTTTTATAATGTGGGGGTGTTGGCTAAGGACCAAATTGGGCTTGGAAATATTCAATGATTCTGCTTGAACTTGGAAAAATTGCCAGTTGGGGTGGTGTCGACCAGCAGTCACTACCAGTGATACTGTATCCCAGCTGAAGTCCATGCCTTTGGTGGGGCAGCTTGATGTGAGCAGAATTATACTACACAGATGTGCAGTTCAACGAAGTTTATAGTGTGGATTGGGAAGAGAATAAGACTGAGCTTCGATTGCTATTACTCAGTGCTTTAAAAAATCTGGGAGGTGAGTAAATGATGGAGAGGAATATTTCTTGTCACCAGGGATTCTGCCTTCCCAAGGACTTAATGGAGGATGCAGCGGGAGAAGGTTCAACCCAATTCCATGATAATGAAGCTGGAGGAATCGGAGAGGGTGAAGGCATGAAGGATGTTAGCGACAAGATAGAAAATGAAGACCAGGTATGTGTTTCTTCAGAATAATATGAGCCCATATTGCATGGTTAAGATTTCAAAGGAATCGGGTCATTCCACAAGTAATGGGGTTACAAGTCTACCATTCAAACAATAACTAGAATTCTAGAAATATGCGCTGTGCATCAGATCCTTGCACCAATTGCTTCTGCTGCCTTCAAGGGGACCGTCCCTCAACAATCAGCTACTCAATGATTGTTTTAAAAAAAAAAGTTGGGCCTTTTAAGGTTGAGTTTTTGCACTTGAGCTGTTAAATGTGTTGCACAACAACCTTCAGCTCGCTACAGATTGAACTTCAACATCTACATTCTGTACGACAATATTCTGTCTTTATCACTCAGCATCATACTTAAACCACATTATGTTGTCTGTCTTATTCAATGGTGTATTGTACCTTTTCAGTTGAGGCTCACCTATGAGCTGAATCGATGTATTATTGTTTGAAGAGGTCAGTGAGAGCTCCCCCTTGGCTCGTTGGTAAAAGCAGTGTATAATCCAGCCATGCAGATCAGAAAACACGAGGTTTGATTTTTAACCTCGACTTAGTTTATGTTAGCTATGTTGGGAATAGGGGTGCTTCAGTGGCCTGGAGTGGTGAAAACCAGCAAGTGTTTGCACTCATGATTGCTGTCCAGTGAGCCCTGCTGCAAAGTCCTGTGTGAGGGTGTTGGCTAAGGACCAGATTGCGCTTGGCTGTGATTCCACATCTTCATAAAGGTGGCCAATATTCAATGATTCTGCTTGAACTTGGGAAAAATTGCTAGTTGGGGTGGTGTCGGCCAGCAGTCACTACCAGTGATACTATATCCCAGCTGAAGTCCATGCCTTTGGTGGGGCAGCTTGATGTGAGCAGAATTATACTACACAGATGTGCAGGTCAACTAAGTTTAACATGAACTTTTATGAAATTATTTAATGAGATTAAAGAAATTATTTTGGACACAGTTGGTACTGGTAGGTGCATTTTAAATGAAAGTACTGTCGAACTTTGAGTGGAGTGGTGGTGCGAGGGTTTAAGAATTGAAGACATACTATAGTAATAACAAAGATGGGTACATGTGTCCTATCCTCTTCCTTTCCCATTATTTCTTCATCCTGTTGAGGCAGCAGCCAGTAATGTACTGTATTTTCTTTCTTGCTTTTGTTCTCGTTCTTCCCTTTCTTCCCTTTTTCTTCCATTTTTTAATTCTGTATAGAAACTCTCCCTCATTGCTGAAATAACTTTTCGAACAGAATTTTAAAATGTTACATTGAACGAGGTAATTAGGTCACATTTTTGAGCGAAACTCTTGTGTCCTCCCTCTCTTCAGGTGGAAGATACTTTCTGCAAAGACCAAGAAAAGAAAGAAGAGGCAGAGAATATGCCAGATGTTAAAGAGGAAGAGAATGCTATAGAAATGTCCGAGGACTTCCAGGGGAAACTGCATGATGGAGAGCCCAAAGAGCCAGGTCAGTTGCTGAGTGACGATTCAAGATGTGCTTTTAGTGTACTGTTTAATGTACTAAATGTAATGGAAATCTTGGTGTAAGAACACATTTTACTACTTTCCAATAGTGGCTTCTGTACATCACAGCACTAATACCATTGATCTGAGCTAGAAAGTTGCAGCTGCAGTAATAGTAAAATGGGCAGCATTACAGCATAGCTTATCTCATTAGCTTATATGAAATTTACTTGGAATGGGATAGTAAAGCTCACAAATGAGAAAAATAGGCGTTCAAAATCAAATGATGTCGGGGTCTGAGTTTGACATCCTGAAAACCTGTAAGTTATTTTGTGACTTGCAATATATATCCAATCCTATTTTTTAATTAATTCACTAGATGTGGGCGTCGCTGGCATGGCCAGCATTTATTGCCCATTCCTAATTGCCCTTGAGAAGGTGGTGGTAAGCCACCGCCTTGAACCGCTGCACTCCTTGTGGTGAAGGTACTCCCATGGTGCTGTTTGGTAGGGTGTTCCAAGATTGCGACGCAGCAATGATGAAGGAACGCCGCTATATTTCCAAGTAGGGATGGTGTGTGATTTGGAGGGGAACTTGCAGGTGATGGTGCTCTCGTGCGCTTCCTGTCCTGATCCAACTAGGTGGTAGAGGTCGCGGGTTTGGGAGGTGCTGTCAAAGAAGCCTTGGCGAGTTGCTGCAGTGCAGCTTGTAGATGGTACACAGTGAAGCCACAGTATGTCGGTGGTGGAGGGAATGAATGTTCAAGGTGGTGGATTAGGTGCCAATCATCCGGGCTGCTTTGTCCTGGATGGTGTTGAGCTTCATGGAGCTGCACTCATCCAGGCAAGTGGAGAGTATTCCATCACACTCCTGACTTGTGCCTTGTCGATCATTTCTCAATCTCTTGACTTTGTTTTCATTAAATGACATGCGCCACTTGTCACCATAACATTCTGGATAACTAGTCCAGTAATATAACCACTATGCTACCCTCATGTGCAGTTTGACAGTATTGTGAATACCAAATGTCATAGAAACATAGAAATTTACAGCGCAGAAGGAGGCCATTTCGGCCCATCGTGTCCGCGCCAGCTGGCAAAGAGCCGCACGGCCCTCGGTCAGCAACCCTGAAGGTTACCTATAAACCTATGAACAATGGTGGAAAGGTAAAGAGCATCTGGCCCAACCAGTCTGCCCCACACAACTATGATACCCCATGTATTGCACCATTTTACACTCCACCCCACCCGGAGCCATGAGAGAGGGCAAAAAAACAGATTAAAACCCCAAGCCAATTGAGGGAAAAAATCTGAGAAAATTCCTCTCCGACCCATCCAGGCGATCGAAACTAGTCCTCTGGCTGTATTAGATTCCATAATGTACTTACCATCGTGTCTGCGGCAGCCAACAAAAGTCTAATCCCATTTACCAGCTCAAGGTCCGTAACCCTGCAGGTTGCAGCACTTCAAGTGCACAGCCAAGCAACTTTTAAATGTGGTGCGGGTTTCTGCCTCCACCACCCTTCCAGTCAGCGAGTTCCAGACCCCCACAACCCTCTGCGTGAAGAAGCCTCCCTCAAATCCCTTCTAAATCTTCCACCAACCACTCTAAACCCATGCCCCCTCTTAATAGACCCCTCCATCAATGGAAATAGGCCCTTGCTATCCCTTGTCATCATAGTTAAGTTCCTGGGAGATATACTGACTGCTTCTGAAAACTGCTAGATTTATAAATTATAGTATCTTAAACTAATTCCATTTATAAGTTTGTATTTTGAATGATTTTTAATATCCAGATTTTCTGTTTGCTTCTACTGATACTGATAGTAAAACAAGGCCGTTGATTATAGAATTGTGCTGTTGGGGTCTGGCAGCAGTTGACTGCCAATTGAAGATAACATCTATCCTCAAAAACAACTTTAAACTGGAGAGCTGTTGAGAATCTTTTGTTTTATGTCATGGTTTGAACATTGGACATATACAGAATTTAATAAAATGTGAACCTTCATTTTTTATGGAAAAAGATGTTATAATGTTCTACGTGAGCAATAAATGAACTTTCTTTCAGAAACATAGAAAATAGGAGCAGTAGTCGGCCATTCGCCCTTCGAGTCTACACCGTCATTCAATATGATCATGGCTGATCCTCTATCTCAACACCATATTCCCGCATTTTCCCCATACCCCTCGATGCCTTTTGTTTCTAAAAATCTATGATTTCTCCTCATCTCAGTCTTATATTTCCTACCCTGTATCCTGAGACTGTGACCCCTTGTTCTAGACTTCCCAGCCAGGAGAAACATCCTTCCCGCATCCAGTCTATCCAACTCAGTCAGAATTTTATACGTTTCAATGCGATCCCCTCTCATTCTTCTAAACTCTAGTGAATACAGGCCTAGTCGACCCAATCTCTCCTCATACGACAGTCCTGCCATCCCAGGAATCAGTCTGGTGAACCTTTGCTGCACTCCCTCTATGGCAAGCATAACCTTTCTTGGGTAAGGAGACCAAAACTGCACACAGTACTCTTGGTGCGGTCTCACCAAGGCCCTGTATAACTGTAGTAAGACATCCTTGCTCCTGTACTCAAATCCTCTTGCAATGAAGGCCAACATACCATTTGCCTTTCTAACTGCTTACTGCATGTTTGCTTTCAATGACTGGTGTACCAGGACATCCAGGTCCCTCTGTACATCGACACTTCCCAAGCCATCAAAATTTTAATAATACTTTGTCCTTATGTTTTTCCTACCAAAGTGGATAACTTCACATTTATCCACGTTATACTGCATCTGCCATGTGTTTGCCCACTCACACAACCTATCTAAATCACCTTGCAGCGTCTTTGCATCCTCCTCACAACTCACAATCCCACCTAGTTTTGTGTCGTCAGAAAACTTGGAAATATTACATTTGGTTCCCTCATCCAAATCATATGATATCCCACTAGTCACTGCCCGCCACACCGAAACAGATCCGTTTATTCCTACTCTGTTTCTTGTCAGTTAACCAGTTTTCAAACCGTGCCAATACATTACCCCCATGTGCTTTAATTTTGCACACTGATCTCTTATGTGGGACTTTATCAAAGGTCTTCTGAAAATTCAAATACACTACATCCACTGGTTCTCCCTTATCTATTCTATCAGTTACATCCTCAAAAAACTCCAGTAGGTTTGTCAAACATGATTTTCCTTTCATAAATCCATGTTGACTTTGTTTAATCCTGTTGATATTATTTAACTGTGCCATTATCACATCCTTTATAATAGACTCCAGCATTTTCTCTACTACTGATGTCAGGCTAACCGGTCTGTAGTTCCCCCATTTTCTCTCT
The DNA here is from genome assembly GCF_044704955.1 of Pristiophorus japonicus. NCBI lineage: Eukaryota > Metazoa > Chordata > Chondrichthyes > Pristiophoridae > Pristiophorus > Pristiophorus japonicus. Next base: position 167,437,256 of record NC_091983.1, read on the forward strand.
CCCTCCTTTTTTAAATAGTGGGGTTACATTTGCCACCCTCCAATCTGCAAGAACTGTTCCATAATCTATAGAATTTTGGAAGTTGACAACCAATGCATCCACTATTTCCATGGCTACCTCTTTTAGTACTCTAGGATGCAGATCATCAGGCTCTGGGGATTTATTGGCCTTTAGTCCCATTAGTTTCTCCAGCACTATTTTCTTACTAATAATCATTTCCTTTAATTCCTCTTGCTTACTAGACCCTTGGTTCCCGAGCATTACTGGGATGTTATTTGTGTCCTCTTCCGTGAAGACAGAACCGAAGTATTTATTTAATTGTTCTGCCATTTAGCATCAACAAGAAATCCATCAGAATACAGAATTGAGCTGCTTTTCTTTGAAATAGTCTAGTTAAACTGTTATCAAATTGTTGATATAGCCTCCACACAGTTTTGTAGCATTCTGAAATGAGACACAATAACTGGTATTTAAATGGCTGAATTGTGTCCTCAGGAGAGGATGACGATGATAAGGAATCGGATAGTGAAGAGGAAGAACTGGATAAACAGATGGGCGACCTGGGAGATGCAGAGGCTGACAAACTGGATGAAAGACTGTGGGGAGATGATGATGATGATGATGATGATGATGGTGCGAGTGACAAGGCTGAAGACACGGGCTCTGGGATGGATGTGGTAAGATGTCCAGCATTTCTAAATCTGTGTGCAAAATCCACTTTTAATTAAAGTCATTTCAGTGTTGATGGTTTCCCTTCGCATTGGAATTTATTATTTTGAAAACGGTGAGATTGTAGCAAAGTTGATGGTCATCTTTGTTTCCATTTATACCGAAAAAAAACTGCTTGCTGGATACCCAATGTGTGTAGTCTTTTCTCCTGGTTTGTTTCATTTCGCTGGAGTTGTGATGTCCATCTCTACTTGTTTTTAGTGTCTTTGTTTTTAGTTCCCTTATTTTTTATTCATTTCCATGTTCTGTTCCTTTTTCTGGGACAATAACAAATACCAGATGAGCACTAACTCCTCCTTTGAAGCATTGGGTCCTGAAGCATCCATGTATCACATTTACCAACTCTGACCCTCCCTCTCCCAAACTCAGTTTTCCTAGTTTATAGTTGATGCAGTTTGTTTTAAAATAACATGTTTGAGCATTTTACTGACCAAATCAGGAAGTTTTTCTCATTAAAAGTTCCGTATACATACCACCAGGGGGAATCATACAGATGAAAAAGAGGAGTGGGGGTGGGGGGGGTGAAGGATAGATACTTGGCGGTCTCTGCAGGTACAGTGTGGAGGCGGGAAGAGAAGCTATTGCTAGAGATGCTCTGACTAGGATTGGATAAGTAAGAGTGGAACCAAGCGAGGGCAGGCCCAACAGGCTGGATAACAGAAAGGCATTAGAGGAGGATGGTGTGGTTGACTGTGCCAAAGGCTGCAGAGACAAGGGATAATGGTCACAGTCAGAGATTGTCAATCATGAATATTTAGGGCCATTTCAGTACCAGGGCAGGGTGGAAACCTAATTGGAGATATTCAAATGGAGTTGAGAGAGATTGGCATGAGGAGGCACCAACATATTCAAGGACTTTGGTGGTGGTTTGTGAGGGACAGTGAGGCCGAGGAGGGGGTTCATGACGACACTTGTGAAATGGAGGGGGGACAGTAACTGAGGAGAGGGAAAGAACCATTTACAATGTCAGCTGGCATGGAGGCCAAGAAGAGAAATTGGGTGTTCAGCCGTTTTTTGGGAATGGTGTTGAAGGAATGAGAGGTAGGTTTCATGGACGAGATGAGCTCTGAGGGCATGTTGGGGGCAGGGTGCAGAGGGGAGTGGCACTTGAGAAGTTGGAGAGACATAGGCCAGAATTTTGCGGGGCATCAGCGGGCACGATCGGTGACGGGTTGGGTGGAAAATGTTTTTCTTCCCCAGCGGGTCGGGACCCCGCTGCCATGCACCTTTCCCAATGTCTGGTCTGTCAGCACTGAGCAGACCCAACATGCAGCCGTGGGGGACCCAATTCAGGTCATTAGTGACTTGTTTAGAGCCACTTAAGAATGATTTTCAGCTTGCCTTTTGCATTTGACAGCTCGCCTACAGGGTCCATGCTGGCCATGGACCACGTCTGTCAAGCTGAGGTGGGAGTTCAGTGGCCATTGAATGAACTGTTGAGTTGACAGCTTCAAATGTAAAGTAAAAGCTCCCACCTTAGAGATATCTTCCCTCAGCCACAAGCTCTTCCTCACTGCATTTCCACAACAGATTCATCATGCTGCAAGTCTTTACACAAGTCTCCATCCAATCTGACCTCATTACTTCTCTCACCATTGATGGATCGCTTCTGTCATCTCTACTTCACTTGCTATCTATTCCATGGGTACCCTTTATACTCTCTCTCACCTTGGTCTTCAGAACCCCACCACGAGCAGCAACAACACCAACCTGCTCCACAATGCGCAGGACTGAGGGCATTAGCACCTGACCACAGTGCTGCCCAGAAGGCCCAGGGTGGCCTCGTCATGGTCATATTTACTTCACTTGACGCTGTACACCCTGACTGCCACATGATGCGCCAGGTTGGCACCACCCCACACCAATGCCATAAAGCATCCTTACAATGTCCAAGCCATTCCTTTCACACTCATCACCATTGCGGGGAGTACTGTTATGTCTCACTATTCACTGAAACTCACTAAGCCACTTCCAAAGGTGTACACAAATATGTCCAAGAACGCAAAGTGTTGAAAATAAAAGTTTCAATGTTTGACACCACAGTAACATTAACTTTACATGTACATTGCATAAAACACCCAAGTGCCTACCCTTGTGTGTTGTTAGTTGGTTTGATTGCAATAAGATGAGGGTGAGTGTGAGGGGTGGCTAGTGAGATGGGGATGTGATAATGTAGATAGAGAGGGATGGGTGAAGGTGCAAGGTAAGTTGGTGTGAGGATGTGCAGGAGTAGGGTCGGGAAGGCAGAGTGATGGGGATGTGCTCAGAGACACAACAGGGTGAAGTTGAGTGTAGCTTTGTACTAACATTTCCTGGTTTACTGAGATCAGTGAAACGTTTGTGCCACTGCATCCAGGTCCTCCTGACTACATTCCTGCTTGTGCTCTCCTCTGCAATGTGCAACCAGGCTGCGTTGGTGTCCTGGGGCAGTATCCTCCACCCATGGGCAGGGAAGAGAACCTCACTGCGTGCTGTGAACTCTCTCCATAAGTATATGTGCAGTGATTGTCAATATTTGCAACACCTCAATGCTGTAGAACACTGACAGCACAACTGTCAAAATAAAACTGGACATGGTCCCTTTAAGGAAACCGACTGATGACTCATCATTAAATGACATCACCAGACCCGTTTCCTCTAATTGGCTGGGAAACGCGCTGGGCGGGCTTAACCAGCCCTATGAAGGGAAATTTATTTTAGACAGCAGGGTGGAGACAGCAATGAGGATGGGATCAGCTACCAACATCGCTCCCCCTGGACGGCCTGCATCTGCAAATATTTTACATCGCATGTGCACTGGGACTTTATTGTTTTTTTGATATCATCAATCAACAATCATTTCTTTCTTGCCAATTTGAAAAGATTTGCATGGATCTGAGCACTTGATTTTATATGTCTCTTCCTTCCCCTGACCCCCCCCCCCCAACAGGTTAATGGTAAACCTCTTCATTTTCATTTATTGATCAGCTCCATCTGGGAGTTGCCTCGACCTGATTCGGCTGCACTTTTTTTAGTTAACCTCAATTGTTTTTCTTGTACTTATTACAGGAACAGTCTGAACTTGTTGCTAAAGATGACAACGTGAATGCAGCAAACCAAAATGACAAAGAAAGACAGGAGGAGAAGAAAAAGGAGGAGAGAGGGGAAGAGGAAGGCAAAGAAAAAATCCATGAGCAGTTGGATGAGGTATTGACATTTATTTTCACCAAAATGAACATTCAGAAAGGATTATAAGAAATAAATGTGCAATATCAATATTTTGGTTAAAACTAGTTTCTTCTGTCGCAAATGCTTCAGTCACTGAAGTGAGTTTCTAAGGGTTAAAATAAGTGTCTGAACAATGTAATGCTGAATATGGAAGTTGCATATGTATCTATAAATGCTCTGAATTATTGCCCGGCTTACTTTTGGATGCTCACTGCCGCTCTTGGTTTTGTCTTTATGATTGTTGATTTTATCTGAATCCTGTTCTTGCCAAGTTCACAAGAATCCTGGGGATTACAGCACAGAAGGAGGCCATTCAATCCTTGCCAATGTGTTAATGATGGCTCTTCAATTACTTTCTGTTTTAATCCTGTTTCTATGCCCTTTCCCATATCCTTTTATATTCAGTCTTTTCAAATACTTGACCAATTCCCTTTTCAATTATGTTGTAGTCTCTGCCTCAGTAGCCACTTTTGATAAACCATTTCATTCACTCATAATTCTATGCATGGAAAAATGTTCATGATGCTCAGTCTAACTCTTTATTAGTGATTCACTTACCAATGGCAACAATCTTTCATTATTCCACCCCCTACAAATCTTTTGTCACTTTGAAAACCATTATTAGATCCCCACTTAACTATTTCTGTAGAAAAGGCTCCCATTTTTCATGTCTGTCTTCATAACCAATCATTCCTGGTAGTATTCTGTTCAATCTTCAATTGTACCTTTTCCATGGCCATAATGTTCTTCTTAAAATGGGGTATCCAAACCTTAACACAGTTCTCCAGCTGCGGCCCAAGCCGATGCCTTGTACAAATTCCGCAAGACTTGGAATTAGTCCGGTTCCTACTGTGATTATTTACATAAGCATAAAATGTTTGCCTTATTCGCTGGCTATGTGACTGGCTGCACCTGAGTTCACATCTCGTGTTTCCCACGTTGCAAGCTCCAGTTCTCCATCGCATGATCTGTGCGAGGTTCTGAGCTGATGAGAAAGCATTGGGCAAATAACTTGTCTACTCTCTTAATTGGAATTTTTAGAGGCGGGAAAGGCAGACTCTGAGTGATAAAGGGCCCAAAATTGGCCAGGAATTGCTCTGTTTTTTGGAGCAACTTGATTTTTCTGGAGTATCTTAAAACTCCCCATTTTGCACATTCAATTTGCGCCATGTAAGGGAGTTAGTTAGGATTTGTTTAATTTAGTTTTTTTTTCCAAAAGGGGGCGTTATCAGCCATGTATGCCAGTTTTGGCCATTTAAGCCATTTTGGACAGCTAATAGTTGCTCCAAACTAACTTAGGCCAGTGTATGTGGCCACTTGTGGCCGCACAGAAAATCTTTGTGGAGAGTTAAGAAATCAGCGCAGATAGCCAGAGATAGAGGTGGGAAGGGAAATGGAGAGGACCTTACAAAGCACAACAACATTCAAGAAGCATAAAAACCATCAAGAAGAAATAAAAAATAAAATTTAAGTCCTACCTTCCTAACTCAGATCCGGGAAGTCAGCGGGCCAGCCGGTGCGAGAGGCTGGGGATAGGTGCGGGCGGGACTGGGTGGGAGAGCACAGGGAACTGACTCTCTGATTATTCCAGCGATCCGACCCTCTCTCTATTCCAGCGATCTGACTCTCTCTCTCTCTCTCTCTCTCTCTCTCTCTCTCTCTCTCTCTCTCTCTCTCTCTCTCTCTCTCTCTCTATTCCAGCGATCCGACTCTCTGACTATTCCAGCAGCCAGCCCGGCCCGTGCCGTGAGGCCACTCGGCCTGGGATAGGGGCGGGATCCATCGGGTCCCATGCTGCAGCACGGCAGGGGGCAGGAGCTACTGCGCATGCGCGAAACCTCCAGTGTGCATACGTTGAGCTGCCGGCACTGTTTTTCGCGCAGGGCCCTAGCTCCGTCCCGTAATGGATAGACCATGCCGAGAGCGGCCAGAATCCGGGGAGATCTTTGCGGTGCCGCTTTCACTCTAGAAGTCGGTGCATCTCCAGTGAGTGCGCCGAAAAAAACGGGTGGGCCAAATTTGGGCCCTATGAGGGGAAAATAACTAAACCAACTTTTTAAAACCATACATTTTTTTTTACAAAAAGCAATGAGTAGTGCAACATCCAGAAGTAGAAATGCTTTTTCTGTGCAGTGGTAACAAGTTTGGATAAGCTACACAGATCTCATTAGAAGTGAAATATGTTCTCATTCCAGTGATGGCTGCATCACGTTTAAAACATTCTTCACAAAAGGCCTATTGTGGAAGATACAAATGTGCACATTGATCTCAAATGACAGTATAGATATTACATTACGTTCATGTGAAAATATCTAATCAAGATAATCTAGTCGTGTTAGTCACATGTAGACTGAACCTATTATTGCACCAGACATTTATTAGTGACGTGAACAAATTCCAAATACAAGAGTCTGAGGATGCTTACTAATCGGTTTCATTACATTAGCGCGAGTATGACGAAAATGAAGTAGACCCTTACCAAGGCAATCAAGACAAAAAGCCAGAAGCAGAGGCCTTGGACCTGCCTGAAGATCTCAACCTGGAAAACCAAGATGGAGATAAAAGTGACGAGGAGCAGGAGGAAGAAGGTAATAAGGATGTCAGTTAGCCGTAGGCTTCTCTGGAATATGTTCTCGAGGAATAGATTTTGCAATAGTTTGACAATCTGATATTTCCCCCTCTGATAGTTGATAGTTCAATGAATAAATGCAGCACCTGGTTTAAGCTCAAGTTATACCGGCCAGAATTTCTTGCCAATTTTCTCTTGAGCTGTTGACTCCTTTCTGGGTGAGGCTCCATGGGTGGAGGGCACCCTGTCGTACCAAGCCCAAGATCCGTTATTCAGTGAATGAGCCCAACCCGGCTCTTGTCTAATCTCCACGTGCAGTCGCATGCTCTCTTCCAGCAGGGGGCGCTAGACAGCGAGCAAGAATCCGAGCTCTTTACTTTTCAGATTGCTCCTGGCGACCTCCTGCCTCCTGGCACACAGCTCCAATGTAGGGCAATGGGTGGGTTGGATGGAATTATATAAGAATGTTAAGATTAAATACTAAAAATTTAAAAGATATATGGATAAATATACTGTTTCTCTTGAAACCAGTTTGCGGTCTTTATTTTGCTGCTGTTCCTTTTTAAAGAAAACCATTTTTTAAATTGAAATTTTTATTATAAAATTCATAAACCTTTCACATTGTCCTCGTCCAGCTTATTGTTTAACCCATGTTTTTTGTCGACTGCTTCCATCATTTTTAAAGGACTACTGTCGAAAAAGTTACACCTCTTTACAACAGAACCACAATTGCAGATTTTGAGAGTGTAGAGTTACAATAAACCTTTTTTTTAATTTTATAAAGGAGACAATCCTTTTGATATAGAAGAAAAACTGAAGGATTTTAATGAGAAAGCTCCAGATGATGAGGGTGACCAGACAATGGAGGAGAGCACTGAACAAGAACAGGATCATGACCATCCTCAAACAGAGGATGGAACTGATGAGAAAACCCAAGAACAGAATGACGAGAATGAGGAGGAAAATATTGGGGAAGATCAGGAACACTGGGAAGAAGAAGAAAATGCTGAAAACATGGAAGAGCAACAGCAGCCTAAAGAAGATGAACGGAAAGAATCCGCCAGGGAGGACGAAGGAGTTCCCGATAACGAGGGACTGCAGCCAAAAGTATGTGATTTTTTAATTTCCTTTCATGTGGTGTTTACTTTTTCTTGCAGCCTTGGAAGAGGGCCAACAACAACAACTTGCATTTCTATAGCACCTTTTACATGGTAAAGACCAGGTGGCCTTCCTGACCTCAGCCTGCCGTCCTCAGTAACCAGTTACGATAAAGTGGACTAAAGCTGCTCGAGATGAATCTTTGTCTTTTTTTTCTTCGCTATGGAGAAATTCTCGGCATCTGGATTTCCTCAAGATGCCTGGCATTGATAATTTACTACTTGGGGAATTACAGGTTTCAAACTTGTGTCCTGCTACTCCGTGGTGTCCTCCTGGTAAATTGACAGTAATGGAGGTGAGAGTAATTACCTGAAAATTTAACGGTAGTTCAGTAACTTCATAAACTATTCAAACTTTAGCCCTGTGGTTTACTGACATTTGATCCTTTTAGATTTAATACATTCTTTCTAATCATTGCATCCGATCTTTTTTTTGTAACATCCACTGGGGAATTTTAAATTTTGAATTGGTGGTATTAAAGAACAAAAAAGGGGCGATCACACTCCTGGGAGTGTACTACAGACCCCCAAACAGTCAAAGGGAGATGGAAGAACAAGTGTGTGGGCAAATTGCTGTAAAAAAACTATAGAGCTGTAATAGGGGATTTCAGCTACCCTGATGTTAACTGGGGAAACAGCAATGTGAATGGTACAGAGGGTGTGGAATTCCTAAAATGTATTCAGGAGAACTTCTTTAGCCAGTATGTAACAAGCTGTTCTGGACTTGGTTTGAGGGAATTAAGAGGGGCAGGTGGAAGGGGTATCAGTGGGAGAGCATTTTGGTGCTAGTGATCATAATTCAGTAAAAATTTAGGGTAGTTATGGAAAAGACAAAGTTGGACCAGGAATAATAAAAGTTCTCAATTAGGGTAAAGCCAATTTTTCTAAGCTGAGATGGGCTTTAGCCCATAGTGGACTGGAAACAGCTACTTGATGGTAAATCAGTGTCAGAGCAGTGGGAGGCATTCAAGGAGGAGATCCTGAGGGTGCAGAGCAAGTATGTTCCCTTTAAAAAAAAAAAAGGGTAGGGCTAACAAATCTAGAGCCTTGTGGATGTCAAGAGACATACAAGGTAAGATAAAGTAAAAAAGGGAAGCTTATGACAGATTCCGAGAACTCAATACTGCAGAGACTCGAGAGGAGTATAAGAAGTGCAGGGGTGCAATTAAAAAAGATATCAGGAAAGCAAAGAAAGAGCATGAAAGAATGTTGGCAAGCAAAATCGGGGAGAACCCAAAGATGTTTTATAAATACATTAAGAGCAAGAGAGTAACCAGAGAAAGAGTGGGGCCTATTAGAAACCATAAAGGAAATCTGTGTGTGGCGACAGAAGATGTGGGTATGGTTCTTAATGAATACTTTGCATTTGTTTTCACAAAAGAAAGGAGTGATACAGACTTTGCAATGAAGGAGGAGGAGTGTGAAATATTAGAGAAATAAACAGAGAGGAAGTATTAAGGGACTTAGCAGCTTTGAAAGTGGATAAATCCCCAGGCCTGGATGAAATGTATCCCAAGCTGTTAAGAGAAGCAAAAGAGGAAATAGCAGAGGCTCTGACCATCATTTCCCAATCTTCTCTGGCTACAGGTGTGGTGCCAGAGGACTGGAAGACTGCTAATGTTGCAACTTTGTTTAAAAAGGGAGAAAGGGATAGACCAAGTAATTACAGGCAGTCAGCCAAACCTCAGTGATGGAAAAATTATTGGAAAAATCCCGAGAGACAGGATAAATCTTAATTTGGAAAGACATGGATTAATCAAGGACAGTCAGCATGGATTTGTTAAAGGAAGGTCATATCTGACTAACTTGATTTAATTTTTCGAGGAGGTAACCAGGAGGATCGATGAGGGCAGTGCGTATGATGTAGTGTATATGGATTTTAGCGAAGCTTTTGATAAGGTCCCACATGGCAGACTGGTCACAAAAGTAAAAGCCCATGGGATCCAGGGCAAAGTGGCAAGTTGGATCCAAAATTGACTCAGAGGCAGGAAGCAAAGGATAATGTTTGATGGGTGTTTTTGTGCCTGGAAGGCTATATCCAGTGGGGTTCCGCAGGGCTCAGTGCTGCGTACCTTGCTTTTTGTCGTATATATCAATGACTTAGACTTTAATGTTGGTATGATTAAGAAGTTTGCATATGACACTAAAATAGGCTGTGTGGTGGATAATGAAGAAGAAAGCTGTGGATTGCAGAAAGATATCAATATACTGGTCAGGTGGGCGGAACAGAGGCAAATTGAATTCAATCCAGATAAGTGTGAGGTAATGCATTTGGGGAGGTCTAACAAGGCAAGGGAATAAACATTTAAATGGTACGACACTGAAAAGTATAGAGGAACAAAGGGACCTTGGATTGCAGGCTCACAGATCCTTGAAGGTAGCAGGCCAGGTAGATAAGGTGATTAAGAAGGCATACAGAATACTTGCCTTTATTAGTCGAGGCATGGAATACAAGAGCAAGGGGGTTGTGCTTGAACAGCTGAAGTACTATGTGCAGTTCCGATCACCACATTACAGGAAAGATGTGATTTCACTGGAACGCGTGCAGAGGAGATTTACAAGAATGTTGCCTGGACTGGAGAATTTTGGATATGAGGAAAGATTGGAGATGCTGGGTTTGTTTTCTTTGGAACAGAGGAGGCTGAGGGGCGACCTGATTGAGGTATATAAAATTATGAAGGGCCTGGATAGAATGGATAGGAAGGACCCTTTTCCCTTGGCAGAGGGGTCAACAACCAGGGGGCATAGATTTAAAGTAATTGGGGGGAGGTTTAAAGGGGATTTGAGGGGAAATTTCTTCACCTAGAGGGTGGTGAGGGTCTGGAACGCACTGCCTGAAAGGGTGGTAGAGGCAGAAACCCTCACCACATTTAAAAGATACTTGGATATGCACTTGACATGCCATAACCTACAGGGCTACGGACCAAGAGCTGGAAAGTGGGATTAGACTGGATATCTCGGTCAGCCGGCGTGGACACGATGGGACGAAATGGCCTCCTTCCGTGCTGTAAATTTCTGATTCTACGATTAATGAATGTTTGGGTGGTGCAATGTTACACAAAGGTAGAAAATTGTCACATTTACTAAAATCTAGCGATTCCTGGAAAGTAACTTACCTATTAGTCAGCTATGCTTAACAAGTACCGTATTGCCTCTCACACAACAGTCAGATTAGTGGTTTGCCTTACTCTGTGCAAATGTTACTACCATGCAATTTACCAAATTAACTGATAGCAGTAGCAACTGCTGCACTCTACACTCAACATGCTGAGCTGCCTGCAGTCACTGACAGGGAGCAACAGCTTCGGTCGAGTGCACCCAACCATTTAATGTCACATGGAGTGAACCAAAGTGGCTGAGCAATAGCAGCTATGATGGATGGGGTCCTTAGGAGGAGGCCGAGGGTATTCGTCTATTGGGTCACTCCCCTGTGAAAGCGCCTTAGGGTGTTTTACTGAGTTAAATGTGCTGTGTAAATGCAAGCAGTCGTTGTCCGTTTGGCTGAAGATGTTTACCAATGTTTGAGTCTTGTTTCTTGCACTCGTGTACTGGGGGCTGTTATCCATGGTTGAGGATGAGGTGTTCATGGAGCATCCTCCTCTAGTCAGTAGCCTGATTGTCAAACCACCATCCTCGACAAGACATGGTAGGACTACAGAACTGGGATATGTTGTTTGTGGAACGACCCAGCTCTGTCTGTAACCACCTTTTGATGTTTGGCATGCAGGTGGCACTGTGTTGTTGCTTCATTAGGTTAGACCTCATTTCTAAGATATGACTGGTGCTGTTCCTACGCACCCCATTGAACCAGGTTTGGTTTTGTGTGTGAGGGATGTGCTGGGCCATGAGGTTACTTAAAAACATAAAAAATAGGTGGAGTAGGCCATTCGGCCCTTCGAGCCTGTACCACTAGATTCACCTCAGTATCCCTTCCCTGCTTTCTCTCCATATCCCTTGATCCCTTTAGCCGTACGGGCCATATCTAACTCCTCTTGAATATATCCAATGAACTGGCATCAACAACTCTCTGCGACAGAGAATTCCACATGTTAACAACTCTGAGTGAAGAAGTTTCTCCTCATCTCGGTCCTAAATGGCTTACCCCTTATCCTTAGACTGCGTCCCCTGGTCCTGGACTTCCCCAACATCGGGAACATTCTTCCTGCATCTAACCTGTCCAGTCCCATCAGAATTTTATATGTTTCTATGAGATCCCCTCTCATTCTTCTAAATTTCAGTGAATACAGGCCCAGTCGATCCAGTCTCTCCCTGTATGTCAGTCCTGCCATCCCGGGAATCAGTCTGGTGAACCTTCGCTGCACTCCCTCAATAGCAAGAATGTCCTTCCTCAGATTAGGAGACCAAAACTGAACACAATATTCCAGCTGAGGCCTCACCAAGGCCCTGTACAACTGCAGTAAGACCTCCCTGCTCCTATACTCAAATCCCCTAGCTATGAAGGCCAACATGCCATTTGCCGCCTTCACCGCCTGCTGTACCTGCATGCCCACTTTCAATGACTGATGTACCATGACATCCCGGTCTCGTTGCACCTCCCCTTTTCTTAATCTGTCGCCATTCAGACGATAATCTGCCTTCTGAATAACCTCACATTTATCCACATTATACTGCGTCTGCCATGCATTTGCCCACTCACCCAACCTGTCCACGTCACCCTGCAGCCTCTTAGCATCCTCCTCGCAGTTCACACTGCCACCCAGCTTAGTGTCATCTGCAAACTTGGAGATATTACACTCAATTCCTTCATCTAAATCATTGATATATATTGTAAATAGCTGGGGTCCCAGCACTGAGCCCTGCGGCACCCCACTAGTCACTGCCTGCCATTTTGAAAAGGACCTGTTTATCCCGACTCTCTGCTTCTTGTCTGCCAACCAATTCTCTATCGACGTCAATACGTTGCCACCAATACCATGCGCTTTGATTTTGCATACCAATCTTTTGTGTGGGACCTTGTCAAAAGCCTTTTGAAAGTCCAAATACACCACATCCACTGGTTCTCCCCTGTCCACTCTACTAGTTACATCCTCAAAAAATTCTTGAAGATTTGTCAAGCATGATTTCCCTTTCATAAATCCATGCTGACTTGGACCGATCCTGTCACTGCTTTCCAAATGTGCTGTTGTTTCATCTTTAATAATTGATTCCAACATTTTCCCCACCACTGATGTCAGGCTAACCGGTCTATAATTCCCCGTTTCCCCTCTCCCTCCTTTCTTAAAAAGTGGTGTTACATTAGCTACCCTCCAGTCCATAGGAACTGATCCAGAGTCGATAGATTGCTGGAAAATGATCACCAATGCATCCCCTATTTCTAGGGCCACTTCCTTAAGTACTCTGGGATGCAGACTATCAGGCCCTGGGGATTTATCGGCCTTCAATCCCATCAATTTCCCCAACACAATTTCCTGACTAATAAGGATTTCCTTCCGTTCCTCCTTCTCCCTAGACACTCTGTCCCCTAGTATTTCCGGAAGGTTATTTGTGTCTTCCTTCGTGAAGACAGAACCAAAGTATTTGTTCAATTGGTCTGCCATTTCTTTGTTCCCCATTATAAATTCACCTGATTGTGGTGGTGGCGATCTTTTCTTGGTCTGTCACAGCGCAACTTCACATTTGGCAGGTTTCAAATATATTTGTAATTAATTCTCAGGCCTCTGGTAATTAAGGTTCTTCTTGTGTTTTGTTCCTGACTTCTCAATTTTGTAAAATTAGCTGTAGTTTTCATCACATTGAAATCAATGGAAATTTAAGTTTTAAAAAAAAAAGATATATATTTTAATCATTCAGTTTTTTTCATGAGCGAGAAGCTGCAACTTATCTGCAACTTTTCCTTTTCAGGCAGATGAGAACACCGAGGATGACCAGGATGTCCCTCAGTCTGAACAACGAATGGAGCATGAAGCTGAAGGGAAGACAGGAGAGAAGAACCTTCAGACCGATACTGCTGTGGAACTGGCTGGATCTGCATCGGAGAAAGACCAGGCTAAAGAGGTACAATCGATCATTCAGTGCAAGGAGTGAGAAAACTCATTCATACACTTGTGTGGCAGTGCATATTGTGCACTACCTTCAACTTTTAACTGTCTTCATGTCCTTTCAGTTTATAAAAAAAAATGGAACCTTCTCTCGTCTATTTAGGATGAGGGCATTTCAGCCGGACCCCATAAATGAGAAGCTAACTTCACTTTGTTATCAAACTTCATTCTCTGTTTTGGTGGAACAGGCTGTGCCTGAAGGAGGTTAATCCTTGCAGAGGGTCACATGTTGGGCTGTGGTCTAGCTTGCGAGAAAGCAGTCTGGTTGGTGCAATGGCACAAAGGATTAAAGAGATCGGATGCAGTTTTGCTCCAGGGATTCCCTCTAGTAACGAGCTTCCAGTCTGAGGCATGTTTTCATGGAGAGGCAGTGAAGGTCATGTCCTTCCGCACAGCGAGAGGAGGAATGCTGGAAATGCAGTCAATCTGGCTCATACTTGTGCACATTCTGGTGGCTAGCAATGTCTCCTGGAGGAGCAGGGCTGTAGAGGAAAGCAGCTTGAGTCACGGTGAAACCAAACTAAGAAGTTGTAGTGTAAACTTTTTGCCATTGTGCTTTGTGGAGCTATCTTGCCCAGTACTTGGAGAGCACTATATCTATTGAGTACAGCAGTAAATGACCAGCATTTTATCAAGCTGGGTGAATAGTAATTGTTTCTGATCCTTTAGGTCCCCATACTGCTGTCTCCTCCAGCCAATAAGGGATGGATAGGCAGATGGAGATATCTGTGCTGCCACATTGAATGCCACCCCACTGATAGCTGATTGGAGCTGTAGTTTTGCAGGATAGATCCTGTGCCATAGGCTTTCCTCTGCTGTGATGATGCATTACAAGAGTGCCCAGCATCAATCTGGTGAAAGCTGCCTGGTGTAGACAGGTCAGTTTAGACTGGGACTCAATGTCGGGGGCATGATAACGAAATTTGCAGATGATACAAAAATTAGACGTGTGGTTGACAGTGAGGAGGAAAGCTCTAGACTGCAAAAAAGTGGCAAATGGAATTCAATCCAGAAAAGTGTGAGGTAATGCATTTGGGGAGGGGCAACAAGGCAAGGGAATACACAATAAATGGGAGAATACTGAAAGGTGTGGAGGAACAGCGGGACCTTGGCGTACATGTCCACAGATCCTTAAAGGTAGCAGGACAGGTAGATAATGTAGTTAAAAAGGCATACGGAATGCTTTCCTTTATTAGCCGAGACACAGAATACAAGAACAGGGAGGTTATGCTAGAACTGTATAAAACACTAGTTCGGCCACAGCTTGAGTACTGCGTGCAGTTCTGGTCACCACATTACAGGAAGGATGTGATTGCACTAGAAAGGGTGCAGAGAAGATTTACGTGGATGTTGCCAGGACTGGAAAACTTTAGCTATGAGGAAAGATTGGATAGGCTGGGGTTGTTTTCCCTGGAATGGAGGAGGCTGAGGGGAGATTTAATTAAGGTGTATAAAATTATACCTCGGGAGCCTACTATCAGCAAGGGCAGACATCGATGACTAGGTCCAACACCGCCTCCAGTGTGCCAGCGCAGCCTTCGGTCGCCTGAGGAAGAGACTGTTTGAAGACCAGGACCTCGAATCTGGCACCAAGCTTATGGTCTACAGGGCAGTCGTGACCCTCCCTCCTATATGGCTCAGACGTGGACTATATACAGCAGACATCTCAAAGCGCTTCAGAAGTACCACCAGCGCTGCTTCCATAAGATCCTGCAAATCCACTGGGAGGATAGACACATCAACGTTAGTGTTCTCACTCAGGCCAACATCCCCAGCATCGAAGCACTGACCACACTCGACCAGCTCCGTTGGGCAGGCCACATCGTCCGCATGCCTGACACGAGACTCCTTAAGCAAGCGCTCTACTCTGAACTCCTACACGGCAAGCGAGGCCCCAGGTGGGCAGAGGAAACGTTTCAAGGACACCTTCAAAGCCTCCTTGATAAAGTGTAACATCCCCACTGGCACCTGGGAGACCCTAGCCCAAGACTGCCCAAAGTGGAGGAAGAGCATCCAGGAGGGCGCTGAGCACCGAGAGCATGCAGAAACCAAGCGCAGACAGCGGAAGGAGCATGTGGCAAACCAGGCACCTTACCCACCCTTTCCTTCAACCACTGTCTGCCCCACCTGTTAGAGACTGTAATTCCCGCATTGGATTGTACCGCCTCCTGAGAACTTACTTTTAGAGTGGAAGCAAGTCTTCCTCGATTTTGAGGGACTGCCTATGATAAAATTATGAGGGGCCTAGATAGAGTGGATAGAAAGGACCTATTTCTCTTGGCAGAGGGATCAGTAACCAGGGGGCATAGATTTAAAGTTGTTGGTGGAAGGATTAGAGGGGAGACTAGGAAACATTTCTTTACCCAGAGGGTGGTGGGAGTCTGGAAGGGTGGTCGAGGCAGAAACCCTCCTCATATTTAAAAGGTACTTGGATGTGCACTTAAACAGCCGTAACCTATAGGCTACGGACCTAGTGCTGGAAGGTGGGATTAGGCTGGACAGCTTTTTTTCGACCGGCACAGACATGGGCCAAATGGCCTGTTTCCATGTCATAATTTTCTATGATTCAAACCTGTAACATGCTGGTTGAGAATCGAATGATGTACAAGAAGTGATGCCTATAAATGTGTATTATGCTCTTAAAATACCAATCTAAAGCCACTTAACTGAACAATGCAATACAGATTCTGATGTGTAATGACTCAATCGGTGGAGGTATTGAACTTCAGGGGAATAGTGTTATCCATATGTTCAATTTGGAAGATCGAAGCCAGACGACTCCTCCAACCTGGGCTTTGCTTAATTGTAACCGTGTCTGGTTCTAATGCTTCTACTTCTGAGTTGCAGTCATTGTGAAAAAATCATTCAGTACCCAAAAACATTCCCATCAACAAGAAGTTGAAATGCTACACACAAAAAATCAGGACAGTTTCTGAATGCTAGTAATAAAAAGGTAATCAACAGAACCTGATTTAAAACCGTGAAATAGTCATTGGCAAAAAATCAAACCAACCTCCATCCCATACTGCATTTGCTGTCACTGATACCTAGCACACTTTATTTTATGTTTAATCTTGCAGGAACAAGGAAGTGGGGCAGCAGATGCTAACCAGTCCGAGGGTCATGAGTCCAACCTGATGGCAAGGGCCGCATCTCAAAGACAATCTCGGGACAAAACGCAGGTAAAACCGCATTCCACTCGGGTGTTTCTTTTGACGACGTACTGCAGTTAAACTTCATTTGTTTAAAAAAAAAACACATTTTCAATTATACATGGTCTGCAAGACTTCTAAATGATTCTCAGTTTTGATACCTTGAAAATGATCTCTAGGCCAGCAACTTTATCTGCCGATTAGAACTCACTGATTAGCTGTGAATTTTGCAAAGTTAACTGTCAATTAGGTTTGTGCAAAGCAAATATTTCACTTCAACAGTGCTATAAAATGAAAGTAATAATTTTCCATTGCTGTACTTTATTTTTTAGTAAAGTATAATGGATCATTTTGGTTAACTGAAACAGAAACTGGAAATTTGCTGAAAAAATAACGGCATCTGAATGACGCATGGCGTTATTAAAGAACCAATCGGCCAGCAACTTTTGGCGAGGAAGAAGTATCTCATGAATTTCAAATTGTCACATGTTGCTGGACGATTTGCACCACTCCACCATTAGCTTCACAAAAACGACATCTCGCCCTTAACCGCCCCGTGAGTTTCATGAAATTGCTGTATTTGCACATTAATTGCCCATTAAACTCGCCACAAAGAAAGTCTGGTAATTAATATCGCAATACCCTTGTAACAATTTGATAATTGTTAATAATTGCCAATCAACCTCTCTGGTCCAAAAGTGAACAATTAAAAGTGTGGAGTCTCGTTCCTTCAGGTAGTGAATCGTTGGGAGATTTTTAAAAATATCAAATATTAAATGTTTTTTTCCCTCTCAATTCAAACTATCTTCCCCTCTTTTTTAAAAAAAATTTCTGTACCTGATTTGACATTTAATTCACCCACTAATTCACCCTCCTTCTCGTCCTTCCTCTGTTTATTTCTCAATTCTTGAATCTCATTGGTTAAGGAGATACACTGTTGGCCCAGAACGACACGTGCACTGTCGTTCACCAAGGTCCCAGCTGCCCCGTTTCCCTCACTGCGCTGTTATCAGTTTGCACTTCCAGCAACTTTGTGGGCAAAAAGTTTTTGAGCTAAAAGGTGCAGGAAAAGGTCCAAATGGGCATGCCACAAGATGTCCTGCTCCAGCAAATTCCGGCCTGTCAAATCTGTTAAATTTTTCACATACAGTATATGATTCTGGAACCACACTGATCAGTTGCCCTGAGATCCAAAATAATATTTTACGTTTCCAGTGAGGTCTGAAAGGAGTCTCTATTAAGCCACTTCAATCCATCGCTCTTATTTGTAATTTCACACAGATTGAGTCTTAAAAAAATGGCATTGTGTATATATAATAAAGGCCAACAAGTCCATGCAAACTCGTGTACTACTCTTCTCAATAGCTAGTAATGCTAATTTCTGGGGAAGGTAACAAACCTATCTCAAACTCTAGGAGGTTTATTCCTGACTTTGTACGGCAATCGAGCTCCATGAGATTTTGATACATCACTCGACTTAAACTAACCCCCTCCTCCATAAGTCCCCATGTCCATTATATTAACTCGTATCCAGGATAAATTTTATTGCACAATATGTCTATAAAAAAGGCAACTTAGGTTTCACAGATCTTTTTAAAAAAAAAACTGATGTTCTTTCCCAAGAGTTACAAGAGAAAGCCCGGTCGTGCAGATAACGAGAGAACGACTGGCGATCGCAATGAATGTGTGAACAAGCGGCTGAAGATGATGGAAGCCAACAGCACAGCACAGCAGGACATGTCTCAGTCAGAACAACAAGTGAAGGAAGCTGATGTTTATGAACATATCAAAGAAGAAAGTGATTCCTACAATGCTCAAACCTATGGTGAGATCAAAATTTAGAGAGAGAATCTCAAGATGCCATGTGCAAAAGTCAAGTTTGCTTTCTGCTGATTAAATTTTGTGCTTTGAAACAATGTACAACTCTTCCCTGATCTTTTGAATTGTTTATTCTAGATGTAGCCACAGCAGAGCAACAAAAACCAAGTGGGCCGGGCCAGGAAGAGGAGGAGGATGATGAGGAGTTTGAATCTATTTCAATGGAAACTGATCAGGAAGAGGAGTTGGAGAGTGTGGATGTACAGGAACTGAAGCCAGAGAAAGAAAAGTCCTCATCAACAACAGCACCAGGTAATTGGGTGCAAGAAGGGCCAATAACCAGAGGACACAGGTTTAGGTCTGGATTTTCGGCAGGTTTCCGACCGGGTTTTCGACGCGATTTAACCCTCTGCGGCAAAAACCCGGTCACAAAGCCTGAGTGGGATCCTCGGGTACCTGTTTGCTGTGGTGCTTTTAAGTACCGCTGGGGGCGAGGTGCGCCAACGTGTAACGACGCGGATTGCGTTACCATCGGACTTTCGGCTCTCTCCCGACTCGTGCACCGCATCCAGAATAGCGACAGATCAAACCTGTCTGTACAGCCCTGTCAGCAGCGGTAAGTATGAAAACCTGCAAAAAAAGGTAAGTTAAAGTTTTAATTTTTTAAATTCTTTTTCAGTGATTTTCTAGCTTCACGGGTTTGTGAATGTTTTTTGCAATCCCCCCCCCCCCCCCAACGCACCTATCGCAGTGCTCCCAGCCCCGGACTAAATTTGGCAAAACTTTTGTTTTTGCGTCGCAAATCCTCATGCAACACCCCCCCCTTACCGGTAAAACCTGAAAGTTCGGCCTGAAAACGGTAAGTTTCACTTATCACTGCCGTTTTCGCCGAAGAAAGCCGAAAATCCGGCCCATTAGGTGACTGACAAAAGAACCAATGGCGACAAGAGGAAAAGCTTATTTATGCAATGAGTGGTTAGATTTGGAATGCACTGCCTAATAGGGTAGTCGATACAGATTCAAAGTATGCAGGGATATGGGGAAAGAGCGGGGGAGTGGGACTAACAGATTTCTCTTTTGAAAGAGCCGGCACAGACCCGATGGGCCGAATGGCCTCTTGTGTTGTACTATTCTACAATTCCATTCTATACCTACTGTATACCACCAATCTCAACATTGTTATATTACTTTAATGCAAAATAACTGGTCAACTATCTAATGTTCAAAATAATGATCTGGTATGCCGAAAGTCTGCGACATTAATCAGGTCATGTTATAAACCATGAGCATCTTTAACCCTTTGAGATTGCTGTGCTGAAATCGCTGATCAGTTAGTTTTTACTATAACCAGCTGATTGTGACAACTGGGGATTTGGTGCAGTTGTAATTAATTGCTAACTTGGCTGTCCCAAGTTTGGTGTTATCTAGTCACCTCTCTCGTTTTTTTCCAACTCTAATGTCTTGCAATATGGGCTTTGACCCTTCAATCAATTCCGTCAATGATTTTTTTTAATGCAAGTACAATACTCAATGTTTGCAGAGTCCTAATAACTAAACTGGTTATCTAGTCATTATCTCATTGCTGTTGGTGAGACCTTGCTGTGCGCAAATTGGCTGCCGCATTTCCTACATTGCAGCAAAAGTACTTAATTTGGCTGTAAAGCACTTTGGGGCATCCTGAGGTCATAAAAAGCACGATACAAATCCAAGTCTCTTTTCTAAGATTAATATAAAAATCTTCAATTGAACCATATCTGATGTGTTGTAGGACCTGACAATCTTGAAGGAGAGTTTCAGCTTCCCAAACCGGAAGAGATGGATGTTGCAAAAGATGACTGGTCAGAAGCAGCAAATGAAGAGACAGCTGAAAGAAGCAGAGAGTCTACCATCCACACTGTGCATGAACTGCTAACAGAGAACAGTGAACAAGTATGAAACATTAGAGCATTACCATTCAGTAAAAATGATGCGCATTAATGTTTGTCACTGATTTAAATATGTTCATGTTTTGTAAAACTGCAGCAATGGGTGCTGCAAACTGGCTAAAGAACTCTTTTTCAAAGTGAAAAAGATCCCCCCCAATGCCCCTTCCTTACCAATGTTTTTTATTCTCGAAATGAGATTTTAACCTTGATGCTGTTCTGATAAAGGGAATTCTGGATTGTAATCCAGCAGGAGTGGTGCATTAATTACTGCCAGTATATTTGGCTGTGTAGGTGAGCCTGTGTTGTTTTTATTCCATGCAAGTTTAGTGATGGGTGTTTGTTTTCCAGAGAGTTGTTCATGACCCAGAAGAGCTGCGTAAACAACTGGAAGAGCAGCTGGATGCTTGGCGAAATGAGGAGGCTGGAAATCCAGAACAGGTAAGCGAAAGACTATCTGAATTGATGTATGGACTGGTAAAGGAAGAAGGAGTCTTTTATTTAAAAGACAGAGGACAGTGTAAACCAATCTGAGTGAAGAGCTTTTTAAGTTTTTAATTCCAGGTCAGTGAAATTGCAAATTTTGGAAAGGTTTTTGTGCACTTGTACCCCAAATTTTTTTTCTTTTTTTTTGAACAAGTCAGGACTGATGGGAAGTAAAATCTAATCCCTGCTCTTGGACATCTGCAGTTTCATGTCGTGTAATCGTTATTTTAGTAAACTGGTGGCTGAAGTTCCTTTGTACTATGCTGCATTCAAACGTTAATAACACAATTGTCTGAAAACTCAATTCATCCAAGAAAAGGTTGAAGAAAGTAAGCACACTGAGGAATTAATAGTGCTGAAACTCCTACATTGGTAAAAGCTACATGGCAATGTAATTGATGGGTAAGTGGGTCTGAGATTTGAACTCCTTTCTGCCAAGTGAGCTGATCCCAGCCAAAGTGTTGTAGAAAGAGTGCTAAAACTAGCCTGTCTCTGGCCCAGGAGAGGAAGAATTGCCAGGATCTCACCTTATTGTTTTCTTGTGATCCTTGCTGGGGCTGTACATGTAAACAGCATTGGGCCCAGTCATAATCCCCATGCTCAAATAGCACACCTGAACCTGTCTGATACACCTGTTGATGGCCAATTGGATGAAATGCTGGGAGGCTGCTGGTGCCCATGGGTCTGTTTCCAAAATCAGGAGGGGTAAGGGGAGAAAAGTTGACAGTAATGCTCAAAGTAAGTTAATTCAATGGAGATTGTAATTTAGATAGAGGCTGCTTGTAAAAAGTTTTTGAAATCACTATCATTGTGTTTTTATTTTTTAATAAACTGATTTCTTCTATAATCTAAACGGTTTGGTTGGAGGATTTCAGAGGAATTAAAGAGATATAAATTCACGTTAAAATGTTTGTTGAGCTGTTAGAATTATTTAGCGTACAGTTTTCATTTAATCATCATTCGTGGACTCCAGTAGCACAGTAAAGTGTTCACACAACCAAAGTTTTCTTCCACATTTTCCATCTTCAAATTCTAATACTTAATTTCCCATTTTGGTGCGGTGCGGTGGCTTGTATGGCTGAAATGAGGAACTTTCAGTGGGTGGGATCGTGGAGGAGAGCCCCAAGTTCCCACTCCTTGGTGTACTTGTGTGTCTGCAATCACACGAGAGCCACAGTTCTATAGAATGAATCAGCATTCACCTGCCAATGTTGGAAATGCAATTGCTCAAATTTTTTTTTAACTATCTTCTGACTTTTTCAATAGTTTTTTTTATTCTGCTCTTACCAGGAGAAAGCTGCAGCTGAGATGTGGCAGCGGTATCAGGCATTGACAGCTCCCCTATCACAGCAGCTGTGTGAACAGCTTCGTCTTATACTTGAACCCACTCAGGCAGCTAAACTCAGGTCAGTGTTCCTGTCGCTATGTTTTCTATTATGGATGGTTGTAAGTTGTGACAGTTTATTTGGAATCCATGATCCCTCCGGAGTTTGACATAAAACAGATGATGAGCAGTTTAAGATTACAAATGCTCTAATTTGAATCCATTCTGTTATAAAGTTGTAATTCTGGTCTTTCAGGGACCACACAATTTTGAATGTTTTTTTTTAAAACAACAAAGCAAGTGAATGAACCCCGACAACTATTGGATAGTTTACTTTATTCAATAGCAAAAATTTCAGTTTGGTATTTTAAGTAATTTTCATCCCCGATTTCTCTCATGGTTATATTGTATTATGATTTGGGTAATTCAAAAAAAGACCACCCCATTAATGTATGTTTATGGTAAATCCAGAACCACTGCTACTAGAGAGCACTTCATTTTAAAAAAACAATGTTCCATGTTCAGTACTCGTTCTTTTCACCAATTTAATAATCAGAAATTATTTTTAAAAATCTTCTATCTAGTTTTAATCTTTATTGCTTTTCTCCCTGCTGTATTCTGGGCCAGGACTTAATTCTGCTGCTACCCCTCAGTACGAATCCATGCAATTTTCCGCAGGTGGGCACTGAGTGCTCTGCCCAATTACAGAAAGCACTTCATCTGATCTATTGACTTAATGGTCATGGTCATGTGGTATAATGGATATATGGATGTGGCATTTTTGTAAAACAAGAGTATCCATATAAACAATTCCTTTACTCTAGAACGAAATAGGAAACTGAAACAGTGTAACTTGTCAGTATGCATTTTAAATAGTTATTGTTTTCAAATTTATACCTTAAATTTTCTTGGCAAGAACTTGTGGAGTGGTAAAAAATTTTCTCTTTCCTCCTTCCATGTGTTTGTGTACAGAGGTGATTATCGAACTGGAAAGCGCTTAAACATGCGCAAGGTAATTCCCTATATAGCCAGTCAGTTCCGTAAAGATAAAATCTGGCTTCGCAGGACAAAACCGAGCAAGCGGCAGTACCAGATTTGTTTGGCTATTGATGATTCTTCTAGTATGGTTGACAACCATTCCAAACAGGTATGGTTTTAATGGTTGGATTTGAAGTTACGTAATTGCAAACATCTATGAGTTGAGGAAAATTTAAGTGGCCTATGACCTATTGTGGTACAGACTGTTTTAAAAATGGTTTTAAACCTATACACTCTGTTCTCTATCCATACCACTAGTCTGTAAATATATACCAGATGATATTTACATATTCTATTCTACTATGACATAGTTAGCCCTGTATCTTTAAGTTAAAACACTTCTCTTGGCCTTTTTGGTGTTAGTGTGACTGCCTCCATACATTTAAATATTATTCCTCCCCGTCTCTGGTAAAACAGCTGCTATGGATGGTCCATGTAAGGAAGAAAGTAACACAATATTTACAGTTGGTAGACTAGCGTCCTGATGCTCCTGATGGCTGGGTTAGTGACCAGTCTGATATTGAGGCATAGCAGCCAGGAAATCTTAGATTTGATCTCTAGTTTGTGCTGAATTAGCTCATCTCCTCTGCGATTGCAGTAAGTGTAGTACTGTTGGCTTCAAGATTAGGTAGGTGAAAAATGAACCAGGGTTCCCACTCCTGATGACTATCCAGTGACTGACTGGAAAGTGAATGTGTGGACATTAGGATAATGTTCGACTGTAATTCCCCCATGATTACATATTCAATTAAAGTCTTTTAGTAATGATTTTTAGTTTGCAAATCAATTAAACACATGTGATTTCAATCCCATGGCTAAATCAAACATTTGATACGCACAACATGTAAACATAAAGTAGTGAGATGTAATGTAGTCTTGAAATTCAGATAAACCATGCAACCTTTGCTTTTAGTTTATAATGTCACCCAAATCCTTCTATTGTGTTGCATTCATTTAATATACTACAACATAGTAAAAGGGGAGGTGCAACGAGACCTGGGTGTCATGGTACATCACCAGTCACTGAAGTTGGCATGCAGATACAGCAGGCAGTAAAGAAAGCAAATGGCATGCTGGCCTTCATAGCGAGAGGATTTGAGTATAGGAGCAGGGAGGTCTTACTGCAGTTGTACAGGGTCCTTGGTGAGACCACACCTTGAGTATTGTGTGCAGTTTTGGTCTCCTAATCTGAGGAAGGACATGCTTGCTATTGAGGGAGTGCAGCGAAGGTTCACCAGACTAATTCCCGGGGTGGCAGAACTGACATATGAAGAAAGACTGGATCGGCTAGGCTTATACTCACTGGAATTTAGAAGAATGAGAGGGGATCTCATAGAAACATATAAAATTCTGACGGGACTGGACAGGTTAGATGCAGGAAGAATGTTCCCGATGTTGGGGAAGTCCAGAATCAAGGATCACAGTCTTAAGGATAAGGGGTAAGCCATATAGGACCGAGATGAGGAGAAACATTTTCACCCAGAGAGTGGTGAACCTGTGGAATTTTCTACCACGGAAAGTTGTTGAGTCCAGTTCGTTGGATATATTCAAGAGCGAGTTAGATGTGGCCCTTATGGCTAAGGGGATCAGGGGGTATGGAGAGAAGGAGGGAGTGGGTTACTGAAGTTGCATGATCAGCCATGATCATATTGAATGGCGGTGCAAGCTCGAAGGGCTGAATGGCCTGCTCCTGCACCTATTTTCTATGCTTCTATATGCTGCCATCATTCACTGTGCAGGCGTGCACACAATGGTCTCTTACCCAGGGAATATAGCTCAGGAGACGAGAAAGATCATTGGTGCAATGTATTTGTAGGATAGCTCCCTTTCTTTGACGTGTTGCAATTGTGAACTCTGTTAAATTAATCTCCCCAACGTGCCCATGTTTTGTGCTTGTTTGTTTTGCAGCTAGCCTTTGAATCGTTGGCTGTAATTGGAAATGCTCTCTCACTTCTAGAGGTTGGACAGGTGGCTGTGTGTAGGTGAGTATAAATGAAAACTCAAGTTGGCAGATGCCAACAGGCAGTTGTACCTGTAACTGTCTAATTAAGGACATTAAAACACAAAATACTGCTTAGGCCGCATCTGGAGAATTAATGTTTCAGGTCAATGACCTTTCATCAGAATTGAAAGGAGATAGAGATTAAATCTCTAAGGATGTGTTTAATACCACATTGCTAGGGAAGTGCCTACAATGTTGATTACTAACCCTGCCTGCACTGTTTGCCACAGCATTCTAATGTTAAAAACAATGTTAAATTATTTCCTTTTGTCTGAAGTAGTGATGCTCTGCATTAAATTTCTGTGTTTTAGAGGGGGGACAATGAGAAATATTTTTGTATAAAGTCTAGAAGACTGAAACATTTATATTTGTTCACAAGGCCAGCATTCATTGCCCATCCCTAATTGCCCTTGGGTGGCTTGCTAGGCCATTTCAGAGGGCAGTTAAGAATCAGCCACATTGCTGTAGGTCTGGAGTCGCATATAGGCCCAGCCAGGATAAGGATGGCAGATTTCCTTCCCTAAAGGACCTTGGTGAACCAGATGGGTCTTTCCAACAATTTGGTGGTTACATGGTCACCATTAATGATGCTAGCTTTTCATTCCAAATTTATTTAACTGAATTTAAATTCCCCAGCTGCTA